>NW_017728994.1:36196472-36201786 GCF_001723915.1 Gavialis gangeticus | reverse complement strand
CTGGTCAGGCCACAGCTGGAGTATTGTGTCCAGTTCTGTGCGCCGCACTTCAAGAGGGATGTGGACAACATGGAGAGGGTCCAGAGGAGGGCTACTCGCATGATCGGGGGCAGCAGGGCAGGCCCTATGAGGAGAGGCTATGGGACCTGAACTTCTTCAGCCTCTACAAGAGAAAGCTGAGGGGGGATCTAGTGGCCTGTTCCAAACTAGTCGGGGGGGACCAGCAGGCATTGGGGGAGTCCCTGTTCCCCCGAGCACTACCAGGAGTGACCAGAAATAACGGTCACAAGCTGGCAGAGGGGAGATTTAGGCTAGATATCAGGAGGCGCTACTTCACAGTCAGGGCGGCTAGGATCTGGAACCAACTTCCAAGAGAAGTGGTGCTGGCTCCTACCCTGGGGGTTTTTAAGAGAAGGTTAGATGAACACCTTGCTGGGGTCGTTTGACCCCAGTACTCTTTCCTGCCATGGCAGGGGTTTGGACTAGATGATCTGCTCAGGTCCCTTCCGACCCTAGAAACTATGAAACTATAAGAAAATAGTTATCATGTCACAGGCACCAACATCCCACCCAAAAGCTTTGTCACTAATGAGCTCTGGACAGTGTAGATCACTTCTGCTGTCTCGGCTCAACTCTTACCTGCTCACTTAACCTTGATAGAGAACTTGATATGAGAACTGACAAAGCCTTTGTCACCTTTGGCAAATTTACCTCATGCGTCTGGAACAACAAGTTGCTAACCCTGAACAATAAGGTGTCCATCTATCAGACTTGTGTCTTCAGTACCCTCCTTTATGGCTGTGAAAGCTGGGTCATGTACTCTAGCAGGAGCACAGATTGAATGGCTTCCACCTTTGCTGTCTCAGAAAAATCTTTGGATTCACTTGGGACCAACAGATTACCAAAAACAGATACTTGAGAGAACCGGCCTACAGTTTATGTAGACTATGCTGGACACTTGCAGGCTTCACTGGCTGGGACATGTGGAGTGCATGCCTCAAGACTGTCTGCTGAAGGATGTGCTCTGTGGCCAACTCAAGAACCACCCACGATGCAGAGGAAGGCCAAAGCTCCAATACAATCACAGGGTCAAGCAAGGTCTCAAGAAATTCAGCATTTCCACTGACAAGTGGGAGAACCCTGCCCACAGTCACTCAGTCTGAAGAAGCTGGGTCAAGTCTGGTGTAGTCATTGTGGAGAGCAATCAGAGAACCCAGGCTGAGGCCCAGAGGTGAGCCAGGAACCAGAGCGTGCTTCATGCTCCATCTTGCAAGTGCACCTGTAGCTATTGTGGGAAGGTTTACTGCTTGCATATTGGGCTCTTCTCCCACATGACTGCCAAACACCACCGACTGACTGACTTCGTCACGTTTCCTTTCATCTATCAAGATGTTGGGTGGCTTGGATTCCCAGATTGCTATTTCTACCTCTTTATAGCTAATCTGTCACTCATGTATATTTTTTTCATACAACCTTCAAATCTTAAACCATTACCTTCAAACCATTACCTTCAGACCAAATCTGAAACCAACCTTCAAACCATTACCAGTTTGTTAGGATTCTCATGCCCCTTCCCCAAATCACTTAGCTGAGCCATACATATTATGGCCCTGATCCTAGAAATACTGGTATACTTGAGTGAGATTACACAGTTGAGAAGTCTGAATGAGTTCAACAAGGCTACTAACTTGGTTCAAATGTGGATCCATTCTCAGAACTAAAATGTTTCAAACAGTTTCCAGCTCATTCGTTTAAAGCTGCATTTGGTCCTCAGATGCATGCAAGTAGTTCCCATTGGTCTCACCAGTCGGCTGGTGAGAGAAGAATGCAGCCCTTAGTGTGCATGTTTATCTGGTCTTGAATAACAGTGCTAGACTCCAGATGTGGACAGATATAACACTTGAACAATTCCAAGAATGTCACTGATTGGGAACTGGTTTAGAATTATCCCAGGACAGGAGTATCCACTGGTTCACTGCTAAGGCTTCTGACCCTCACCTTTTAGGGATTGCACTTCTCCCACAATGTCACCAGACAGTGGTAGAGTACACAGACAATCATGGCTTCCACAGAGGAGCAGGAGGTGTGTTATTCTCAAAAAAACAAGGAATTAAACTTACAGAACAATAAAGCTTGTTCATTTAGAAAGCCTTCTTAGCCTACTGATCTGCAGTTCCCTCCTGCCATCCCAAGCCAATGTAACAATTCTAATATTATAAAAGCCTAAGTCTGTCTGTCTGTCTGTAATGTTTTATTCACACTGAGGACTGGACAGAGGGTGAGGAAGCTGGGGGCCGGCCTTGGCTCCCCCACCCTGCTCCCCACAAGAAGCAGAACACTGGTAGCATGGGGTGTTAGGTGGTGGCACTCCATCCCAGCCCCCTCCCCCCACCCATTCTTGATGGGCAATTGGCTAGTTTATACATAAAAGTCTTAAAAGGTATACACACATCTTTCCCCTTTACATGTAACATATCCCTATGTAATACTAACATTGGAAGTTTAGTTCAAGCCATTGTTAAAGCACATTTTAACAGGTCTCTATTAGTTTCTGTGTTGGCTTTTTAGCTTTAAGTGATCTCAGTTTCTCTGCATTCTCAATCCTTGTTGCTTCAGTTTCTGTTTGGTTTTCTTGTTCAGATGTCTCCACATCTGTGTCATTTTCAATCTTCTCCATCATTTCTTGTTGCTTTGTTGTTAGCTCTGTTTACAATCTTTTCTCTGATGCCTGGTGAAGCGTGTTCGAGCCTGAAATCTTGCAATTAAAGGGTGGTTTTTTTTTTGCAAAAATCTTGTTGGTCTAATAAAAGAAATCACCTCTACTATGAGCTCGGATTGCTTTTTTCTTTAGACCAATATGGCTACAACCTGGATACCTAGCTTTTTCAACAATTTCTTCACTATATGTACTCCATTTTCCAGCAGACCATTTAATTGTGAGTATTTAGGACTTGAAGTGTTGTGACGGAATCCATATTTGTTTGAAAACTCCTTAAAATCAAGGCAGTTGAACTGAAGTCTGTTGTCCATTCTCACAATTTGTGGAATCCCATGTCTAGCAAAAATCACTAACACATAATTTTTCCTGTATATATGAATAAGTTAATGCCTGCTTGATACCTCGGAATTATGGGCTCTTCCATGACCATCATGAGCTCTTTTCTTTGCGCTGATGTGTACTTTATGCACATTGCCACAAGCCTTTACAGCATCTTCCACATCATTATTCATGTTGGGCCAATATAAAGCACCCCTTGCTCTCCTTGTGCATTTTTCAATGTTTAGATGCCCCCTATATACAGGCAACCTCCACTTAATGCTGTTTTGCTTAGTGCTGGTTTGCTATAACGCTCATTTTAAATTGATACCTGATTTTACTTAGCGCTCAGTGAGTTTCATCATAACGCTCGTGGTTGCCTTCTTGGGTCATTAAAAACAATTGAGGTTGCCATCTTGGGTCATCATGCTGGAACAACAAGTTGTGAGCCTTTCACTTTCTTATTCTCATAGTACACAGATCTCATTTTCATTTTTTGAATAATGTATTCTGTTATTACATTCACCTGTGACCCTGTATTTAATTTAAAAGTTACCATTAGTTCATTGGTGTCCAGGGTATTGTCCAGTCTTCAGAAGAATGAACTTCTTGCATTGTGTCAATGAGGAATTCTTCCTCTTCCTTGTTGCATACTGCATGCATCAGCTGTGTCATCCTGGTCCTTTCTGCAAACTCTTGCAAAGTGATTGAATCTTTTGCATTTGTTGCAGCACTTACCAAATGCAGGGAATTGTGTAGGTTTGTGGTAACCCCCACACCATCTGCAGCTAACCATTGTTTCTTCAAACAATTCTCTTTGGCCTCCACTTGCCTGCTTTGTAGTGAAGTACTCATTTCTGTATTGTTTATGTGTTTCTTAGGTTTTGTAATCTTGTCTAATTCAGCTTGTTCTGTTTTTACCTTTAGGTTTTGCAGCCTGACATTTGTTATCTTGGCCACTTGGCACATTCTAGCTGCCTTTTCCAAATGAAGCTCAGGATCTTCTAGCTGTTTTTTCCTGAGGCTTGTATCCCTTATACTTAATACTATTTGGTCTCTGATTATGGCCTCTTTTAGGTCTCCAGTGTTGCATGTCAAGCTCAGTAGTCTGACATCTTTGACAAACTCCTCTATTGTCTTACGTTCTTTCTGCTGTTTCACGTGGAAATTATACTGTTCAAAGGTTTCATTTTGTTTGGGTATACAATATTCCTCAAATTTTTTTATTACTGTGGTATAGCTTTTCTGTTCTGCTTCTCAGAATTATAGGTTATTATAAAGAGACAGAGTTTCTGGGCATGCTATATTGAAAAGAATAGCTGCCTTGAGTGAATTTTCCTTTGTGTAGCTCCACTCACTATCATATATATGGTGAAGCTCTGCTTAAATTTCTTCAAGTTTTCTGCTGCATTGCCGGACACTTTAACTCCTCTGGAATTCTGAGATGTTCTATTTTTCTGTTTTTCTTCATGCCTCACTTCTGGTACCATGTGCTATTTTCAAAAGACCAAGGAGTTAAATTTATAGAACAATAACCCTTGTTTATTCAGAGGCCCTTCTTAGCCTATTGATCTGCCATTCTCTCCTGCCATCCCCAGGCCAATATAACAATTTATACATAACTCTCTTAAAGGTATCCACACAGAAGGGTTACTAGGTGCTGGGGAGCTGTGTGGCCCCCTGCGTAAGGTTTTCAAATGTGGATATATGTCCTAACCACCCACACCAACCTCCCCCCACAGGTCACCCAAGATCTCTGTGGCTTTTCAATCAGTGTCTTGAAAACCATGCTATCAATCTGAAGTCCCTGCTAAAGCCCCTGCACTGTGGTGTGCCGGGCTTATTTGAGGCAAGAGGGAGGCAAACCACACAGCTCCCCCAATCCTTGGCAGCCCCTCCACTCCTACCCCTTACCCCAAATGAGCCTGGCAACCTGCAGCACAGGGTCTCTAGCAGGGAAGTAAAATTGCCATCATGGCTTTCAAGGCAGGAATTAAAAAACTGCAGACATCTTTGGGAGCCCCTGGAGCATGCATCCTCCAGCAACAAGAAGCAGGGGGCTACATAGCGCCCCAGCACTTCACAGGGGCAGATACAGAGTGGGTTCAGTGGCACAGTTGCACCCTACTCTCACACCCCACCTCTCGCAGTTCCCAAAGTAGGAAAGAATCTCTCCCCTCCCTTCTCAGTAATACATCCCCCCTGCTTTCATTTCCACCCCCACCGTCCCAATCATTTCTATCATCCTCACTGTCCCTAGCTAATGGGAGGGTGGGT
>NW_017728994.1:36187202-36195794 GCF_001723915.1 Gavialis gangeticus | reverse complement strand
GGGGAACAGGCCCTTCCCGCACTTGCTTCTAGGCTGGTAGGGGATAGACAGGGAGACAGGTAAAGAAGAGGCATTCATGCACTGCTGCTGCTGATGCCACTGTCCTCAGATGGCATGGGGCAAGATAAACTATGGAGCCCTGCCTCCGTTCCTGGATCAGTCAGGAACAGTGGGAACAGAGGCCAGTGGCAGATGGGAGAGGGAGGGAATAGGAGGGTAGTGGTCATGCTCCTGATCATGAAGGGGAAGCGAGGGGGTGGCAAGAGTGTGTGTGTAGGGGGGATTCTTACTTGATTTGAGGATTCAAAAAAGGCCCCACTTCTGTTCCTGTGGTCTGCCAACCCCAGCTGGGGGATGGGGGGAGGTGGAAGCTGGGACGCTGGGACTATAAATTCCTGGCTGCATTCCAGAGCAGCTTCCCTGGGGCTATCTTATGGGCTAATATGTTTTTGAGAGCCTCCTTAGTGTTTATGCCATGACTTCACATCAACATGTACCTCCCAGCCCCAAACCTTCTATACCAGAACTTGTGATGGCATTCTCAGAGACAGTATTATAGCTTTCTTTGTGGTGTCTACACAGGGAGAATTTTCCAATGGCTGGATCTGGGGCTGATCTCACTTCTTTAAACTGATCCAGTCTAGTGAAAAGAGACCAGAGGGGACTGTGGATCTCACTCAAAGTCTCTGTAGTGTTATCCAGATATCAGAAAACAGTGTGCAACCTGCTTTCCCGCACACTGAAACCTGCCTACCCTGACCTGGTGACACACAGAGTAGTGTCAGAGGGAAGAATACAATTTCTCTCAGCCAGTGAACTTTTCAGCTCCTGTGTTCATAAAATGGTCATGGCCACATAACATAAAATAACCCTGAGAACTGGCATGAATGAAAATGCCCTGAAGAAGCATTGCTAGCCTTGCTGCCCAGCACCTTTATTCATTTCTAGCATCACCCGTTAGGCAAACATGTGTTGGCAGGGGAGCAAGTAGATCTCTCCTTTTTATCTCTCATCTTAGACAGACTGAGATTGCTAGTAGGACTGCTAGGTTATAAAATGGCTACATAGAAATTCTTAGGAGGCCCAAGGCCAGCTGCACTGAAGGTTCTGTGTTGTGGAAAGGATATGAATGGATGAACTGAATGGCATTTGATAAAACTGGCTTTGGCAAGGAAGAGTTTTGACTAGGTGCTCTCTCAGATAGAACCCTCTAGGCAAAAAGGACTTCTTTCTCTGTACAATGGGGGCCTTTTGTAGATGTCCAATGCGTTTATCTTGCAAGTAAATGATACTCATGGTGCCTGTTAGTTCCATAGCTGGATGTCAGTTCTAGCAATTGCAAGGGAGTTTGAGCACACATTTTCCTCTGGCTATGGAGTTTACTTTATGGCCATGGGTTTGGCATAAATTATAAACTTAAAAATAAAACCCATGGACTCCATCAGAAGCTCTTTTCAGGACAAGTTGGATAAAGATCTGGCCATGGGAACCTGGACTTGGCACCTTCCCCAGGCAGAACTCAGGAGCAGGGAGTACTGTTGAGCTCTGATATCCATATAATGCTGGTACCTCTGTAGTGTAGCAGCCTGAGTTGTCTTAGGATACCTAAGTACTACCACCCTCTCATTAACATGAGCTGATTTGGGTCATCTGTGAAGAGAGAAAAGCCCAGAGATCTACCAGCAATTTCCCTCTTCTTGGTGGTGAGAGGGAAGAATTTCTGAGGGTAGATGTTTCTGTAGCTGCTTTGGGAGTGACTTATTGGGAGTCATATTTATAATCAGAAACAGCTTTTAGTGAACTAAGGGTGCATCTACACGTGTAATTAATGTGAAGCAATAAACTCCGGAGTTTATTGCTCTCAGGCACACTGTCTGAATGTGCATGCAGGGGAAATAAACTCCAGACTAATAAATTCCAGAATTTATTACCATTTGAACTTGTGCCTGGAACCACAGCATACTGAGCCGGGTTGGACCAGCCCTGGCTGGCAGGAAGCCAGGGCGGTCAGCCTTCCAGCCTGTGTCTGCTCTGACCCAGCCCAACATGCTGCAGAGGGGCTGCTTGGAGCATGAGGGTGCTCCAGTGTGGGGCTAGCTGGCAGGCAGGGCACACAGATAGATACCAAGATGTTTATTGTGCAGCTAATTAGACTACTGTGCAGTAAATGTCTCATGTAGATGTGCCCTCAATGTTCATAGATAATGCTGATGGTAACTCTACCCACTTTGTATCTGTGTCCCCATTAGCAAGTATGTATATCACAGTATATGCACACATTAATGTGAGTACATGCGTGCACAGAGTTTATATAAAAAAATCAAATGTATATAGGTGTACAGTTTGGGTGTGATGGCCCCTTTCATCCGTTTCATGGACAGTCAATGGCCTGTGCTTCCAGTATATCTAGTTTAACTCACTGGAGAGAAAATGGTGTCATGTTTCCAGTAGTTATATGTAGAGTGAGAAGCCAGTCCTATTATAAAAATCTCTGGCACTATACTACTTGGAACTTCACATGTGTGTGGGTGAACTTGGCCAGAAAGGCAGCCAAGTGAGCAATTTACTAGCCCACCCCTGAAGAACAAGATGGGACCTCAGGGGATGGAATCAGAGGCGCCCTAGAATAGCAAGAGAAGTGACTAATTTTTTTGTATCAGAGCATTAAGATTTAAAGCCTCAGATCAGTTATCCTTCTGCAGGGAGAGCTATGATATGGAAAAATAATTACATGTGTATTGAGAACTTTCCCACTTCTCAGATGAAGTCAGGGGTTTGGAAACATTAACAAAACACTCTTTAGAAAGCTTTTATCAGGCATTTCAGTTAAACTAGTGCTACCAAGCACCCCAAAATTCTAACCAAAGGCAAATAGGCAAGACAAAACTATAACCCAGCCTTCAGGGTCTATGGACATCATTATGCTGTCATTTCTGAGGATATCCATGGAGTTCTAGGACAGAACATAATATTTTGAAAAGCACTCAAGTGATTTAGGAGTCTAATTCCGATATTCAGAAGTAGGCACTTTATAGTCTGCATACCATTGACTCTCAAGGGGTGTGCCTACATGAAACACTTTACTGCTCATTAATCTATTGCACAATAAAGTGTCACCATCTACACATGTGCACCATTTACTGCTCAGTAAATTAATTTAGCCCAAGCGAGTGTGGCCCGGCTTGGCAGGGCATTGCGTGTTGTCTTGCAGCTCCAGGTTGCTCAGTTTGAGCGATGCTGAGCCCCAGGTGACAGCTGCAGCACCTCCAAGCTGCCAGACAGTGTGCAGCATCCTGCCAAGCTGGGCCACACCCAGTCAATGTAGCAGCTGCAGTGTGGGTGCCAGGTGGCCAGGGCCGAGCCCTGCTGCCCCACCGCTGCCCCGTGCTGCATGGGGGAGCTGTGCCATGAGGCCCTGAGCAGCCCTGAATGCTGCTGCTGCTGCTGGTAAGCTGTGGGTAGTATGGGAGGCTGAAGCCAGGTCAGGGAGTAGTCAGGAAGCTGGAACTGACCAGGGGAATCCTTGAATTGTCTCCAGCGTCTTGATCACTCCCCCGCTCATCTCCAGCCCCCTGCTTGTTCTTCTGCTCATCTCCAGCCTCCCTCCCTGTTCTTTTGCTCATCTCCAGCCTCCCTCCCTGGGAGGGGGTGCTGTAGCCCTGGTGGGGGAGGGGGCAGCTGGGACCCTGCAGGCAGGGCAGTCCATGTGCTGTGTGGGAGGGGCTGTGCCATGTGGGGGGCAGGGGCCCCACCCCTCCTAAGCAGCCCCCCCCACAGTCTCCCCACACCCACAGTCCCCCCACCCCTACCCACACACTGACCTGCATCCCCCCACTTTCCTCCATACCTACCCACACACCCATGGGGTGTCTGTGAGGTTTGTCACATACACGCCCGTGGTGAAGGCTCCATGGAGGAGCCACCAGCTGAGGTCCCCAGTGGCTCATGGGATAAGGGTGGAGTACAGGCTCAGCCACTGGTGTGCCCCAGCCACACCCTTGCCGAGCAGGTGCTGCCACTTGGTGTCTGGGCGGGATGTGAGGGTGGCATGATGGATCATGTAGCGCATGAGCGTGTAGAAATGGCAGCAATGGACGGTGGAAAAGTGGACCAGTCTGGTGTCCTCCAGTCAGCTCAGGTGGTGAAGTGGGGAGCACCGTGAGGCCAGGCAAGGCACCAGCCCCATGATAAACTCCGGTGGGCTGGAGGACACAGGGGGTGGGGGGGAGTAGGGACTGCCACCACACTGGACCTGGTCAACAAAGGCAAGGGCATCAGGAGGTAGGGTAGATTTCATCTCCTGGACCAGATGGCAGGTTACACATGTTGTGGGTAGACCCATGCACCGGGCAAGCATAGCAGGGTCCACCCACTTCTGATGCACTGGTCCACTGGCTGGCACTGCATCTGAAAGGGACCTAGGGGTGACAATTGAGCAGAAGCTGACTATGAGCCACCAGTGTGATGAAGTCGTCAACAGAGAAAATAGAACGCTGGCATGCATCAGCAGATGTGTCACCAACAGATCCAGAGAGGTGCTCCTCCCCCTCTATCTGGCATTGATGAGGCCACAGCTGGAGTACTGTATCGAGTTCTGGTCACCACACTGCAAGAAGGATGAGGACAAGCTTGAAAGGGTACAGAGAAGGGCCACCTACATGATCAAGGGCCTGGGTGATAGGCCCTATGAGGAGAGACTTTGGGATCTGGGACTGTTCAGCCTGAGCAAAAGAAGACTGAAAGGCAACTTGATAGCCACCTACAAATAGGTCAAGGGAGAACACCAGGACCTAGGTGAACAACTTTTCAGAAAAGCGTGCTCCCCGCCCCACCCTGGGAAGATGGAGACCAATGGACACAAGCTAGTTGAAGAAAAGTTTTGGCTGGACATAAGGAAAAACTTCTTTTCTGTATGGGGAACTAGAATCTGGAACACTTCCAGCAGAGATGGTGCAGTCTCCATCTCTGGCAGTGTTTAAGAGGAGGCTGGACAAATACCTTGTTGAGGTCGTTTGAGCCCAATTATCTCATGCCCATGGCAGGGGACTGGACTTGATGATCTTATACGTCCCTTCCAGTCCTTCTTTCTATGATTCTGTGTAAATCTGTGTAAATTCCAGGTAAAACCAGAACAATGTCTTTGTCTGAGCAAATGTTGACCTTGCTTTAATGAATGAGGACCACATCCAGAGGCAGGTATGGGAGTGGAGTAACTTTAGAGTTGGTATAAGTTATGCTTTCTGCTATTTTCTTCCACAGTGCAGTGTTCTTCCATAGTAAGCCAAGGCTCAGCTGGGGCTGATTCAGTTCTAGGCCCCAACAAGAAGTAAACAGATAATCTGACCAAGGCATCCCTCAGGGAGAGGCAGGGCATGCCTGTATAAACTCAAAACAGACAGCAGAGAGCTGTCTCAGCAACGGATTGCCTTGCTGTGCCTCTGGCCTGCTCAGAACTCCTAAAACCCGACTCTATGCTCTGAACCTCTAGCTTGGACTCTCTTGCCTGTTCCTGTTTGCTTCTGGGACTTCCTGGCCTGGATCAACTGCTTGCCTGACAACAATCTTGTCTCAAGCTTCAGCTTGATATCCTGGATTCAAGCTGATATCCGACTTGACTTTGGCTTATACACTGATACCACCTCCTTCTCCCATGACCTAGCGTGCTCCACCTGGACTGCCTGCCTATGACCCAGTCCTCCACTTACATCCACTTTGCCAGGCTTCCCTTATTTATACCTCCCACACATATGGCCCTGTAAAACTAAGGGAATGCATGCTGCTGTAACTTCCACACTGAGGAGGCAGAGGAGAAGTGCGTAGCAAACTGAGCAGCTTACAGAAGGGCACAAGAAGAGGGAAGTCACAGACTCTTTTTAATTTTCTATTTTCTTGTAGTCCCTTATGTAGGAAATTATTTTGTGTTATACCTCTTTGCATAGACATATGAGCCCAGAAAGAGGTGCCAGGAACCTTTGAGAAGCCTACCTTACATCACCTTACCTGTCAGTTCTGAATTTGGCTCAAAGGCTTTGGTGGTGAGCTGGAAATTATAACCTATCTATCTCTAAGGGAAAGAGTTTGTACAACAACAATATTCCCCTGTCCTGCCAAGGCTATGCTTTTGAATAAATATTAATAATGGGGCAGGACTATGCTGCAGCCAGGAGTGTATGAGGGGATGTGGCATCTGATCACAACCCATTCATAATACCAGGCACTCTCACTTTGAGGTTACCGGGTCTGTGGTTTCCCATGAGACATACTGTGTTCTCATGCCGTAAGAGGGTAGTCCATCATTCATCCAGTGTCAGTCCTGCTGCTAGGTCAAGGCACCATCATTGTTTCCACCACACACCTCTATTTCAAGGCACTCCAAGGCGACTGAGATAATTCTGCCTGGCATAAGAGATGTGGAGCCAGAGCAAAACTCTTTCTTAATGGAAGTTCCATTAGAATGAATAATTTTTATTTATTTAACTAAAAAGCCATCCTGTCCCCCTTAAGAATCATCAGTAACACCATCTGAGAATAGTATGTGCAATTTATGGGAAATGTCATGGCTCAGTGACCTCTAGATAGGTCTTACACATAGCATGATATAGGGACATAGGACTAGAAGAGTCCACTCTAGTCCCCTGCATTTGGGGGACCATCAATAACTGAAAAATGCCTCACAATTTCCACTTCAAACCCTCATTCACGACTACAAGGAACAGTTACCGAAACAATAATGAACAGACCATAGCACTGCACGAGTAGAAGGAAAAATTAGACACTGCAGATATTATCACCACTACCAAGACCTTGAAGCTTTGGAAGAAGATAACAAAAATTGCTGTGCTGTACTAGGCCAGGTATGGACTTCTCTGCATGGGCAAAGTTAAAGCTGCTGTGTTTGCTGGGGGCACATAGAGGGAAGATATTATGTGCACATCAGTTAGGTTCTAGGCCAGTTGGCTAGGCTTCAAGTACACACCACCTTCCTTTTAGTATGAGTAGCTGTGCCACCTATTTC
The DNA here is from genome assembly GCF_001723915.1 of Gavialis gangeticus. Lineage (NCBI taxonomy): Eukaryota > Metazoa > Chordata > Crocodylia > Gavialidae > Gavialis > Gavialis gangeticus. The sequence goes on along the minus strand of NW_017728994.1, from coordinate 36,188,779 downwards.
CCAGGTCCATGCAGGCACATCCCATAAAGAAGAACTATTTCTGTGCAGGGGGACATGCTTGTCACACTTAGGTATATCGCTGTGGTAGCATTTCTTTGGAAAATGGGGGTGAATTGTGTTGCTGGGACTGGAAATTTTGGATCCAAATGTCAGTCTGGGTCCAGCACTAGGATATTTCTTAGTGGTGAAAAGCTTGGACTAGCTTCCCACCAGGGTTTTGCTGTCCTGGAAACTCTTGACACTTTGGGGCATATGAAATACAGCCAGATCCAATTTATGGGATAAAATCTAGATATCCCAGGAGTTGCTCACGTTGACTGCCTGTTGGACGAGGAAGCTCCCCGTGGTTACTGAGAGAGAGCTAGGGCTGCTCAACCCTCATTTACTGAATATTGCCACGCAAGTGTCAATCAGTCTCTCAATTTTATATCAATTTTGATACAAAAGGTAGGTGGGTCCCCTTCCTCCTGTTTGTTTGTTTGTTTTTTTTAGTCTTAAGACCGAAATGATAGCATGCTAAAAAGGAAGGTACATGAATGGTTTTTCAGAGACTCAGAGTGGAATAGTTTTTCATTTTCTAATGGCTTCTTTCCAACAAAGTGCTTAAATTGCATTTAGACACTGCAGTTGACTGAGACACTTAATAAGCAAAATAGGATTTGGTCCTAGAAGGAAATACATTCTTAGATTCATGGGCTCTCTGAATACAAAGGAAATATATGCACAACCTGGATTTTTCTCTTTTTCCAGGGGTGGTTCAGATTTTTTAGCTTCTTCAGTGTATTCTCTTTGCTCTTATTCCTTTCTCCCCCATTTAGAAAACAAGCTGAGTAGTATATTTTCCCAATGTTATAGGAAGGCTGAGAGGCAAACCTTGCACATGTTGAAAACTCCTCACCAAATGTTTTGCTTCCAATAATGGGTGAGTGGGTAAGGTATTCTTTTTTGTTTTGGTTCAGTTCCCATGAAAACAATAAGTTAGTTGTTCTGGACATAGCTTGCAGGCAGAGAGAAAGACTGAGGCACTTCAGTCCTGACCTTCTTATTTAGTACATGATATTGCCTTGTGCTATTGGTTGTCTATGGACTGGTGCCACATGCCAGAGCTGTGGCAGAACAGAGGCACTGGAACATAAGGGGTTCCGTTCTGTGTTTGACCCTGGAAAGTTGAAGTCTTGCATAAACTATATTTATGCTGAGTTGCGGATGATTTCCTGTGATCTTTTGGGAGGAATCTGTCTTAACATTTCTCCACTGCGCTTGAAATATATATGGCCAAATATTCCCCTCAGTGGACTTCCACTGGTGCAGCTGTGAAGAAAATTTAACCCAGTGTATTGGTAACAGTTAGCACTGCATCCATATTATTTCCTGTACCAGTGGTTTCTTTCCAATAATGTGTTTAAACAATTTTCTCCTGTTGCAACAACGGTTGTGTGATTGCTTTGTTCTCCTGTCCTGGACCGGGTCTGAATTTTCTAGATAACTTTTAATATTTTCTCATTTGTGTAAGTGGCAAAATTAAAATCCCACCTTCTCTGGCTCATCCTGGGATTCTGCATGAAAAGCCCTATCAG
>NW_017728994.1:36179800-36182202 GCF_001723915.1 Gavialis gangeticus | reverse complement strand
CTCCTGTTGCAACAACGGTTGTGTGATTGCTTTGTTCTCCTGTCCTGGACCGGGTCTGAATTTTCTAGATAACTTTTAATATTTTCTCATTTGTGTAAGTGGCAAAATTAAAATCCCACCTTCTCTGGCTCATCCTGGGATTCTGCATGAAAAGCCCTTTCAGGGTCCTTGAATTAAAGCCTCTGCTACTCCCAGAAAGTGCTGGTCTCTGTCAGATATCACTTGCTCAGAAAGTCTAGATCCATTGCTTCTCCAGCATCCTTATTGTGATCTAACTAGCACCGGTTTCAAACTGATGAGAATGGTTCTCTCTCCAAAACACAACCCATGCAGACCATTATAAGGCATTAAGAGTCCCTCATCCTGGTGCAAGAAAAATAACTTGATACAGGCAAGTTTTGGGGGCATGTTAAGTGGGGGTCATTGGCAGTCTAGCTTAGTGGTTAGGCCAAACCACAGGCCAAGTCAGAGGGTCAGGAATCAGAGACAAGCCACCAGATCCAAAGGGAAATCTGGGTCAGAGTCCAAATCAGAAGCCAAATCAAGGTTCAGGAGTCAGAAGCCAATGCCAAAGTCAGAACAAGTCAGGAGACAGAGACAGAGCTAAAGTCAGGGTACACCAGGAGCCAGAACCAGAATCAGGAGACAGAGCCAAGTCAGGGTATGGCAAGGTTCAGAACTGAAAGGGTGAACCAGGATGGTGCTACTAGGTCCAAGGGGAATATCCAAAAAAAAAAGTCCAGGGACAGAGCCAAGCAGGGTCAGGGAATCATGAGTACAGGGTCAGAGAGGCTTAGTAGCACAAAACTTCAAAAGAACTGTTGGCTGGCCTGCAGTTGGCTGTCATAAGTGGAACTAAATGGGGAGGGTGCCCTTTCCAGCAGCCAATCAGGAGGCCCAGACAGTGGATAGCTGGTTCATTAGGTGGGGTATGGCTGCCAGTCAGGGCTCCAGGTAGGTGTGGCCACTTAGGCAATTAGCCCAGGCTGGGCAGCCTGTTAGGGCCCCTGACATTAGGAGTAGGAGAGGTATCCCCAAGCACACAGTGATGAAAAATCCTGACTACTAGGGGCAGCTTATATGCAACTGGAGCAGAGGAGACTCCTGGCAGTACATGGGTTGCACAACTTCAAAATGAGATGGCTTAAAGGCACCATGTTTCCTGGAGACACAGAGCACAATCTTAGCTAGTGCTTCTGGTGCAGTTACTTCTGATTTTTGCTAGTGTAAATGGTGTGGCAGGTGGCCATTCTGAGGCCAGTCCCAATGTTGGCCCACCCACCTGTCTAGGGCAGTCTGCCCAACTGCCTCTCTTGCCATGCCTTTGATGTAACTTAGAAAAGTTGTTGATAGGTGGGAGGCTGCCCATTTAATGCCCTAATGCCAAGGGCATAATACAGGGGTGGGCAATTATTTCAGGTGGAGGGCTGCTTACCAAGTTTTGGCAAACTGTCAAGGACCGCATTGGTAGCCCCACCGTTGACAGATGCCCTGCCCCTGGCTGCCATATTGTGACTGGAAACCCCACTCCCTTAAACCTGACCTTTGCCACCAGAAGTCCCTCCCCTTGGCTGCAAAGTACTCCTTTCAGCAAGAGGTTTTGCTATCTCAGACCAGAAAAATAACAAATTATATTCTAAAAAGTGAACATCTACAGCATTCATTAATTTGGTTTCAAAAAATATTTTTGTCCTGATTCACGTGTTTGTGGAGTGTATATGGAGGTGATTGCACAATAGCTTAAAATGAAGTCTTACTCTTACATATTGTGGGGAGTGGGTATAGGTTTGTGGGGGGCTGTGGTGGGGTGAGAGAGGATGTGGGTGTATGCGTGTGGATATGTGTGGTGTGTGTTGGTATGGGGCTTGTGTGGGACTGGGTTCCTGGTGTGTGTGAGGGGATATGTGGGGTCTGAATATATAAGAGTGTGAGGGGGCTGTGGGTGCATGTGTATGGTGGGGTGTGCGTGTGGGACTCAGCCTACGAACACATATACTCTATCCCTGCCTGCGCGCGTGCATACACACACACAAGCGCACTATCCCTGCATATACACACCCACACTATTTCTACCTGGATGCACACACACACACTATCCCTGCCTGTGCACGTGCATACACACACACACATGTGTGCATGTGAGCACACACACACACACACACACACACACAATCCCTGCATGTACACACCTACACTATCCCTGCCTGCATGCACACACACATACTATCCTTGGATACACACACACACACTATCCCTGCCTGTGCACGTGAACACACACACACGCACACACACACACAATCCCTACATATACGCACCCACACTATCCCTCCCTGCATACACACACAAGCAGACATACACACACTATCCCTACCTGCATACACACACACACACACACACACACT
>NW_017728994.1:36162851-36179706 GCF_001723915.1 Gavialis gangeticus | reverse complement strand
CATACATACGCACACACACACACACACACACACACACACACACACACACACACACCCCCATACCAACATGGGCCCCTGCTCCCAGGTCCAGCCATGCAGCTGGCAGCCACATGGTACTGGAGCAGGGCGGGGGCAGGAAGGAAGTGAAATGGCTGGGGGTAGGCGGAGTTGGGCTGTTCAGTCCTGCTGAGATTCTCCCTGGGTCCTACTGCCCCTGGCTCTTGTCAGCATTGACAGGCTGCCAGGACAGATAAATATTAATTTTCTAAAATTTTTAGGGGCTTTGTGGGTTGGCTAGAATGGCCTGGTGGGCTGTATTTTGCCTGCCACTGGTGTTATACATAGGTCCAACCTTCCCTTTACCATGTCCTATGCCTTGCAGATGGCATTACTATGTGTCTCCAGCCCCATACTAGGCCCCACTATATTCCAGACTGACATTATGGATCTTGACCTGGATCCCTCCTAGTCAGGCAGCCTAACCTTCACCATTATTCTGGACTGCAAACTTCCTAGACCCCTTTCCCTCTTGGCAGTGGCCCCCTCCAGGACCTTTAGCCTCACAGGTCCTGGCCTCATCTCTAGACCAGTTGGGACTCCAGGCAACTGGCTCTGGTCATCCCTTGTGGTGGGCACTATTGCCTTTCAGCCATCCTGGTTCCTGGCTCCAGCATTTATCAGTTGAGGGTTTTCTAGCTAGGTTCTTGAGCAGCTAGTCCTCTCTCCCATATGGGTCCGCCTTCTCGGTCCCCTCCACACACTATTCCCACTCTCTGAGCTTATGGGCCACACAGTTACTCTGGACTCCTCCTGCACCTGCTGTTCACCCTACTGGGGCCATTACTCTGCTCCTCACTGGGGCCTCCAGGCCTCATACCCTGTAGGCTGCGTGCTCTGTGGAGGACCCGGATGTGGTCTGGTCCACTTCGGGGTCCTCCACCGAGCGCGCTGGGAACAGCCCCCTCCCCCATGCTCCCATGGGATGCTCCATCCTCCCCACCATCTCAGCATTCATGAGCCACCTGATACCTTGAAGTATGTAGAAAAAACATATAAAGCTGTGTCTATGGCCAAATTGTCGCATCTCTCTGAATCTCTCCAAACCTATTTGGAGGGTTCCAATTAGATTTGGTGAAATTAAAGGGTCTCCTGTTTTGATTTGGACTCAGAGATTCAGCCGCTGAATCAGGCCAAATCTCCTCTGAATCAAATCAGCGACTGAAGCTTTGCACAGTCCTATTAAACAGATCCATATGTGTGTACCTAGGGTAGTGTAAGTCCAAAATTGAAGCCAGTATTGTAGCAGCTTAGATCTGCAGAACAACTAGTTTGACACTTACAACATCTGAAAGGCATGTGTCATGGCAAATATTTTATTCTTTGAATAGGTATCTGTGCTGGGGGTGGGGAATGTCACAGTTAGTTACTCCAAATATTAGAGGCTTGATGCTCTTACACTGGTGTAAATTCAGATGCCAGTGCATTGACCACAAGTGAGCTATTTTATATTTACACTGGTCTAAATGAGCAGCAGGCCTGACCCTGAGCAGAAGGACAAGATTTTGTAGCCAGGTACCTCTGAATTGAAGTCCCAGTAACAGCACTGACACACTAGGGTCAAATCCCAGCCATGGTTGTCACCAACGCCAATTCCAATGCGTGTGAGGAAGACTTAACTAAAACCTGACTCATTTGACAGCACAGGAGGGGGAAGGGGGGAATTTCTTCCCATCCTCGTTTGGCAACCAGCAAAGCCCAGAAGCAAGGGAAATACCCATAGTACATCATCATAGACATAGCTGTACCTATATCATCCCTGACCAGTGACTGTCCAACCTCTTCTGGAACAACTCCAGGGATGGAGACTCTAGGTTTCCCTAGCCAGGCTATTCCACTGCCTCACTGTTTTAACAGTGAAGCCATTTTTTTTCCTCGTATCCAATCTAAACCTGGAACTTCAAGCCATTGCTTTGTGTCCTATTCAATGAAAAAGGTGTTTTCCCTCTTCTTAATAGCAGTTCTTCAGATATTTGAAGACTGCTATCATGTCTCCTCTTAAGCACCTTTTCCATAAGCTAAATATACCTATTTCTTTCTACCACTCCTTGTATGACTTGCCTTCCAAGCCCTTTAACATTTTTGCTGCCTGCCTCTGTATCCACTCTAACATCACTGTGTCTTTTTAAGTGCTGAGCCAAGAATTACACACAGTACTCTAGGAGGGTACTATCACCTCCTGTGTCTTGCACCTAATGATCCTATTGATGAACCCCAAAATGCATTTCCCTGCATCACACTGCAATCTCATATTGAGTCTGTGATCTACCAAGACTCCCAGATCCTTCTCCACAGTGTTTCCACCCAGCCAGATGTCTCCCATTTTGCATTTGTATTTTTCATTATTTTTCCTGAGGTGTGGCACCTTACATTTGTCAGTGTTGAACTTCATCCTGTTATTTCCATCCCAGCTTTCCAATCTGTCACAACCTTTCTGAACTGCACTCCCATCCTCCAATGTGTTCACAAGCCTTCCCAGTTTCATGTCATCTGCAGACTTGCTCAAGAAGCAATCAGTTCTAACATCCACACCACTAATAAACGTATTAAACAGCACTGGGCCCAGGATAGACCCTGTGGGACTCCACTCCTTCTACCATTCTGACATGGATCTGTTAATAATTATGCTTTGTTTGCAGCTATTGAACCAGTTGTCTGTTCACATTATAGTACTTTTGCCCAGTCTATATTTCTCTAATTTGTTTATGAGAGGGTCATGTGGGACTTTGTGAAAAGCCTTGCTGAAGTCCAGGTACTCTGTATCTACAGCATTCCTTTCATTCATCCAAGTAGTTACTTTATCAAAGAAGAAGATAAAGTTTGTTTGGCACAGTTTCTTCTTACTAAATCTATGCTGGCTGCTTGTGATCTGCTCGCAAATGGACTTCCTTAGGATATGCCCTAGTAACTTCCTGGGTATTGAGGTGAGGCTAACTGATCTGTAGTTCCCTGAGTCCTCCTTTTTGCCTTTCTTTGTAAAGATGGGCCCTTTTCCAGTCCTCTGGTATTTCAGCCATCTCCCATGACTTCATGAAGATCATTATGAAGGGCTGCGAGATCTCCTCTGCCAGTTCCTTCTGGATGAAGTTCATTCAGCCCTGTTGACTTGAATTCATTCAGACTAATCAACAGCTCTCTGTATCTTTTGTTATCTCATCCTTCAGCTTGTCTCCTTCCTCACCCAAGTAATCCTTATTAGGTATCTCACTGCAGCTTAAATTTTTTGTGAAGAATAGGAAAAGTAGCTTTTGAGTAGCTCCATCCTTTTTGCATCTGCTGTTTAGAGTTCCCCATGGTTATTCAACAGTGGACTCCCACCGTCCTTGGTCCTTCTTTTGTGGCTAACATACCTACAGAACCTCTTCTTGTTGTCCCTAACCTCCTTTGCAAGGTGCAGCTCATTCTTTATCTTTGCCTTCCTGATTTTGTCTCTGAAGATTCTTGCTATTTTCTGATAAACTTCCTTAGTGACCTGCCTGTTTTTCCATTGCCTGTATGCTTTCCTTTTGCATTTGAGGCATCCTAGAAGCTCCTTGGACAGCCATGTTGGTCTCTTGTTATTCTTCTTGTGCTTCCTTTGTGTCAGAACATTTTTTTGTTGGGCTTCCAATATTTTGCCCTGTACAAGCTCCCAGCCCTTCCGGAAGCCTTTATACTTCAGTCTATTTTCCTATGGCACCTGCCTATTAACTCCTTGAGTCGTCTGAAATCTGCCTTTTTGAAATCTAGCAGCCTAGTTCTTCTGACCTCATACATTCTGTGTCTTAGGATCATGAATTCTATCGTATCGTGTTGCTTCATTCCACGTTTCCCATCACCTTCACATTCTTCATCTATTCTTCCCTATTGGTCAGGAAAAGTAACTATATCGGGGTGGGCAAAATATGGCCTGTGAGACAAACCTAACAATGGCAGGTTTAACTGACTTACAGTTCTCTGTGTCCAAGCCTGTCCAGTCTTGTTCCATATGGGGTTTGGGGCTCCTGGTGGGTATGGGAACTGCCTTTAGGATTCCATCAGTGTCAGACTGTCAAGTGCTGTTAGAGGGATAGGTTTGCTGGTCACATCAGGATCCCTCAGTTTAAGTTGGTCCAGTGACAGCTTTGACAGGATGCCATTTGTGATCTTATACAACTGCTCCTAATGACCTCATTGTTATAATAGAGAGACTGCAGGCTTCATCTCTGAATAGCAAGACCTTGGCCAGATTTACTGTAAACAAACAAGCCTAGACAGTAGCAACCATGACCCCTCAATGCATAATGCTAGCAGGGTTATTTGCATACACAGTACCAGCTTCAAACACGGCCCTTAGATCAGTACGAATTATTCCGGGTTCCCAGGCTCTTTTTATACCTTGATCATAACAATTCTGTGTTATAGCACACACACCCTAGTTATCACCAATCACCAATCACTTCTTCAAATAATGTGACTTTCCTACTAGATAGGAGGACCTGTTTACCAGGCCACTCTGATTCTTTTTTGATGTTTTGTGCCAGTCTTAACCATTGTTTTCATCTGCTGGCCTTCTGAGACATCTATGAAAACTAAAAATTGTAACTTTTCTGCTTTAGCCATATATGGTATGCTTAGTAGGACTGTGAGAAGCTTCAGGTGGCGATTCAATTCAGAGATTCGGCCCAATTTGGTGGCTGAATCTCCAAATCCAAATCGAATCAGGGGACCAATAAAAGGTCGGAATTGATTCAAATCTCTGAATCTTCAGAAAAGATTCGGAGAGGTTTGATGGTTCAGGCAGTCCCTGCCTGCTGCAGCAGGGAGCTGCAGCCAGACTCGGAACTAGTAGTAGGGGGTGGGGAAGGGGGGACTGGAGGAGGTGGGAGCGAACCATGGGGGGACCCCTTCCAGCCCTCATCCCCTGCTTGCTCCCGCAGCCCCCCTGACCCCCGCTCACTCCCCCAGGCGCCCCATGGCTGCCCTGCCCACCCCAGCTCCCGGTGCTATAAAAAAAAGCCCTACTCACCAGGTGGTCCCTGGTAGAGGGGTGATCCCCACTGCCCCATGCTGTGTGGGGGGCTCTGCATGAGCCTGCCAACCCCTCCCTCACTCCCCCAGGCCCCCTCCATGGCTGCCTGGCCGAGCCCAGCTCCGGCCCTTTAAGAAAACAAACAACAAAAGAAACCCCAGGACTCAGCAGCTCCTGCAGCAGCCTCAGGGCAGTGGTACAGGACAGCAGGGGGCAGCGGGGATTGCCCCCTGCCAGGCAGGGTGAATTTGGGGTTTTGGGGATTTTTTTTCTTTAAAGGACTGGAGCTGGGGCAGGTGGGGCAGCCGTGGAGGGGCTGGGACAGCAGGCAGGGGTTGAGGTACTCATGCAGAGCTCCCCACACAGCATGGAGCAGTGGGGGGCAGTGGGGATTACCCCCCTGCCCGGCAGCACCCAGTGAGCCGGGGCTTTTTTTTCACAGTGCCGGGAGCTGCAGCAGGCAGGGTAGCCATTGCTGGGGCTGGGAGAGCGGCCTGGGTGATTCTGTTCAGGACAGTGATTCAAATCACCAAATCAAATCACTGTTCCCTGAATCGGCTGAATCCGAAGTGAAGACTAGCTGCTTCATACAGGCCTCATGCTTAGTTATTCTTTCATGCCTGTTTTAGTTCATGCTGTTACTCAGACCTCTGTATGATTTGTATATGCATTGATAAATGGTTGTATTAATCCATACCCCAACGAGGCCTGCACTGCCAGCTCATGGGACACCAGGGAAACCGTCCAACTTGTGACCTCTCATTTTTGGAATGCCGCTTTCTCACTGTGCTGCAGGCAGGAGCTCTATACGCAGACAAGAGGCAAGCATATCCATGTATGCCCTCCTGCTTCTGCAAGATGTGCTGCCGCAGGGTGAATAAGAATCTTTGAAAGGAATCATTAGCTATGGCGGGTCTTGGGGGAGGGCAGGCATCCTTTTAAATGTGAGGATCAAACTTAAAAGCTACCTCAGTATGTAGCTGAACTACTTTACTCCCGAAGACCTGGAGCTAACTGAAGTGACCATCAATGTGGCTTTTGCCTAGGAGCAGCAGGGTCATCTGACTGCTCCCCAGTCCAGACACAGACTTGCCATGGCTTTCCACTACCATATACAATTTGCAAAGCTTGCTGAAGAACTGAGGTTTACTTTTGACAAACTGGTAACGTGAAATGGTGCCCTTGGAAGTGCATGAATCCAGTGTATGATCCTCTCAGCATCCTGCAGTGAGGAAGTGTGAAGTGCCACATTATCTGGGTTAGGTACCTCTTAATTGCCTTGGAGAATTCTAGGAAAAGGCTGAGTAAATGCATAGCAATTATCACCATGGCCACTGTGCTTTGTCCCCTCCAGGGGCATGGCTTAATCATGCTCCCCTCTACCCTACAGCAGCAAACTGAGTTATAGAACAGTCTTTGGGAAGGGGATGTGAGGGGGTCATGGCTGCTTGGACTTCCACAAACCAGCCCCTACATACATGGGAGAAATAGCCAGAAACATAGTGGGAACCCACCCTATTGCCACCACCCAGCACTTGGGCATGGCAGGCTATGAGACACCTGCCAGCACCACTCACTCCATTGTCCTGAACCCAAGCCAAAGCCTGGGAAAGGGAGACAGCAGGGTTACGGCCAAGGAGTGACTTTCCAGGAGCAGTAAGGACCCTAACTGACAGAGCATGCCTGTGGGAGTTCCTCCATCCCCAAGGCACTGGCATATGCCCTCAGTACAGTTTGGAGCCTAAACACTGTCTGTAGTGGCTTGGGATTCAGATGCACTCCCCATGGCCCTGGGATTGGGAGGAGTGGGAGTACGGAGCTGGCTTGCTGGTGGGGAGCTGTGAGGGTGGTGCTTGTCAATACACTAATAACATTTTAAAAATTGAGATGTCCTCTAGTTTTCATATTTGGGCTTGGCTCTGGATTTGTCATGATTACAGATCACTGAGAGTCCAGAGATCAAAAGTGCATCCCTTATGCTCACCTGTTTTCTGTGTCCTGTATTTCCCATGGAAAGATATCCCCAAATCTGGCCCAACAGGGGCTGCCACTGTATGTGCAGAAGTAAACTTCCAGAGCGGACACAAGTCCACAATTCTGTCTCATGGGATGCTTACATCACTATAATATTTTCTGCTTATCTAGCATACAGAGAAGGCCCATTTGCAGATTTCTGGATATGGGTCTGGCTTGCACTCTGGAATATTTGGATCTTGCATATGGTGGTTTTAGCTTCTCTCCATTTGAATCTGAAAATATAGGAATGCCCAAAGGGGATTAACAGGATGCATATGTTTTGTGCATATGTGCCAGTTGTGAAGTATTATGTTCCTGGATTGGGCACCCTGCAGTTTTGTGGTAGGCCTAGGCAGATAATACAGCCTTGTTCCTCTTTTTCATTGGAAATATTTCTCCTTTATTTATTTTTGTGTGAGAAAACATGTCCCATTTTGAGCCCTAGATACCACTTGAACGCCCCCTGACCTCTCCTAGCAGTCCCTGCCCGTGTAAATGACCAGACAAAGGAATGTGAACAAGGGAAGTGCCTTAAAGCAGAAATATTGCTGGCTCATAAATTTCCTCAATCCCAGAAAGAGATTTCAAAATAAACAGAGCTGCAGGCATATAAGCAAGCATAACTCAGCAATGCAAAATTCATCACAGCTAATGCAGAGGAGAAAAGCTTGACATTGGAACCCCCCCACATCCAACTTCTTCTCCATGGAGGCTCCAGCCATGAAGCAGGGCAACTGCTGAAGCATGATTCCCAATGATTTGGGCTGAGATAGTCTAAATCTTAAGGTATATTTCCTTTGGGCTCTTTTGTCATTTATCTTTCAACACTAGTGATCTGCTTGACACCTCTGCTGAGTGGTATTAGATGTCCCAGGTCTTGAAGGTTGTCATTCCAGGGAGAAAAAAATAGTATGTGGAAAATCAGAGTATGGATATAACCATAGTATAACTTGTTTTATTTATCCTACATATACCAGATCTGGGACAAAAGCAGTAATAAACAATATTAAAGAAGTCCTTTCTTTCAGGAATCTCAGCCCAACACTAAAGCCCAGTTCTGAGGGAGCAGCCCTTCTACCAGAATAGACTGTAGGAAAAGAGAGAACAAGGAAAAGAGTAAGACCTCCCATGTATTACCCTATAGAATCTGCAACAGAAAAAATAGCAGCAACAAGAACACAACATTTCTTCAACCCCCACCCAAAAACCTGTTCATACACTGGGGAAAACTATATCTTGTAAGACTTTGTATTAGTGCTGCATAATCACTCTTTTCATTATCCTGTGAAGCACATTATACTCTTTGCTCCATAGATTAAAATCCTAAATCAAGACCCTTGGATTTGCAGCTGCCCAATTGTATTTTTTTTTGTCTTTTCTTTTTTAAAAAAAAAAATACTTATTTTTAAGTTGACAGTGTTCCTCCAAACAGACATGTTAATACAGATGTTTTCAAGGTCAGAGAGTATGAATTTGAGTGTTGTCAGCTGCTGATCTCTGCAGTACTGCAGATGTTCAAGCAGCTCCAAGCTTCATCTCAGCACTGGAATGAATCACACCATCTGATTTGGCAAATTAAAAGAACAAAACCTTTACTTGTTGTCTTAAGCCATTTCAGTCGCTTACAGATAGCCACAGGCAATGTCTTCTGTAAGGTTAGCTGGTTTTAACAGAACAGGTTAGGAATGCTCCCTACGCTATGTGGAACAAGGGGCATTTATGTACAAAAATGCATCCTGGTTTCTACAGGCACCACTCTATTATCACACTTCCCCTTGGGGAGAGGACCCTTCATCTTGACCTGGGCATTCTTTCTCCTAGTACCAACCCCCACCATGGGGAAGATGATACAGAAAGTTCCCCGCTCCTTGTATAGCCTCAGGCACCACGTGGGGACAGAGGCTTTTCTTGTATGTAGTTGAAGAACAAATTTCCTCAAATAGACAGAAAGGTTTTATAATATTGCTTTCAAACCACTGCCTACTCTCTCCAGACTGATCAGATTTATACTGAAAAAGGCAAGGCTAGAACATCCCTACTGGATTCCCTGCCCATCCTGAAGAGAAATCCATCCTGTGGCTTCTGTCTGTGGAGTTCTTATGAATCATAAGATCGAATCAATCATACATACTCCAAGGGTCTTGTACTTCACCACACTGTTTTCTTTCCTGGTTTGCTTAAAGGAAGATGAATCATGAGAACATAGCAGGGATGTACTGCTGACCACTGTCATGATTTCAAGGATGTCTGTATGATCTCTTCTTCTCATTCCCTCTGTTCTCTCAACAACTAACTAGGCAGCAGCTCCAAGCCAACTGTATGACCCCAAGAAGGGGATCAAAATGTTTTTTTCAAAACTAAATTTTTGTTCCATATCACATCTAAGTATTTTGCACCACCTTGCACAGACACAGACCCTGTATTCATAATAGTAATAATGGAAAAAAGAATAATAGTAATTATAAGGCAGGCAGAGATAGGCAGTTAATTTCAGACTTTTGGATAAAACCTTAGATTTATACATTTAGTAATTGAAAAACCATGTCTTTAACTCTAAAGCTGGTTGAAAATTAAGCTGGTTGGAAACAGGTTTTCTTTTTCAATATGGAAAAAGAGGTATGGAAAGCCCCCAAATGGATTTCTTTTCCATTTTCATCTGAAACTTTTTTGGGTTCTGACATTTTATTTTTGTTCTGTTTGACAAAAAATAAAGAATTCCACGGGAAGCAAACACTTTCTATAAAAATATTCAGCTTGTTACCATCTCTCTGGGACCTTTCAAAGGACACGATAAGCACGTTTAATAGATTTCATAGATTTCATAGATGTTAAGTCTGGAAGGGACCTCATCATTGGGTCCAGCTCCCTGACCAAGGGGCAGGAAGTCAGCTAGGGTCAAAGGATTCCAGCAAGATAAGGATCCAATTGTTTCTTAAAAGTGTCCAGAGTAGGTGCTTACACCACCTCTGGGAGGAGTCTGTTCCAGGCTTGTGGGGCTTGGATAGTAAAGAAGTTTTTCCTTATGTCCAGACTAAAACCCTTTTGCAGGAGTTTGTGACCATTGGACCTTGTCATCCCTTGGGGTGCTCTGGTGAACAGGTGTTCCCCCAGATCCTGATGCACACCCCTTATGTACTTATAGGCTGCCACCAAGTCATCCCTGAGCCTGCACTTTTCCAGGCTGAAGAGTCCCATAGCCCACAACCTGTCTTCATAAGGCCTGTTTCCTTGCCCACTGATCATGCGTGTGGCTCTCCTCTGGACTCTTTCAAGCCAGGGAAGACAGGGACCACATTGGCTCTCTTCCAATCTTCAGGTACTTCGCCCGAGCACCACGAGTTCTCGAATATCCTTGCCAGTGGCTGCACTATGATGTCTACCAGTTCCTTTAGCATTCTTGGGTGTAATCTATCTGGTCCAGAAGCTTTCATAATAGGATCACATCTTATTGACTTCTACATTAGACATCCCTAATTTACAGGTAAAATATGTATTTCTAACTGCCACCACAGCAAACTCTTCCTGGGATTTTAAACACTTGCCATGTCTTTTTGGCTCTCAGATCACCACAAGTGGGCTGATTCAGAAAGACACTTAAGCAAACACATAACTTAAAGAAGTGAAAGTTGAAATTGAGAAGTGAAAGGGACAGAAGGACTAAGGATAAAAAGCTAAAGGGGGGGAGTAAGAACGGCTGAGAGAGGAGAAAGGAAAGAGACATAGAAAAGATGGAATGGGGTAAAGCATGGGGCAAGAAGGAGGGACACTAAGAGGGTGGAGGATTCAGGACAGCAAACAGGAGTATGAGTCTGACCCTGCCAGATGCTGAAGAACCTCTGTGAGATCCTAAGGGATCTCAGCAGCTCAGCACCTTTCAAGACAGGCACATGGCATTTCCTATTCTTCTGTTCCTCCCCCTGTTCCTTTAAAAGTCCTGCATAGCTGTTCTGGGCTATCAGTCTGATGAGCTGGGTCCTACCATCCAACACTCAAGGCCTGAAAAAGGGAAAATGTTTGGGAAACTCCAATTCCTCTTACTCTACAGCATCTGGATTTAAGACTGAGTAAAGCCCTCTGGCTAGGAGGTTTGGAAGGAAACCCCATTTTCATTTGGCCATTATCCAGTGAAATAATCCTTTCTGTATGGGCACCTCTGAAGGCAGCAGTCTTAGGCCACTGAGGATCTGCTAGCCTTGAACTCTTAATGCCTAGAATTCCATTTGCAGTTTTAGTTTTCCTATTCCTTTCCAACCATTTCCTTCCTGGACTCTGGTGGCAGTGAGAGGGCAGGCCAGATCAATTTATATCTTTCCATATTTTCTAAATCAACAGTATCATACCACTGTCAGTCAACAATAAGGCATAGTGCTGTGTCTTGCATCTGCCATTATTGGTCTGGATACTGACTTCCAGAATAATTGTCAGAATTATAGCCAGGAACTTCCCCTAGGATACATGATGTTTTCCAAGAGGTGCTACCTGCTGGCTCCCTAGATCATTAATCCCCTCCCTCTTCCCCAAACATGTAGCCTGGATGGAAATATAAAGGTAATAAATGTGTGGACAGTGTGCTGTTTTGTGCTTGTGCATCAACACACTGGGGTTAAATACAACCACAAAAATAGGCCATATGCAATACAGTTGAATGGAAAAGATAGCAAGTGCACTATGCAGAGTACACACGTATGTGCACACAATTCAGTGTACACAGGGTTTGAGTGTGTGGTCATGTGTATACGTACAAGCATAGTTATGTACTGTATTCTCTTTGTGTGTATGTGATTATGTTAAAAAAGAACATTCATTGTAATTTGAACTTTTCCTAACTCTTATTATGAGTAAGCTTCCAAGGTGTGGCTTGCACATAGGTGAAGGTAGCCTTATAATTATGAAAATTAGCTGCAGTTCTACAAAGCTAAATTTCAGCACTGCCTTTGACACAGTTATTCTGTGTAATGCGAGGCAAGTCCCTTAAACCACAGCTAGCACTGTATTCTGCACTTCCTTATGATTCCTGGAGCCTATTTTCAGAAGGAAGAAAGAGGTAACAAGTGTCACATGTGTAACAAGTCAGTGGTTGCCCTAACAAAAATCAGTGGTGGATGTCTAAATCAGATGCTTCTGAAAATGCTATTTTTCATATCTTTGGGCATCAGCTTCCTATACATAAAGTGCAAGTAATAGCATTGCCCTGCCACACAGATATACCCACCAAAGTTTGTCAGGTGCTCAGATGCTGTTTTGATAACCCACTCTGCAAAAAAGCCCAGGTAAAATGAATCATTCCACATTTAATACAGGTGTGTGGTAAGCCTGATGGAATGGATGGTGAGGATAAAATGAAACAGAGGAGCTGCCTATTCTTAAGCAGGGCCCATCCTGTGCATTGTCCAAAGCAAGCATCTTGTGGAAAGAGTAGTTTATGGTCACATTGTAGAAAGCTGTATCATAAGGCATATAAGGTGGTAAATGGAGGTTGCATAGTGATGTGACTAGGTAGATGTCTGGCCAAAAATTAAAACTCAAGGATGCATTACATCAATACAAGGGGATTCTTGTACACATTAAAAGCAGGACTCAGGCATTTTTATCACCATGTTATAACAGCCCCAACCTCAAGCCCAGATTGCTCTAATGCTTCCACCACTGGCACTGCACTGGTGATCAGTCTGACTTCTTTGCTAGTATAGATAAGCTCTGATTAGTTTTGCTTTGGTTCTCACTTACACTCATTAGTAGTGGGGAGAGGGAGTGAGGGCAGGAGAGGCAGGGAGAAAGCATCCGCCACCTGCTTTGTTTGCAAGTAAAGACTGAACCCAAGGGGTTTTATGACCTTTATAAAAAGCACTCTAACCCCTGCATCCCAGCTGCAGACAGCCCACCTGGCCAGGGCATTTGCATTATAAAAAAAGCTACTTTCTGAGGGAGATATTGAAGGCTTTTATTTCACTGCTTCCTTTTAAGATCATTTGTTTGACAGCAAGCACAACCCTATCAAGAAACGTAGAAGAGAAAGATATACCTGCGTGGAACCATCAATGCTGTAAATCATGCATAGACCTTCCCATGAGTGAAAGCATTAGATATTTTTCTTATATGTGCAGAATTGACTAGTACAAACACATCCCTGATGTTATTAGCACAGAGCTTATTTCAGCATACAATATTGAAAGCATTTGCTACAAGGCAAAAAAGTTGGGGGTGGGGAGGTACTAGAATAGAGGCTGGGGAGCACCAGAATGAACATAGCTATGCTCCTGCTTCAGTAGAAACAGGCCCAGGTTCTGGAAGCAGGGGAAGGAACCAGGGAGTAAAGGCAGGGAGAACCCCCTTGTCCCCCACTGAATTAAGGGTTTTATATCTTCACTCAGAATGGCATTTGGTAGCACTTGTGGTGGAACAGGTGAGAAGCTTAAATCCTAATTTGGGAGACACCTCCTCCCTTACCTGTCAGGACCTTAGAGCCCCTCTAGCTTCATCCCCTGGCTCTTTTCCCCTCCAGTCACAGCTGGAGTCCAAAGCTGCTGGAAGCCTAGACTCCCTTGCCATCATTCCCCAGGGACCTGGACACCAGCCAGAGCCCACAGCTACCCAGGATGCAAACCCTACTAGGTACACCTCTGCAATTTGAAAGGCAGTCAGTTACACTCTGTCAGACAGAAAGATGAATTCAAGTTATAAACCCTGATTTTACATTCAGGGACCACATCCGTGATCTAGATTGTCATGTTTTACTTTCTACTAAGTTTAACTGCCACTCTGAATTTCCTAGCTTTCTTGGCCCTTGCTTTTTAAATCATACTCTATGATCATATAATTCTAATAACTAGATTGTGGTTTTTACCCTTCAGTTATTGATAGGCACTCTTACAGTTAATTCCAGATAAACTGGATATATTTTTTAATTTTTCCTGGAGATATTGCAATAGGCTCCTGTTGCATCTAAAGTTGCAAAACAGTATCCATTACCACCCTTTGTTTTCAGATACCTTTCCAAACTCTTCACTTGTAGAGATGAATTTTTCAGTTCTTAACATTTGCCTGTTATTTTATTTTATTTTTAATCTGATCAAAATTCCTTCTTCTGCTTTTGAATTACAAGGAAATAGAAGAAGGCGCTGGAAAAAACTAGAAACTTGGCATGATGATTTTGCTGTAGTACAAAACCAGATGAAACTTTAAGCACTACATTTTCTGCAGCATGCAACTTGTATTGGGAGTGGAACTAACTGGTTTCTTGGCCCTGTAGTTTCCTGTAGGGTCTGTTGGCTGGCTATACTCCCTTAGTGGCTGTCCAAGAGCTTTGAATAGCCAGAACACAGTACGCTTTGGCTCTGGTTACACAGCCCTTCTGCCTCCAACACCTGCCAGTATCATGGAATATGGTTGTGGAGTTGAATGTGTTAGCTTGTGGCTGACAGGTGATTCCCCAAAACTTAAAGAATTCCAGCTACAGGGCTCTTAAGAAATGTCTCTCCCTTTGTGGTGCT
This sequence comes from Gavialis gangeticus, assembly GCF_001723915.1. NCBI lineage: Eukaryota > Metazoa > Chordata > Crocodylia > Gavialidae > Gavialis > Gavialis gangeticus. The sequence continues at coordinate 36,165,153 of NW_017728994.1, read as the reverse complement.
GTAACTGCAGTAAGGGCTGGAACAGATCTGGGGATCTGGTCCTAAGTTTAAAACATTCAGTTGTAAATCATCTGATATATGAATACTGGGAAAGTGGTGATAAACATGTACAGTGGAAAACTGTGTCCCTTTCGTGAATGACATACAAATGGTAAATATGTCACATTTAAGTAGCTAGGCTGATATTCTTTACATTTGAGTTAAACTTTGTATGAAAAGCAAGGTAACTTTAATATTTCTAGTTAAAGTATTTTTGCAGTTATATGAGTTCAAATAATTTGCATTAAGTATCTTTTGTGGGAATGCATGAAATCAATGTTTAGGTGCAGAATTTTAAAGCCACCCAGCCAATTTTCTTCAAATATAGCCTATTGTTTAGATCTCAAGCAATTCTACAAAACAAGCCAAGTTTGAGGTTTCTAACCCAGCAAACGTGGCTATTTAACTACAATTTAGTGAATTAGGTATATTGGAACCAACCACAGCCTCTAAAATTAAGATAGCAAAACTCTTCCTTTTCTTGCCCAATGTAATTTTTTGTAGAATGATTGAAGCAAAAGCCATTGTCACTTCTCAAATTTTAGGTGGTTGGGAAAAATATACTTTTTCCACAAAAGGAAAAAAGAAGGGAATGAGGAGAAACAAAAAGCTGCCTGGCCATATTTCATGTGGAATATAAATAGATACACTTCATAACATAGAGTTTATTCTGGATTTGTCCTTCACATGTGTGTACCTTGCCAAATTAAAACCAACCAACAAACAAAAAACCCCCCAAAGAACCAAAACAAAGCTGTGAATATTTAAAAATTCATACCCACCTGCACATGGTAGCCAATGCCTGCCCTGTCTGTGGCCTGTGATGCAATTAGATTAAAAAAATTATCGGAGTACTTAACCTAAAAGAGAAAATGAAATGACCTAATGAGACATAGCTTGGCTGAATAGTATCTAAGGAAATATATGAAACACTCCATATAGGCCCCTAGCAGATGCTAATTTAATGGTGGCATGGGATCTGAGCCACAATCCCACCTCTTGCCATGCCCCAGATGAAGGGCAGGATGGGTGATCTTGGGGATCACAGTTTAGATCCTAATTACTCTTTGCTCACATAGACAACAGCACCTTTTCAACTTGCTGGCACATTCGGAGCCTGAGATCATGATGACATCTCCACCCAGTACCTTGGCCCAGGAGGTGACACCCTCCCTCAAGGAGCAGGGAGCCTCTGGATTCTGTTCCTGTGCTGCACTCTGCTCTACCCTCCCTGCTGCCACAGCTGGATCCGGGAGAAATGGGGACTGCTCAGGGCACAGTACTGGCCTGTTATGCCTCTGCATAATACCCAGTGTCTGATTGATGCATAAATTAAGTGATGTTAAAAATTGCTTTTTGCAAGCTAAGCATTTGTTTACCATGTGGCAACTTTTGCTGATAAACATCAGTACATTTCCAGCAGATGAAACATTTCCACCACAATAACCAAGCTGTGTTCCCAATCCCTGTGTCCATCTGAGAGTTGACAGCTGCTTGCAGCCTGGAGCACAATTTTCACTGCAAACAATTTCCAAAATAAATTATTGTCCAACACCTCGGTCCCTGTGGTATATACCACACATGCATGCTAATTCCTTTCTGTTGGCATATGACATCCATAAAAATAGTCCTGAACTTAGATTTCACTAATATGAACATATGTGTAACCATAGGTGACACATAGGGGGGGCAGTGGGGACTGGGGGCGCCGAGAGGAGTTGGGGAGTGGGGGTACCAGGAGAAGCGCCGGCTGGTCCCCCCCTAAGATCAGTGCTGGCCAGGGAGTGGGGGCACCGAGAGAAGTGCTGCTGGCACTTCCAGTTTTGCCACCGGTGCTTTTGGGGTCAGTGATTGGCCACTGGGGGCCCCTCCTCCGGATCGGCAATCAGCCACTGGTGCCCCCCCAGATTCGGGAGGTACCAGTTGCCCATGTGTGTAACCAGTGGGAGGAAAAAGGGGTGGCCTTTTCTTTTTAGCTCTTTCCCTCAGAAATGTGCCCCTAGCTTTTCTTGCCCCATGATTTCTGGAAGAATGGAAAAGCTCCTCCCCCTTAAGTCCTGCCCTTCTTATGTTAGTCATATCCAGTCACTGTCACTTTGAATCAAACCTTCCTTGCTGTGTCTGGCAGGGTCTGTGGTTCAAGGAATAGGCATAAACACAGTATGTTTCCTTTCTCCCTTGGTCCCACACCCCACATGGCAGCAGAGACAAGACACTTATGTAACAGATGGCAAGGAGGGCACAGAGGATTCGGGGGGGGGTG
>NW_017728994.1:36149143-36157851 GCF_001723915.1 Gavialis gangeticus | reverse complement strand
CCCACACCCCACATGGCAGCAGAGACAAGACACTTATGTAACAGATGGCAAGGAGGGCACAGAGGATTCGGGGGGGGGGTGGTGGTAAGCAGAAGGCATGGGAGACAGGGTGTCCCTGACCACAAAACTTCTCCAAACTCATCTTGTTTGGGCTCCTATGAACATGGTCAGATGTAGTGAAAATATATTGCTCAGTCTGGGGAGATGCAAGATTGGGTGGCCTCAGAACCATCTGGGTGGTTTCAAACAGAGATGGGCTCCAGCTTAAGTCCTAGAGCCAAACAGTCCCATCTCATTTTTACCATTTTAAGGGAGCCTGACCCCAGGGCTGAACTTTGCAGCTGGGTCCTTTAGTTTCTAACTGATTTGGCTGAATCCCAGCTCCAAATGCCCTAGACCTTGGGAAATCTCAAGTCTGTGTCTGTGGCTTTGACTAATCTGTAGTCTCATTTTAGTTTTGTCTGGTATTTGGGCTCTGATACTTCTGTCCACATGTGTGAGCTGGGTGTTGAGGAGCCAAACTTCCAATTCAGAACCAAAGAAAACAACCCTATGTCCCCCATGAATTGTAACAGTCAGAAAGGCCATGTACTGTTTTGCAGGTATGAGAGATCCCACTCCCTAATCTAAGAGCTGTTGTGCTGCACATGATCAGGAGCCTCTGAGGAAGCCAAAAAGTCCTTTCATTCCCTTCACCTTTCTTATCCACCCATGGCTGCATATTGCAGATGTCCTGCTTACTAGTTGTTCCACGCACAGACTTCACTGGGAATAGACCTCAGGACTTTCAGTGTCAGCATGCCAAGTCAAGTCACCAGCACCAGACCTGAAGGAAAGGTTCTTTTAGCTTTAACATTAGTAGCGCTTCTATCTTCTCTTGATCTCCAGTAGAAAAGTAAAAAACTTTATGAAAAAAATGTTAATGAAAATTTGGCATTATTTCTCAAAAAAGGAAATTTTAATGAGCACATTCCCCCCCAAAATTCAATTTTTGACAAAAGAATGTTTTCATATTTTGCTCTCTTTTTTTACTTTCCTATTTTCAATAGTTTTCCCTTATTTATCAGTACATTATTTACAATGTTATCTGTTACACTGAAAGATTTCTTAAAAGAAAAACATTTCAAAGTTGACCTTTTTATTTCAACGTTTAACAAAATTCGTTAAACATTTCAGTTTTCAAAACTAAAAATGTAGACAGAAAATCCGTGGGCATTTTTCAGAAGCCAAAAGGAATTCCTTTAAAATTATGGAAATGAAATCCTCTTCCTATTCTACTGTTTCACTAAATACATTTGGGTGGTATTGTTTTTCTTTAAAGTAGTTTTAATCAGCTCTCATCTCCGGTCACTAGAGGGTAGTATAACATACACAAACTGGCCCGTATATTATACCTTCCCCTTCTGCTGCTTAGGGAAATATGTCAAGTTGACCCATGTGGCTGTTAGGGGATTCTTGGACTCTCCAGCTTCTGGATTGTGATGTGGATGACAGAGCAAATTTCTGGGAAGTTTACTTGTGGACCTGAATGTCTTGAAGTTTTTCAGGTGTTTGAATTCCAGCTTTCATTCAACAAGCCCATTTCCAGATCCCAGCAGAAGCAGTGAAGGGTCAACTCCAAAGAGAATAAAGGAAATATGTGAATGGAATGAGATAGTAACCAAAGTTTCAGTCCAGCTATGCTTTCTCCTCTCAGATATGCACTTCTAATTCTCTGCTGTTCTCATAAGTAGGGGTATCCCATGAGGAGATCCAGATGTTGGAGCTGAGTTCAGCATTGTGCAAACCTAATGGTTTCTCTTTGCACAGGTGGTAGTGAGCCTCGTTTAAAAACATCTATTTTGGTTTTTAGAGTCCTGAAAAATCAATGAACCTGAAATTGCAAAGTGAAATCTAAGCAAAGCTGGAAAGTTTTGTACAATCTTGGCTAAAATTCCCCTTGGGCATCTGCTTGCTTGGGGGAGAGAAGTAATTCAGGCAAAACTTGGCTCAGATTTGCCCAAAGCTTTCAAATATGGTCCAAGAATGATATTGTCACAAAACCTGAAACCAGAGGAAATGTACATAGTTTGGGGCTCCTTCTTGACAGGTTAGGCCAGGTTAGGATGAAAGCAACTGGGGGGATTTCAGTGGAAAATTCTTTCCTAACGGACCAGCTTTGCTTCCATTGAAGTCAGATGCGAAACTCCCAGGGAAGCAAGTTTAAATCTTAAAATGTTGTAACAAGAAGCCAGTACTATAGTTCTCTGTCAGTTCAGTTAACCATCTATAAACAGTACTCACTTGACCTCTAGTTGATCTCTCACTTTGCCCTCCAAGGAATCTTCTGGGGCTGACACATTATGGATATCTACAGCAATGGGAACAGACAACTTGGAACAGCATCTGAAACTTGGTAGATTTTTTGCACAGTAAAGCAGGCAAATGAGACATCTCATTCTTGTTAGTCTGTGCTGTTTAAATGACAGATATGTTATACTGAATATTGCACTTGCTACAGTTTCTTAAGACGGTGTTAGGAACCTACACAATGAAATAAGAAAATATTTCTTTAAAGCTTTTAAATGACAGTGTAAGGAAATAAAAAATGAATAAAAAATTGAAACACGTGTGATCTATACAGACGCTGGGGAGCCAGGTTGAACTAACGTGCTTCCTCCTCCAGTAAAGCACTGGGTTTTTTTCTATGTCTGTCAGCGGTCTAATGTTTGTTCCCTTGAGGCACCAAAACAACTGTAACTCTGTGCTCCAGTGATCCTATGGCAAGAGTTATTTGATTATAAGAATTTAGGATAGATTCTATTTTTCGTATTTGAGGATCAAAGTGCAACTTGCAACCAACACTGGGTTACCCAACCGAAGTATAGGGTTGATTCTATTACCCCACTTTGGATATATAAGTGCCCCATTATAAGAATAGGATCATCATCCAAACATGCACAGATGTCTCCCTTTTCCTGTGCTTGGAGTCACTCATGCACCCAGAGGGGTAACAGAATCAGTGGTTCACTTCAGCTGATAATTCAGAGTTGGTCACAAGCTGAATTTTGGTCATCTATTATGTGAAACAGAATTCTGTCTCCAGTATATGGAGCCAGGCTGCTGATTTTAAGAGCTGAGTTTTTCATTTCCTTGTCATGATATCATAAGTTCTGGAAATATACTGCTTTGGCATGCAAAAGTCAAATATCTGCCTTGTGATATTGCGGGGTAAGGAAGAGGAGGGGTAAGAAAAGTGGAAGCAGGGGGGAAAAGAAACTGCTTTTCTTTAACATTGGTTTAACCTAATCTGGGACCACAGATACGAAACTGGCTTAATTGCAATCATATGGCTATTGCCTGGTGTCACTCTAAAAGAAGAATTAATGTTGCTTGGGTACCTTAAAAATTCATTTCCAGATTTTAATCTGTTTGGATTGTTTAAATTCAATTAATGTTAACACTGAATTTCTGAATTTCCTGGGATTACAGTTCTTAGCTTTATAATAATTATAACTTCCTTGTAAGGTAAATTACCATGAAGTATAATATAGACTGTCACTATAGCTTTCAGTTTTTCACAGATTTTGTTACATAACTCAATAAATACCCGATATTAATACATAGATCAAAAATGAAATGTGAAAAAATCAATGTTAAGTAATATTTATTGATTTAATAAAAGCAAAATGAAAACAGATAATTTTCCCCAATTAAGATGTCTGTTTTCTTAAAAATCTTTACTAATGAAAACTGCATTTATAATTAATGGAGTTATACAAATTACTGATTTTCTTCATCTAGGAAAAAGTACTATGGATATATTATTTTTAAAATTGAAAAATGAAACTTGTTTGTTTTATGTGATGGCAATCTTCTCATCGAAATTCTAGACAGTAGGAACATTGCTATATTATATTTGCCATATGGAAAAATTAATTGGACATGAATATTTTCCTGTGGTAGGCACTGCAGCACATAACAATGGTTACAAGAGCTATTATATACTTATTATATAATAAAGTTGTGGTATTCACAATTAAAATTATGCTGTTTTATTTTGTGTTAAAATTGACCAGAGAGCCTCTCTTTCTTAGTGTTCCGGAAAAAAATAGGTGAATTTCACCACAATTTTATGGAAGATTCCTTTGCAGTTTCACAGTTGATGTTTGTTAAAGCAAAGCATTGTTACATATTGAAAATAAATTGCATCTTCCCCAAAATTGTAACTCTCATTCTTTGAATAGTGAATGGATTTTTCTAAAAATTTATAAGAGAATAGGTTAAGTCTCGGGGAGTTAAAGTTAGTTAAAAGACAAGCTATCTAAAGAAACTGAATACCTAAATCAGATCATTTAGACTTATTTTATGAAATCTAACTTAAACTCTGATTTTTATGGGTCTGAAATTTTAGGTTTGGGGATAATCACAACCTCTGTGCAGTGTTTTTAAATCTTAACCTTAAATCCTATTTAATATAGATTTTAATCTGGGAATCGTGTTTATTCTGTTTCACTTCTATAAGGACATATTCACAAATTGGCAACATTGTGTAATGAATTTTCTATTCTATATTATTAAAAATAAAATGTTTTTGAAGATGATTCAGCACAGCAGATAAGTTTTCTTTAGATTACATCTTTTTTGCTATTTGTTCTTTTTGTCTGTTTTTAAAAAAATTCTTTCAACATCTCACAACTTGTAAAAGAGCTATGTAAAAGATTTTCCTTTTTCTATACAAGATTTCAAGATTCTTAAGACTAGCTTTGTTCTCTATCTAAACAAAGCACATTTATGAACTGATATACAAAAGAAAACTTCTGAAAAAATAATTTTGGATTAGTCAAAAAAATTGTTTTGACAAAATCATTTTGAAATATTGTTTTCATTTTGCCTTTGAAAAATTATATCTGTACCTTATATATACATATGGTATATACAGAGAAAATAAAACATTCTGAATGAAAAGTAGTTTCAAAACAAAAAAAATCAAACATATCTTTGAAATTATTAGTGTTGGTATTGTTAGAATTTTTAAAAATGTTTTTCTTCTTAAATGAGGTGTAATCTCTTCAATTTTGAGTTTTGCTCCATTGACTGGGAGGCCTGTTGAATGCGTTCAGTCGCTGTTTCGGTGACATTAGTTGTGGACCCAGGCATTAAACAATTGAGAAATTCAAGGAATTCAAGAAGTCAAGAGACTGAATAGAGTGGGACATGAAAAGGCTGTCACCATCCTCCCCGAAAACACCTTTCCAATTAAACACGTTGGCTAGGGACAAGCATTCAAAAAGCCTGAGCCTGAACTGATTCAATCTTTGCAGGTTAGTCTAACTTGCCTAGGTTGATCTGGTTTCCAACTGAACAGGCATTCTCTCTGGACCAAGGAAATGCAGGGACATGCCTGCAGTGGCTCAGGCTAGAAGCTAGGGGGTGTTAGAACAGCCTTCCTTTCCCTTCCAGTGCTGAACTCATGGGGGCATGGCCAGGCCCTGGCAGGATGCTTTGATCAAGGAGGAGTCACCTCCTCACACAGCAGCCCAGCAGGGAACTGAGAACATTGTTTATCACCCCATTAAGAAAACAGAGGGACATTACTAGCTACCTGTTGATTCTCCCTTTGTCCTGCCACAGCACAGACCGTAGCCAGCAGGTGGTCTGCTAGCTAATGCTGAGGTGTCTGTAAGACAGTGGGGATGGGGAGGAGAGGGGTCGGGAGCAGGCAGCTGCCTGCAGTCTGTGCCAGAGCTGTGGCCAGGGAGCAGTGGGAAGGGGCCAGCTCTGCTGTGGAGCAGAGAGCTTCGTCCAGCCCAGAGAGCATATTGGGATGCTGGGGGTGTCTGGTTTATCTTAAACCAGCAAGGGGTCTGGGACAGACACTGCATAAGACGGTTTGACCCAAATCAGTTAAATCTGATACTATATTCAACCAGGTTTATCTTAAACTGGTTTCAGCCATTTTTAAACTGGTGTATGTGCACTGAACATCTGTTTTGTTACAGGTTTAAACTGGTTTTTGATCACGTAAACTGGTTTATGTGTAATGTCTGTCCCTGTCCCTTGTTTCTGACCCAGCAGTGCAACAACCAGGCTTCAACCTCCCACAGAGCATGCAGACAACCCTTAACAGGATATGCACTGGACATAGCCAGTGTGGCCACCTGGCACCTAAAAATCTCACTTGGCTGTGACTGCAGAAACCCTGACCAAACCATGGGGCATACAATAATATCCTGCCCAGATACAAAATTGAGGGTGACATCCTAGAGTTACACTCGCTTTCCAGCAGGGCACTGGTCTGGTAGGGGAATTTGGAATTAAAACTGTGATGATAGCTCTTGCTCCTAAAGCCAAATGAAAGAAAGAAAGAAGGAGATGTTAGTGATATTGATGTGATTTTGCAAAGCAAATTGATTACCACAGTCTGCACTCTCCAATGAAAAACATTGAAGACTGAAGTGTCTCTGACCAGCCATAATTACAGGGTACTGTAAACACACTGTTCTTTCACCTGAAACAATCAAGATGATCATCTCTGCTGTGCATAGTGCTTGATATGCTTCCGATTCCCATCCTCTGCAGCTGGGCATTTGTTTATCAAGTGTGCTGCTGGTTGCATCTTAGCCAGTTTCCCACAAGGAGGAGATAGTGAGTTTGCATTTAAGGTGTGATTATTATAAGTGGGTGATAGCTGTTTTACTTAAATAAGGACTGCAGGCTTGCACCAGAGAAAGGGTGAGAGGGGGAAAAATATGAATAATTGCTGGTACTATGTTCTAGAGGTATGATGGTGCAGTGTTTTGTTGGTGCAATGATGTATCCCACATATTTTCTCTGGTTCTCCCATTCTTACTTATGGTCCCAATAGCCAACTGTTTGGACTTTTTTTCCTCTTTTGTGTGGCATACTTTAAATTGTGCCCATGCCCTTATGGTGAGTGAATTTGGACCATTGCTATGTGATGTATTTAGGACTGGGGTACAAACTAGCATTTAAATAACCATTTCTGCTATTGACTTGGGGTGACTATGGCCTGTGTGTGCATGCTTTTGTAGGTTGTAGTGGTGGTGGCAGTACTCCTTCCAGGGTCCATTATACCAGTTACACAAAACAAGCTCCCAAAGAATTTGCAAGCCTGTTTCTGTTTTAACTGTGCTTGAATCAGTTGTGCAAGTACTGAAATAAAAGGCTTTTATCCTGCAACATGAGGGTCTACATTCCGAATTTTATGAAAACAACAAAGGCTGTGATTAACCCCAATTTTGGGTAGACATATAAAGGAAGGGGGGAACCAGAGGCATAAGACTGGAGCAAATCACACCAGGGTGGACAAAGATAAATCTGTGTATTCAAAAGTGTGAAGAGCCTCAGGTTCTGCATTCAAAGGCAGGCATTTGAAAGCTTGGTAAATTTAGCCCCTTTTTCTTTTGGGGTAAATTACCATTATTGGAGCAGGCAAAAGTGCTTTTAGGTGTTGTATCATGTTCACAGCTTTTTAAAGCCAGGATGGCTTGACTTGCCCATTCATGTGATGCAAGAGTCCAAGCTTTGCTGACTTTTCATGTGAAAACCTGAGCTCCTAACAGTTAACTTATAGTGGCTCATATAGTAATGTGATGAGTGGTTTAATAAAACAGACTCTAAGGGCGCATCCAGATGTGCATGGAAGTTTGTTTCTCCTAGGACAAGTAGCAGTGGTGCACTATGTGCTGCCGCTACTTGTCCCTGGGGAATGTTCATGCCATGCGTGCTTTGGCATGCAGCAAGTTGCTCTTGGTTGGGTAGGGGAGGCTGGGGCCAGCTGGCTGGCAGTGCAATGGTTCTGGGCGATCTGGCTCTGCTGTTCAGCAGCTTGCGCTGGCCAAGTGTGTTGCTCCATTTTTTTCCATGGTTTGTTTTGACCCCTGGATAGCCTTTAAAGTCTTGAATGGCAACAAGCAGGGTCCTGTGGGCTTGGATGTTAGACAATGAAGACATGCTGAAAGCAGTTATACTTGACAATGCTCAGGGTAAGTGCCCCCTGCCAACCCGCCCTGTTCCTCAACCCCACGGGGCTTTTCAGTGAAGGTGCCATCCTAAGCAGCAGCCTTTGCAAGACAAAGGAAGAGAGATGGGGGAGAACCTGTGGAGCTAGGTCTGGCTAATGAGAGAAAAGGCACCATTTCGGTATAGGTACAAGAGAACCCAGGCAATCCTCTCCTCACATGGCAGCCTGGTTGTCATGTCAAATGGACTGGTGTAAATCCAGAGTAACTCCACTGAAATAATTGGGCCCAGATGCTGTTCTCAGTTATCCCACAGTCACTGAAGTAATGGGGTGGGAAGGGCTGTAAAGGATTTAAGGTGTTTCCCCGCAGCAAGCTCAGGGCCACCTTTCCAGATGAGGCTGAAATCGGTTGCCTAGTCCCAATTCCTTACTCCTGGCTCCTTATTCTTTATTACTGATTCCTTTTTCAAAGCTAATCTGTACCCAATAAAAGCTTGTTATTAATGAATTACACATCCTAAAGAGAGAGACTTTCTCTCTCTTAGAATTGGCACCCTGGCACAGCCAAACTGCTTTGGGCTGGGCAAGTCTCTGGCCAAAGATGTCCGAGAGAGTCCCCTAGTGGTACAGAGGCACAGTGTGGGGTGGCCCAAAAAAGATTTCCAAGCATAAACCCAGCCCAAGCCTTATTCCTTATTCAAGCCCATATACTTAGTACAGTGGGCATGGGGGGACTGTCAGT
>NW_017728994.1:36146960-36148717 GCF_001723915.1 Gavialis gangeticus | reverse complement strand
TTCTCTCTCTTTAGGATGTGTAATTCATTAATAACAAGCTTTTACTGGGTATATATTAACTTTGAAAAAACGAACCAGGAATAAAGAACTGGGCAGAAGGAACTGGGAGTAAATAACCAACTTCAGCCTCATCCCCTCCAGTGCGGAGGGGGCTCAGGATCAATGTGTGTATGGGGGGGGAAGGTCTCCCCCCACCCCAAGAGCAGCCGACGTGCTTCCCCAGGGGGCTGGACTAGGCGATCTGCACATGTCGCCTCCCGCCCTTCTAGGACCCCGTGGTCCTGTCTGGGTCACAGGCTCACCTGGCAGGTGATGCCGGGCACCCGCCCGGGAAGAGGTGCCAGCGCCCCCCTCCCCCTTCCCTTCTAGTGCGGCCGCAGCCCCTCACCCGCCCCCGCGGGGAAGGATCCGGCCGCCCCGCCGGGGCCCAGGGCTTAACCCCGGGGCCGAGACGGGCGCCAGCCGGTGGCGCGGGCCTGGCACCGGATAGTCTCCGTGCCCCAGAGCCGAGTTTTGCCTTGGTCCGTGCCGGCTGCGGAGCAGCAGCCTCGCTCTTTGGTTGAAGTCCAACACTACCATTAGAGGAGGGATATAACAGCCTGCCGAGGCCAATAACTCACGGCCGGCTACTCCCCCTAACCCCGCCCCGCCCGGCACCCGGCCGCGGCCCCGCTATAGAGGGAGGAGGAGGAGGCGGCTCCGCACAGCTCGGCCGCAGCTGTCCCAAGCTCCAGCTCCAGCTCCAGCCTCTGCCCGCGCCGCCCGCCGCCTGCCCAGCATGGACGTGAAGGCTCTGGCGCTGGTGACTTTGATCCTGGCGGCTGTCTCCGTCTCCGACGGTAAGTGCGGGCCGCGGCGGGCCGCTCTGCACAGCCGCTTCTCCCCTCGGCATTGCCGCCCCTTTACCCGCCCCCTCGGGATTTCGGGGCCGGGAAAGCTCAGCTCCGGAGAGCGCCACAGAAGGGAACCTGCCCGAGCCATCGTCTCCCCCCGCGACCTCCTCATCCCTCTGGTCCCGCCGGGCCGGCGTCACCTCCGTGCCGCGCGCGGCAAGTTCCCGCAGGGTCTAGGTTCAGGCGAGGGGCCGGGCAAGGGAAGCTGCGGCGACCCCCCCGGTCAGGCTTGCCCAGGGACGGGGCTGGGGCCTGGGGCTTTGGCCTCGCTGCAAGTTCCTGCAGTGCAAACAACTGGAGTCTGGGGGGCTCCAGACTTCCCAGCGCTTTCCACGTCTTCAAACTCAAACGTCGTCCCCGCCCCCCTCCGCCTCCCGCTCTCCCGGTTCCGTACAACGGAGCGCACCGCGCGGAGGCCGCGAGCTGCCGGGGGAGCCGGGCCGCTGGTGCGGGTTCACGGGGCGGCTCTGGGTGGAAAGGGTGCGTTTGCAATGAGTCCCTCCGCCTGCCCCCGCTGTCCCGACACCCACCGCACTGCCCCGGCGCGCTTGTCCCTGGGCCAGCTCCTCGGCGGCCTCTTCGGCAAGCAGCGGGAGAAGCCGCAGTGCCTGGGGGCTCGGCAGCAGCGGCACGAGGGCCCCCAGCGGGGTCCCCGAGGTGCGGTGTCGCTGCCCGCAGTGCACGGGCTGGCCCGTGTCCGCGGAAGGCCGTTTGCCCCCTGGCTGGGGCTCGTCCCGCGTGGCGTGTGTCCGCCGGCGCCCGGGCGCTGTGTCCGCTCCGCTCCCGCAGCCCCGCGTCTGCCCGGGCCAGGTGCGGAGGAAGGCGGCGGCTTTCTGCTGGGCATCGGCCGCTCCCCCGGCCCCC
>NW_017728994.1:36144832-36146949 GCF_001723915.1 Gavialis gangeticus | reverse complement strand
GGCTTTTGGTTTCCACTGAAGAGATCCCTGGCCGCGCACAGGACAGGGCGGCCGGTAACTTCGGCAGCGGACTGAAACCTGGACGTCTCCTTCCAGCCCGGCCCGAGGAAGGCCAAGCTCTAACCCCCTGTGTTTAGGCGGCTGATTGCATCCAAGCGCCACTCACGATTTCGCGGGAGATTTTTCGCGCGTTAACAATCCCTCGCAGAAATGGCCCCTCCCCGCGGAGAACAAGCACGCACGTGCGGGGCAGGCGGGATCCCGGCCCCGCAGAGCTCGCGCCCGCGGCCAAGGGGCGCCTCCAGGGCGCGGAGGACGCGGGGAAGCGCCGCGCAGGTGCAAGCGGCTCACGCACAGGCGGGTGCGGGCAGCCGGGACGCCGGTCTCTGCTGCGGAGCAGGAAAGTGAAGGCCACCGGACAAATCCTGACTCCCTTGATGGGCGCCGGGCACCAGGGACGTGCAGAGCTCGGCGGGGTCGAGAGGTGACAGCGCTGCCGTGAGTGAGAGACTTGTAACGACAAATCGGTCTCACCTTTAGGTTCAGACGAGCTCCCAGCGGCGTGGATGGGCCAAGCTTTCCTCAGCCCCCAGCGCCTCCCTGCCCCCGCTCTCAGGTCTGGCCAGGGGTAGCGCGGGGATCGCACGGGCTCACCAGGACGGGAAATACGAGCAAATACCTCTTCCTCGCTCCGCGGAATCCACTCCCGTTGGGGCTCGTCTCTGACCTGGAAATGAAGTGCGGGGAGGAGCCGGCCCTGGATTGACTGCACCCCCCTCACCCGCCCGAGGGTCCGCGACGGGCCCGATCCTGCCCCCGCTGCCGCCGCCGGCCAGGTCCCCCGGCGTGCGGAGGTGCACGGGCTTCCCTCGCTCCTCCACTTCGCCGGAGAGGTTTCTCTTCCATTCAAGCTCAGGACCTGGGGAGCTGGACTTCAGCGGCTTGAATGGGAAGCGCTGCAGCCCTAGCAACACCCGGGGGGCGGCGGGCTGTGTCCCGGGGCTGGTGCGAGTCTGCCCCCGGCCAGGACGGCTGGAGGGAGCCCCAAGGTGCTGAGGAGCTTGTCTAGACACCAGCCTTTCTGCAAAGGAAGCCCCGTCCCCAAAGGGCGCAGCCCCACAGGCTTGTTCCTCGCTGCAAAGCTGCGCCCGACAAAGACGACGGCGGGGGGAAAGCTGGAGGGGGACTCAGCAGCTCCTGCCGGGCCTTGTGCCGACATCGAAGCCGGGAGGTCCCGAGCCGCAGCGAGAAGGGTCCCCGGGGTGTGCAGGCGTCTCAGCGGCTCCTCCGGCGGTGAGAGCGGGGATGCTCGGCCCGGCCCGGCCCGGCCCCGCACACCTCCCAGCCCCTTCGGCCGGTTTCCGGAGCCCCGGCGCCAGGCTCCTCGCACGGCAAGCAGTCTCGAGTTTATGGGCATAACTTCCCGCCTGGACTTGTCTGCTCCGGCATAAGTGGATTTTCTTATCTCACTTTGGAAGAGGGTTAAAGTAGACCGGGGAACCACTTTAAATCCAAATGTAGTGGGGGGGTGCAGTAGTATAACAACTAAGATTTAACCGCTGGTCTGCACAGGGAAGTTAGTAAGTATACATTTGCAGGACATCAACTATTCTGCTTTGCTGCTGTCAGTCTCCCTGCTTAGACACACACAGTTTATACAAAATGCAAGTTGACTATTTGCAAGCGGGATTTGCCAGCTTGCACAAAAGCCTTGTTCCTACTAGCTGTTGTTGGTGCACATTAGCCAGTGCACTTGAAATTCGCACCTTGTCCAATGAACTCCTCCGTGTAGAGAAATCCAAACTGTGTGTGCCTAATTAAACTGGCTGCATTCAGAGAAAGGAGCCACCCTGCAGTTGTTTGGGTTGTTGCTGTTTTTCCGAGGCAGTGGTTTTCTCTTGTCAACCTATTCCGAGTTGTAAAAGCTCATGGAGACAAGATAAGGTAGTTTTCCTGCAAGGTAAGATAGGTTCTCAGCTCTTGATAGCGTGCCAACCTCACATATTGACCAGTCAGTAAATTGTGTGAGGTCCTTTCTTCCACAGCAGGATAGTAACAGTTACCCCTGCAATGGCAACTAGGCTGTGATGGTCAAATGGTTAAGCCCCCCCCCCCCC
>NW_017728994.1:36137213-36144762 GCF_001723915.1 Gavialis gangeticus | reverse complement strand
CCCCCCCCCCCCCCCAGCTCAGCAGTAAATGCCTAACTTGTCATTCAGTCCTGGGAGTCAAAGGTAGCTGGGTGTGATGCTGTCTGCATCGGTGTTTTGTGCTACTGGTTATAGAAACTGGTGTGCCTTAATTGTGCTGACTTGATGTGCCCAGTTGGCTCTGGTCAATTTTTGACATATTTGAGCTAAAAGTGCATGGCTCTTTTTAGCTTTACAGTGGGATAGCTAATATCTGCATAAGCACAGCATTATGTCTCTTGCCCCAGGGGCTGCTTCCCCCATCCGGCGCTCAGTAGAACTAATGCCTTGTCACCACTCGAGTTTTACAGAAGGTAAAGTATACCTTTTGTGTCATTGAAGGCAGGCCTGGTGGGTGGCAGTCAGAACTGAAAAGGATGCGTGTGCTGGCTAAGTACGCCAGAGCACTAGTTGGGCAGCTACAGGAGAGAGGTCCCCTGACTTGGGCTGACCAGATGCAAATGCTTTGTACCCTCTTGTGTTTTTCACTCAAAAATGTAGATGGTTTCTGGGACTTGCATTTTCCTCCTTGTTTACAAAGGGAACACCCACTGTTGGAAGGTGCAAGATTATCTCCTTCCCTATGTGTTATATATATACTCTTGGAAAAGGGAAGAATTTGGAATGGAGTGGGAATTTATGGAACTATTGAGGTTAATGGTAAAACTCCCACTGGCTACAAAAGGAGCAAGATTTCATCTTTAGATCATCTCTATTAGTTGAGTATTAATCGCACCAACTGGATTTAGATACAAAGTGCAAAAATAAGTGGGTTTAAGACTACACCAATTGTGTGTTGTTTAGGATAAAACTTACTTAAATATATTTGCTCTCTAAAGTTGCAAAGGCCATAAATATCCTTGTATAGTGTCTCTCTCTTTCATCTATACTTTTATATTTATATAATGAGTTATTACGTTTTAGTCTGTGACAACATTCAGGTTCCCTTTAGGAGAAAAATGCTAACTAAAGAAATCCTCCACATTCTTTATACATCAGTCTAGATTTGATCACCTATCTAAAACTTGTTGAATTCTACTGAGGTTAATGCTGTTTCTCTGCATTTTCACCCCTGCAATTGAGATCAGAATATGTTTCATAAATAATTTGCTATAAAAGTTGTTTGTGACAAGCATTTTCCTGCAGTTTCCTTCTTGGAAAAAGGTTTGTTGCTTACCACTAAGCCCCAGGGTATGTTTGATAGTAGCTACAGATAAGCATCTGTTGGCGCCCAGGGTTTTTGTATGTGAAGATCAGGTGCAGTTATAAAAGGTGAATCTTTTCTGACCTCAGCAGTTTTAGGAGCCACACAGCCCTTTTCTGCTCTTGAGAGTGCATCTGCCTTTGAGGCCAGCTCTGTTTGGATATTGTGAGCTCTGCTGTGTAGCTAAACTGGGTCCAAAACTACCGTAGAGTTTGGGGGAATTTGGATCTGACTTCATTTCTTAATCCCAGCTCCATGGCTTGGGTCCATCTTTATAAACAAGCTGCCCTCCAAGACTTCACAATTAGAGACTGAAAAACTGCCCAACAGGAAACAGTTAGAAATTTGTGAGTCTCAAGGCAACTCCTGGCAAGTTAAAGGGCCTCTGGCTTTCACAGTAAATACAGGACTTTGAAGTTCCTAGACAGGGTTGGATTTTCAGCTGTACACATGCAGGAGTCCTGGTAAGACAGTCCTTCCAAACAGTCATGAGAGTCCAGCCCTGAGGAAGGAGTCCAGGGTCAGATGCTGGAATGAAAGTAGGCTGCTCCCCTCAGCTCTGCACGTGCATTCCTTAGAGGCGCTGAGCTTGTCTGCTCTTACTGAAGTGGGCGGCAGGCTGGCCATTGATTATGATAGTACCAAAATGGGGCCCTCCAGAAGTTTCTGTGGAGAATTCACTGACTGACCCAGAGTGTTATAAAGTACTATCGTTATCTCAGATGCTGGTAGTCTAAAGGGTTCCAGATCTGCTCATTAAAAGTGCGGAGATCCTGCAGCTCTGACTGCCACTGGGAGGCAGCTTCTCACGTGCCCCATCCCTCTGAGAGTAAGTGCTCACTAAAGCAAGTAAAGGTCTAACCACTGGACCCTGGGAAAGCTCCTTAAGACACTGTAGCAGGGAAGCGCTTGCACCTGAGCAGGGCTGTTTGTTTTGTTTTGGCCTCCTTGGGATTCATGGCTTTCTTTTCTCTCCTCATTTGGCCTCAGGTCAGAATAATTTGGCAAGAATAACACTGAGGACAAGTGCTCCACTCTTTTAGCTGTTATCTTGTCTAATTACTAGAAAGCTTTCTGGACAATGAAGAGAGACTTCTTCTAATCTCTTCTCCATTTCTCAGGCTACACTTTCTCACACTTGTCTTTGTCTTCTAAAATCACAAGCAGTAGGATTTAAAGGATGCCATGGGAATGGGAGAAAGAGCTGTTACAGGGAGCTGTTGACAAACAGAGCTTTTCTATGTCTGTCTTTATTTACGTGGGTTTTTTTTATACTTTGGAGAGACCCAAGAGGTGGCCTCATGCTGCATGGCAATACTCTGCAGCAGATAGTACAGGTAATGTGTGTCTTCTCTCTGGCTGTATCTCACAGAGAAACCTGTCAGCCTGACTTACCGATGTCCCTGTCGATTCTACGAGAGCAACGTGGCCAGAGCCAACATTAAGCACCTCAAAATCCTGAGCACACCCAACTGTTCGCTTCAGATTGTGTAAGTCTCAGAACATTTTTAAACACATTGCTTAACTTTAAACAGTAAATGGGGTGAATATGGCAGAAGACAGGGCATGGTAGCATCTTAGGGTGCATCTCCACCAGTGGGAATGTGCATTCCCAGGGGACAACTAGCAGCAGCGGTGCTAGCTGGCCCCTCCTGGGTTGGCCCTAGCAGCCTTACCTGGAATCCTGGGAGCCTCCTGGGGCTCCAGCAGTGGTGATCCAGACGTGTGGAGCCTGGTTGGCAACCAGAGCTTGGTTCTGGCTGGCCAGGGTCCAGTTTTGGGCAGTGCACCCTGTTGCCATGTGCGCTGCCCTGCTTTTTTCTGGTGTGGGGTTTTTTGACACCAGATTTAATTAGCAGCATGGTGAACACCTGCATGTGCGATGTGCAGTTTGCGGTGTTGCAGATGGGTCTGCTGTGCCACAAACCACATGTGTGCACTCATCTAAATGCACCCTTAGAGACTAACTACTTCAGAGAGGCATAAGCTTCTGTAGGTGACAGCTTACTTTGTCAAAGTCTTTTTGATTTCTAAAGGTGTAACCCTGCCAAGACTTTTCCTGACTTAAGACAAACATGGCTGACTGTCTCTCTCTACTCATGAAGTTAATATAGGAAGCTAAGGTGTTCTGTGTTATCTCTGTGTCGGGTACAATATCAGATGTGTATGGCTATCATCTATGTTTGTATTTACAAGGTGAACTAGTCAGAAATTCCCAGACAAATTTTCTCATCGGAAAATAATTTCTGATTAATTAATACGTTTTCTTTAAAGTGTTAATTTCCTTGACATTTAGGAGGGATTTGCAGAAAATCAAATATACATTGTTTTTCTGAATGAAATCCTCAAAATTTGAAAGGCAGATTTAGAGGAAAACTAGTTAAATTTATTTTTACTGACATTTTACAGCAGGGAAATAATTTCGCAACCAGACCTAAGTACTATTAGCTTCTACTGCCCTCTGCACGAGATGGAGAATCTCAACAACTTCCGAATCAGTTCCACACAGTTTCTTCTACATGGACCTTCACTGATCCAGAGCTATATATGGCCCTTTAAAGTGTAACAGCTTAAAAAAGCAAACAAACAATGCCTCCCACCCCCAGCCCTATCCCCTGTTGCTTGGCATATTTTTGCATGTAAAACACCTCGTGCTCTAGTGACCATCCTCAAAAATGCAAATGTTTCGTCAAGGACATGTTTCGTGAACACAATTGCTTTTTCAGTTGAAAAATATACAGTATGTATGTATTTACTTAAAAGAATCAAGTGTAGATAAATCTTGTATATTTTCCTGCAGAGGCCTCACATTTTATTGTTGTGCAGTACAGTGGGGAAAAAATTAGTCCAAGCTAAGGAATA
This sequence comes from Gavialis gangeticus, assembly GCF_001723915.1. NCBI lineage: Eukaryota > Metazoa > Chordata > Crocodylia > Gavialidae > Gavialis > Gavialis gangeticus. The sequence continues at coordinate 36,140,678 of NW_017728994.1, read as the reverse complement.
ATTTGCTTTTTGTGAAAGTGGCAAAAACAAGTGTGTTTGCCTAGGTAAGATGTAGAAGTAGACAAGTCCCCTAATTTCCTTTGGAAAAAATAGTGTGCATACATGAATTTATGTACTTCTGGAGCTGCCTATTACTCCTCACAAGTCTCATTGTAAAAACTTTGTGGAGATTTGGATTTATCTGTAGTAGTTTCAAGAAAAAAGTATTTTAGATTTGATGCAATATACATTTTTTCTCTTGATTAACGTGGGAGTGTAGGGAGTGTAGTAATTAGAGGGGAATATGACTGTGAAATATTGAAGTGGAAACAACCTGCGTTTTGGCCTGGCCATTGTTTGTAGTTTGTTAGTATATACAGAACAGATACTCCATTGTTTTTTCATGTTTTATTACTTAAATCAAGAGATGTTTCTAAAGTAGAGCCTGAACTTGAAATGTGCTAGAACCCAGGGCACATCTGCATACAGGATATGACACTTCTTAAAAACCTTTAAAAATAAATTCTAACATAGAAAATCCCATTTTAGCAGAATTTATTGGGGCATTGAATTTAGTGACCACATGCTACAAGCATGTTTGATTTATATAAATATTCAGATTACTCACTTTAGAATCCATCAGTTTTTGGATTGAAGAATCTCATTAGAATCCCATATTAGGAGTTTATGGGCCAGTCCTGAAGTTTTGAAGAAAGATTCCCATTAAAGCCAGTTGGCCTTAATCTATGTACAGAGAATGTTTGTAAGTGCTTTAAGTTTGTTTCCATCTCTGTGCTGTGTTCCCATGTAAGAACAGTGGGCCTGATTTGCCCTCACTTAACACTAGTATCGCTTCACTGAGTTCAGTGGAGGTATTCTAGATTTACATTGCTGTAAAACACATCAGGATTAGATCCTCTTGGAACATTATTTATGTAAAGACTGCAGGATCAATACCTTAGTTGTTCACATTTATGACAAGGACATGAGTAGACTTCAGAATTAGCAGCATTTTAGGTGTCTTACTTCTTTCGTTTGCTTAATTGATTTAAGCAAGAAGGACTTGATTTTGCAAGATGCTGAGAATTTGTGCCTCAGTGGCACTGCAGAGCAGCTAATGCCAGTTCCCATTATATTTGGCCTGAGGTGAAGCTCCTTAGCACTCTTAGGAAGTACTGAGTACCCAAAGGATTAGAGCCATGGTACACTGAACTTTAGATGAAATGCATGAGGTACTGTATATCTTGTTTCTACCTGATACATCCCATTTAACCTAAGAGTCCAGCTGAGATGGATAGGTGATACTGCTTGGTTTTCAAAGGCTGGGAGATAGAGTTTGGTCAGATAAGTGCGCAGAAATATGGGTCCTCATCTGTATTTAAAGTCTAAAAACCACCTGAATCTGCAAATCCAGGTCAGAAATTTCATGAGGACAATCTTTCTCAAGAGATTTCTCGTAATCCCATTTCAAGTGCTGACTAAAAAAACATATGAAAAAAAGTTGCCTTCTGATGTGGCAGTACTACTAGATCATTCTCTGTCTTGGATTCTGAAATTTATGACCAGAACCTCCAGAAGGTCCGGTTCTGCTTTTGTTGTAAAATTGTATGAAAATCCAGCTTGAGCAAGAGTCAAGGTTCACTGGCTGCATTTACACATTCATGAATGCGCTGTAATTACAGTGCATTAAGTTTAATCAGCGTTGCTGTGCATTGGTGCAAATGAATAGTCTGTTTGTAATGTTAATGTTCAGCAGACTAAATCTACTGTGCATTAGCATGGATTTTTGCCTGCTGTACTAATGCGCAGTAGAATTAGTCTACTGCATTCAAAGCGTCTCATGTAAATGCATTCAGTGATGCTTGTTACCTACCATACCTCTTGCTTAAACTGCACGTGTTTGTCATTTATTTTAAACTAAAATACAGTTCCCACATGCCCATAACTGATAGCAACTCAGATGCTAGTTATAAAATGTAGAGTGAATTTATGTGTTCATTCATACAGCACAGTAAAAGCCAATGAACCAAAGGCAGATGAGGAGCTAAATCCTGCTAGACATTAACAACATTCACAGGAGAATTTGGTTCAAGAGGCATTCTGTAGAACAGGGGCTTTCAACCTTCTTTAGTCAGTGTACCTGTAGTGGCTGGACACGGGCAGCAGGAAGGAGGGGAGTGATGTGCAGCCAGATGCAGAGCAGCTGCAGCACGGGGTGGTCAGTGTGGCATGCAAGCTCCCCCCACCCTCCCTGCGTCTGGTTGCAGGGTGGTGGGTGGCAGTGCTCCATCCCTGCCTGCCTGCGCGTACCCCCTAGCCACTTCTCAAGTACCCCCCTGCTGCAGAATGTTATCCCTTGCACTCATACTGCAACTCTTCTCTTCCTTTGGCAGTGCAAGGCTGAAGAACACTGGCAAACAAGTGTGCGTTGATCCCAAGTTAAAGTGGATTCAGGAATATCTGGAGAAAGCTTTAAACAAGTAAGATGAAAAAAAAAGGACTTAGCTAACACATCCCATGTTATTAAAGGGTAGAACTTTAAGGGCTGGTCTTAACTATATGGACAAAGTATTCAGTGGAATCAGGCATTGCTGTCAAGATGGGTTTAGAGTTTTCCTAGTATGTATTATAACAGTGTTTTGTAGCATTTTCTGTATTTTCTACTAAGAGAGGTTTGCCAGTATAAGGGCAAGAGATGTCCTAATGAGTCTGATTTGGACTTCCCTAAATCATTCTTTTAAAAGACCAGTTCTCCCAAGGAAATTGCTGCCTTTATGACCCCTCTCTGCATGCCCAACGTGATCCATCATTACTTCAACATCTCTCTTATTTCAGTATCATTGCAACTCCTTATCCACTTTACAGTGTGAGTCTGTCTGCACAGGCAGCTGAGTGTGCATGGGGGTTAGTAGGCAAAAGCATCCCTCTTCTGGTCATTTCAAAGTCCTATTTAATATCTGCCAAGACAAGGTACATTGCTATGAATAAACCTTCTCCCACCCTGCCAGAGGAAATTCAAATGTGTCTGGCAAATTATAGGCCTTTTTTCCCCTCACAGTAGTCAAATGTGACTCCCTTTCTGAGTAAATTGAATTGACTGTTGTGGTTAGTAAGCCCAGAGCTGAGAATATCAGTCATTTTTGTGCCAAAGGGGTTTTCAGCCTTCCTCAGATGGGGGATGGATTCAGGGAATGGGGAAAAGAGCTCCTTGCTTGGAGAGGGCCCAGCCCCATGAAAATCCAGCAGCAGCATTCAGAGCAGCAAGGCCATTTATGCTTGCAGAATCCACCACAACCTAGCTTAACAACTTTCTGTCCCTCAGTAACCATGCCAGATTTTGTCCCAGTGTCTGCTAAAGGAGGGCTGCAATCCAGTCATTTGCAGAGGGGAAAAAGTCCTTGAGTAAGGATGGGGGGAGGCAGAAGTATAACCCCCAGGAGGAGAATAAAATGTGATGCAGGTTGGTTGGTGCATTCCAAGTTGTCT
>NW_017728994.1:36119915-36132213 GCF_001723915.1 Gavialis gangeticus | reverse complement strand
CCGGGGAAAAAGTCCTTGAGTAAGGATGGGGGGAGGCAGAAGTATAACCCCCAGGAGGAGAATAAAATGTGATGCAGGTTGGTTGGTGCATTCCAAGTTGTCTTTATGAGCCAGAGATAGAAGTCTTTCCTGGTTGGAAATGGGGGCAGATTCCACCAGAGAGAGACAGATAGGGTCCTTCAGTGCCATGGGGAGGTGAGAGAGAAAGGATAGAAAGAAACACAGAAAGCAAATTGATAGCAATTCCAGCTGGGCCAGCTTCCCCATCTCATCTGATGCTCTGTGCCTTCCTCTGCTGCCAGCGCTCTGTCCTGTTTTCACTGGGCTGGAATCTCATCCCTCTGGTATGAATCTCAGTTGATTACACTGGAAAGCTTCTGGATTAAGATGGTGTTACTAAGAGCAGCATGTGGTCCCCTTTACAAATCACTGTTTTTTATTGAACCCAACAGAATTTTGACTGTATTAAGAGTCCCAGTTAAGCAAAGTACTGAAGCACCATGGCTTGTATAGGCACATGGATAGCTCAGCCAAAGTCAGTGGGGCTACTTGCACATGTGAAACAAGGAACAGGTTTAGGAGTCTTGTTGAATCTGCAGAATTTGGTCATTGGCTTTTATCTTACTTGTCTTAAGTAAGTGCACAATCCAGCTGGTTCCCATTCTTCTTTAATTTACACAAGTAAAGATTGAGGTCATCTCCTTTGAAGTCGGATGGCCTTGAATCTGACCCCAGGTCAGATTCTGATCTTAACTACTCTGTTTTAATCCAGAAGTAACTCCACAGAATTCAGTAGATTTATACCAGGCTATAGATGAGAAACTGGTCCAAATTCTGTTAAACAAGAAGAGAACAAGTGTATATGTATGTCCACTAATCCTACAATCATGGCTAGCACCAATGACACTTCTATGCTCCAAAGACAATCAGGGCTATCTATAAAATTTTCATGGGGCATGTGTTTGATATATTTTAGTGAACAGCATTGACGTCTTCAGTTAAACATATTTCAGAATATATTTATAGTTCGTCAAATAATTCATACATTTGAAATGGAGCCATATGAATGTTGGTAGTTTAAAATTGATATATCTATAAACTACTAACGGTTTGTAAAATAAATATATATAGATCTATGAATGTTAATTTCGCCTATCAGTTTCAAGCAGCCATATATTTTTTCACTTGTATTGGAATTGTATGAAATGTGACATTACACTATATGCACTAGCAATAAAAGTGACTAATTGTTTCATGCTACAAAAACCCTATTGTATGTGGGAATTTATTTTTCATTTTTTTTGGTAAATTGCTTAAATTAAATCCAAATGTCAATGTTTCTTATTCTTTGTTGGTGCTTAGGTATTTTTATCATATAATATTGTAGGTGTTGGGAAGAAAAAGTTTTCAAATTACATTATTGGAATTATTGCTTTGATTGTGAAATCAAAGATGGTTTTTAGTAGAAAAGCTTTTTGCTTACTCATTCTGCTTACCTTTATTGTGGCTTTATATTAATCGTAGCCTCATGGAACACACACAGGGCGCTTCTACACGTTCATTAATACGCCTTAGATACTACACATATAGCTTAGTATTTCTTTAATAAAGTACTAACTAAATGCGAATGGTTATGTAATGACACTTACTGCGCATTAACCTAATAACATTGCTCAGTAGGCTATTGGCATGGTTTTTGCTGTGACATGCTACTGTGCAGTGTTATTAGGCTAATGCACAATAAGTAACTTGTGTAGATGTGCCCACAGTTAGGTGTAATCAGTAAAATGTATTAAAACAATTGGGAAGTGGGAGTCCAGATCCTCTAAGTTTCTTTAAAAAATTGTGACATAACCATTGCAGACATCATCATTCAATCCACAGCCACTGTTATAGACACAGAGCAATTTATTCCTTTCATGAAGCTGGTAACAAATCATATTTCACTTTCAAATAGTCCTAGTAATAACTTACAGGATCAGTCCTGACAATCCTTCACTTTCCTCCTTAGTCAAGTAAAGATTTACAAAATTAAGCCTTCCAGAAAGAGGCAGATGTAAGAATAAACAGAGATCAGAGCCTGTTCCTCATTTGTCCATTGTCAAGTTAGTGTAGACCAAAATCCAAAGCCTATTTAAGCCTGAGATGTTGGAACTCATTAAACTCAGCTGTCAGTCTTGGCACAGGAAAGAAAGCTGATGGATTTGGCAAAGATGATTTTAAAAAAACCCAGAAAAGGACTCACCCTGAGTAGACTGCTGGAAGGGAAAGGTAATTTGTCTTTGAATGGTCAGTTGTAATAGAAGCAAAGGATTTCTGTGTTATTTTTAATCCTCTAAATCAATTAGTGGCAGCTTTTTCTTTCTGATTGCCCTTATCTGTAAATAATAACTGTGTACAATCCACTGCAGTGAATATCCTCCCATGTTCCACTGAGCCCTTCCTGTATTTGTGTCACATAAGGCCCATTTTTTCAAGGTGCAGAGTGCTCAGAATTTCCATTGAAGGGACCCATAACTCCCTTTCACTTCAATAGGAGCAGTGAATGCAAAATCAAATGACTGACCTCCCTGCCTTGGTTCCCTGCCGAATCTATTTGAAATGCTCTTAAAAACTCCTTAATTTTAATTTTGTCAGAATCTTGACCCTTCTAAAAAATAAACAGCAGCAGTAACATGCCCTATTAGGCCCATGCAAGTGTGTTTACACTTTTGGAAGCAAAGATGGTTTAGTGATTAGGACATTAATCTATGATTAGGGAGACCTACGGCTGACGCTCTAACCTGTCACTGACTTCCTATTTGATCTTGGGCAAGTCCCTGTTCTTCAGTTTCTTACCAGTAAAATAGGACTAAGAACACTTTCCTAGTTCAGAAGGATTTTTGAGGATAAATGCATTAACTACAGTGAGGTACTCAGGACAGGTACATGCTATAGGTCGAGAGTCAAGGAATTGTGTTCTGATTGTATTTACACCAGTGTAAAACTGGGATAATGGTATTAAGTGCCATTACATCAAGGATGAACTGTGGCCCTGCAGATCTAATATTAGAGCACTCATGACCCAGGGAGACTAGCTGACATATGCTTAAAGAGCCCTTGTTGTATTTGTACTGGTCATTAATTAAAGCGATTCATTGGGCATCCCCCTTACCTGAATAGGATTCCCAGAGAGGTGGTACTCTCACCTTCCCTGGAAATCTTCAAGAGGAGACTGGATAGGCACCTGGCTGGGGTCTTATGACCCCTCCCACCCCCAGTGCTCATTCCTGCCCGTGGCAGGGGGTCGGATTCGATGATCTGTCTAGGTCCCTTCCGATTCTATGAGTCTATGATTCTATTGTCTTCATGAAAAAAAGGTGAGAAAAGCTCAGCTAAAAGTCACAAAGACAATTTGTCCAGGAGTTCCTCATTACACTGCGGGCACATCTATATATGCCATTAATGTGAAGCAATAAACAGAAGAGCTTATTGCTCTGCGGTTTATTGTTCCCAGGAAGCTCTCAGCATGCTGTTTACATGTATGCCTGGACTGTAGCGCATTGAGCTGGGTCAGAGCTGCCCTGGTTGGCCGGGGGCCCAGGGGCTCAACCTGCCAGCCCAGGGCTGCTGCAATCAGGCTCAGTTTGCTGCAGGGGTGCTGGCTGGGGCACAAGGGTGCCGACAGGCTACTCCAAAACTGAAGCACCCTTGTGCCTCACCCAGCCAGTCAACATTTACACGTGCGCTGCTGCACATGCAAAAACACTGCAGCAAGGTAGTACTTGTATTTACTTGTATTTACAAGTACTACCTTGCTCCAGAATTTATTAGTTTCCTGAGCCCTAATAGGGGCGTACATGTAGATGCTGAGACATTTACTGCACAGTTAATTAGTCCCTTGTGCAGTAAATATCTCATGTAGACCCCCCCTGTTAGTGGTAAGAAAGTGCAGAGTATGCTGTGTTTTATCTTAACGGGCAAGAGGGTCTGGGGATTCCACACTGTTAAATGGAGAGCCAACTTTCTGCAGTGGCATATCCTAAAAATATGGGCCATTTGTTAGTGAAATAACAGCAATCCCATGTGAAACCCCAGGGAACATTCACATGACTGGGATTTCCTAATTTGCACTGTGTACAGTTACGTGAAATAACACATTTCATCTTTGTTCTTAAAAAAATATAAAGCTTTTAAGTGCTCTGTAGAGTTTGTATTGCACTTAAAATATTGCAAAGAGGCAAATAATAGCATTGTGCTTTGTATTTATAGAGTACCTTCCAGCTATTAACTGCTTCATTTGCATAATATCCTTTTGAAGTTGGGTACTATCCTCCTGTTTTCTAGATGGGGATACTGAGGCACAAGCATGGACAAGTGAACCTCACAAGGAGCCATAGTTAAAGCCAGGATAAAGATTCAGCAACTTCTGGCCCCAGTCATATGCTTCATGCTTTGTCCATGTGATAAGAAAAGGTGGCAGAGTTAAGTAACTAGCCACATCTCTGGATTTTTTCCATCGATAATTTCAATGGCAAAAACACTTGTGGGTGTGGCAATGTAGATATTTACTTTGGCTAACAGTTGGCCTATTAAGAAAATGTCACTTGTTTTGTTGGAACTAGTAGATTAGGCTGAAATAAGCTAAAATTGGAAGAGAACTGTGTTTTCCATGATAAAGTCATGATCCAGTTTCCATTTTATGATCAAGATATAGAGGCAACAATTTTACTCCCCACTTTGATGCATGTATGGAGCTGGGATTTTCAGTTCTAAAGAGAGTGGAATATTGGGCCTACAATCTTGTGTCTTTTTGCAGAGAATATTTTCATTAATGTTTAGCAAAACTGTCGTGGTCAGGTGACTGTTTGAGGCTACTGCTCACTGGGTGGGCCAAGAGGGCTTCTGAGGGATCCTGGTGCCAGCTACACAGTTAAAATTGGATTTTAGCCCATCTTTTCCTTCCTTTCCCCATTTTTTCTTCACTGCATATCCCTGCCCACTGGTACTAGCTGCTTAGCCTGCATTATCTCTGAACACCTTACTAATTGTGATTGGCATCAACTACCAAAATAACCACTGTTGCTGGACTCCGTCTTCAGGGTCCCAACAGCTCCTTTTGGAGGACATCATGGAACAGTTTTGCAAATAGTGGTTGGAGGGTTTGCAAAAGAATTGCCTTTGGTTTACAGTCTTGACACAGATTATTCACAACCCTTATTTGAGTAGAATTGATAATGAAGATCTTTTCCTCCGAAATAAACCTTAATAGTATTTCACTCTGTTCTTCATCAACAGGAGGTTCAAGATGTAAGAGGCAAGCATTGTAAGCCGTCTGCAGGATTTCTTACTGTAGGACCAGAGAACAGATAACCAGTATTAGGGAATGAATACATTTCACTGTTATCATGCAGCACAAAGGCAAGGCTCCATGCATTTCCAAAGGCGCTTTTTTTGCACAAATTGGCTTGCTTTCCCAGTACTATTTTATGTAGTAAGATATGTTTGTTTTTAAGAAAAAACTTTTTATACAGTTTTGTTTATCATAAAGCACTGGTGGCAAATATGAATTTAGACTAACCCTACATGACTGTTTCTGTCTTTGATAATAGAGGCCCTGCACTAATTAGCAGTCACTTCTGGTTCATGCCGACTTCCAGGAGATTTTACCTAGCAGGTCATGAGGTGTGAAGTGCACTTAGATTATATAAGTATACTGCAGGAATCAGAGCCACAAGAAGTCATTTCAGCCAAGACCACAGGAAGATTCTTAAGTGGACTGGACATGTGTATGAAAAGCATCCAGGCTTATATTGATGACCACCATTTTGGAAGGTGTTAAGCCTTATGCTTAAGTTTCTGCACTACAGTCTTTCTCTAATGTTAGAGATCAGGATGAACCCCACGTGGGAGTAGATTTGTTCTTTTATGTCTTACAACCTTCTACTGAAGTGGCTGATGCTGATCCCTGCCAGAGACAGAACACAAGTCTGATCTAGTCTGACTGTTCCTATGTTCCCAATGACTTAACATAAAAAGAAATGGGCTTTCCTGTTTCCGTATGCCAAACTGTTTTCCAGGCCTACATTAGAGAAAAGGGTACAGGAGAGGAACATTATTGCCTATATTTGCACAGCAGAGATGGGTTTCTTCTAAGTGCACATTCAGTCAAGCATTCACTGTTCACAGGTGGGGAGATGCCTGTTTGCTGATGGTATGATCTAGTATCTAGAGCCACGGTTCCCTAACTGTGAGTCATGACTCCAAATGGGGTCACAACATCAGCAGATGGGATTGCAGGGGTAGGGGACTGTGGGTTGGGAGTGAGGGGTCATGCTGAGGAAATGGGGCCATAAATGGGGTCATGCTGAGGAAAAGTTTGGAAACACTGATCTAGAGCTCCATTTGCACAAGGGCATCACGCAGGGCAGAGAAACACCACCTCTTGCAACCCCTATGAAGCCTGTTATTTCTTCCCTGATTTGCACCTCTATAACCATTTACAAAAGTGTATAAAATATAAAGCATAAGGAAATAGCATCTCAGAGGCCCTGCAATCTTTTGATTACACTGCACATTGAGGAATGGGGAAAGCACGTCTTGTGAATGCAGTGTTTAGCAAAATACTTGTATGTGTGCGTGCTGTAAAAAATGTCCAATGTTGCTTCTATGTATTGAGGCAGATTTCTTCAGAAGGAATGTACTACACATGCAGCCTATATTCTGTGCAAGGGCAAGAGTTGTTTTGCTTTGCAGTCCTCTGTTGCAAGTAACTTCAGTGCCAAAGAGAGTCTGTCCAATTCCAGACTGCTTTATTTTCTACTTCAGTCAACATGGCCAGTTAAGTATTGTTTTTCCTGAAAAAAGATGTTGCTTCTGTTATGGCCATGTCATCCTATTGGCTTTTAAGCAGAAATTAATTAGAAGCTCTGCCCAAAAATTAAGAACATGATTATCACCCCTGCTCCACCCCTTTTTGTCTTGTGCACCATTAAATAACATGATCCTGTTATTTGTGGAAAGGCAGGAAGAACTCATGGGACCAAGATATTCATTAAATAACTCATTTTCCGTGTTGCTTATTTTATCTCAGGTCCAGATGCTTTCTTTGTACAGGCATCTGTAATTGTCGTTGACTTGCCTGGAAATGAATGCAACAGTTTCAGAGGCAAGAATTACTCTGGGGAGGGTGTATAGGAATGCTTGTTTTAGCACACAATTTTAATCTGTCTTGCTCACAAGCTGGAAAGTGGACTCCTCACACACTCCTTCTAAACCTTTATTGGGGTCCATTTAGAATGAAATAGGCTTTTGAGTCAGAACTAGAAACCTATGTTATAAATTTCAGGAGTGGCTAAGGTGGTTTGGGATTAAGAGATGATATTAAAATCACCAGTGTTCCTTTAAAAGGGATCCTCATGGAAGGCAAAACAGCAGTTCTGCTTCTTTAAACAGCTCACAGTGTGAGGAGCCTTGTGACATAACATAAGACAGAGAACACTGAGTTTAACTCTTAACCATGCTGCCTCCCTCCTTAAACCATGTTAGCTTTGCACTAAACATAACATGTATTTCTTGTGTGGTGCTTAAGGCCCTGATTCTGCAACTGGAACTAGAGGTACAAATAAATGACTGCCTGAAGCCCCACTTGGGAAAGCGGTGGTTGGGGGGCAGGTATGGAGGAGGGGAAGGTTATCTTTCTGCACCAGATCCACCTGCAGGATGAGGGCTGAAGGCATTACAACTCATCTCTTATGCTCATTGTGGGCTGGACTGGGCAGTGCACTCAGAACCTGTGGTGGTGGCTGGTTGTGATCTCCCCTGGGGACCCTGGTAAAAGTGCTGAAATGGTGCCATTGCCTGGATTTTCCTGAATATCCCAGCCAAATCCTCCTTTGGGGCACCCCTACAAGGAACAGTGTTTGCTATGGTCTGGGTCACCCTCAGAGTTTCAGCTACTGGAATGACTAGGCAAGACTAGTGCAGGTCACACTGGTAGAAGGACATGCCTCACTTGGAGCAGTCTCCACATTAGATAAGGAAGCAGATGTTTGGCAGGGGAAAACAGTAACAGTCCACAGCCAGAGATTCACTGGGGTATCTTGCAGGTCATTTCTTCCTTGACTATTGAATATCTGCCTGCACTATTACTTGACTGTCTTTCAGTATGGACCAGATCCTGCAGCACTTACTTTTGCAAATCCTTGTTACTTGCATAACTAATGCTGTTGAAATGAATGGGGATATTCACAGGTGGCCTGGTTCCCTCCACCCTTGCCCTACAGTAAGAGTTGACTGAGCCAGTATCTCTGCTGACCTGAATGCAGAGTGGATATGGTGCAGAGTTGTTGGTTGTAGGCTTGTTGGTCTAAGGACATAGGCAGGCAAGGTTCTTTGAGTAGATGTGATATCTTTTATGTAGTTGGTCTAATAAAAGATACCACATCTACCCAAAGAACCCTGCCTGCTTGAGTGGATACGGTGGAGCTGATTGTCTTCTTAGTAACTTAGGAGTTTGGAATGTCAGGTGTAGAGCTGGGGCCTCACTATAGACCAACATTTAATCTCTGCCAGTACCTATCTGAACAGAGGACTTTGTTGTTTGCCTACTTCTATCTGCATCAGGAACATTGATCAGGAATCAAGTGACAGAGACACTATTTACACTAGAAAAATAATTGCCATACAATGTAAAGCTTCTTGCACTATTATTTAAATTGTGCTTCATTTCGTAGTCCTTTAAGACTGAAGTTGATGACCGGGGGGAGGGGGGAGTCCATCCCATGTGTGTGTTTCTGTGTTCCCATGTCTTGTTTCAATCTTAGCAAGATATAACACAACAGTTACATGAACCCAGTCCACAAAGAAGGATTTGTGGTATGCTTTGCTTTATACATTTAACAGGTGACCGACAAGAAATTCAGGGAAAGGAAACAGTAGAATACAAGATTAAGGCAGTGGCCATACTTCAATGTGAAGAGGAAGGGAACCAAACATTGAAATGACACAAAAAGTGCATTTTCTGTAGATGTGAAATCCTCACACGTGGATATTTTAAATTACAGCCATAGGCTTCCGTATAAAAAAAAATAAGAAGGAAAGAAAATATGGTCTTTATCACTGTACCAAAAGCCATGTTTATATTCATTTTATAATTGTTATAGCTTTTGACATTATTTGAATTCTGCTTGAGGAAGAATGAAGGGTAAATTTTCAATATGTTGCTAACAAGTGTGGTGTTTGAGCTTGTTGGTCTTTGGTAATGAAGGCTGTGTTACAAGATGAATGTATATGTTTGAATGAAGTTCTGTATAATTCCATTTTGCTCTTTTGCCTTGTTGCAAACTCTAACAATCCCTCTTCTCCAAAATCTTTTTATTGATATATGTTATTTACAGTAACCAGATACTTATGAGCACTTATTACCAAAATAAGCTTTTTCTTCAAACAATCCAATTACATAACAACCTTGTTTGTAAGTACAAAGCTTCAATGACACCCAAAGAAGGAGGTATATGTTGTCAGAATAGAAAGGCTATGTGTCTTCCATTTTCTATTCATTGAAAACTCAGTGTTGTTGTAATGTGGTAAATACTGTATTTTATGTTTCTGTTAAAGAAAAAAAATCTCTTCCCAGATAATGTGAAAAAAAGGTTTTTTCCTGAAAGGCAGCTGTATGGAGGTGTTATATACATTGTGCTTTTTAAACTATTCCTTTCATATAATATTTTGAAGATAAAATTATTTTATATCTATATAATGTCCTTCAGTAATATGTATGCATTTATAATTTTCTTAATAAAATCTGTATTCAAATGATATTTTCATTTGTTTTAAATTAATAGAAGATATGTTCCCCTGCTTCTTCTTTATACACAAGCAGCAAACAGAGGCGTCCAATAAGAAGAGCACTTACATATGCCCTTTTTGGTTAGTTAATTTTATGGTCTCAGTAGAGTCTCCCTGAAGTCACACAGACTCAGAGTACAGGTACCCAAAAAATGGATGGTCACATGACTTTGTGGGCAGCAGGATCCTGGGATATTCAGGTTCTGTCCCTAATAGCAGGTGACTATAAATAACATATTTGAAACTCCATCCTGAGAATCTTGCACAGACCAGAGTATTCTCCTAAAAAGAAGTTTCAGTTGCTATAAATCAGCATTTTCTAGGGAAAAGTGTTTTATTTAGAAGTTCCCATTCCACTCCTGACATTTACATTTTTGTAATGTGGTAACTTTTCCGTTGCTTGGTGAGTTTGTCCCATCTTAATTCTAGGTTCCACTACTTCATTCATCTGCAGGATTGTTAAAAGAGAGATGAATCTAAATATACAAAACACAGTGTAGGTATGGACAAAAGTATATTTTAGCTGCTTTAACCACATGTAAGCAGGTCACCTAGCTTTCTTGCTTCGGTTGGCAGACTTTGCTCCTGGAGGCGCTCCTCAGCCAGTACTCCCAAAAAACCCACAGTCTTTAAGCAACAAAGAAATAAAACCAAACCCTTCTGCCCTGTCTCAGCACTAGGTGGTGAGCCCTTTGCCTCTGGCCCCTTGTGCAGCAGCCTTCTTGTAGCAAGCAGTTGTGCTCACAACTTGCTACTTCTCTCTCTTCTGAGATTTTAAAAGCTCCTAGCAGAACACTCCCTGCTTATTGAAATGCCCTGCAGCTGGGCTGACTGCTCCTTCTTAAAGGAACACACCACCCTGTTATACCAGGCATCAACTGTAACCACCTATCTCATATACCTACCCCATCCTGTAGTAATGCAGGTGAGCTAAATCTCATCATCTTAAACGATGAAGCAGGGTTAACAGTGGAGGGGTTTCGCATCCTATCAGCTTGTATAGGACAGGCACTGGGTGACAGTAACAAAGGCCAGATCCAACTTCAGGTGTTTTATACCACTTCTCAAATTTAGCTTAAGCCCCCCACCCATAAATCTGGGAAAATAAATTTTAACTGGGTGTTCTAACATGAACAAACTTCGCCACTTGCAAGCAAATGTTAAACAGGTTATTTTAAGGAATGTTATTATAAGGAAAAGGGGGAGCAAGCATAAAACTTAAGGAAAAACATAACTATTAACCTTTAACTATAGCTCAAAAAAGATCACAGTCACCAGCAAACCAACCCACTTAGCCCAGTCAGTTGGGAAAGGACTTTCATCCAGGTCTATGCTCTGGGGGTTTTACTACCTATCCCAGGCAAAGTAGCAAGTGTATAAGAAGACCTGCACCAGAAGCCCTGTTGCTGCATACTGCCAGGGGTTACTGCTCTGCTCTGGGACTCTTACCACCTATACCAGCAAAAGTAGCAAGTGCTGCACAGGGAGACCCACACCAGAGTTGTAGCCACTCATGCTGAGGAGCACTGTTAGCATGTGATGCTTAGGATTGCTGATCTGGCTGCTGCCACTAGAGGTCTTCACTTCTCCAACAACCACTGTTTCAGACTCTGATCTGTTTCAAACCTTGAGCTTAGGGAGTCTCAGCTCTTAGCTCAGCAGTGGGCAATTATTTTGGGCGGAGGGCTGCTTACAGGGTTTTGGCAAGCTGTCAAGGGCTGCATTGGTAGCCCCACCCCTTGACATGTACCCTGCCCCCTGGTCTGCATCTTGTGACTGGAAGTCCTGCCTCCTAACCCCCAACCTTTGCCACCAGAAGTCCCTCCCCTTGCCCTTGCAAATACTCCTTTCAGCTAGGGGTTTTGACATCTCAGAACCAGAAAAATACCAAATTCTAAAAATTAAGCATCTACAACATTCATTAGTTTGATTTCAAAAAGTATTTTTGTCTTGATTTACATGAGTTTGTGTAGAGTACATAGAGATGATTGCACAATAGCTTAAAATGAAGTCTTATGCTTGTATACTGGGGCTGGGGGGCATTGGGAGTGGGTATAGGTTTGTGGGGGGCTGTGAGTGTGTGGGTATGTCTGTGGAGGAGAAAGGTGGGTGTATGGGGTGAGGGAGCATGTGGGGATTTGTGGGGGGCTGTGTGTAGGGAAGGGTGGCTGGGGTGTGAGGAGGTGTGGGTGTGGGGGTCTGCATGTATGGCAGTGTAAGGGGGTTGTGGATGCATGTGTATGGTGGGGTGTGCATGTGGGAGTCACCCTATAAAACACACACACACACACACTCTCTCTCTCCTCCCACACACAGTCTCTCTCTCTCTGTCACACACATACACACACATACACAGTCTCTCCCTTCTACACACATGCACAGCATCTCTCCCTCACACACACAGAGTCTCTCTCTCTCGCTCTCTCTCTCTCTCTCTCACACACACACACACACACACACACACACTGAT
>NW_017728994.1:36119228-36119843 GCF_001723915.1 Gavialis gangeticus | reverse complement strand
GGAGCAGGGGTGGGAGGGGATTAGGGGTCGGGTGGGGCCAGGCTGGCCTTGCTGATGAGCCCTGTTGGCTCCCCCCTGGGTCCTACTGCCCCTGTCTCCTGTCATCTTTTACAGGCATCCAGGAGAAGATAAATATACATTTTCTAAAATTTTAGGGGCCCCATGGACTGGATAGAATGGCCTGGTAGGCCATGTTTTGCCCACCCGTCTTAGCTATACTGAATGCCGAGTTCTCCTCTGAACTCACTAAAATGGCTTGTACTCACAAGAAGTTTCCTTTGAGATGTTAATGATCCATAAAACCATCCCAAGATTGACTCCTGCCAGAAAACTTTCCTGCTTCTCACATACATCCCACTTGCACGGACAGCCATCCCACTGTAGACTTTTGCACAGCTTATAAGGAAGTCTCACCTTAAACTGGCCTTTGCATAACTTGGTATCAAAAACAGTTAATTGCCTACAAACTTCACTATTTGGAAGGGAGGGCCAGTGGACACAAAAGGCCTTGTTACAGGTTGCACTTCGAGCTGTTCAAACGTTGATCAGTGTTTGTGCTAGCTCAAATTTGGAGCACTCACATCTTAAGGCTAAAAACCTTCTCTGACTGTCCTC
>NW_017728994.1:36111654-36114228 GCF_001723915.1 Gavialis gangeticus | reverse complement strand
CCAAGGTTGACTCCTGCCAGAAAACTTTCCTGCTTCTCACATACATCCCACTTGCACGGACAGCCATCCCACTGTAGACTTTTGCACAGCTTATAAGGAAGTCTCACCTTAAACTGGCCTTTGCATAACTTGGTATCAAAAACAGTTAATTGCCTACAAACTTCACTATTTGGAAGGGAGGGCCAGTGGACACAAAAGGCCTTGTTACAGGTTGCACTTCGAGCTGTTCAAACGTTGATCAGTGTTTGTGCTAGCTCAAATTTGGAGCACTCACATCTTAAGGCTAAAAACCTTCTCTGACTGTCCTCCACCTACACAGCTGTGACTTGCCACTAGTGGGCTCACAAACATGGGCCTAACTAGGAGCTACAGCTGTGAGTTGCTATTACAAGGCTGGTGAGCCAAGACAGGCTTCTACCCCTGCTCTTGTTGGGAGTGTGTGTGAAAGATGGATTGGGGCAGGAGGGTGGGAACATGAAGCTGGGAGGCATAGAGTTAATGGGATGGAGCTGGGTAGTGAAATGAGAGATGGAAAGGAAATGAGGGTGGGGAAGGGTGAGGAAAAGAAGAAATTTAGCTACTGAAGGATAAAGTAAAAATAAGTTCAAATAAAAAAGAAAGAAGAAATTAAGAGGAAGTAAATTAAAGGTCCTATGTTTTAATAAATTAGGATTTGGGATTGGGCTGTGGGGGATGCTGGTTATACTTCCCAGGATAGCTGGGAGCAATGAGGGAAGGTGCTTTTGAGGGACCTACTGCCCCTGCCCCAGGAAGAAAGTCCTAACTCATGTGGACCTGATCCAGCCGCCCCCCTGACTCCCCTAGAATGTACTCCTGGATCTGTCCATGCCCTGTGACCCGAATATCTGACATGTGCTCTGTAGGCTATTTGCATAGTGTGGTACCCCTGGGGTGGGAAGGTCACACCCATGGGGGCAGGAGGGGAAGTTGGCTTAGTGCCAGAAGTACGCCCTGGGCAGTAGAGTTCAGGGGGCAGAAAGTTTGTCCACATAGAACAGGAGGATGTGGGAGGAGACATTGCATCCTGGGATGTTAAAGGATTGCAACTTGGGTAGCTCATCTGTGGGGAGCACAGTAATGCAACATAAGTGGGGCAACATGGACCAGAGATAAACCTGTCCTGGAGTGGTGGAACTTTAAGCTGCCTAAAGTGTGCTTAAAACTAGTTTCAGGTGTTCATGTGGGGACAATCCCAGTTTAAGAGCTCTATGAGCCACATTAAATTAATATGTAACAAGGCCCCAAATCTTTCCACCTGTCCTTCACAACTGCATACTTTAACTCAAGCCCACAAACAGTGAAAACAGGTGCAAATTAACCTGCATACTAATTTCATGGATTTCATAGACATTAGGGCTGGAAGGGACCTCGGAAGATCATCGAGTCCAGCCCCCCGCCCAAAGGGCAGGAAGTCAGCTGGGGTCATAGGATCCCAGCAAGATAAGCATCCAATTTGCTCTTGAAGGTGTTCAATGTAGGTGCTTGAACCATCACCGATGGCAGGCTGTTCTAGACCTTGGGGGCTCGGACAGTGAAGAAATTCTTCCTTATGTCCAGCCTGAAACAGTCTTGTAGTAGTTTATGACCGTTCGACCTTGTCATCTCTTGGGGCGCTCTGGTGAACAAACGTTCCCCCAGATACTGGTGGTCACCCCTGATAAACTTATAGGTGGCCATCAGATCACCCCTGAGCCTGCGCTTTTCCAGGCTAAAGAGCCCCATAGCTCTCAGCCTGTCATCGTAAGGTCTGCTTTCCTGACCTCTGATCATGCACGTGGCTCTTCTCTCAAGCTTCTCCACATCCTTTTTGAATTGTGGAGCCCAAAACTGGACACAGTACTCCAGCTGCGGCCTCACCAAGGCCGAGTACAAGGGGAGAATGACGTCCCGGGATTTGCTTGAGAAGCATCTGTGGATGGAAGCCAGCGTTTTGGTCGCTTTACTAGCTGCAGCATCACATTACAGGCTCATGTTCATCTTATGGTCAATCATGACCCCCAAGTCCCTTTCATCTGTAGTGCTAACCAGCGTAGCACTGCCGAGCCTATAAGGATGCTGCAGGTTTTTCCTCCCAAGGCGGAGAACCTTGCATTTTTTGGTGTTAAACACCATCAGGTTCTCCTCCACCCATTTCATGAGCCTGTCAAGATCTGCCTGGATCACCCTCCTGTCCTCAGGTGTGGATGATTTACCCTAGAGTTTAGTGTCATCGGCAAACTTGGCCAGCCCACTTCTGAACCCAACGTGTACATCACTGATGAAGGTGTTAAAAAGTATAGGCCTTATAGCCTTGAGGAACCCCGCTGGTCACAGTGCACCACAACAATTGATTTCCATCAACCACCACCCTCTGACTCCTACCACGGAGCCAATTCCCCAGCCAGCAGATCGTGGTAAGGTCAAGGCCACAGTTAGCCAGTTTAGCCAAGAGGTAGTAATGGGATACCAGATTGAAGGCTTTTTTGAAGTCAAGATATATGACATCAATCTCTTCTCCGTTGTCCAGGTGATAGGTCACCTGGTCGTAGAAGGAAATGAGATTGGTCAAGCAAG
>NW_017728994.1:36106208-36106654 GCF_001723915.1 Gavialis gangeticus | reverse complement strand
CAGTAGAGTTCAGGGGGCAGAAAGTTTGTCCACATAGAACAGGAGGATGTGGGAGGAGACATTGCATCCTGGGATGTTAAAGGATTGCAACTTGGGTAGCTCATCTGTGGGGAGCACAGTAATGCAACATAAGTGGGGCAACATGGACCAGAGATAAACCTGTCCTGGAGTGGTGGAACTTTAAGCTGCCTAAAGTGTGCTTAAAACTAGTTTCAGGTGTTCATGTGGGGACAATCCCAGTTTAAGAGCTCTATGAGCCACATTAAATTAATATGTAACAAGGCCCCAAATCTTTCCACCTGTCCTTCACAACTGCATACTTTAACTCAAGCCCACAAACAGTGAAAACAGGTGCAAATTAACCTGCATACTAATTTCATGGATTTCATAGACATTAGGGCTGGAAGGGACCTCGGAAGATCATCGAGTCCAGCCCCCCGCCCAAA
>NW_017728994.1:36090821-36105850 GCF_001723915.1 Gavialis gangeticus | reverse complement strand
GAAGGCTTTTTTGAAGTCAAGATATATGACATCAATCTCTTCTCCGTTGTCCAGGTGATAGGTCACTTGGTCGTAAAAGGAAATGAGATTGGTCAAGCAAGACTTACCTGCAACAAACCTGTGCTGGGTATCCCTGAGGATATTGCCATCAGCTAGTCTGTTAAGGATGGCCTCTTTGAAAATCTTTTCCAAGACTTTCCCCAGGATAGATGTCAGGCTGATGGGCCTGCAGTTTGCTGGATTTACTTTCCTCCCTTTCTTGAAGATAGGCACCACATTGGCCTTCTTCCAATCTTCAGGCACTTCACCAGAGCACTAGGAGTTCTCAAAGATCTGTGCCGGGGGCTGAGCTATAATGCTTGCCAGCTCCTTGAGTACCGTTGGGTGTGAACCATCAGGGCCGGCTGACTTGAAGGTATCCAGCCTGCCAAGGTGTTCCTTCATGAGGTCAGCTTCTATGGAGGGCAAGGAATCTCCCTCACTCGGGTCTCCCTGACCCACAGTGGGCAGGGGCATCCCATGGGACCATGGTGAAAAACTGATGCAAAGTACTCATTAAGCAAATATGCTATTTCATGGGCATCAGTTGTCAGTTGTCCCATCTGGTTTAGCAGGGGTCCAACGTTGCCCTTGCTTTTCCTCCGGCTCCCCACATATCTAAATCACTGATTAGGTCGTCCCTGGTTGCCAGTATTAGGTTGAGCATCGCTTTACCTCTTGTCGGCCCGTAGACTTCCTGAGTCAGATAGGGGTCATCCACTCACGAGAGTAAACTTAGTGACTGCTTGGATTTGGCTGAGTGCTCCTCCCATGAGATGTCTGGGTAGTTAAAGTCTCCCACAACAACCATACACCAGGAGTGCGTGGCAAACTCTTGGTTGAGGTCTTGACCCTGGGCAGGGGGTCTGTAGTAGACACCCATCATAGTATCCCCTGTGCCATGTTCCCCATGGATGTTAACCCAGAGGGTCTCAA
Source organism: Gavialis gangeticus (assembly GCF_001723915.1). NCBI lineage: Eukaryota > Metazoa > Chordata > Crocodylia > Gavialidae > Gavialis > Gavialis gangeticus. The sequence goes on along the minus strand of NW_017728994.1, from coordinate 36,104,875 downwards.
GTCATCCACCATGGGTGCCAGTGTTGGTTTGCAGGGATGCATAGCTTTCCCTGACACAGAGAACTATACCCCCGCCCCTTTTGTCCACTCAATCCTTCCTGTGCAGGGTATAGCCATCTATACCTGTGGCCCAGTCATGGGTGGAGTCCCACCAGGTCTCTGTTATCCCTATGACATCATAGGTATTTGTGTTTAGCAGGAGGACAAGTTCCTCCTGTTTACTCCCCAACCTTATGTTGCTAGCCTACTCTCAGGAACTTCTGGGGAAAGTTGGCCATGCCCCTTCCTGCTCCAGGTTGCTAGTGCTAGTGCTAGTGCTGTTGCTAGCTCTCTCAGAAGCTTCTGGAAAAAAGCTGGCCACACCCCTTCCTGAATCAGGCTGCTGCTGTTGCCACCCCCCCCATGGGGGGTTTCTCTGCTGCATGTCACTGCCCCCTCTTGGGGAGGGGCCCACCACACTGCACTACACCCCAGCACCACACCCCAGCAACACACCCCAGCTTCTGCACTCCTGTTCTGGCCTGCTGCGCAGCCTGCTGCCAAGTCACAGTCGGCAGACAGCCTGGGGAGGGAGCCTGCACTTCCTGTGGGTCCCTATCCCAACATCACTGCAGGAGCCTAAAGGTGCCTTGCCTTTGCCAGCTGCCTTGGCAGCCCACCCCCTGCCTTCACCTCCACTTTCACCTGAAGCACACCCTGAGTGGCTGAACTGGACTGCTGCTACCACCACTGCTGCTGTTGCTGCCATCTGTTCCGCTGCTGCCCCCTCTCAGGTGAGAGGGAGATTCCCTGCTGCACCACCTTGCACCAATCAAAACCACAGCTGCACTGGATTAGTCCCTACTTGACTGATTACTCCTGCGCTCCCCTACAGTTGCCTCTGATCCTGCTTTGTTTTCCTGCCTAGTGTCCTGCTGCTGAGTGCCTGGCTGGAGGCCTGAGGGGTTCCTAGACTGATCTCCAACAAACAAAGCCCCTCCACTGCTCCAGGCATCTTTTACATCTGTCTCAGCAGTGTTCCCTGGGTGTTTTTGCCCTTGTGTGGTAAGTCCTGTGGTCCACTCCCCCTGCCCTAGTGTTTGTTGTGTGGCTGAGTAAGCCAGATTGAGACTCCCCAGTTCTTGTGTGTGTGTCTCCCTTCACCCACCTTCCCCAGGCATAGCCCACCTGATTTTCTGTCGGGCTGTAGCTCAATGTGTTTCAGACCCCTTTTCTTCCATCTGTCCCCGCTTCTCCCACAGCCCCAGCCTGCCCCTATTAGCTTCACTAGCCCTGCTGTATTTTTTGTTTTTCCTCATTAGTTTCCTGACCCTTATGTAAACCTATGGCAGGGCAGGAACATTCTGGAGGGGCAGATGCCCCCACAGAACTTCCTGCAGCCCCCACTATGGGGGAAGATCCTAGCGAAGTCCCCAAGAGGGCACATGCCCCTGCATCCCCAATCCTGGAGGCAGAGTCCAGTGGACCTCCTCCAGAGGTAGAGAAGACTACAACCTCTGCTGTGGGGGTAAGTGAGAATCCAGCAGGGAGCAAGCAAGGTCAGGGGGTCCCCCCTGGCCAGGCCACCCCAAGAGGGGTTCCCAAGCCCCCTCCCCCACCATCAGGGACTCAGGGAAAGGGCAGTGGTAGGGGCTCCTCTTCAGCCTCCTCCAGAGCTGGAGGTTGGAAGGACAAGGGCCCTGCCCCCAAGCCTAAACCACCAGTGCTTGAGGGAACCAGATGTGCTGCACCAGTCAGCACACCCACTCAGCCTGTCCCTATCTCTAGTTCTGGCCCCACCAAGGTGACCCCCCAGCATGGGAATAACAGTTATGCACAAACAGCTGCAGGGTGACCCAAAGCCATGGGGCCTGGACCTTCCACTGCTGGCCTTTCCAGCTTCGGTGGTGCGCCCCCTTTCTGGCACTCACTCACAGGCACAGGGTGAAGTGCCCACTACCCAAAAACAACCTGCACTTTGAGACTTGGGTGCAGGCCCTGGCTTGGGTAGTGGGGGCCCCCAAGATTGTGGTGGCCTCCCACTTTCATAGCAAGGGGGTCTTTTTCCTTGCCTTGGGGGCCGCTGCACAGAAGGTGGTGGAGAGGGGGCTAATGGTGGTGGAGAGGGGGCAAATACATCCTCTTCAAGATCCTAGAAAAGCTGTGGACCAGGGTGGTCCTCAGCTCCATCCCTCCCTATATCCCTAATTGGGCCCTGCTCCCCCAGCTCCAAACCCTGCGGAGGGTTATGTCCCTAGTGATGGCCCTGTAGCTGGGGTGCTGAGACCCTTGACCCTGCCACGTGCACTCATTCTGTTGCCAGGTCATGATCCAGCTGGTGGCAGAAGCATGGCTGGAAGCTGAGGGGTGAGTTTCAATTCCTTTTTAGGGGGCCCTGGTGAGGATTTTCTATACACTGGGGTTCCTGTGGTGCATCCAGTGCCATGCCCTGGGGCACTTGTGTCAAGAGTGACCCATGAGCCAGGAGGAGAAAGCATCTGTGGGTCCCACTGGCTACAGGGGTGCTCCTGCCACCAGTGTCCCTCCCCTCTCAGGCCCTGATGGCACCGCAGTCACATTATCCAGCCCCCCTGTGATCTCAGAGGAACCCGCCCTCAAACCAAGTTTGGTGGAGTCCCAGAGAGAGCAGCAGCAGCCACGGGGAGAGAGGGAGCAGGGCTGAGGCCTTGGCCAACCCAATGGAGGATCTGGTAGTGGAGCCCTCCCCCGCCGATCTGGGGGAGACAGGGGTCCTGGGGTTCACCCCACTGAGTCCTGAAGGGGGGAATTCCCCTCTCCCAAGACTCTGAGACAGGCACTGATGCCACCCCGGTGCCTGACACCCCGGTCCTCCTCCCCATTCTCAGTCAAACCCCACTCCTAGCCTGCCTAATGGTCCCACACCAAGGGGTTGGGGTGGGGTCCCCAGACAAACAATCTGATGTTGTTGGGGACCTTGTGCAGACTGCCAGGGGTTCCAGGTCTGCCCTGTCATCTTGTGAGGGAACCCTGCCCCCACCCTTACCCCAACCCCCATCCCAAGGGGCTGCAGAGCTCTCCCAATCCCAACTGGACTCCAGGGTCTTAGCAGACCCTGGGGTTCAGACAGTACCTAAGGAACCCGCTGAACCCCAGGACCAGGAGAAGGACACCTAATAACTGGTAGGCTTCCTGGAGCCTGCAGACCTCTCGTTCCTGGCGGTCCCCAGGGGTGAGCTACTTGTGTTTCTTGACTGTTAGTACACCCAGCAGTCTGCCAATAAGGTACATCTCACCTTGGACTGCTGGGGAGATTTTGACAGCATTTGTGCCACTGCAAGGGCACTGGCAGGGGAAGGCAAGGGGCCCAAAAGCTGCAATGCCCAGATCTATAGGTGGGCCCCCAGTTTTGTAGATGCCCTCTATATTTATGGGAAGGTGTTGCGCAAGCCAGTGTGCCCCACACTGGGTGGTGAGATGTGTGAGACCTCTGCTGAATCATCTACTCTACCCCCACCAGCCATGAGGTCTTTAAAAGTCATGACCCTCAATGTCCATGGCTGCAGGAAGGGTCTCCAGAGACGCTGGGTGCTCTCCTTCCTTGGGGGGGGGGGTATCCCATGGTATTCTTGCAGGAGACCCTGACTATAGCCTTGTATTCTGGCTGATGAGTCAAATTGGAGGATGGAGTGGGGAGGCAGGGTCTTTTTTAGTCACCTCTCAGCCATCTATTGTGGGGTGGCCACCCTGTTCTCCCCAGGCCTGCAACCAGAGGTTCTTCAGGATGTTGAGGTGGTGTTGGGCCTCCTGCTGCACCTTCAGGTCCAAGTTCAGGGACTGGTCTTGAACCTTCTGAATGTGTACGCCCCTGTGAAGGACCCAGAGTTGGCAGATTTTTTCTGCCAGGAGGCCACTTACATGAGCCCCCTCAACCCTCGTGAGTGCCTGGTCCTTCACAGTGACTTTAATGTCACCCAAGACGTGTAAGACTGGCCAGACAGGGAGCAGAATGAAGCTGCCATGGGCATCCTAGGGGAGATCCTGGTGGACTACTCCCTGGTGGAATCTGGCTTGCCTGTCATCCTACCGGCCCCCCTGCTTGCACCTATGTGAGGGTGGGGGAGGAGCAGGCATTCCATTCCCAGTTGGACTGTATTTATATCTCTTTGCCACATTTAACCTGGGCCCACTCCTCTAGCATCTGGCCGACCCCATTCAGCAATCACCACCTTGTCTGGGCCCAGGCCATGCTAGGGCCTGGGCATCCGGGGTTGGCCTACTGGCATTTCAGTGTCAGTCTGTTGGAAGATGTGGGCTTCAGGGAGGCTTTCCAGGAGTTCTGACTGGCCTGGAAGGAGCAATAGGCAGCTTCCCCCTTGGTTCAGACATGGTGAGACATGGGGAAGGTGTGCATCCTGCCTTTTGCCACAGCTACACTCTGGGCTACACCCAGCAGAGGAATGCTGTCCAGGAGCATCTTGAGCAGGAAGTGCTCAAGCTGGAGAGGTGCCTGGTGACCCCATCCCTCTTCAGAATGTTGGGAGGGGTGGGAAGAGCTTTGTGTTCTGGGTTACCACCGCACCCATGGTGCATTTGTCCACTTGCACATCCAGCTCCTTTGGGAGATGGACTGCAGCTCCTGTTTCGTTTATGCCCTAGAGAGGAGGTGGGGGGCCAAGAAGTACATCACCTGCCTTCTGGCAGATGACAGCACCCCCCTCACAGATCCAGGTGAGATGCGCCAGTGCACATGGGCCTTCTATGAAGAGCTCTTCTTCTGTCAAAGTCTTTTGGACCGTATGGGAGGGACTCCTGCAGATCAGTGTGGACAACCGGGATCAGCTCACTCTGGCTGAGTTTTTGGCTGCCCTCTGCCCTCTGCCTGGCGACAAGGTGCCAGGCATTGACAGGCTGACTGAGGGGTTCTACAGGGCATTCTGGGATGTCCTCCGCCTGGACTTTGCTGTGGTCTGGGATGAAGCTGAGGGAAGTGGGGAGCTCTCCCTGTTGTGCCAGAGGGCCGTGCTGACCCTCCTGCCAAAGAAGGGGGATCCTCATAAGCTGGTCTGGTGTCCCATGTCCCCCCTCTGCATGGACTACAAAGTGGCAGCAAAGGCCATCTCGCTGCGCCTGCGGTTCATGCTGTCAGAAGTGATCCATCCTGACCAGACATACACTGTGCCTGGACATTCCATCTTCAACAACCTGTATCTGGTTCAGGACCTCCTGGAGCTAGTGCACTGGGAGGGCCTGTCCTTCACCTTCCTATCCCTAAACCAGGAGAAGGAGTTTGACAGAGTGGATCACGGGTACCTCATAGGCATGCTGTGGGCCTTTGGCTTTGGGCTCCACTTCGTGTGGGCTCTCCAAGTGCTGTACATTTCTGCAGAGTGTTTGGTCAAGCTCAACTGGACCCTGACGGAGACCATCCCATTCAGGAGAGGGGTGTGTCAAGTCTGCCCATTGTCAGGCCAGCTGTAGACTTGGCCCTGGAGCCCTTCCACATCCTCCTGTGGAGGCGGGTGGCAGGGTTGATGCTTCTGGAGGTGGTGGCGTGGCTGGTCTTGTTAGCATACATTGAAAACATACTCCTCGCGGCCCAGGACTCAAGTGACCTCACACAGGTGAAGGCCTGCCAGGCATTGTACTCAGCAGCCTCCTTTGCCCAGGTCAGCTGGGTCAAGAGCTTTGGCCTGATGGTGAGTGATGGGTGGCAGGAAGGCTCACTCTCACCTGTGCTCCATGGGATGCACTGGGACGTGGGCTCGCTGCTCTACCTGGGGGTCTATCTGTCCCCCCCGAACTCCTCCCCACTGGGAAACTGGCACCAATTGAGGGACCAACTAAGGGACCAAATGAGGGACCTAGATCTCTTCAGCCTTCCCAAGAGAAGGCTGAGGTGATCTTGTGGCTGCCTATAAATTCATCGGGGAGGACAGCATAGAATAGGAGATGCTCTGTTTACTAGGGCACCCTCTGAAGTAACTGGGAACAATGTCCACAAATTGACAGAGAGCAAATATAGTTTGGACTTTATAAAGAACTTCTTCACCGCTTACACACCCTGCCTGGGCCCCCCAAGATCCTATCTGGGCTCCAGAGATGGGCACTGGAGTTTTTTTTGGCCAGGATGACACTGGGTTGCTGCAGAGGTCCTGAGCCTCCCCCTGACAGCCCTCGCCTTCACCTAAGTGAGGGTTGGGGAGGAGCAGATGTGCCACTCCCGGTTGGATCGAATTTATATTTAATTTCCACACTTTGCCCAGGTCCACTCTTCCAGTGTCCGGCCGACCCTCTTCAGCAATCACTACCTTGTCTGGGCCCAGCCCACACTGGAGTCTGTGCATCTGGGGTCAGCTTATTGGCATTTTAATGCCAGTCTGATGGAGGACGTGGGCTTCAAGGAGGCCCTCTGGGAGTTTTGACTGGCCTGGCGGGAGCAACGGGAACCTTTCCCCTTGGCTTGGAGATGGTGGGACGGGGGGAAGGTGCACATCTGGTTCTTTTGCCACAGATACACTCTGAGGCACACCCAGCAGAGACCCCCAAGTGGCCATGAGGTAAGCCACCTCCAACTGGGTCCCAGGTTCCAGCTCTGAGCAGGCTCCTCTACCTGGTTCCTGCCACTTGCTTCACTAGCAGGAATTCTGGTGTTCCCTATTTAAAAACTGCAAAATCCCTGATAAAAAAAATCCCAAGGTCACTCTTTAAGATACCACAAAATTTATGTTCTTCCACAATTAAGACAAAAGACCACTATATATATATATATATATATATATATAGAGAGAGAGAGAGAGAGAGAGAGAGAGAGAGAGAGAGAGAGAGATCAGTTGGGCAATGTTTTATTGATATATTTACAATGTTAAATCAGTTTGGCAGCCTACCAGTTCATAATAAAATCAAATCTAGATATCTATACAGTTTGGCATTTACTTCTGGCTTTTTTCTCATAGAAAAATCAGAGCTGCCTCTACCCTCTTCACTCACCAAGATGTGCAGCACTGAGCAGCACTGATATGCCAACAACCTGCCCCTGCTCTTGCCCCTCACTCTCAAGCCACAGCCTGCCCCCCGCCCCAGTCCCCTCACTTCTGACCCATAGTGCCAGGTATGTGGAAGAGTGGTTTGTGAGGGTGGCTTTGGGGTGGAAGCCTGTGGGTGGATTGTGGGGGGCCTGTGGGTGTTGGAGGACTTATGATTGGGCTGCTTATGAATGCCGAAGCTGGATCTTAAATACACTTACAGGAGCTTCTTGGGAGCTCTGCGCTTGCCGCTGCCAGGCTTTCACCACCGCTGCTGGGCTCCTGCCATTGCCAGTGCAGCCATGCCTTCCCATCACAGCTGCCATGACGTTCATGAACGCAGTGCCATATTCACGGATTTTGCCATTCACGGGGATCTCAAGAATGTATCCCCCACAAATGGTAAGGGTCACCTGTATAAGGCTTTATTTATTCCTATTTTCATTAATAATTTCAAATCAGGAGAATAAAAATACTATGACAAATGAAGGTGGAGAAAAATCCTGATGTTGAGGAGATTTAAAAGATCCACAATGGGTGGGTTTACACATGCATTTAAGTGTGACTACATTTAATGCACATACAGCTAATGCTCATTAAGCAATTTTGAGTCCCTGCAGCCCCACCATGTGCCCCTAGTGGCTGGGCATACCCAGCATTAACGTTAGTGCTGGGTCACATCTACACATGCATTAATGTGCTTTAACTAATCATGCTTAAATATGACATCTGCATTTGCAGACAATGTTTTTTCTTCAGAGGTCTGTGCTGGGACAGGGGGAGTAGAGCTCGTGGGGGTAAGGGTGAGGGGTGGGCTGGGTAGTACCGTAGTGTGGCATGCATTTGGGGGCACCAGGGTGTGGAGGTCAGTAGGGGACTCAAGGGTGGGGGTAGCGTGGTACAGTCAGAAATACCAAGATGTGGGGGTGAGCAGAGGACTTTGGGTGGGGCAGAAGAGTGTGGAGTATAGTCAGTAGGGCTGTGCAAAACAGCACTGTGTTGTTTTGACTTCTGTTTAACCATTTCAATGGGACAGTGTTTCATTTTGAGTTTTGTTTAGTTTTGAAAGCACTGTTCCATTGCATGTAATTGAAACTTTCACTGTTTCAATGCTGTTTTGATGTTTCACCCACTGGCTATAATCAGAAAGCACAGAACTGCCTATAGCTTTATCATTTATTGCCTGGTTTGGATAAAACATGCATGGATGGTAGCCCCTTCTGAGGTCATGAAGCCTGCCAAGTTTCAAGGAAATAGGTGCAGGGGTTTCTGGGAAACTGAACCTCAAACTGTTCAGAGCAAAACTTGTGTCACTTGTAAGTGTGAAGGCACAGAGAAAGCTCAGTTCAAACAATGCTTTTTATGCTGTTTTTCTGTTCCTCACCCAGAGCACTGGGATTGGAAGGGACCTCAGGGAAGGGTCACAGTCACTGGCCAGCTAAACATGTCAGTATCAGAGCAGTCGTTTCCTCCTCTTCCCCCTCCCACTCCAGCAAAATTTCTCACAGACCTAATAGTCAGGGATACCAGGATGTAGGTATTAGTAGGGGACCCCTGTTGGGGGGAGGTGCAGCATAGTGTTAAACCATTGCTGCAGTCAAGTAGGGTTACCCACCCAAGACATTCTTTTAATGAATAATCTTCAAACTTTTTTTACTGTGGCATAACCCGGACCTTGTCCAGGTCCGGCAGAAAGTTTACATTTACAATATGTAAAACATATGTCTGTAAAAAAGTCTAATCAGTAAAAATGTTGCAGATTGTCAGTAAAAAAACTGTCTTGTGTTGGCTACCCTGCACAGAAGGTAAATGCAGATGGTTTGAATGCTCTGAGTTCCTCTGTTTTTTGCTTATTCCATACACATGGCCTTTCATCCCAAACTGTTTTTTATTATACCTGCAGTTTAAACACAATTAAAAATAATCAAAGAAAAAGCAAAACAACACCTGGAAACTTGAAAGCATTGAACTCTGCTACCCTCTGCATTATATGGCCTTTCATTTCAGATCAGGGAATTCTGCATTAGTATTAATACCAAACATAAATAGGTCTATTGCTGTGGTTCTCATGGTTGTTAGACTCAAAACATGCCTTGGAAAATGCCAGATCGTAGCTTTTACTCATTTCCTCACTACAGAAAAATAACAGAGCAATTCATTTGTTGCAAAGAACTGAGAAACAGGTCAGAATCTTTTTGATAATGGGGGATTCTTGTTTGAAATCTCTGAGTTTATCTTGTCAATTAAGTTTGCACACTTAACAGTGCTAACATGGTGTGGCACCCCATAACCTGTTTAAGGGGATCTCACAGCACCCCAGGATGCCATGGCATCCTGGTTGAGAATCACTGGTCTATTGCTTTCATCCTGGTGTAGCTATTCAGAAAGAGGTAGTTAGCCCTGTTAGTCTGAAGTTAGGGGACTGGCATGGTGGGGATGATAAACGCACAGTTGATAGTAGGCCTGTGTGAAGCTTTGGGTGATGATTTGATATAGAGGAGATATGGCCTGATTCGGTGGCTGAATCTCCAAATCTGAATCGAATCAGGGGACCAATAAAAAGGTCCAAATCCTTTCGAAGCTCTCTGAATCTCTGAATAAGATTCTGCCCAGTTGATTCATGACAGTGATTCGAATCACCTGAATCGAATCACTGTCTCCTAAATTGGCCAAATACGAATCCAAAGCAAATACTAGGAGCTTTGTACAGGCCTAGTCGATAGCCCAGAGGTCACAAGTTTGAGACCACAGAAGAAGTGCTCATGGCATGGCCTGTCAGATTCCAATGAAATGTGTGACTTCTCTTAAATACTTTGTCACAAGGACACAAAAAAGGAAAGTCTGAAGTCAGTCAGAAGGTAGGATAGATATGAACCTTTATAGACTAACTAAATAAGATATATGTTAGAAAGAATACAAGCTCTTGTGAACCTAAGTTTGCTTCATCAGATACATCTGTTGACCTGAACTTGGGTTCACAAGACCTCAAAGTCTGTAGCTATTTGGTCCACTTCCAACCAAACAAGACACTCTCTTCCCAGGAAAAGTGCTGAATGCCTGGTGTCAGCACTCAATCCTCTCATTCTATGATGAAATAATGACTGTACTAATCATCGGGTGTCAGACATTAGGGTAGATTCCACACAACTGCAGTTTCACTTTTTAGATGAACCCAACAAAAAAAACATGGTATGTTAAAAAATTGACCCCTTTTATGTGGGCTGTGATGTGTGAATGTAGATTTGGTTCTAGAATATCTGATGGATATTCTGAAGGCATTTGGCATCTGAAATCTGAAATTAATATTGGAACAAAAACTAATAAAACAATGTTATTTTTTCTTCTGTGGTACTGTTTATTTAATCATCACAAAACAGTGTACAAATATTGATGTATTACAGTAAATCTTAAAACACCTGTGTGATTAAGGGATTATACCTATGCAAAACTCTTATTTTTCATTTTGCTGGTAGTTCTAAAAATTGGGGAAAATATTTTATTTCGGGTTGAGCAGAAAAATAAATTCTTAAAGGTTTTGGTGAACTAAAATTTAGAATTTTGGGGGGATCAAATACATATTTTAACTGACCAAGGTATTGATTCTTTCTCAGAATCAATAACTGAACCAAGTTATTCCTAACTCTCAGTCTCCCTACACTAACCAGTAAACCACTGTCTCAGCCAGAGTTGGGAATGTAACCCAGGGACCTGCCTCCCATTTCTGTATTAATTAGCCTACCCCAACTGCTAATTTAATAGAAAAAATGTTTTATAATGAGGCATCTTTGATGGTGTATGCCCACATCTCCTTCAAGACCTATTCTAATATCCAGTGAAGTCAATAAAAGTGTCTTCAGCGGAAGCTGCATCATTCCTTTTTATGAAACTTCTCTTATAACTCATATCCATTAAACCATGCCATTCTTTACTCTAGTTAAGCCTCACAAATTAAAATGGACATTGACTGAATCAATCTTTGAATGGGAGAAAGGCTTAGGCAGCAAAGACCATAGTCTCTGCTCTGTGCAGTCTATTGTTCTGCTAAACTTACATGTGTCATTGCTTTGAATCATTGCCAAACAGCTGTCTTAGGGCTGCTGAGTTCCCTTTGTGGTCTGCTTGATAAGTATGAAGTGGATCAGAGCCTTAAAAATGAAGGGTACCATCAGACTGTCTTTATTTATAAGGGAAGCAAAGATTTCATGGCCATGTTGGCTGAGGAGAAATCAACAAGTCTAAGAACACTGTGATATCCAACACCCATCTGAAAAGCACTCATACCGAAACACAGATGTGCTGTGGCTGCTTCATGGGTGTCTTAACAACCCGATTGGACTTGCTTTCAGCTTGAACTGTTTTCTTGACAGCATATACAGTGGCATGTGGTATTAATCCACATGGTTCAAATACTCCAACTATTGTCCCACTGGTCACTAAGGAGTGGAGGTGCCACTGGCAAGACAGAGTTGGGCTTGCTTGGCCCAACTCTACATTCTGATGTCCAACCTGTACACTAAGCAGAAGTCTCTTTTCTTCTAGAAGCAAGCACATTGTCTCCATATTAAATCTATGCTCAACATGGCCAGTAGGGCTGTGCGAAATTTCACCAGGTGTTTAGTTTTGACACTGTTTTGACTTGATTCAAGCTTGAAACAGTGAAGTCAAACTGAAATGAAAGGCTTTGAAACAGCCTGTGAGGAAAACTTATTGGAATCAGGAGAGAGGCAGCGGGATGCTGTACCAACAGCCGAACACGGCAAAAGTGAAACCGCAGTGGCTGGAGCTGCCACGGTCAAAGATCAAAGGAAAAACTCATGGTGGAGCCAGGAGGAGCTGGGAATGGCTCCCATGTCCACGTGGGCACACTTTATAAAAGTGTGCCAAGGGCAATTGGCTGGGTGGGCAGCTGAAGCCGGCAGAAAAGACCCAGCCGGAAGGAAGCCGGGGGTGTGTGGAAAGAGCATTCCCAGCTGGCCCAGAGGGGTGGGAACAGCTGGAGAATCTGGAGGAGGAGGCTTGGTGGCTCCCTCGGGAAGGGAGCGTGAAGGGAACACTGGGCCAGCCAGGGCCCAAGGACTTGCTGGCGGACCTGGCATGGACCAGAGCCGGTAGCCACAGCAACTGGGACATTGGCAAATGCAACGAGGACGGGACCCTGACCCAAACAACCGGCGGCAGGTACCAAACTCGGGGGGTCAATGGTGTGTCGAGGGAGGCAGGAGCCCAGGTAGAACTCAACTCTGCATAAGCCAAGAGCAAAGAGGGGCCGCAGAGAGCGTTTGGCACTAACTTCACCAGTGGCCAACAACTGTAGCCCCAAGGAACTGAGCGCTGGGGAGAACCTGAACATCGGTCCTGACAGGCAACATCATCATTGGTGTTAGGCAGGGTGTAGGGGAGATGGAGCCCCAAGAAGAGGCAGTCATCAGGACAGCCAAGGGAAAGGACAAAGGAGGCAGGACCAGACATCATCCTCCCAATTGGAAACTTCTTATCATCAAAGACGTGGCAGGAGAGACCCCTGGGGATCTGACCTGAGGCCACTCCCAATAGCCTGCTATACAGTCCAAGGAGCTATGGTGAGGTTCTTAAAGAACCCAAATGCACAATGCTTGGGAGAAAGGCACGGGAAGTTACATAGCCTCAAAACTAAACCAGGACAGTCAAAGCATTTTGAAAGTTTCAAAACCTTTTGACTTTTGAAGCTGGGCTTGCTTGCAGGGAAACAGAAACTAAGGAGAGAGAGGGGGAAGAGCGGGGGAAGGACTGCTCTAATACTGACATGTGCAGCTGGCCAGTGTCTGTGATCCTTCCCTGCAGTCCCTTCCAATCATGGTGCTCTGAGGGAGGGACAGAAAAACAGCTGTGCCTTACCACACACATACAGTCACACATCATGAGTTTTGCTTGTCAGTGGCTTGAGGTGCAGTTTTCCAGAAACCCCTGCACCTATCTCCATGAAACCTGTCAGGCTTTGTGGCCTCAGAAGGGGCTACCATTTCTGCTGTTATCATCAAAATCTATGAAGAAATGAAAAAGTTATAGGCAGGTTCATGCTTCCGCATTATAGTTTATGGGCAAAACATCAAAACAACATTGAAACAGTGAAACGGTTTCGACAAAATGAAACAGAACAGCACTTCAAAATGAAATGAAACTTGAAGCAAAACACTGTCCTGTCAAAACAGAAGTTGAAACAAAATGGTGCCATTCTGCACAATCCTAATGGCCAGCCTCTGCTTTCTGTTTCATTCTTTCCCGTTAATAAATTGTCGGGGGGACCATGATATTGATTGGCCAGAGGATGATAAATAAATTCTGAGCTGAGGCAGTGATCTAGAGGCAGCTGGGGAGTGTGACATAAAGTAACTGGTGCATGCTAATGGATAAGAGAGACTGGCAGAGTTTGCCATAATCCATGCACTAATCAGTGCTGCGCTAAGATTAAAAGCCTTCCACACAGCTAAGGACACCAGGAACTGGTCTGGGATGCTGCCTATATAGTCTGTTCAATGCACTCTTGCACACTAAGAGAAAATCAACCAACAAGATTGTCCAAAGAGAAGGAAACTGCTACTATTTGCTGAACCATGAAATGCTGAGGATGTTTCCTCAGAGATGCTGTGATTGCAAGTCTATTTGTAGACACTACTGGACCTTATGGCTGACTTCTCCGTTGATAAAGTCATTAGCTCTTATATCAGCTCAGTAGTCTTATAGATAAACAAGCATGCAATTTCCAGACTTTAAATAACTAGTGATGAACTTAAATTGATATAAATTCACATGGGAAATAAAGTGCATATGAGGGTGATGAACTATTGCAGTGAGATCCCAAGGGAAATGGTAATTTCGCTATCTTCTGATGCCTGCAAATCATGAAAATGTATTTTAGCCAAGTGCCAAATATTGGGCTCAATTCATGGAATACTGGTTAAAATTATTTGGCTTGTGATAGACTGGAATAGATGCATGGCCTAATGAGCCCTTTTCGCCTTAAACTTCATCCATATATAGCCTATGAACCAGTATGCACCATAACAAATTACACAAGCAAACTCTTGTTTTTAA
>NW_017728994.1:36088367-36090645 GCF_001723915.1 Gavialis gangeticus | reverse complement strand
CAAATTACACAAGCAAACTCTTGTTTTTAAGATACTTTTTAGGCTTTCTTTGAGGAGGATGGTTAAAGAGAAACTATTTTAACTTCCTTTGCAGGATAATTTCAACAAAAAAAGTTACTTGTTCTATGTGAGCAGATAATGCCTCAGCTTGCCTCTGATTAATAACACATGTAGATCAAAGGTCACAGTTAAGCTTGGAACTAAACTATTGATGCTCTGTATGGTTGGAAATGGTTTGCTGGGTGCTTGGGGCCCCTTGCATGTTGGCATATGGGTCGGGGAAACTGAAATCAAATTGGGTAAGGGAGGACAGAGAACTATGATTATCACTGATTTTTGTGTCCATGGTTTCCTGGAAGATGGTGGAGCTTCTTCAGAGAAGCTCCCATCTGGTCTAAGGGCTTGTCTAATGTTAAGTTCACTTTCTGATTTGCTGAGCTCTGACTAGGGGGTTATTTGCATTTCTTTCCTCTCTAGGCATTCCATTGTCAGAGCAGGGACTACAATCTTCATATATAGAGGTGGGATCCCACAGACTTTAAGGGCACATCTATACGTGCATCAATGCGCTAAAGTTAATGTGCATTAAATCTAGTATGGTACTGCTGTTGTGAAGTACTAGGAAAATGCTCATTAGCCTGTCTTAATGCGAATTAACTAAAGAGCATGTAGTGCCTGTACATGAGCGTAAAGGCTGCTCTGACATGTGGTAATTACTTGAGTCTGCTGGAGTATAGTAATTACTGCATTCCAGCAGCCTCCTGCATCTTGTATGTCAGTGTCCTTGCACTTAAAAATGGCAGTGGGGGCTCTTGAACTAAAGCTCATCAAATGAGCTTTAGTTCAAGCATCCCCACTGCCATTTGGTATATGGGGACACTGATACATGAGACACTACAGTGCTTTACTTAGAGCAGCTCTCAGAGCCACTCTAGTTAAAGTTTGCTCCCCCCACCCCCCTGAGCACATGCAAAAGTGCCCATGGTTTTTAAGTGATGCTTAATGCACATTAGCCTATTTTAATGTGTATTAAAATAGGCTAAGGCACATTAAAGCATATGTGTAGACACACCCTCAGAGACATCTGTGTCCTTCAGCCTGTGTTCTGAAGCCATTTCCATCAACTGTAGATGACACATAAGCATTGGCAGTGGGACAGCACAACTCTGTGCTGCCACTGCTGCCCCCCACTGCTGCCAGACACTGGCTCCAGCTGTGTTGCAGCCCTGCACCCTGTGTCCTGCCCTGTGTCCTGCCATTGGTGCAGAAATCTGGGGGGGCATATGCTCCCTCTGTGTCTCCCTTTGCATTGCCTATGTCATCAACTAACTTATTCTCATTTCTCTTCTTATATAGAAGTGCTACCCTGGAACTTAAATTCCTGCCTTTCATATTATTAGCTTTATTTCTTTTTATTAAGTCCAGCTACTGTTAAGGGCTGCTCAAGAAGAACTGCAACCTTTCATTGCTTCCTGTTGCTGGTGAATAGAAAAGCCAATCCAGAAGTCATTGCTGTGTGGGCTGGAAAAACCAAACCTCATGATAATTGTTTTGAGATAACCCAAATCAGGCCATCTCGGCTTACCTCCAGTTTGAACAGGAGGATGAAGTTCAATGTGAATCCTGACAGGCTATTAAAAGGACATTGAAGAGCATATTCTGAGAAAAAAAAGGGAGAAGCGTAGAAATATTGCTGTATCTTATTAAATCATCAAAGATATGTATAATTCTTGCAGCCTGATTATCCAAAAATCACTTCCAGTTGCCTGAAATGCCTTATATTTTATTTCAGTAGTTGAATGTTTTGGCTTTGATGATCGATATTTGTGTATCACCTTCATTTACTAAAAGCAGTAGTTTGCATAGGTAATGTATTGTGGGGGCAGGCACTGGGGAGCATGTGCCCCCCATGAGATTGGCTGCCGCCAGCTTCTGCTGGCAGTCACTGCTCATCACCGCCCTCCCACCCCCTGCTGCTGATGCAGCTGCTGGCATCTGTGGGCAGTCCCCACTCACCGCTTGCCACTGCCGACACCACTGCTGGCATCTGCAGGCAGTCCCCGCTTGCCACTTGCCGCTTGCCACTGCAACACCACCACCAACATCTGTGGGTGGTTCCTGCTGCCACCAATAAATGGTGCCCCCTTGGTCTCAGGGGGCACCAGTCATTTATGGAAGTATGTTAAGAAGAGATTTTCTGCATATTGTTCAGTTTGTGTAACAAAACCCAGCGCGCGCGCGCACACACACACACACACACACACACACACACACACAC
>NW_017728994.1:36078654-36083367 GCF_001723915.1 Gavialis gangeticus | reverse complement strand
GCGCGCGCGCGCGCACACACACACACACACACACACACACACACACGGAGAGTACTGCCAAACCACTTTAATATCTAGAACTACAGCTGTATATAAAATGATAAATATATAATTTCCAGCACACTCTCTCTGATTGCCTTCAAATACCACAGAGACTTTTAAAATGTTGCAGATGGGCTTGGGCAGCCCCAGTTCACAGAAGGATTTAAACAATAGGACTACCTATGTCAGCATGTGCCAAGCATTGTTAAAATACTTGTCCTGCAGTTCCTAAACAAGGAAAAATTCCAAAATGGCCCCACAGTATGCCAAACTTTTTATGAGCCACCTGGAAGAAGACTTACTGAAGAACTGTGCCATCAAACCCTTGCTATACTTAAGATATATCGATGATATCTTTATCATTTGGACTGAAAACCTGCAATCTCTGATTGAGTTCCATCAGAAATTCAGCAATCATCATCCCTCTATCTGACTTTATCTAGAATACTCCAGCACCAACATCTCCTTTTTAGATAGGATGATCAGTACCCAGAATGATAAAATACAGACCACGTTATACAAGAAACTCGCAGACCAACATACATATCTGCACAGAACCAGCAATCACCCTAAACACACCAAAAAAGCTGTGATATACAGCCAAGACCTCAGATCCCACCAAATTTGCACTAAAGAGAACGCCCGGAATTGCTACCTCACAAATCTTATTAAGGCTTTTACTCAACAAGGACACTTCTCCAGAGAGATAGATCGCACATTTGAAAGAGCCACCTGGATTCCATGTGAACTGCTGCAGTACAGAAGAAACCCCCCCACAAATCTCACACTGCTGGTTATGACCTATCACCCCTCCTTTGAACCTATATGGAAAATCCTCAAACTATTGCAACCCATACTAGAAAGAGACCCTATTCTTAAAGAGATCTTCCCAAAGCCACCCATCCTAGCCTTCAAACAAGCACTGAACCTCACTAACTTCATCACCAGAAGCAAACTTCCTCAGGCCCAGACACACTAAATGGATCCAGACCATGCCATGACAAGAAATGCAAAACCTGACAACACATCTCTACCACCCCCACAATTACTACACCCTACAACAGAGCCATCAGCATTCCTGGATCTTACAGCTGCACCTCCAGAAATGTAATATATCTCATCTGGTGCACCAAATGCCCTGATGGAAAATACGTAGGAGAGACCAAACAACTGTGCACCAGAATGATGCACACCGGAAATCAAAGACAGGAATAGCCAATTACCTGTGGGGGCACATTTCTCACCAGAAAACCACTCTCCAATCTCTCAGTCCTGATCCTTAAAGGAAACTTACAAAACACTTCCCAGAGGCGAGCCTATGAACTCCACTTCATCAGCCTCCTGGATACTAAAAATCATGGACTAAATATAGACAATGGATTTATGACACATTATAACCTGCCTGACAGTTGACTCCCCAGGTAATTCTCCACTATTCATCCTCCTTCTCTCCTCCCCACCCAGCCTGACTTGCACCCATTGACTCCTCAATCTACATCTTCACTGACTGCCTGTCTTGTAAGCAGACTAGTCCAGGCTCTGGCTTCTCTTACTTTACTTTTCATTCCATCCAGGAAGAGCACACACCAACTGCTGAAACTTCCTTAGCCCGATGAAGGGTTTTTGAACCTGAAAGCTTGCTTAACATTTTTTCCAACTATTTAAGTTGGGCTAATAAAAGATATCAGATTCATCCAAAAAATCTTGTCTGCTTATGTCCTTAGGCCAACACGGCTACAACCTACACTCCTGCAGCATGATACCCTAGGCTTCATTAGCAGGTTTCTCTCCACCTGTATGCATGAAGGATTTGCTGACTACCACTTTTACCTGAGTGCTCTTCAGTAAACCTTTGTGGCTGGGTAACATATAATAAGAGGTTTCCCATCCTAATTTTTATTTTTTTTTCAAAACCAGAGAAACAACTGTCCTGCAACAGGAATGGCAAAGTGCTTGTGAAGTAGGACATAGTGCTCAGAGGAGGGTATTTATGTTTGGGCAGATACATTACCCAGCCCAGGAAATGAACACAGCTGTGTGGAATCTAGATTTCATTTTGATAGAAATCCTAATATTTTTTAATCTTTATTTTCATTCTAAAACAAGATTTAAAATTCAGATAGCAACACTTTTTAAGGAACTGAAACTTCTGAAAAACTTCCCTCAGAAACAGCAAGATATAGTTGTTCCCTTTTAGCTTGAACACAGGGTCGATATTCCTTTCTGGTTTGACAATAGTTTTCCATAAGTTTGTCTCAGAGGCTCATGGGCCTTGTAGTTTAGATACCTCATAGCCAGGGATTCTGTTTTTCTCTGTTAAAAAATTCAATTTCTCTGATAAAAAAATCCAAAATTCTCTGATAACCAAATCCGTATTTTTCTGTGATTAAAATGAAACATCAGTATATGTATAGATATTGGTTGAACACAACGTTTTACTGACATATTCACCATTTTAAAGCAGTTTGGAAGCCTACCAGTATCAAATATCTATATATTTTGATGTTTGATTTTGGTTTTTTTATCATGGAAAATCAGCGTTCCCTCTGCACCCTTTGCTCACCAGGATACGGGTCCAGCTGCTTTGTGGTGCTGAGCAGCCCTGATATGCCAGTACCCATCCCTCCCAAGCCACAGCACCCACCAGTCCTGAGGGTGCCCCTCATTCCCAATCCACAGTCCCCTACACACCCCCAGCCATGCCAGTGCCCCTCACTCACAACTCATGGTCCACCCCCCCATCAGCCCTGCAGGTACCCCTTACTCCCAACCCACAGCCCCCTGGCTCTGCTGGTACCTCTCACTCCCAACCTAGCCCCATGGCCCTGCCCATGCCCTTCACTCCAGACCAGCAGCCCCCTAAACTTCCTGGTCCCCCTCACTCAAACCCACAGCCCCTCCCCCCCTCCCCCACAGCCATGCTGACACCCTGCAATCCTGACCTGCAGCCCCCAATCCCTGCCAGGGCCCCCACTTCTAGCCTGCAGTGTCCTACTCCCCAGCCCAGCCAGAGGAAGACCCAAGCTACCAGGGCTATGGGACTCAGTGGATGCATCCTGCCCACTCCCTGCCCCACGGATGCCAGGTGCAGGCAGCCAGCAGTACCTGAGCCCTGACTGCCATGAACAGGAGGTGGTGGCTGAGGCAGTTGGAATGGAGGGAGGAACATGGAGCTCAGAGCCCCCCGCCCCCTCCCCACACCTACAGGCAGTTTGGCCAGAGCAGACCTGAGCAGAGCCTGTGGGCGGCAGGCTTGGGGAGGATGTGGACTGCCCACTGCTAGCTCAGGGCTCCCCAGCCTACTGTCCTACCCCTGGGGGCTTCTGTAGCACAGTGGATGGGACAGCATGGGAGGGCAGAGCAGGGTGGCAAGATTCATTGCAACTGCCACCGCCAGGCCCCCTTTGCTAGCCACACCACCAGAGCATGAGGAGTAATGGACTGCTCTTGCACCATGCTGCAGCTCTACTCTGCTGCTATGGCCTGGCCACTGCTGCTGCCACTCCCCTCAGGCCACCTGTGGGGAGTTGCTCTTCACCAGGCTGCCTAGCTGACACAAGCATGTGTGCGCTTGTTTATGCATGTGGCACTCCCTGCCTGTGATCACCCTCCTACTCTCCCCCAGCATTAACTAGCCCCTTACAGGCTGGACCTCTGCACACATACTGCATATTCAGCTGTTCTCTGTGCTTCAAGGGAGCAGTGCAGGATTTTTTTGACCCCTTGGATATCCAGGGGTCAAAAAAAAAAAACATGCAAAAGAAAAGAAAAGGTGGAGTGGTGCACACAGGGCCAGGGAGCACTGCTCAAAACTTGAACCTGGCCAACCGGAGCCATGTCCCAGTTGCCAGTCAGGCTCCATATGGTAGGATCATTGCTGCTGCAGCCCCAGGAGGCCCCCAGTACCCCAAGTAAGGCTGCTGAGGCCAGCCCAGTGCTGGCCTGGGCCTCTGCTATCTCACCTGGGGTAACCTGCCATGCACCAGAGGGTGCATGGCACAGGTGTTCCTGGGGACAGCTAGCAGTGGCACAAGGTGCTAGGGAACCAAATGTCCAAGCTTGTGTGGACATGGCCTATGAGTAGAGACCTCTCCTTCATACTTTTCTGGGTGCAGGAATTCACCCAGGATTGTTCTAGTCCCTTTATCAGTAAGAGTCACCTTGATAAACAAACAATCACAGAGGACCTCTGGTCTCTTTTCCTCACAATTAGGCAACTCTTTCCCTTGGGCTCTGGCCAAAACTTGTGGCAGTGCACACTCACAGGGCAGGCACCGCCAGATGGTCCTTTCTCAGAAGGATTTTGGAAGAGGGATCCTAAAGGTGTACCTAAAGAGTTTTGGCATTGACCCGGGGTCATGGGAGCAAATTGCTCATGACCATTCATCCTGGAGGTCATCAGTCCAGAGCAGAGCACTGGACTTCGAGCAGCAGCACATGGCAGAGGCAGTGAGGAAGCACGTGGCCAGGAAAACAAGGACCCCTTGTGTCCAGTCCTCATCTCTCTCCTGCCCCTGCTACAGCAGATTGTTCAGGGCAAAGATTGGGTTTATAAATCACCTGCATTCCCATGTGACCTAGCCTCCAAACCCCTCCTCTCTCTTCTTTCTCTTTTTCCTCTCTTTCTCCCTTTCTCTTTTCTTTCTCCCTTTTCCTTTCCTGCTTCTTTTC
>NW_017728994.1:36078017-36078398 GCF_001723915.1 Gavialis gangeticus | reverse complement strand
TACACACCCCCAGCCATGCCAGTGCCCCTCACTCACAACTCATGGTCCACCCCCCCATCAGCCCTGCAGGTACCCCTTACTCCCAACCCACAGCCCCCTGGCTCTGCTGGTACCTCTCACTCCCAACCTAGCCCCATGGCCCTGCCCATGCCCTTCACTCCAGACCAGCAGCCCCCTAAACTTCCTGGTCCCCCTCACTCAAACCCACAGGACCAACCCTTGGGACACTCCACTTGATACCAGCTGCCAACTAGACATCAAGCCAATGTGCCAGCCAGTTTTCTATCCACCTTACAGTCCGTTCATCCAACCCATACTTCCTTAGTTTGCCTGCGAGAATGTTGTGGGAGACTGTATCAAAAGTCTTGCTAAATCAAGGTG
>NW_017728994.1:36076303-36077469 GCF_001723915.1 Gavialis gangeticus | reverse complement strand
AAAAAAAAAAACATGCAAAAGAAAAGAAAAGGTGGAGTGGTGCACACAGGGCCAGGGAGCACTGCTCAAAACTTGAACCTGGCCAACCGGAGCCATGTCCCAGTTGCCAGTCAGGCTCCATATGGTAGGATCATTGCTGCTGCAGCCCCAGGAGGCCCCCAGTACCCCAAGTAAGGCTGCTGAGGCCAGCCCAGTGCTGGCCTGGGCCTCTGCTATCTCACCTGGGGTAACCTGCCATGCACCAGAGGGTGCATGGCACAGGTGTTCCTGGGGACAGCTAGCAGTGGCACAAGGTGCTAGGGAACCAAATGTCCAAGCTTGTGTGGACATGGCCTATGAGTAGAGACCTCTCCTTCATACTTTTCTGGGTGCAGGAATTCACCCAGGATTGTTCTAGTCCCTTTATCAGTAAGAGTCACCTTGATAAACAAACAATCACAGAGGACCTCTGGTCTCTTTTCCTCACAATTAGGCAACTCTTTCCCTTGGGCTCTGGCCAAAACTTGTGGCAGTGCACACTCACAGGGCAGGCACCGCCAGATGGTCCTTTCTCAGAAGGATTTTGGAAGAGGGATCCTAAAGGTGTACCTAAAGAGTTTTGGCATTGACCCGGGGTCATGGGAGCAAATTGCTCATGACCATTCATCCTGGAGGTCATCAGTCCAGAGCAGAGCACTGGACTTCGAGCAGCAGCACATGGCAGAGGCAGTGAGGAAGCACGTGGCCAGGAAAACAAGGACCCCTTGTGTCCAGTCCTCATCTCTCTCCTGCCCCTGCTACAGCAGATTGTTCAGGGCAAAGATTGGGTTTATAAATCACCTGCATTCCCATGTGACCTAGCCTCCAAACCCCTCCTCTCTCTTCTTTCTCTTTTTCCTCTCTTTCTCCCTTTCTCTTTTCTTTCTCCCTCTAATTCTTCATAATTCTTTCCTCTCTCACTTTAAACCTAACCCATATTTGGAAAAGCCTATAGGAGAGGACCCCGATTTTGTTCACCTTTCAACAGAGCCCCAGAGGCTCCCTTTTACAGCTGTGCTTTTCTTCTGCATTTTGGCCAGCAAATTTAATGTCCTCACAAACTAAGACAAAGGAGTTTTAAGTCTAAACGGACTATCTCAATTTTCCAAGGTAGAAAAAGGATTCTGACCAGATGTGGGACACAATAA
>NW_017728994.1:36069963-36071303 GCF_001723915.1 Gavialis gangeticus | reverse complement strand
TTCTCCCTTTTCCTTTCCTGCTTCTTTTCTCTCTTCTCCCTCCCCCTGCCCCTTCTGTTGGCTGCAGTCATCTTCACTTGTGAAGGAGGAACAACTTTTGGAAGAGACCTGGTTTGGGAAGATTTCCGGTTAGCAATCTTGTCAATAGAAGTGTCTGCAAACAAATTCAGTGGAACAGCCTGCCATCCAAAAATACAGTTTTATTGAAGCCAGAATATTTTGTGGGAACTCATCAATTTCAATAACATTTTCAACAGGAAGATAACAGTGCTCTGTTTTAATTTTCACCGGTTGTTTTGATGAAGCTGATTTTTTATGTTGATGAAATGTTGAATTTTAACAAGAAGAAACATTTTGTTATGACTTTATTGTTTCATGGTGTAAAAAACAAAGTGTGTTTATTTAGTTCAAATGAAATATGAAATATTTAAAGAATATTTTCCAGAAATTTCTTTCTTGCAAGAAATGTCAGAATTTTAACATTTTGTGCCAATTTGGAATGGAAACAAATTTCAAAATGTCAGACATTACAAAGGAAGGGGTTTCCATTTTCTGGCCAGTTTTGTTCTTCTGGCCAGGCAAGGTGCCAGAGGGGGAAGATGGAGTGGCAGCTTCTCCTGCCCATTTCCAGGCAGTCAGGCCCCTTGGGGTGGGTTCAGCCATATAACCAGCCATTATAGTTCTGCTGTTGATTTCTTCTGATTCCACACTTGGATCATTCATGTCCCTAGAGGTAATAATCCTTGGGAGATTAGGTGAAGGAAGAACTATACCCAGTTAATAGATGGGACCTGGCTACACTGACAGCAATAGAACCTGAAATTGGCAGGGCTAAAGGTGTTGTTCAGCACCTGTTATAATAAAGCTCCAATTGTGCAGTTCCCATTAGGAGGCTATGTCTGTGGTGGGCTAGAAGGAGGCTCAGGGTTCTCATCTGTTTATGTGGTGCTTTCAGTTACTCTGCCTGTTCTTCATTAAACTGTTATAATAATTTCCTCCCCTTTTTCATTTTAGCAGATGTACTATAAACTAAGGACTAAATCCTATTTCACTTTACATGCCCAAGTGGCAGGAATGCAGCTGTGTAATAGGGCTGTCCAAAGCTTTAGGTGTTGATTCGATTCGGAGGAGATTTGGCCCAATTCGGCGGCCGAATCCCCAAATCCAAATCAAATTGGGAGACCAATAAAAAGGTCCGAATCAATTCAAAGCTCTCCTAATCAATTCAGAAAAGATTCAGAGAGCTTCAGAGATTTGGGCAGTCCCCGCCCTCTGCTGCAGGAAGCTGATCCAGACTCTGTGTTGGTAAGTAGGGGGCGGGGGGGGACTGGAGGAAGCGG
>NW_017728994.1:36063786-36069413 GCF_001723915.1 Gavialis gangeticus | reverse complement strand
CACATCCCCTGTCTGCTCCCACAGCCCCCCTGAGTGCCCCTGATCCCAGCCCCCCCACCTCCCAAGGCTGTCCTGCTTGGTCCCAACTCCTGGCTGCTCAAAAAAAAAAGAAAAAGCCCCCCACTCACCAGCTGCTGCCAGGCGGGGGGGTGCAATCCTCGCTGCCCCCCACTGCCCCACTCTGCATCAGGGGCTCTGCAATGAGGCCCCATCCCTGCCCAATCTCCTAGCCCCCCTCCCCCCATGGCTGCCCTGCCTGGCTCAGCTTCCCATTCTTTAAAAAAAAGAAGAAAAAAGCCCCCACTCATTGGCTGCTATAGCAGTTGTTGGGGCTTCTGGGGGCTTGTGGCAGAGCCCCCATGCTACGTGGGGCAGTGGGGGGTAGTGGGGATCACTCCCCCATGCCTGGAACCAGCCAATGAGTTTGGGCTTTTTTTTTTTAAAGAGCCGGGAGCTGGGGTTAGGTGGGGTAACCATTGACAGGACTGGGAGAGTGGGCGGGGGATGGGACCTGTCTGATTCGGAGACTCAGCCGATTCAGCAGTGGCCAAATCTTCAAATCAGATTCAGCCAAGTTGATTTGGGGCAGTGATTTGAATCACTGAATCAAATCACTGTCCCCCAAATCGGCCAAATCTGAATCTGAAGTGAATATTAGCCACTTTGTACAAGCCTACTGTGTAACGGTAGCTTTTGGCAAACACACAGTTTAGGATTCTATTTCCCTCTCTGGTGAAATGTAACAGCTGTGGGTGGCTACCTGATAGCAGTAAAATTCTGGTGGAAGTGCGCGGGGCCTTACATGTCCAATAGCTTAGTGGTTAGGATGCTTTCCCAGGGAGCAGGAGGACCAGTGTCTATCCCCCTCACTCACCTGGGGGACCAAGGCTGAAGATGCATTTCCTCCTTCCTAGCAAAGAGCCCTAAGCTGCTTATCCACTGCTCCTTACATTTCATATTTTTTGGGTAAACATAAGTGGAAAAATTCTGTTCGGCTGAGAGGGAGGTCCTAGCCTAGTACCCAGGGCACTTTCCCTTCTAAGGCAGCATCCACATCATAGAATCATAGAAAATTAGGGTTGGAAGGGACCTCTGGAGGTCATCTAGTTCAATCACCTGCTGAAAACAGCACCATCCCCAACTAGATCATTCCAACCAGAGCTTTTTTGAGCTGGGCCTTAAAAATCTCCAAGGATGGAAATTCTACCACCTGTCTAGGTAACCTGTTCTAGTACTTCACCACCCTCCTAGTAAGAAAGTTCTTCCTAATATCCAACCTAAACTTCCCTTACTGCAGCTTGAAAACATTGTTCCTTGTTCTGTCATTTGCAACCACCAGGAACAGTCTAACTCAATTCTTTCTGGAACCACCCATCAGGTAGTTAAAGGCTACTATCAAATCCCACCCCCCGTCTTCTCTTTTGCAGACTAAATAAACCCAATTTCCTTAACCTCTCCTCAGAAGTCATGTGCCGCAGCCCCTGAACCATTTTCATTGCCCTCCACTGGACTCTCTTCAACTCATCCAGATTCTTTCTGTAGTGGGGGGGCCCAAGACTGGACAAGGTACTGCAGGTGTGGCCACATCAGTGCATAATACCTGGGAATAATTACTTCCCTTGATCTGCTGGCAGTGCTTCTACTAATACAGCCCAGTATGCTGTTAGTCTTCTTGGCAGCAAGGGCACACTGCTGACTCGTATTCATCTTACTGTCCCCTATAGTCCCCAGGTCCTTTTCTGCAGAGCTGCTGCTCAGCCAGTCAGCCCCCAGCCTGTACCAGTGCATGGGATTGTTCCATTCTAAGTGCAGGACTTTGCAATTCTTCTCGAACCTCAGGACATTCCTTTTGGCCTAATCCTCCAATTTGTCTAGGTCACTTTGAATCCTAGTCCTACCCTCCAGCGTATACTACACCGCCCAGTTTGGTGTCATCCACAAACTTACTTAGGATGCAATCCATTCCATCTTCTGTTAATGAAGATATAGAACAAAACCTGCCCGAGGACTGACCCATGGGGCACTCCCCTTGATACCAGCTGGCAACTAGACCTTGGGCCATTGATCACTGCCTGTTGAGCCTGATAATGCAGTCAGGTTTCTATCCACCTTACACTTCATTCATCCAACCTATACTTCCTCAGCTTGCTTGCAATACTGTGGGAGACCATATCAAAAGCCTTGCCAAAGTATAGCACATCCACTGTTTTCCCTGCATCCATAGAGCCAGTCATCTCTTCATAGAAAGCAATCAAGTTGGGCAGGAATGACTTGCCCTTAGTGAATCCATGATAACTGTTCCTGATAACCTACTTCTCCTCCAAATGCTTAGAAATGGATTATTTGAGGACCTGCTCCATGATTTTTCCAGGAACTGGGGTGAGGATGACTGGTCTGTAGTTCCTTGGATCCTCCCTTTTGATTATTTTTCCTTTTGTTAAACGTGCCCTTTTCCAATCATCTGGGACCTCCCCTGATCATCACGAGTTTTCAGAGATAATGGACCTGGATGGAAGTCTTGACAGTGAGTAGTCCTGCCTGGACAGACACCTCACAGGCAGAAGCAGAGGAAGAGCTGGAAGTGGCAGTGGCTCTGGTATTGTCACATCCTCCAGACATCTCTCTGGGGCTTCTGATCTGCTGCCTCACACTTCCTGCCTCTCTTTCCCTAGCACATGTTTCTTGAGCCTGAATGGTTCCTTTTTACCTGTAAACCTCTTTTCTCTCAGCAAGCTTACAATGAAGGAATGTGAGAGAGTTTTCAAGCAAATTCCCTAGCAAACTACCCCTTGCTCTGGACTCTAGTTAAACAAGAGGCTTAAGTCTTGGTCTATCTGCTGAGTTTTAGCTGCTTAGAATAAAACTACATAGGTTAGTTGGTCTTAATTTCATATAAAAAGAGAGAGAGAGAAAAATCTTATCTTACAGGTTTCCCTTCAAAGAATGGGGTGGCAAACTGCCCTGTTTGCTCTCCCTGGTCATTTAGAGTAGGCATTTTCAAACTTTGTGGATCAGTGTACTCTGGGTAGCTGGTCGAGAAGGCAGGAGTCCCTCGGCGGCTGATTGGCGAGTGAGGGGCTGGTGTCCCTCATCAGTCAATCAGCAGTGGTGGAAAGTGGTGGAAGTGCCAGTGGCATCATGTGCCGCTGAGAACCCCCTGAGGCTATCCTGGTTGAAAACCCCTGACTTACAGTGTCTCCTTATATACCACTCCTGGGCCAGACCTGGTTAGGCCCCTTTGTTAAGGGCCCTTTTTTAGTGCCTTTTGCAACACCCAGGCAGCAATCAATCAGCAATCACCCCTCTCAGCTACTCAGAGCACATGCCCAAGCTCACAACCCACCAAACAACACTAAGCAAGCCCCACACACAGGCAACCCTGGCTCAGTTATCTTCCCAGAGCAGGATCTGGTATTTAATGTCTAAATGTTTAAAGAGGATTTTGGGGGAAGAATAAGTTGAAAGGAATGGATTGGATAGGGATAAGTAGAAGGATTCTAGGCAAGAGTAATTAGTAATGTGTATCCAATCCTTTCCAAGAAGAGAGACTAGCAAGAGACTGACTGGGAAGCTAGCCACTGCAGCCAGTACCTTTGACACGCTGTTGCTTCCAGAAAGACAGCTCACAAAAGGCAGAGAAAGGCTTCACACAGAGCCTTAAATGCTGTTTCTACCTCCCTCCCCCAGACCACTGTGACTGGAAGGGAACTCAGGGAAAGATCGGAGTCCCTGGCCCGCTACAGAAGTCAATATCAGAGCAGTTTTTCCTCCCTGCAAGACCGCCTTCTGAATCGCTGAATCTTTTCCAAATCAATTCGGATGCTTCAAATCAATTCAGAGCTTTTAATGGGCCTCCCGATTTGATTTAGATTCGATGATTTGGCCACTGGATCAGGCCAAATATTCTCCGAATTGAATCGACAATCAGCTTCGCACACCCCTCATATATACACTTAATCAGCCGGATCCCCACAGAATCACTCTGCCCACAGCAAAGCAATCAATTGTGAGATGGTTGCAGTTGAGCCCCTGTGGAGCTGTGCTCACTCTGCCTCAAAAGAGACGTAGCAATGCTGTTATCTGGTCAGACGATGGAGTCATTTGTCAAGCCCTCGGGTGCAGCTGCTCCTGAGACAGGGGTTTCTTTACCTTTCCAATCTTTCCTGGATGCCTGCAAACAATCCCACCAGCCCCAAATGCTTCCCCAAGGCATCTCCCCTGTGTTTGGCACCTGGAGTGCCCCTTCTTGGCTGTACTTTATTGATCTCTCTGCTGGAGCTCCCACAAAGCCAAGATTCCCCGCTACTTTCTTTAGCTCTCCCAGAGAACCCCCTTCCCTGATTCCCTCCCAGTGAATCCCTGCACCCAGTGAACTAAAGAGTGGGGAGAGGAACCGGCTTGCACAAACCCTGCTGGTTTAGTAAAGGATACCAGGCAATTCTGGGTACTCAGTAATTTATGGCTCCTCTGCCCTGAGTAGCAGCTCACTCGGCAACAATTCTTCTGCCAGTAGTCCTCTCAGAAGTACTTTTCCCAGTATCAACCCCCTTCAGAAGCAGACCTTCTGGGCTTGCAAGCCCTGAGCAAACCCTTCAGCACCTTTTCACTTGCATGCCCCTGGTTCAGCCACTATCACAATGGTTGTTGTGTATTAGTGAACACTGAAATTTCAAAGGTCAGAGATTTAGTTCAGAGCCAAAGTTTTAGATGCAATGCTAGGTGTTGCTGGCAGCACTCTAAACTAAACAATAGAGATGGATATACACGTGTGTTATCTAGACGTGGAGAGTATGCAAAGCTTAATACCTCAAATTTTCTTTGGACTGTAAGTAAGGCTTACATCTTTAGGGGAAATGATCTTTCTTTTAAAAAGGTCTATGCTAGTTCAGCTTGGAAATGATACCAAAATAGCCTTTTGGGGTAGTATTTTTTGCATTTCTGCTTTAAATTGCAGACAAAGTCAGGAAGTGCAGAATAATGATCAAGGGAAAAAAATAGGCATGTTCAAAGCTCAGAAATATCATACTCTGAAATCCCTGTGCAACAATGCAGACTGAGGGATGGATTTTCCATTCATTTAAGCTTTATACAGGTATGGCTCCATATTAGTCCTCATTTACACTAGTCTCAGTGACACCAAGAATCAGGCCTTAAATGTTTCTGCCTAATTCCTGGAGATCAATCTTTTGCCTGGTAATGGCTATAGTTTCATAGTTTCATAGTTAGTAGGGTTGGAAGGGACCTGAGCAGATCATCAAGTCCGACCCCCTGCCATGGGCAGGAAAAAGTACTGGGGTCAAACGACCCCAGCAAGGGGTTTGTCTAGCCTCCTCTTAAAGACCCCCAGGGTAGGAGCCAGCACCACTTCTCTTGGAAGTTGGTTCCAGATCCTAGCTGCCCTGACAGTGAAGTAGCACCTCCTGATGTCTAGTCTGAATCTACCCTCTGCCAGCTTGTGACTGTTATTTCTAGTCACTCCTGGTAGTGCTCGGGGGAACAGGGACTCCCCCAGTGCCTTCTGGTCTCCTCTGACTAGTTTGTAACAGGCTACTAGATCTCCCTTCAGCCTTCTCTTGTAGAGGCTTAACAGGTTCAGGTCCTGTAGCCTGTCCTCGTAGGGCCTGCCC
>NW_017728994.1:36062587-36063149 GCF_001723915.1 Gavialis gangeticus | reverse complement strand
CGTCCAAGTCACTGATGAAGATGTTGAATAGTGCAGGCCAGAGGACTGAGCCCTTCACAGGCTCTGCTTGATATTAGGTGCATTAGCTTTAATCCCAGAATCCTCTATTAAAGTCAGGGGTGTTACTCTGTATTTATGCCACGTGACCAAGATCAGAACATGGGTCAGTAGCTTCCCTTGGACTTTTCAGTGACTGTGTTTTACTAGTTCCTCAGGACTTTAAAATCTCAACTTTTTGAACATGTCTGCATGTGAATTAAATTAGATTAACTTTAGCTTTCATCCTGCCATCCTAACTGTTCAGACTCTGGCCTGTATTCTTCAGTAGGATTCCAGCTCTTGGGGCCCAAGGAACACCTCACCACAGGCTTTCCTGCTCCAGGACACAGGGAGTGGTTTTTTTTCTGAGGCCAACCATATGTTCAGTGTTTGTTAGAAAATAGAAGGCAGAGAGCGCATGGACAAAATGAGTAACATTAAACCATGCAGAGCTCGTAATTCATAACAAAGTAAACCATGAAAGCTGGAAATCTCACTGCTTCCCAAAATGCGTGTCAGGGAG
>NW_017728994.1:36054605-36057587 GCF_001723915.1 Gavialis gangeticus | reverse complement strand
GATTCCAGCTCTTGGGGCCCAAGGAACACCTCACCACAGGCTTTCCTGCTCCAGGACACAGGGAGTGGTTTTTTTTCTGAGGCCAACCATATGTTCAGTGTTTGTTAGAAAATAGAAGGCAGAGAGCGCATGGACAAAATGAGTAACATTAAACCATGCAGAGCTCGTAATTCATAACAAAGTAAACCATGAAAGCTGGAAATCTCACTGCTTCCCAAAATGCATGTCAGGGAGTAACAGCATATGCTGAAAGTAAAGCTGCTTAAAATTTTAAATTTAAGCTTTGTGGAAAAAGGTTGAGGAAAATAATTTTTAATTATAATTTTTTAAAAATAAAATTGCAAGATTTTTCATTTATTTGTTATATGCTGATAGAATTGTTTTAATCGAACTCATTTGTTTTTTTTCCAGATTCAAAAAATGTATTTAGATTTCCCAGCCCTTTTTTTTTCCTTAAAAAAAATCCTCTTTCCTTGTTCCATTTCCTCATGGAAAAGGGGAGAAAAGAAACCAGAAGTAGAAAAACATTAAGTGGGAAACCATTCAAAATGGGAAAAAAGGGGAAGGAGTAATTTAAATCTGAAACAAAAGCTTGCTTTTATTTTTAATTTGTCAAAATTGAAATGAAAAACTGAGGAAAGGAAACACAAAAAAGAAAAGTAATATTTTCACCAAATCACTCATTCATTAATCAGTCAATCATTTTTTCTGCAATCATTACTGTAAGGGAGAAAGAAGGAATGGATTTTCTGACAACCTATTCAGTGCCGAACCTGACGACAGCCCTATGGAGACGGAACTTGAACAACTGGAATCTTGGCCAAAGAAGTGCTGCCTGCCATGTTTGCTCTTGCCTTCAAGGCAGTATTTGAGTAAAGGGGGAAGGGTGTGTTGGTGAATGGCCAACGGATGAATAGTGTGGGAGGATTTTCTGTTCCCCATAATATAAATGCCTTTGTTTAAGGGCAGGAACTATGTAAGGCATTTACGCAGGAGCTCCTTTTCTCCCCCTCCCAGCCCTTCTCTCCACTATGTTATGGGTGCCCCAAGGTGGCCATTGGGTGGAGAAAAAAATCTCTATATGCAGCGCCAAATGTCTCCTAGTACTGCCTTATCATTTTTGATACTTTGTCTAATGCAATGCCACAAACTGTCTAAGCATATTGTTCATGGATTGCAGTTTCAAAGAATTCAGATGAGAATGAAGTTGTGGCTTTTCCTGGGAACTGCATGGCCTCTTGATTTTACAGCATTTGTTAATGATAAAAGTCATCAGTTCTTGCACATTTATTTCCATTGAAGTTGCTCTAGTAATGGTGTGGGGGTGGCAGCCATCCCTGATGCCTCTTGGCAAGGGTTCTATTGTGTGTTTACAGTTTCTGCAGAAAGAAATCACTGCAGCTCTCAATGACAAAGTCCAAATTGTTTAGTTTTCATTTCTCCTCTCTGTGGGGGTGGAGGTCAGGGATGAGGGGTGGCAGTCCACAGTTTATCAATGTCTCCTGAGTCCCTTCTTGCAAAACTGTCATTTAAGTATGAACTATAGTTGCTTTGTTAGCTCACTCAGTAAAGCAAACTCTGCTTGTCCCCTCTTGTAACCAACTAGACGGTGCCATTAATTTAGGTGCTGTTCTGGATTAATTAAACCAGAGTCCCCTGGCATCCCACATGCTTTGCAGCTCTGGGCAGGGCTCTCTGGTCCAGACAGCTAAAATGGCCCCTCCCCTCTGCTCCCTGGCTGGAGCTCTGGTAGAGACAGCAGGCACAGCAGCTCTGCCTGGTTTCCTCTGCCCTGCCCCCTCTCACCCCCCCTCCCCCAGCTGTTGCTCGCTGCTCAAGCAGGGATTCCCTCCTCCCCTCTTGACTGTAGCTAGAATGTGTTATGCTAGCTAATGCTGAGAGATGTCTGTGTGCGGCAGACAGGACAGTGTCCACTTAAGGTTTTTGGAGCTAATCAAAAGCTCAACTAGTAATGTCCTTCCATTCTTTCCTTGAAAAAGTTGTTTAAGAAGAACTTGAACTAATGAGAGAGGCTTTTGTTTTCTTATTGGGCTGATAAACACTGTGTTATCAACTCCCTTCTGGGCTGGTGGGGGGCGGGGAACCCTCCCTAATCAGAGCATCTGGGCCATGCCCCACCTCAGCTCAGTACTGTGGAAGGGAAGGGAGGGTAGCTCTAGCACCCCCCAGGTTCTAGCCTTAGCCACTGCAGGCATGTCCCTGCATTTCTCCAGTCTAAAGGGGATGTCTGTACAGTTACAAACTGGTTCAGCCTAGTCAGGTTGAATCAGTCCAGGCTTAGGTTTTTTGAATGTCTGTTCCTAGCCTAGATGCCTACAAATCCTTGGATAGATCAGAGGACTCTTCCATTGATTTCGAATTCTGCCTTTCTTTACCCTTCAGGACCTTCATTATGTTTATGTTCTCAGTATATTGTGCAGCCTGAAACAAATTAGAGCCACTCAAAAATGTACCTTGGGCAGACAATTTTCTATCCTTTCAAAGTTAGTGAACATTAAAATAAACAGACAAAAAACCTAAAAGGAGGTGTGGAATTTCATAGATTTCATAGACATTAGGGCTGGAAAGGACCTCAGAAGATCATTGAGTCCAGCCCCCTGCCCCAGGGGCAGGAAGTCAGCTAGGGTCAAAGGATCCCAGCAATATAGGCATCAAAATGTTTCTTAAAAGAGTCCAGAGTAGGTGCTTGCACCACCTCTCGAGGGAGTCTATTTCAGGCCTTGGGGGCTTGGACAGTAAATAATTTTTTCCTTATGTCCAGCCTAAAATGATCTTGGAGGAGTTTGTGACCATTGGACCTTGTCATCCCTTGGGGTGCTCTGGTGAACAGGTGTTTCCCCAGATCCTGATGTACACCCCTTATATACTTAAAGGCAGCCACTAAGTCACCCCTGAGCCTGTGCTTTTCCAAGTTGAAGAGTCCCATGGCTCACAGCCTCTCATCATAATGCCTGTTCTCTT
>NW_017728994.1:36048948-36049605 GCF_001723915.1 Gavialis gangeticus | reverse complement strand
AGTCTCTTCTCCCTTGTCCAGATGATATGTCACCTGGTTGTAGAAGCAGATGAGATTGGTCAGGCAAGACCTACCCGCAACAAACTCATGCTGGCTGTCTGTCAGGATGTTACCATCAGCCAGTTTGTCAAGAATAGACTCTTTGATATTTTTTTCCAAAATCTTCCCAGGGATTGAGGTCAGGCTGATTGGCCTGTAGTTCCCCAGATCTACTTTCTTCCTTTTCTTGAAGATAGGCACTGCATTGGCTTTTTTCCAATCTTTGGGCACTTCACCTGAGTGCCACCTGATGCCTGCCAGCTATTTAAGTACCCTGGTGTGCAAACTGTCAGGACCAGATGATTTGAAGGTGCCCAGCCTCTCAAGGTGTTCCTTTACATGGCCTACACTGATGTAGGGTATAAATTCACCCTCACCCCAGCCGTCCTGCATCATGTTAGACAGGTTGGTCCCTTTGGGATGGTGAAAAGCTGATGCAAAATACACATTATGCAGGTTGGCTTTTTCCTGGGTGTCAGTTGTCAGTTGTCCCATTTGGTTTATCAGGGGTCCAATGTTACCTTTACTTTTCTTTTTACTTCCCACATATCTGAAAGAGGACTTTTTATTGTCCTTGATACATGTAGCCAGTTGGAATTTGGTTGCAGCCTCGGCTTC
>NW_017728994.1:36029926-36043948 GCF_001723915.1 Gavialis gangeticus | reverse complement strand
TCCTGACATCTGATCATGCGCGTGGCTCTTCTCTGGACTCTCTCAAGCTTCTCCACATCCTTTTTAAATTGTGGAGCCCAAAATTGGATGCAGTACTCCAGTTGTGGCCTCACCAAGGCCAAGTACAGCAGTAGGATGACATCCTGAGATTTGCTTGAGAAGCATCTATAGATGCAAGCCAGAGTTCTGTTCGTTTTAACAGCAGTGACATTGCATTGGTGGCTCATATTAATCTTGTGGTCAATCATGACCCCCAAGTCCTTTTTGGCCATGGTGTTAGCAAATGTAGCAGTGCTGACCCTATACGCGTGATGAGGGTTTTTTTTTTTTTACCAAGGTGGAGTACCTTGCATTTTTCTGTATTAAATGTAATCAGGTTTTTATCTGCCCATTTTCTAAGCCTGTCAAGGTCAGGTTGGATCACCAGCCTATCCTCATGTGTGGACACTTTACTCCAAACTTTGGTGTCATCGGTGAACTTGGCCACTCCACTTCTAACACCAATGTCCACATCATTAATGAAGATGTTAGAGTATAGGTCCAAGGACAGAGCCTTGGGGGACACCACTGGTCATGGAGCACCATGATGATTCACTTCCATCGATTACCACTGTCTGGGTCCGACCTCAGAGCCAATTCCCCAGCCATCAGACTGTGATGTAGCCGAAGCCACAGTTGAGTAATTTTTCCATGAGGAGAAAAAGACTTTTAAAGTCCAGATATATGATGTCAGTCTCTTCTCCCTTGTCCAGATGATATGTCACCTGGTTGTAGAAGCAGATGAGATTGGTCAGGCAAGACCTACCCGCAACAAACTCATGCTGGCTGTCTGTCAGGATGTTACCATCAGCCAGTTTGTCAAGAATAGACTCTTTGATATTTTTTTCCAAAATCTTCCCAGGGATTGAGGTCAGGCTGATTGGCCTGTAGTTCCCCAGATCTACTTTCTTCCTTTTCTTGAAGATAGGCACTGCATTGGCTTTTTTCCAATCTTTGGGCACTTCACCTGAGTGCCACCTGATGCCTGCCAGCTATTTAAGTACCCTGGTGTGCAAACTGTCAGGACCAGATGATTTGAAGGTGCCCAGCCTCTCAAGGTGTTCCTTTACATGGCCTACACTGATGTAGGGTATAAATTCACCCTCACCCCAGCCGTCCTGCATCATGTTAGACAGGTTGGTCCCTTTGGGATGGTGAAAAGCTGATGCAAAATACACATTATGCAGGTTGGCTTTTTCCTGGGTGTCAGTTGTCAGTTGTCCCATTTGGTTTATCAGGGGTCCAATGTTACCTTTACTTTTCTTTTTACTTCCCACATATCTGAAAGAGGACTTTTTATTGTCCTTGATACATGTAGCCAGTTGGAATTTGGTTGCAGCCTCGGCTTCCTTGGTTCACTCCCTACAGGTCCAGGCCAGTGCAGAATACTCCTCCTTTGAGGTGGATCCAGTCTTCCATCCTTTATAAGCCTCTCTTTTTAGATGCAGGAGGTCCACATGTTTCCTGCAGAGCCAAGGGAGGTGCTGTGCCCTTTTGCTACCTTTCCTCTGAGATGGGATAGACATCACTAGTGCTTTCAGGATTGCTCCCTTAAGGAGCAACCACTCATCCTGAACTCCCCTCCCATGGTCCCTTAGGACTTCAGCAACAAGCCTCCTGAGTTTATCAAAGTCAGCTTTCCTAAAGTTGAGGACTTCTGCATTGCTGACTGACTTGCCAGATTTGTGTTGGCTAGTGAAAGTGATCAGCTTGTGGTCACTGTTTCCCAGCTTTCCTTCAATTCTTAAGTCGCTGACTAGATCATCCTCCTTGGCCAGTACCAGGTCAAGCAGCGCTTTACCTCTTGCCTGTGCACAGACTACTTGAGTCAGATACAGGTTGTCCACACATGTGAGGAAGGTTTGTGACTGTTTGGATTTGGCCAAGTACTCTTCCCATGAGATGTTCAATTAGTTGAAGTCTCCCATGACAACCATTCAGCCTCATTCAGTTCCTTGGTGAATTCTTGGTCAAGCTCTTGTTCCTGATTAGGAGGTCTGCAGTAGACTTCTACCTTTGTGTCCCCTGTGCCACATTCTCCACTTATTTTAACCCAGGGGGTCTCCAGTCATCCACTCTGGATGCCAATATCAGCTTGCAGGGACTTATAGCTTTCCTTGACATAGAGAGCTACACCCCCACCCTTTTTGTCTACGTGATATCTCCTGTAGAAGGTATAGCCATCTACACCTGTGGTCCAGTCATAGGTGGAGTCCCACCAGGTCTCCGTTATCCCTATGAGGTCATAGGCATTCTTGTTTAGCAGGAGGACTAATTTCTCCTGTTTGTTCCCTAAGATCCTGGCATTGGTGTACAGGCATGTAAGTGTCCCATTGGAAGCCCTAGGCTTCCTTGCACTCCCAGGAGGACATGGTTCCAGGGCTGGGGTAGGGGTGGATTCCCTTGAGTGTCTTAACCTGCTGGTTTTGCAGAAGTTGCTCAGTGGGCTTGCTTTGGCGGTTGTCCACCCATCCCCTGGCAGGCTTAGTTTAAAGCCAGGTCAAGCAGGTCAGCCATTCTGGCTGAGAAGAAGTTCCTTCCCAGTGAAGTGAGGTGGAGGCCGTCTCTTCCCAGCAGACCAATGCCTCTCTCACCAAAGAGCAGACTGTGATCATGGAAGCCAAAACCTTCATGGTGACACCAGTGCCACAGTCTTCAGTTGACTACCTCAATCTTCCTCTCCCTCCTCAGCCCATGACCCAAAACCAGGAGGATCAAGGAAAAGACCACCTGTGCCCCCAGACCCCTAAGCCACGCTCCCAGAGCCCTGTAGCCACTCATGACACAGCCAGGATTTCTCTAAGCCATGTCAAAGGGGTGGATAAGCTTTGGGATCCTCTCTGCTATGACCCAGATATGGGCTCCCGGGAGGCAGCAGACCTCCCTGGCAAGGGGGTCGGGGTGGCAGATTGCTCCCTCAGTCCTCCTCAGGAGGGAGTCTCCCACAACAACCACTCTGCATTTCATCTTAGGGAGAGCAGGGATGGTAGCTGTGAGTGTTCCTCCCTTATTTGCAGGAGCTGGCAGCTCTGCAGGCTCTATTGGGGCTGCAAGAGGTTCGTATCTGTTGCAGAGCTTCAGAGGGGAGGGGACCCTGATGCAGCAGGCCTTGGGGCCATGACCACCTTGGTCCAACCACCTGGCTGGACAGTGTGGGAGATCCTCAAGTCCTCCTTTGTCCTGAAGGGTGACTTTGGTCTACCGTCTGCCTTCATGGGGTAAAGGGTCTGGCAGCAGGAGACGATCTCCTGCTCAGCATCCCTTATGGCATGCAGTCTCTGGACTGCGATCTGGAGCTCCTCGATCTGGCCCCTCAGCGATTACAAAGTGGAGCATACTGCGCAAGGGGAGGTGGCTACACTCCCAGTCCCAACTGCCTAGAATCATGCCAGGCAGCCCCCACAGCTAAGAGACAAAGGCTGTATCTGTGTGGAGCCTGGAATCATAGGTTCTGTCTGGGTGGAGACCTCAGAAGTGTCGGGGGGGATCCTCGGGGTGCAGCGTGTGCCCATCCACATTGTACCGGTGGATGTCCGGCTACTGCTGTGCTAGTCTTCCCTTGGGGCTCACTGGCAGGGTCTCAGGCCCTCCCATGTGCCCTCCTGTGCAAACTCGCATGCTAACTTGTGTGCAGGGCATAGAAGCGTGTCTGTTTCATGTCCTCCACTCATGTGGCTCCTTGGGGGGCTGGGTGAAGTAGGAGCTGGGAGGGGCCATGACCCTCCACAGCTCCTCTCAGCTGCCCCGCAGTTGACTAGGTCTCTCCCCTGCTGTGGGCCCCACCTACCTCTGGCTGTGCTGGGGGTCTGGGTCGGGGTCCTGCTGGGGGGTCCTGCTGGGGGGTCCTGCCGGGGGGTCCTTGGGGTCCTGGGGCTCAACATGGTGCTTTTGCCCATGCATCTCTCACTGGAGCTGGGGACAAACTGCGACTTTGCCATTGGTGGGCCCTTTTTAAACTGTGTGTATGTGCAGAAGGGCTCACTTAAGGCACAATGCTGCTCTTGGGGCTAGGGGCTTTTCCGGCTGCGCTGGGGGTCCAGGTCTGGGTCGGGGTCTTGCTGAGGGGTCCCGAAGGTCCTGGGCTTGATGGGTTTCTGTCTGTGGATCTGTCACTAGAACTGAGGACAAACAGAGATTAATTAATTGAGATGCTGTTGGCATAGGAGAAATGGGAACAGAGAACCTGGAGGGAATTAGGATTTGGGAATAGGGAGTGGGACGAAGAACTCCTGGAGTGTCTATTTAGAACAATGTCTGTGTGCAGGCCCACCATAATGTGAGGGCTTCTAAACTGGCCCCTATGCACTGTCCTATTCAGGGCCAGGGACTAGTGATATCATCAGCAGAGGGTCTGGCCCCTATGTTGTTTTCAGCACCAGCTCAAATGCAATGTACCCTTTGCAGTACACTCACTCTGTTAAGTCTTTAATCAGCAGGGATCCAGCTTTTCTGTTTTTCATGGAAAAACAGAGTAAACCATGGATTATGCCTTTTATCAAAGGCAAATGTGGATTTCTCATTTTACCATTTTCTCATTTTACCTGTGGATTTTTCCATTTTGCAATAAGCTCCCTGCAGGCTAGCAGAGTTCCAGTCTGCAGGGATCTGGAAGGGAGTGGGAGGAAGGTGGAAAGATGGGCCACCATGTACATAGACATGCACATGGCCCCAAGCAGCCTGCAGAGAACCTCCAGCAGGTAAGTGCAGAGGGAGAGGGGGATTAAGGCCCCTGTAGGGAGGGAACTGGGCAGGGAGGGGGCTGCTGCCCAAATGGGTGGAGCTTGGGGCCCAGGGCCAGAATATGAGGCTGTAGGGCCCCAGCAGGGAGCAGGACAGGGCCACCAGTGGCTCGTATGGGGGAGGGGGAGGGCGGGCTTCCTACTGCTGCATGCAGTCCTGGGGGTTAGGGAGCACCTGCACCCCCCAGATCTGTACTTGCGGCAGGTGCAGGCTTCAGGCTCAAGCTCTTGCCCTGCTTCTCTCCCCCAGGGCCTCCCCAGCCCAGTGGGCATGATCTGGTGCAGCTGGGGACAGTGGGGCTGCTCAGGGATTCCTTGCTGCTACAAGCTGCCCCCCTCCCTACACCCCTGCTGCCCTGGCAATGTGCCTCCAGTGCCTGCCACTGCTTTGAGGGGTGCAGCCCTGTGCCGCTGTCCTCACTGCAGCCCCGTGTGCAGGAGGTACGTTGTTGGGGCAGCAGGGGGGTGAAAAGTGGCAAGGAGGTTTTATGTCTGGCTTCTCCGCTCCCTGCTGTGCCAGGTTGTGGGGGAGGGAAGCAAGGCAGTAGGGAAGAGTAGCAGGCACTGGAGGTGCATTGCCAGGGCAGTGGGGGGGCAGCTCGCAACAGCAAGGAATCCCCACACGGTCCTACTGTCCCCAGCCGCAGTGGGTCATACCCACTGGGCTGGGGAGGCCCTGTGGGAGGGAAGCAGGGCGGGAGCTCAAGCCCACAACCTGTGCCTGCCCTGGGTACAGATCTGAGGGGCAAGGGTCCCTCCTGCCCCCCTGGAGTGCATGTGGCAGCAGGGAGCCAGCCCTCCCACTCCTGCAGACAAGCCACCCAAATCCCTGTCCTGCTTCCTGCTGGGGCCCTGCAGCCTCACATTGCAGCCCCAAGCCCAAAGCCCCACCTGGCTGTGCAGCAGCCTCAGCCTGCACCTACCTCAGGTACAGATTGGGGGAGCGTGGATCCCCCCTGCCCTGTGGGAGTGCACACAGCAGTGGGGAGCCACTCTGCCTGAGCCCTCAGCAGGTGGGGAATGGGGGCAGGGAGCTGCAGACCTGGGTCCATAGCTCTGGTAGCGGGCCCCCTCCAGCAGGGTTGGGGGTAGCAGGGGCTGTGGGGTAAGGAGCACCAGCAAGGCTGTGGTGGATGTGGGTGGGGAGTGAAGGGCACCTGCAGGGCCACGGTGAGGGTGTGGGGGAGGGCTTTAATTTTAATTACGTATTTTGGGTTTTTTTGCAGAGAATTTGGTATTTTTTATCAGGGAAAACCAGGATCCCTGTTAATTAGGTACAAGGACCTCTTGAACCCCCTGCTCTTCCAACCTGTCTAGTGCACTATCATAACCAGCAGACAGTTTAGGAAGTAAAACTGTTGATGAATCTCCTGAGCAGCTCTGACACTTGTAGGGAGGCAAACAATCATCTCCCACTTGACACCTGCACAGCAGGACAGCAGAGGAAAAGGAGATAATGGGAGGGGAATGAAAAGTAAAAAAAGATGACAGGAGCAGCGGGTATTACCATCAGTTAACCTCCCTGCATTTCTGTTCTGAGCTTCAGTTTGCTGAGTTGCATTTCAACTGAGGTTTCAGTTTGCACTTTAGTTTTCCAGTTTTCACTTTGTTTAAAAGTGAAAAAAAATGTCCTTCCTAGCTGTCAACAGGTCTGGCTGCACTGTTCTGAAGTTTCTGCTTGTATGGAAGTGTGCATTTGCTAATGTTCAAGAATGTTTTAGTGCTTGTTTTTGTTCATTCAGTTGTAAGGTAATGAGGAACTACAATCATGCCAGAAGGTTTCTACTGATGTAAAAAAAAAAGAAAAAGAAAAACAGGACACACAGTCCAGTGAAATGGCACCACCAGGCCATGCACTTGCAGATATGAAGAGTTT
The DNA here is from genome assembly GCF_001723915.1 of Gavialis gangeticus. NCBI lineage: Eukaryota > Metazoa > Chordata > Crocodylia > Gavialidae > Gavialis > Gavialis gangeticus. Next base: position 36,037,294 of record NW_017728994.1, on the reverse strand, counting down.
TATTAAACCTGATATTGAGCTGAACAAATTAATCAACTCTTACCCAATACAATACACATGCATTGAAACTGCTCTATGTTGTAATTACAGCTGGCTTGAGCAGACTCGATTCCAGCAGACTCCAGTATCACTTGTATTGGCATCCCCATGTTGAAAAACGGTGGTGGAGGCACTTTAACTAAATCTTATTCAATGAGCTATAGCTAAAGTGCCTCCACAGGCATTTTTCAGTGCAGAGACATAGATAAATGTGATGCTCCAGCTGCTTTAATTAGATCAGCTCTCAGAGCCAGTCTAATTAAAGTGCCCCCCCTCCCCTCCTCCTGCTTGCTGGATCACCTGTATAAATGCCCCATAACATTAACCTGGATAGGGATAGAATGATATGGTTCAGCACTGATACAGAAAGGACAGGGCCTCTCCCTGGATCAGGTGTGCTTCCTGGGCCAACCAGGTGTAGCAACAGCTTGTGGTGCCAAGAAAGATCCCTGCCATGTGATAGAGGATATAACAGTAACTCTAGGATTCATGCCTTTGAGTGGAGTCCAGCATTAGACTAAACTTTTCCCAGAACTCTCACATTGTGTGGCTTTATCGTATAACACTTAAACCCCCCGCCCCCCTTGTCTTTGGAAATGTCCTTGCAAAATCTTCCAAATATCCCCTTTTGGAAGGATGGCTGCTACAAATGTTGGGGTGAGAGGGCTGTGCTAACTAAATTTTGGGTCAGCAAGTAACATTGCAGGTAAAGAAGATAGTCAAATGCTCGTATAATGGTGGGCATCTTTTAATTCAGCACCCCTTAAGGGACTGCAAACTACCGGGCAAAGCTATTCTTAGGGTCTGGAAAATTTGAAATGTTTCATTTTTTTCATTGGAAAAAGAGCTGTAACAAAACCAATGTTATAGGGGAAAAGATCAATTTTTGAAAAAAATGTCCACCAGGATAATATAAATGAAATATTCTATTTCAAATCTACTTTAATCTCTCCATCCACCTGAATTGCTGTAGTGCCTCATGAGGACTGACATTTCCTTTCCTATGAAACGCTGCATTTTTTTTGTGTTATTCTCTTCAGGTGCTTGAGTCCAGCAGAGAATGGAATGATCCAAACACCATTCCTGAACCAAAGAAGTGTTTAATCTTAACAGAGGGGAAAAGCATAACATGAGAGGATTTTAAAACCTCACAAAAGGCGTGTCTTCTTTACCTAAACCCTGTGACTATGCCTAGGAAGGTCTGGCATCCTCAAACACCCAGATGGCAATGGGGGTGGGGGTGGACGGAGGGAGGTGTCAGTATCTTTATTCCCTGGGCAGATAAAGATTTTTAATTGTTGCTTGTCCTTTAGGCTTGTGGGTTCCTCACACAGGGCAAACAATCTGCATAATATGGTTAGGGCCAAGGAGCCAGGATCTTCCCAGTTAACAGCTTTGATAGGATCTCCCAGGCCCCTGCTCCACAGTCATGATGGTGGGACATAGTTCCTGCCCATGCTCTGGTGGCAGAGCCTGCCCCAGCAGCAGGCAGCTCCAGGGGGCAGGGAGAAATTTCCTGTCCCCTGGTAGACAGCTGACTGGGAGGAGATTTGCTCCTGGTCTGTCATCTACATGAGGACTACTGCACTGTTACTAATCGAAAGTAAATTTACTACTTGTATTTGCAGGTAGCAAATTTACTCATGATTAGCAAGGTTTACTCTTATACATCTTCATCACTGCTTAATCTGTGACACTGCTGAAGAAGTTGCTCCTTTGTCCTCCTCTGTGGAGGTTACTCCCCTGTTCCTCTGTCTCTACACAGCATAGGTGGTGGAAGACAGATGTGGGGTAGCAGGTAAGGCCCGCAGGCTCTGGGTGGCTGCAGCAGGGGTGGGGAGGGGCACACACACAGCGGAGAAGGAGGGAGTGGCGCTGGGGCAGGGTCACGTGCTGCACAGTTGGGCTGGGGTGTGGGATGGGCTGATCTGGGAGGGTGGCTTCTGCTGCTATATGAACCCTGGGAGGGCATGGGGGTGGGGTGCCCCTGGATATGTGCACAGGATAGGGCAAGCTGCTGCTGCAGGCTGGGGCCAGGGTGGCGCTGGGCTCTACCTGGCAGGAATAGAAATAGATATACATAGGTAGCCATAGTATCCATAGTTAGTAGTGTTCAAATAGTGTATATAGTGTATTAGTAAATACATAGTGTGTAAATAATAAATAGTTCATAAATAGTGTATAAATTTAAATAGTGTATATAGTGTATAAATAAATAGATAAGTAAATAGATAGTGTATACATGATAGGTAGTATATAAATAGTAAAGAAATAGATACAGGGGTGCAGGGAAGGAAAATCCTGACTACTTTTTAATATTTTTCTTCTAACTGCATTTTATTTTTTTTAAATAATGACATTTTTCATGAGACTAAATCATCTGAATGCACCACCATTTTAATGTTGAAGTAAAGGTTTGAAATTCATATAGTTTCTTCCAGGTGTGGCGTGTTTTCTTTTGTAGGAATTTGGCATGGCAGTCTGTGCAGTATCGGGGTGGGTGGGAGAGGTGATGACTACATCTTAGCATGGGGATCTCTTGCTTGGGGGCATTTTGGGAGTGATAGGATGGAGATGTTCTGAATGACCAGGGAGACATTTTATCATATTGTCTCAATGCTAGGGCCAAAAATCAAGAGGCATGATACTAACATTCATCAGGCCATCCCACCGGATAAAAGGGTTGCCATGTCCATTATGAAACTGGCCTCCCCATCCAGCCTCCTCTACATCATGAACCAGTTCGGCATGGCTCCCTTCATGGTTGGGCTGGCAACTCATGATGTATGCCAGCTTCTGCAGGACATTGTGGCAAACAGCTATATTTGCCTTGGGAATCCTCAGGGAGTCACAGATGGCTTCAAAGCCATGGGGTTCCTTAACTGCGTTGGGACTTTAGACAGCACTTACATCCCAGTGCAGCCCCCTTCAGGGAGGGGGAGGTCATTCACAAACAGGAAAGGATTTACTCCTGTGATCCTGCAAGCCATGGTGGACCACCAGGGCTGGTTCATGAACATTTGTATCCAGTAGGTTGGCGGCACGCATGACGCATGCCTGTTCAGAAACTCTCCACTGCCTGGTCTCATGGAGACAGGACACTATGAACCCAGAGTCGCGGAAGCAGTGATCTGTGGTGTTGCTGTTCCCCCCCTTATTATAGTGGACGCTGCTTACCCCCTCAAACCCTGGCTCATGCAACCTTATGGAGGGAATGTTATGGATCCGCAGAAGCTGGTTTTCAACTTCCATTGAAACAAATGAAGGATGGCTGTTGAATGTGCGTTTTGCTGACTGAAAGCACAATGGAGGGCGCTTAATTGCCAGCTACAGCTGGAGCCAGAAAACATTATGGCCTGTATAGTAGCAGCCTGCATACTTCTGTGAGACCTGCAGAGAGGTTTTCAGCCAGTCATGGGCTGACGGAGCACAACAGGCAGTGGCCAGTCAGAGATGCGGATGGGCAGCAGTGCAGGGAATGGGGACACATCCACAACGGGAAGCTGGTTGCGCAGTCCTTGTGCGGGATTGCCTGGCAGCACATATTATGGATGCTGCCAACACCAGCAATGGTTGTTCTTGAATAAAATAAATTATTTTACTATTTATAAAATAAACATCTATGTCTGTCTGCAGGGGTGTGTGGGCGGAGGGGATGGGGTGGAGGATGAGCAGGGCATGGGGGGAGGTGAACTGAGGTAGTGGGTTATTGCTGGCATTGGTTCAAGTGGGGGGGTGGAGAGCAACTCATTACGCAACACCACCTAGTCAGCCTGGATCATGTCCTGCAGAAGGGTTAATTAGACCTCTCACTGGCCGGGGGAGGGGGGGTAGGGGATGAATGGGGAGTGAGTGGCATGAGCAGCCTGCAGGAGTCCAGTTTACATGTGTGTGTGGACAGGGGGTAAGGAGGTGGGCAGAGAATGGGGTTTGCTTGCCTAGGTTATTGGGAGGCAGCACCAAAATCTTCCTACAGCCACTTCATTCCCAAATTCCATATGCGACTGCAAAGAACACTTTTTGGAGTAAAGAAATGGTCTCCATTTACTGCATCATTGTACTGGGAAAGACTGGGGGAGGGTGAGGGGGTAAAGTCAATATTCAACCCCAAGTCCAACCCCACCAACACCCCACCATTTCAACAACATTTCACAACACCCCAACATTTCACAAAACAGTATGTTGTGCTACACAAACACACAAGGCTGCAGGTATTCACAGTGTCTCAGGCAGGGAAGAAGAGTGGGAGAAGCAGCCCCTGTGAGGGATCCCCATGGAAACTGTTCCAAGCTTGGGTAGCTAGGGAATGCTGGGAAATGTAGTCCTAAAACCCAGAAAACTAACAACTTTTGGATTTTGTGCCCCCCCCACACCTCCACCTGCCACACACCATACTAATACTACGCCGTTAGTTTTGTAATAAATGCTCATGGCGCACATCTGCTCTGGCAACACAACACCAACCACCGGTCCACCTTACCCACAGCCGCCACCAACAGCCACAATCAACAATCACCCAGGATGGCACCCGCGACTCTCACCCCCCCTATATTTCTGATATGATGAATACAGTTTAAAAAAATCATATGTACATTTTGTGGTGAAGAACAATTGAAGTGCAGGCCTGCCCTGATGAGGCAGCTGTTTTAAGATCCTGCCTCTCAGGGCTGAGGGAGCAGCTTGCTGCCAGCAGTGAGGGAGAAACACTACCCAGCTACCCTGCTGCCCAAGGAACACTTTGGAGGTAAGGGAAGGGGCTATGGGGATGGCTGGAGGCTCCTGGTCCTGGGCATGACCTGAAACTGTACCCTGGCCTGGCAGGGCTGTTTGTGGTGGAACAGCCCCCAGTTACTTCCCCAGTGAAAGGTGGGTAGGGGTGCCTTAACTCAAGCCCCCACCATTTTGGTGGGTTATAAGACTGGAGAGGAGTGGGGCCAGGTATGCCCATGTGAGGCATCTGAGCCCATAGGGGTGTAAGACCCCTGACAGTGGGTAGTGGGGCCTGGCACACCTATGTGGGGCACCTGATCCCATAGGGGTGGGAGACCCTGGGGAGTGTAGTGGGACCAGGCATGCCCATGAGAGGCACCTGAGCCTGTGGGAGTGTAAGACTCCAGAGAGTAGCAGGCCAGGAATGTGCAAGGAGGGGCACCTGAGCCCAGGGAAGAATAGTGGGGCAAGGCATACCTGAGTGAGGGGCACCTGAGCCTGTTGGAGTGTAAGACACTGGAGCCCCAGAAAGGGGCGAGATGAGAGTCGAGGCCCTTGCTGAGGGGTGAGTGTGTTGGGGTCCTGCCCAAGGGGAAAGTGTGTTGGGTCCCTGGGAGAAAGGGGCAGAGTGGTCCGGGTAAGCCGTAGGGTGCCTGAGGCCACAAGTGGGCCTGAGGCCAAGTGAAATGGCAGAGAGCGAGAGTCATGAGTGAAAGGGGTAAGTCACTGGCCCCAAGTTGAGAGCTAGTGGGCAGAATTACTTAGAGAGGGGCCAAGGGAGTAGTTAGCCCAATATTTGGCTAATTGCCCAGCCACCATTCAGATGTGGGTTGCAGGAGAGGCCTGAGAGGCTGCGCCAGGGCTAGCCGACGCACGCAGAGTTAAGCCTGTTGGCCCTCCGGGGTTGCTCAAGGGAACAGGGCAGGGAGAATGAGGCCCAGAATGGGGCATGTATGGAAGACGTCTGATGAGAGCAGGCAGAGTGCTAGAGGCCCCAGCGAGAGGGAGGCGGTATGTCTGAGGCCCTGTACAGGGCAGTATGAAAGAGGCCTAACACTGGCCTCAAGCTGAAGCATAGGACAACTCACGGGAACATCTCTGAGGCATGGGACATGATAGGGGGAAGTAGGAGTCTTGTGTTTACCACCCTTGGACAGAAGGCATCTTCCCACCTAATTAACATCTTTAATTTACAACAAGAAATGTCAGGTGAGTAAGCTGGGCAACTTGCCCAAAGACAGGCAGGCAGGCTGGTACTATAACTGGGCCTGGGTGTTTGGCCCCTGTCACAATTTACATTACTTCCTAACATGGGGGGAGTGAAGGGGAGGGGATGGATGATGCACATGGCTTGGCATAGCCATGGGGTTGCCTACTGGAGACAGGATGGAGCCTAGGTGGGGTGCAAGTGGCAGGGTTTTGGGGTGACCATGGCTTGTGGGGGGTTGGGGAGGGCTTACCATGAGACTCCCGGTGGGGGGTGGGGATTGTGGAGGCTGGTTTACTGAGGAGCAGGCGCCTCCTGCTGTAAATCATTAGGTAAGACATAACTAGGGGTAGGTTGGTATTTGGCTCCCCCTGCTGGAATTTACAGGGAATTACACATGGGACTTAATTCATTTGAAAGCCTGGTGCGTGTAAACACAAACCTGATGTGCCAAAATAAACCAGTTTAATCAGTTTAATATTTTTAATACTTGTTAAGTTAATGAGAATTAAACACTGTGGTGTGTACCAGTACCCTAACATATGGACACCTCAGTTCCATTATGCAACTGGCTTTTATTAAGTGTTTTTTTCATAAGAAAACATTTTATAAGTTCCTACTTGGACAATCTGCTATTCATCACCCCTATGCCTTTCATTCCTTATATTTATACAGTTGAGGCAATAAGGGAAATGGGAGCTACACTGCATCACATCTGTACTCCCACACTGGAAAATATTTTCTTTGTGACTGCCAAGAATTATTAAAAACCTGAGGAGCAGATGCCCTCAGAAATATACCTTCACCTTGTCTCTGGGAATACAAATGATGTATAGGCTGCATTAGGCTTCTGCTTTTCCCTAGTGCTCAGAAACTCAACTTTCAGGAGCATGCTCTTTCCTACAAAATTTAACACACCTATATTTATGGAACAAAGATAAAGACTTGAAAATGTAAAGTTGTAATAAGCTTTTTTCCCTATTAGCCTTAGCGTCACAGTGAAGCACTGAAAGGTTTATAGAACATAATATGCTCTAAGAGGATATAATGATATTAATAACATACCCACATAGGAAGGGAGCAGATGTATTTGCTGTACAGTAACAGAAGGTTAGAATTCTATCTTGTCTTAATTGATATCACTTTACTTGGAGTACAGTCATTCTACCTATGTTGCAGTGGAATGGCATGTTTACTGCCTCTCAGTAGTGTCCAAAATCTGAGTGCTGAGTTTGCAGGTTACATTTTTTTTTTCACCTCCTGGTGCTGAAAACTGCATCTGACAGATAGGAGGATATATATTTGCTCACTCTGGTGGCTACTGTTACAATTCATCCATCTTTTCTAGAAAGTAAGAACTGCCTGCTGTTGATTAGGGCCTCAGAAAAGAATTGGGAATCTTGGTTAAAATT
>NW_017728994.1:36013380-36024926 GCF_001723915.1 Gavialis gangeticus | reverse complement strand
CCTCCTGGTGCTGAAAACTGCATCTGACAGATAGGAGGATATATATTTGCTCACTCTGGTGGCTACTGTTACAATTCATCCATCTTTTCTAGAAAGTAAGAACTGCCTGCTGTTGATTAGGGCCTCAGAAAAGAATTGGGAATCTTGGTTCAAATTTTTCTACCTACATGATTTCTGGTAGTACTCTTGGCACCTCTGTGCCTCATTTATCCATCAGCAAACTAGGAATTATAACATTTACCTGCTTCACAGGGCTGTAGGAAAGATTAATATTTTGAAGAAAATTAAGATTAATATCTTGAAGAAAATGAGATGCTGCACTAGTGAATATGGTTCCTAAGATAGTTATAATTTATGCCAAATATATAAAAAAAATGTGTTTCCATTTCTCATTTTATTTCATTTCACTTTTGTTAATAAAGTCCCCCCTTTCTCTAGTTTTAAAACATATTACCCCTTTTTCCCCTAATAGTAAAAAAATAATAGTTGAGAAATAAGAAAAAAATGAAAAGAGTTAGTTTTCTTGACCCCTTTCCCATAAAATCCCATTATTCTTTTAATCCTGCCTTGTTTTTTGTAGAAAAATATTAGGAAAAAAGGTAAACTTGAACCTGTAAGTTACCGCACAATTTCAAACCAAACAAACAAGAAATTCTGGAAGAAAACACAAAGGTTTGAGCATTTCAAGACATTGCCATGAAAAATAGCTGTGTCTTCAAACCACATTTTTGGACTACAGAAACTTTTCTTGGAAAGATTTTGACCTTCTCTAGCAATGTGAGTGAACGACTCAATCAGAGCTTCCAGTCAAGGTGTGCCACAGAGGGGTCAAGGACTCTCCCCTCTGCGTGTCAGGAAGGCCTGGTATTCCACGGCACTCCCAGGCTCACCATGGCATCCTTTGTGCCCTCTCCTCTCCTTTAGTGGTGGTTGTCTTCCGGAGTGCACAAGTAATTGTTACTGCTTGTCGAGTGTCCTCCAGGTCCTGTCCTCAGGGGATGAAGCACATCCCTTGAACAAGAAGTAGCTGCACAGTAGATTCAAATCAGGTTTGAAATATTTCATACTTTAAGTAACCCATGAAAGAAAAGGATAAAAGCCAAAGAAGGACCCAAATTGTAACGTGCCAGTCCAGGTCACAGTGGGTGCGTCTACAGTGATGTAGCCTGTCGCTATGGAGATTTAGTGTCAGCAGGCACTAACCAGGATGCCAGGTTAGTACTGGTTACTGTACAGGTACTGCACAGTTGTTTATTACTTGCTAAAGCGAGTGTTAAAAGTAAGGTAGTAAAGGTGCGAAAGCAAGTACAAAATGACTGGGCAGTACCAAATGCACAGTGGGGTGAGCATGTAGATGCATCCAGTGCCCTCCAGGGGCTGGGCAGCCATGGACTTGGCTCAATCCAGACTTCCTGTCAAATTATTAAGTGTTTTTACATTCCTTCCATTGTTCATGTTAGTCTGAGTATTGCAAAATAAAAGCCTTTCCTAGCACAGTTTTGCTTTACCTCCTGACCCCTGCACTGCTTCCCTATCTGGGATTCACACATCTGGCCTTCTCACCCTAAACCATTTGACAGATGAAAAGGTGCTTAGAAGGGCTTTTAAAAACAACAGTTTGGGGATTCAGATGTAGTCCTCCATTTCCTATTGGTAATTGAAAGCCAAGACTCTCTCTCTCTCACTTGTGTTTATTACCCTTTTAAAAAGGTGCTTCTGTTGTATATCAACTTCAGGATGACACATTGCCAGTAAGTCCCGTTTAAATGGAAGGGAGCCAAAAACAATGAAAAATAAGATTAAAACTGCAACACTGATCCAAACCTTTGTCTCAAGGCTGAACTAGAACTCTAGTTATAAACAACTCAAAACTTGGGTCTATGTGTATTTCAAACCAAATCCCAATCCTGAACCTTGAAATATTTGCTGGCTTTTCCTTTCATTTTCTCACCATGCTGAGCTTCTGTCTCTGCCAGGTCTGAAAAAAAAGAAAGGCAAATATACTGCAAAGGAGGATATTCGTAGGATATCACCAGTTTAATCAGAAGTGGAAGTGGCTGCAGTCTCTAGAAAATGTGTCTGCAAGATTTCCAGTATTAATTTACAGACTCTAAATCTGGAGAAATTTCTGATTATTATCTAATCTTTCAAGTCTTTCATGTAAACAGATCTTTGTAAGATTTATTCACTACGCAAAAAGCAGCCATATCCTTTTAGCCTATTGGATGCATTTTGGGGCTATAATAAGAGCAAACAAAAGCAAAGACTCCATGGGAGACCCAGCTGTGTTTGCGTCTCCTCTGTAACATACTATGTTTCTTTTTCTTCTCCCAAAAATATTTTATCAAAATTGATAGGTTTCTCCAGAAAGATTTACTTTCAAGAACTCAGCATTTCCTGATAAAAAGCTGTTCCAGACTTGCTTATAAAACCTGGCCCTAAGTTATTTTTTAATCAGTGTGCCACAGCTACATTTTTGTTTGATGGTATCTATTGACTGCTACACTTAATCTTTTACACCTTCTACCCATGTTTTTCTTTGGTGTATTCCTAGTTTTTCCACTGTTTTCTCTTGAATGATTAATGACCATCATTTCCATAGCAGTTTTACTGCTCTTTCTAATTCTGTTTCTTTATTTATCTGTGTATCAGCTCTCATCTGTGGACCAAGTCTCATATTATGGACTAAATCCTCACATTTCTGAAGTATTCATAATGTCTATTGATACTGATACTGTGATGTCTGCTGCATCTGCAAAACCAAATCCAGAAGCAGGTTTGGATTTCAAAGCTGCTATCTAGAAGGCAGGGAGTGTTTTGAGTGTGCAAGGTGTGAAGGGCCAGGCCTGAAGTTTGGTGCTGCCCTCTGTAAAGAAACTCTATAGCCAGAGACCTATTAAATGAGCAAGCTTTGCTTGAAGAAACAGGTTCCTGCTAAAAACTGTCTGCAGATGCTTTACCCTCAATGTATATTTCTCATTTTGGTGTTGCCTTTATTTCTCATGGCTGGTTACCAGGACAGGATTTACTAGTAAAATTCAGATGAGACTAGTTCAAACCTTAGTTATCGATTTTTGACCATCCTTCTTTTTTGGCGTAACATTCCCTCACCTCCCCAGCATGGCTCTGCTGAGTTATTTATCAAATGAAAATTCCTCAGCCAACTCCTAATTGGGTTTCTCTATAAGGTCTCAAACTAGTCTGTGTGCAGGAGTTAATGCTTCAGATCACTAGAATTAAGGTTTCTAGTTTTAAATTTACTGTATTTTCATTGCTTCTGTAGAGCAAATGTATCACTTGTAAAGGAGTGGGGAGAAATGAAACCTGATTTCCTGAACAGGTAGTTCTGGTGTTGGACTGTCTGGAATGCCAACAAGACACAACCTCAGGGACTGGCACTGTGGATACATATTAAAACTGTGCTTCCTGTAGAATGAGAACTTGACTATCTCAGGACTAATTTGGGGCTTTGCTTACAGGACTCCAGGATCTAGGTAATTATGGCATGAATGCTGAAGCATTGTGATTGAATGGAAACTGGGAGCATGAATGATGCATGTCCCTGGAGGCTGGGGGGGCATGGCGCCCGGCCTCAGGCAGCAGTGGCGGTATCAGCAGTGGAGGTGTGGCGGCAGTGAGCGGTGAGCTCCCACAGGTGGCTGCAGCAGAGTCAGTAGTAGGGGGGTGTGATAAGCACCGACCCACAGTCAGTGACCATCTGCAGATGGCAACGTTGGCAGCAGCCAGCGGTGATCGGGGACCACTTGCAGATGCTGCCGGTGGTGTCAGTGGTGGGGGGTGGGGGTGGGAAGTGGCGACTGCCCACAGGCACCACCGGCGGTGTCAGCAGTGCTTTTCACAGGGGGTTCACTGCCAATCTCAGGGGGTGCACCCCCTATGCATTGCCAATGACTGGGAGACAGCAGTATTCTATGCAGAGGGAAGTTTTCCGCCTTGGGCAGCAGTGGCACATGGAGCAACAGCAGCAGTTATAGCAGCTACTATTTTTGCACCTCCACAAATCTGCAGCCAGGGCTGGAGCCACGGTTCCCATCCTTAGTTATGCTAATGACTACAGGCCACTGATTCTTTCTCCACTTCTCCTCTGTGGGCATGTCTACATGAAATACTATGTTACTGTTAACAACAAGTAACTGAACTGTAGCTCATTGCTATGACAATGTAGCATCACTGGGTGTGAACTGTGATGGTGAAACTACTGTGCAGAAGCAACTAAAAATAACCAGGCAGCAACAGGATTGCACAGTAACGCCAGCTTAAGCAAGTACTAAATGACTGCACAGTAACAACTGCACAGTCCACTGCATGTATAGATGGTCCCTGTGTGTATTGGTACCTCATCTGTACTGCTAATTATTAGAAGTCCTTTCTGTAGGCATTTATGAAGAAAAGAAATCTGCAGGAGAGTTCATAATAACCCTGCATCCATACATTGCGTATGTTCCATGTTTGCTTAATGTGTAAATGAATACAGCTCAACACTTGATTTTATACTGACACTGGAAGTAGAGAAAGACAGTTAGCTATGTTAATCTGATGTATTATGCTTGGATCATGAATTTCTCAGAAAAGGAATCACGGGCTGCATTTTGCAGTCACTCTGAGTAATTCTATTCACAACAGTCTAGGTAGTATGTTCCTGTGGACAAAACCTAACTCAATGATCAAAAGAGCTAACTTCTCTTCTTGGCTCTGTCAGTGATCTGCTGTGAAACCCCAGAGAATTCACAGTCCAAGAAAAAATAGATGGGAGTATACAGAGGGTGAAATACAGGGGAACAGCAAGCCAATATTGGTCAGTATGATAGGTGGAGGTCTCAGCATACTGGGGACCCTGGCAGATGTTATATTTATTGCACAATTAACATGTTAATCACATCATAAATTGTAACATGTTACAAATGCAGCCAATTTATGGTAAAATAAAATGGCAAAGCAGCCACAAAGATGTTCCATATAATAAATTAAATGTAGAGCATCTTTGTAGCTGGTTGTAGTGTGCTATAATTGAACACATGGCATGTGTCCTGGACCTGGGGATGCCCTCTGTCCAATCCAGACAATCAGTTGATCATCACAATTGGTCAAGGGGAAGCCCTTGGGGTCTGGGACATTGCCACCCTCTGCCTGGTCCCCAGGATTGGGCTTGGGGCAGCTCCAAATCCATGTTGGGTAGTTCAGCCTGTGCAATCACATGTCCATGATCTGAAGAATTTTATGTCCAATGCCAAAAATGTGCATCTTTCCAGGCATATCTGCCATAGCAAGACATGTGATTTTTGGCATCAGACATAAAATTCCTCAGATCCCAATCACAATATTATGGGTGCAGAGAGAAGTGCAGCTCCCAGCTGTAACTCAGAACAATTCCTGCAAAGTGTTCTGAGTTACAACTTTAACCCAGACCAAACAGAAGTCCAGTGTTGGTTTGTGGGTGGGGGGCAGGGGGAAGAGGAATCTATCTGCCCCTGCAGCCAGGTTCCCATAGCAATGGCCAGGCTCTTTGCCAGTGATCACTGTTTTGAGAATGGAAGGGGTAAGGCAGTGGAGTGAGATAATTCTTGGGGGTCCCCAGCTGGTGCTGAAGGGTGGGATATGTGAATTGAAGCCAACCCACCTCAGGGGGGCTGCAATACACCTGCCCCACCCTCTCTGGGGGGGGCTGAAAAAATCCCACTGAACTCCCTCTGCTTTCTTTCCCCCCCTCTCATTCTGAAAACAGCAACAGGCTAGAAGCTTAGCATACACAAGTTACGGAAGACACTGTGGCAGGACAGTAGTGGGTGCTACTATGCTGAGCAACCCACCTCACTGTGCCCGACCAAAACCATGCTTTGGGTGTTTCCCCTGGGGCACCTATGTCCAGCTGACCCCCTTCCTGAAGCACATCCACAAGCCTGGGCAATTGCTGCCACCACCTGGGTGCTGATCATTGTTAGGGCTCTGTGCCGCCTGGGGTACACAGACCCTGTTGACCTTGGGGGTGCTTACCCCACGGTGGTATTTTTATAGCCTTAGCATTCACAAGTAGCCTCCTGTATGGGAGGAAATTAAAAAGCCATGTCCACCTTAGCCAGTCAAGCAAAAGGGGCTTTAAAGGCTAGTCTCACCATCATAAGCATTTATATCGAGGCATGCTGTAACAGATAGCTTTATTGATCAAAGAGGGAGAGAGTGAAGAAGGAATACAAAGAAACATAAAATTGAAAGAAAACCTACTTGAGCAAAACAGAATGGGCTTGTTGGCCCTTTTGATATGCAGCTAGTTCACTTAATCCTAAGTTACTGGCTAAATTTCAGGTAAGTTACTCACATGTTCATCCAGAGACCAATGGGGCTCTGGAGGCTTATTCCTTGTTTCAGTGTCCCAAAATGACTGACCTCCTCCAAAAAGGACTGACCCCTTTGAAGCAGACAAGGTTCTTTGGGTAAATCTGATATCTTTTATTAGACCAAGTCAAATAGTTTGAAAAATTCTTCTTAGCAAGCTTTCGGGTTAAGTACCCTTCATCAGGCTCAGGAAGCATCTGCAGTTGTGTGCTTTTCCTGGATGGAATGAATAGTAGTTTTGTACTTTACTATTTATTCAATCTAGGAAGAGCACACACCAACTACAGATGCTTCCTCAGACTGATGAAAAGTGTTTAAACCTGAAAGCTTGCTAAAAGGAATTTTTCCTGCTAGTTGAGTTGGTCTAATAAAAGATATCAGATTTACCCTAAGAACCTTGTCTCCCTATGTCCTTAGACCAACACGGCTACAACCTACACCCCTGACCACTTTTAAAACTTTTGTGACCTCATCACTATGTCCCAACCAGAAACACAGGCTACATGATGCAGACCAATCCTTTTAAAAGTCATCAGTATCCTCAGGTGGAGGGAGTGGGGTGATATTGATTGTTTCCACAGGTATCTTGGCAGGAAACTAGGACAAAAGATGTCTACAGCCCAACTCCCCTTAGGTGATCCGGCTTGGTTGCCAAAGCAACCAGGCAGTGTGAAGAGAAAACAGAGGGGGTTGGGCTGTCCCCTTACAGAGGACAGACAGACTGAGGATGATTTCTTCACAGATGCTACATTTTGAAACGTCTTTATCTGATACCTCATGCAATGAGGTGTTAGATTTTCACTTGATCAGCCATTTTTGAAGCTGTCTGCAGCCATGTACTTGTGTTTGGTCACAGTTATAAATTGCTTTCTGTGGTCAGATCAGGCAAAAATTATCACTTGTGTCTGCACCCTGCCAGGGACCTGAAAGCCTAACTACTGTCAAGCTTTTGTAGGTATAATGGCAAAGGAGAGTTGAAGTACATTTCTGAAAAATGGTAAGAAGGTGCTTTTGCAGATGTTTTTTAGGACCATCTCCCAAGATTGAGAGAGATCATGAGAGGAAACTGGAATTTGCTGGAAAAATTAACAAATGAGAGGTGGAGAGTGGCACCATGCACTGATCAGAGGCAGGAGTAACAATGGGTCACAATGCAATTTTATTTGCCAAACTGAGTCTCAGCTCATGTCATGAGTATTGGCACAGTATAAGGTAGGGCCACAGGGCCCAGTGGCCCTGCACACTGTGTGACTGTGCTGTGAGGGCATGGACTCACCCAGTCTTACACCCAATGGAGATTGCCCAATTCTCACCGGTCATGTCTTTTTGTTAAAGTAGTTTTAGTCGGGATGT
Organism: Gavialis gangeticus; assembly: GCF_001723915.1. Taxonomy (NCBI): domain Eukaryota; kingdom Metazoa; phylum Chordata; order Crocodylia; family Gavialidae; genus Gavialis; species Gavialis gangeticus. Next base: position 36,017,222 of record NW_017728994.1, on the reverse strand, counting down.
GTCCAATTTCCACTGCATATAATTCTGGATGTGTTGGATCCAGTTCTTCTTTGGGGCTCCAACCTCCCTTACACCCTGTCCTACCTCCATCCAGGTGTTACTGCTTCTGTTGCACCCCAGTCTCTCAGTTGGCAATCCCCTTCTGTCCTTCACCCCATGGATCCATGTCTCTGTTGAGCCTGGCCTCTCACAGCTGTGAATGAGCTGGTCCTTCTACAGCTTGGTCACAGTTCAATGAACAGAAAATGGAAGAATAACAACTCAAATGTTGAAGAGAACTTCAGGCAAGTCAGAGCCCCTAGAGCTAATGTTGTCTCTGGGTGTGTTCATGGACCTCAAGGTCACTGGGTCCTTAAAGCAACTGACTGGTCCCAGGCATTCAGCCCTTGGAAAAGAAAAATAAAAAGACTGAAAAGAAAGAACTAGGTGGGCCTTCCTGGGTCCCTTTATCTCAGTTGGAACAGTGTTCAGCCATGGATGTTTTGGCATCCTACAATCAAAGCTTGGGTAGCACCTGCCACTTTCCCAGCATGGCAGGTCCATCTGTCCGCTACCCGTTCTCCACTCTGGCCGGTCTTAAAGCCAGTACGCCGTGCCGACATGTCTTTGCTGGCATGGCTTCTTTCCTTCCTTTTCTCCCTGGCTACAGCCCTGTTCCCCAGGCTCAGCACCAAAACACAGAGAATTAAAAAAAGGTAAAAATGAAAGTAAGCATAAACCAAAACCTTAGGAAGATGGCACCAGTGCTCCTGATTGCATCATCCCTCAGCATGTTGCCCAGCCAACGTTGCCTGCAGTCTCTGGTCCTGCAGCCTTCTTTGTGGTGCTTGAACTAGTAGAGCCCATCCAGGCTCTCAAGACATGTTTCCATCAGTGCCCTGGGCTCCAAAGCCTCTTTGCCAGTGTACTGGTGCTCCTGGCTCTCTGCCTGTGTCCAGCATTCATCTCCTGGCCCTGACACCAAACCAGAAATACCTGTGCTACCATGGGTGGGACCAAGCTTGATGTAACAGCTGCTGGTAAATCATTGCAGCTGCTGTTTTTTTCCTGATGTCAGGTCCAGCTGACTGGTGAGTCTTATCCTGTTGAAACTTGGAAGAATTTTCCTTCACTTCTTTACAATGAGCAGGCTCACAGTCTACAGGGAGACTATATACATAGTGTAAGGTCCTACTGCACTCTTCAGTGTATTTAAGGGTTTTACAATGCAGCCCCAAGTGACAGGTAGCTATGGAGTTTTTAGAACCACTTATGGGACCTTGACACTAGCGTTCTACTCATTTTCCATTCTCAGATCTCTCAGACAGTGGGCAGTGGTGGGCAGTCAGACTTTCAGAGCTGGTATTTCTCATGTGGCTCCAAAATCAATTTTGCCTTTCCATTCCTAAAGGCAAAATTCCATTCCTTAAGAAGCTTGTAGTTGAGAGCTCCATTCAGCTTTTTCCCCTTCTACCATCTGCTTCAGTAGTTTTCCTTAAGTCAGTAATGAAGGGGACAAAACTTTTCTTGCTAGCAGCTACCCTTCTCGCATCCTTCAGGTGCTTGTTCATTGGCTGTCACGTTCTTTGGCTCTAATTTCTTCTTTGTTTTATGTTCAGCATATACAATTTTGTTGATCATCACTGAATTCTTAACAAGAACTGAACCTGAGTTTGATTTCTTCAGATAGTAATCTATTGCCTTTGGAGTGTGGAATGTGGAATCTTTTCTGTTGGAACAGATGGAGGTTTAGGACAGAGTGCATGCATCAAGAAAGCCACGCCTTATGGTGGGTGGCAGCCTACTGGCAATACAACTTGCATCTGGAGGTCCATGTAGAAGGACATCTCCAGGGAAGGCTGGAGTACACTTTTGGGAACTGGAAGAAAGAAGTAGCATTCACCATGCAGGGATTCAGTGCAGCAAGGTCCTTTTGTTGTGTTGCGGTCCCTCCTAGAGGACTGGATCTAAGCCTGTTTGTCTTGTGCTTGTGCTGATCATTCTCATTTACACCTTGTTAAGAAATGAAATTTTCATTGTAAAGGAAATTTAGTCACTTCAGGCAATTTGGCCTCACAGGCACCTAAACAGAACATATGTGGAATACAGGCATATAAATTTCAAAAAGTGATTTAATCTTTGCCCAACAACCACAACACTCAGAAGGTGCCTGGGTTCAGGTAGCTCTTTCATTTTAGAATGCAAAGTTCCCTAAAGTCCTGTGTATATTCAGGTTTGTCCAAACACACCGAAGCAATCCAGCTAGGCACCTACTTCCTGCGTAAAATCTGCTATGATTTAGTTTGGTGCTGGGGAGGCATAAAAAGCCCTGGGGGGACCTAATCTGGAAGACATGCTCAGAGCACACCTAAATTACATCAATAGTGTTCCTTTTGAAGCTGCTCCCATGGTCAGCCGAAAAAGGGATATATGTGAAACCCGGAGGAAAAGTGTAGGTCAGAAGGTGTGTGGTGCAGTGATGTGAATGTTGGAAAGGAAGGAAATGTTCCCTGGGTTCTAACCTGGAGCTTTAGGCCAGGTACAGACATTATACTTATTGCATGGTAAGCACGCAGAAAGTGATCTACAGCTGTAACCGAACAGATGGTCAGGAAATGTAGAATGCTGTAAAAATGGCAGATCACATGGTGCTATGCTTGGTCCATAGTTGAAGTGCTCCTTCCAGCAGTCTAGCTGCTCCTATAGGGGCTTTATGAGCCAGGGCAGAAGGGGGTAGTTTGGGCCTCCAATAAGGTAATTACATTGCCGATGACAAAATTGGGGACCTCGGGAGTGTAATGACCGCTGTCCAACAGCTGAGAACTAGGGAGTTGTCCAAGAGACAGGCATCGTCTTTATTGGTGATGTGAAAGTTGGTGGCCCAGTTGTACTTCAGACACAGGTGTTCTCTTTGTGTGTGCGTGTATGCACACACACCCTGGGTGTCTGGCTGTGTGTGTCTGTGTGCACCCTGGGTGCCTGGGTTGTGTGTGTGTGCACATGCATGCCCATGCCTCGATGCTTGGGTTCTGTGTCCATGTGTCCATATCCCAGACAACTGGGTTCTGAGTGTGCATGTGTGTGTCCATCCTGGATGCCTGGGTTCTCTGTGTGTGTCTGTGTGCACCCCCTCCACCCCCTCACACAAAAAGGATCCGAGAATTTGAGAAATGTACACATTTGGCAGGTGCAGGGTGTGCTTGGTAGCCATGCATGGGATAACTGACTGGTGATTCATGACCATGAGAGTGCATGGCATGAGAAATCATTGCCTCATGAGGTCCAGGTAGGAGGCTGTGATGTCCCACAGCCTTCAGCAAGACTCAGACAGGGCAGCCAGCAGGACCTGCTGCAGTTCCTGGCTTTTCCTGCTTGCTTGGATGTGTAAAGTGGGAAACAAAGGCATGTGGAAGTCCTGATGAGCACAGGCCACCATGCTCCCATCCCTCCGCCAGCAGCCAGTCAGGGGTGGCTTTACCATTTGGCTCCATCTGGGAGTCTTCGGCAACCCAGAGAGCACATGGGGCATGCTGGGATGTGTGAGAGAGTGCCCCTTACAGTTGCACTTGGCTTGTGCAGGCAAGCTTCAAGCCTCACACCACTGATGGACTAATGTCTGTACTGTTTGCTCCTGACTTAACCTTGAGTGCTTAGAGTGAAGCTCAAAAGGTAGAGCGCTTACACCTTGGGTTTCTTGAATGCTGTACTTAGCCTTATGTGTTTATTTTAAGATTTATACCTTACTCTATCCAAAAGCTTTGTTTTCTCAGGGGTACAAATTTCACTGCTCTATATTCAATGAGCAGTAAATGAGAGGGGAAGTGGCTCAGCTTCAAAAGTAGGGGTAGTGAAGCATCTAGGTA
>NW_017728994.1:36004310-36008380 GCF_001723915.1 Gavialis gangeticus | reverse complement strand
TTGCACTTGGCTTGTGCAGGCAAGCTTCAAGCCTCACACCACTGATGGACTAATGTCTGTACTGTTTGCTCCTGACTTAACCTTGAGTGCTTAGAGTGAAGCTCAAAAGGTAGAGCGCTTACACCTTGGGTTTCTTGAATGCTGTACTTAGCCTTATGTGTTTATTTTAAGATTTATACCTTACTCTATCCAAAAGCTTTGTTTTCTCAGGGGTACAAATTTCACTGCTCTATATTCAATGAGCAGTAAATGAGAGGGGAAGTGGCTCAGCTTCAAAAGTAGGGGTAGTGAAGCATCTACGTAATACCTAGGTGGTTTCGTGATTAGAGAACCATGCTAGGAAATCAAGCCAATACAGGTTTAAACCACCTCTGGGTGAGGGGAACTTAAAAAAAGGATCTTCATATTCTTGAGCAAGTGTCCTAACCACACCTTTACTGGGGATAAAATGTAGAAGGATCCCACTGCTTTTTCTGGGACTTAGGCTCAGGTATGCATGTATATAGCTATGTATGTGCCTGGCCAGCTTATAGCCTACTGCACATATTCTGCCTATTTATGCATACTTAGGCATCCACAATGCAAAAGGAAGTGCCAAAAAGCCTAAGTACACAGTTAGAAAACTGCCACCTAGGTACACAAAAGGAAAAAGAAATCTGCTCCAAATCCCCACTTTTGGAAAGTCAAAAAATATTAAAACAAATACCTCCTTAGGGGGAACATTAACATCACTGAAAATGCATTTTGCAGTGGAAAAATATTTTGTTAAAAATGTTCACTCTTGGTGAAGACAGTTGCTACACTGTCTGGCACAAGCTGTACCTGAATGCTGTACCCCCGTTTGCAGAGTGAAATTCCCCACACATTTGGTATTCTTCAGTGTATAGGCTGGTATATAAAATACAATGAGCTCTTGCTCCCTCCAGGTTTATCAGATGGAAATAATCTACATTGTTTGCCTCTCATTTTACACCATGGGGAAATCAAGCAGATGGTGACATGGTTACCCTTAATCAGGATTTTAAAACAGTTGTATTCCATTTTATTGCCAGAGACAGCCTTGCCTCATAGTTGATAGCATTAGCAGAAAATAAATGAACGGGTTGGTGATATATGTTTTTCATGGCCCCTTTTCTTCTTTTGGAGGGTTGACTCTAAAGTCAGTGGGGCTATGACACCTGGGATGCAGTGCTTTCCAAACTGCACTGACTGGAAAAAGCTTGTTTAGCTTGAGTAGTGGAGTGCTGAAATCTCCTCTGCCTATACTTCATCATCATCATTTTAATAAGGGGAATCATCCTAGGAGGTATTATACTTGCCAAAGTGACACCAGAGACAAGGAAAAGATGGAGGTTCTGTTCTAACCCTCCAATCTTGCCTCTCCAATTTATTGTGGACTCAAGTTTGACATATCCATTCCTAGTCTAAAAGTATTATTTTTCCTTATTACAATTTTTTTCTAATTAAGTTTAAAACTAAATCCTTTTTCTTCTTGCCCCATTCCTGTACAAATCCAGTCCATTCACAAACTTTGGAAAGTAATCCAGGAATGGAAGAATTAAATTAGGCAGTGATTTACAGGCAAGTTAATGTTTGCTCCCATGTTGTTGTTGCAGGAGGGGAAGTGAAAATATTGGATACTTACCTTTTCCATTTGTTTGGAATAGCAGGCCCTGCTGTACTCTCCTCTGTTCTGTCTAATAAAAAGGAATGGCTGGTTCTGTTTTGGTCCCTATGATTGTTTTCTTTTGAAATATCCCAATGGATCTAGTTGAAAATGTTAATTATTTTTCATAATAATTAAAAAAAATATATATTTTATTTTCCAAAATTTTGCATCTAAAAATTCAGATTTTCAATTAATATCAGAAAAGGAGAAAAAATATTTTTAACAACCATTGTTGGTAAAAGACACGGGCTTTTTTTCATTGGGAAAAAAAACTTGGAAAATTACAACCAAATATTATGTTTTTCAGTAAAAAATAATCACAATTCGGTGGCCGAATCACCAATTCGGTGGCCGAATCTCCGAATCCAAATCAAATTAGGAGACCCTTTAATCTTTCCGAATTGAATCAGAATCCTCCGAATCGATTCAGAAAGATTCAGAGATTTGGACATAGATACAGCTTTAAATGTTTTTTCTATGTACCTCAAGGTACCAGGTGGCTCATGAATGCTGCAATGCTGGGGCAGATGGAGCATCCCACAGGAGAGTGGAGGGGTCCCCAGCATGCTCAACAGCAGACCCAGAAGTGCACCAGAAGCACTTCTGGTCCACTTCTGGGTCTGCCAGGGAGTGCACTGGGGGGATCCCTGCACCCCACCTGGCTCATCAACTGGTGCCTCTTGGGTCTGGGGGGAGGGGGGGAGCCTGGAGTCCCCTTGCTGCCTATCGCCAAGTTGGGTAGAGGGTACCAGGTGGGCCCCCAGTGTGCTCCCTGGTAGACCCAGTAGTGGACTGGAAGTACTTTTGGACCACTTCTAGGTTCACCACTAAGTATGCGAGGGGAGGGGGGAAAGAGTGCACTCCTGTGGGATGCTCCATCCATCCCAGCATTGCAGCATTCATGATCTGCACCTGGTACTTCAGGGTATCTGGACAAAACATTTAAAGCTGTGTCTATGGCCGAATCACTGGTTCTCTGAATCGGCATCGAATCTTCAAATTCGGATTCGGCTGAATTGAATTGGGGACAGTCATCCGCATCAATTAATCGAATCACTGGGATGTGGGCCAAATCCAAATCTGAAATGAATAGGGCCCGTTTCACATACCCCTAATAATTACTGGATGAGTCAACATGAGATGCTGACTGTGCAGTAGCCAAATTATACTGCGCAGTAGTATGTCACAGCATGGACAGTGCTAATACACTGTTTCATAGTATTATTAGACTTTTAGCAGTAGCATCTCTTAAAGGACATTTGCTAACATTAGTGTGCAGTAACTCCAGTTACTGTGCGTTTGTTTAGTACTTGCTTATACAAGTACTAAATAAATGCACAGTAATCACTGTGCAATAGTGTCTTGTGTAGATGCACTCACTGGCTAGGGACAGACATTACACATTAACTGGTTTAAGTGATAAGAAACTTGTTTAAACCTGCAACAGAACAGATGTTCAGTGTACATAAACCAGTTTGAAAATGGCTGAAACTGATTTGAGATAAACCTGGTTGAATGTAGTATCAGACTTAACTGATTTGGCTCAAACTGGTTTATACAACATCTGTCCCAGACCCCTTGCTGGTTTAAGCTAAACCAGACACTCCCAGCATGCTGGCATGCTCTTTGGGCTGGGTGGGGCTCTCTGCTCCACAGCAGAGCTGTCCCCTCCTCACTGCTCCCTGGCTGGAGCTCTGGCAGAGACTTGCATGCACAGCAGGGTCTGCTGGTTTCTCCATGCCCCCCCTCCCCTTCCTCTCACCACTTGCTGCTTAAGCAGAGATCCCTTCCTTATCTCTTCAACAGCACAGGCTGTAGCCAGCATGTGGGATGCTAGCTAATGCTGTATAAGGCACATAGGGGAGTGTCTGCTTTGGGCTTTTTGGAGGTAATCAACAGCTCAGGTGGTAATGTCCCTGCATTCCTTCCTTTGGAAAAGGCAGACAAGGTTCTTTGGATGAATTTGATATCTTCTATTAGAGCAACTAACTAGTTGGAAAAAAAATTCTTAGCAGCTTTTGGGTTTAAAGACCCTTTGTCAGGCTGAGAAAGCATCTGCATCTGCAGCTGCTGCAGTTTCTAAAGGAACTGGCCTAGGTCATTGCAAGTCCCCTGGCACGGCTTTATGAGCACTCGTGGTGCACTGGAGAGGTGCCGGAGGACTGGAAGAGGGCCAATGTGGTTCCAATCTTCAAAAAAGGGAGGAAGGAGGACCCAGGAAACTATAGGCCAGTTAGTCTTACCTCGATCCTAGGCAAGCTGTTTGAGAAAATAATTCTGGCACACATCCAGGAGGGGCCAGCAGGGGACTGCATGCTTAGGGGCAATCAGCACGGGTTCATCAGTGGCAGGTCCTGTCAGACCAACCTGGTGGCTTTTTATGATCAGATCACCAGATCAT
>NW_017728994.1:35985827-35999310 GCF_001723915.1 Gavialis gangeticus | reverse complement strand
TTTTAAGAGGAGGTTAGATGAACACCTTGCTGGGGTCGTTTGACCCCAGTACTATTTCCTGCCATGGCAGGGGGTCGGACCAGATGATCATCTCAGGTCCCTTCTGACCCTAGAAACTATGAAACTATGAAACTATGTGTGCTCTCCCTGGATGGAATAAATAGTAAACAAGCCAGAGGCTGGTATGCATTTTCCTTTGGAAAAAGCTGTTTAAGAAGAGCTTGTAATGAGTGAGGCTTTATTGGGGTGTTAAATGCTAATAACAGAGCTGATAAATGCTCTGTTATCAAGGGGGAGGACCCTTCCCTAATCACAGTCCTGAAGGAGCCTGGCCACACCCTCATCAGCTCAGCCCTGTGCAAGGGAAGGGAGGGCTGCTCTAGCACCCCCTGGCTTCTAGCCTGAGCCACTGCAGGGACATACCTGCATTTCTGAGGTGTCTGGTTACAAAACTGATTTAGCTTAGCCAGGTTAGACTAACCTGCAAAGATTGAACCAATTCAGGCTCAGGCTTTTTGAATGCCTGTCCCTAGCCACTGTGATGTAAAATTCAACCTTAACATCATTGCCTAAATATTTTTCCCTACTTAAAAGGATTTGTCAGTAGAAGAATACTGGTAAACTATAATGTAAACCCTTCCAATGTAAATATAGATTATGAACCTCTTTGTCAACTTCCCTATTGGCATAAACTATACCAGGAAAAGCACTACACAAGAATTTTTCACTCCATAATTATGTTTGTTTGGGATGGATGAATTTTCCATACTACTAATTTCCACAGATGTTCTAGCAAAGCACTGCATCAGGCCAAGTGAATTTCCAAGCATAATGCAAAGCATTCTCAATCTACACAACATCAAGAAAGGGTAATTTAAAATTTATTTAATTTTTCCTCTTGTGTGATTGATGGGGTGACAGATAATTACAATATTGTATTGCCATTCTATAAATTGATGGGAAGCTCACATCCCTGATATTTTCCTCAGTGTTGGTCACCTTGCCTCAGAAATGAGAGATATAGAATCAGATGCAGCCTTGGGAAATGTTCAGATGAGCATGCCCATGCAGTCTGTGGTGCAGCAAACTCCACATGCTGCACATGCAGACATTCACCGGATTGCTAATTTGCAGCACAGAAGGGGTTTTTTGACCCTGGGAGATCCTGGTGTAAAAAAAAACACCTGTGGTGGAAAAAAGTGGGGCTGCACACATAGCGTTAGTGTGCTGCCCAACCCAGAGACTGACCAGCCAGAGCCATACTCCAGTTGCCAGCCAGGCTCTGTGTGCTAGAACCCCAGGAAGCCCTCAGGACCTCAGGTAAAGCTTCTGGGGCCAGCCCAGGTGCTGGGCTCAGCCTCCCCTACCTCATCTGGGTAAACTTGCCATACACCAGAGCACATGTGCAAGGGTGTTCCCTGGAGACAAGTAGCTGGGGCATAACTATGTGTCATTGCTATTTGCCCCCAGGGAAATGCATGTGCATGCTCATCTGGACATGCCCCTGGATGCCTTTAGAAATCCCATGTGAGGAGGGATTAAAAAGACTGGGACTGTGTTAACTTTAGAGAGGAAATGAATAAAAGAGACATGATAAGGGATAGAGAATGAATAGGAGGTAGTTATTTTTGCCACCGTCTTAATACAAGAGAAATAGATGCTCATTGAAATTAAAATGCAGCAGATTTAAAGAGAAGAGGATCTTGCACTATGTTGCAAAATTATCCTATGAAAAACCTTACCAAAAGATATCAATGAGGCCAAGGGATTGGATGGTTTCAGAAATAATATTAGTCATGATTCAAAAAAAGAAAAAGGCAATGTTTCCTGTATGTAAGCAGGAAGGAACTCCTCCCCCCCCCCCACCAAATAGGTTTTCCCTGAGTTGCTGATCACATGGTTTTCTTCTCTTTCCTGTGAAGCAACTGGTTCAGACCACTCTTGGAGACAACTGGATTAAATATCTGATCCACTTGACATTTATGATATTCTTCCCTCTGAATTTTTCTCCTAAATTTTACTCAGGTTAAAACTAGTCAAATAAAAGTATAATTTTTTTCCAGTCATGTCCTCAGACCCTTTCAACTTGCCTTGCAAGTTTCCTTATTTAAACAAACAAAATTGGTATTGGTATTCTTATAGCAATAGCCTTAAATACAGCAGTAGCACACTTGTAATTTGTGGAGTTTCCATTTTGTGGAAGGGTAATGAATATTTTTTATGTATTTGTAGTATTATCCAAAACTTGGAACAGAAGTAATAAAACTACAAGGGAAACTTGAGGTTCTTGAACTATTTCTGGATCAATAAGTCTTTGAAGAAAGTCTGTTCTGAAGAAATTTGCAGCCCTGTTTTGACACTGAAGAAGTTAAAATGACTTGGATAAACATAAGTTAATCAGTACAACTCCTGAGTGCTTTTCTGCAGCAAACCCAGACATAAATGCTCTTTGGTTTCCTCCCAGTGCTAGTTTTAGGTAGTCATAATCACAAACATTCTTGCTTCCTGATAATACACAGAAAAGGGTAAAACTTATTTGGTGAATGAGAGCATAGATTCAGCTGGGTTTGTATTTGTATCCACTGGGCATGTCTACTAAATTTAATGTGCATTACCTTAATGCTCATTAAGGCAATTTAGGTTCACGTCCACACATGCATGTGTTAAAGTGCATTAACATCATGTGCACAGACTGATGTGGGACTGAAGTTAATCCATACACAGCATTAATGTGCCTTGATGCATCTACATGTGTGTTAAAGAGCTTTAGCTATTCACACCTAAAATTGATACCTGTGTCATGGGGAGAGACAGGAGAGAAGACCCCGAGGAGCCAGGGAGGAACCCTGGGGCCAGGAACCCACCGAGGAAAATTAAAGTAAAAGAAAAGAAACACAAAACTTCTTACCTGCAGCAGGATCTGTGGCGAAGCTGGAAATTGAGGCAGGACCCGAGTGGCTCATTAGCCACGTCTGTATACAGCTGCGGCCAGCGGGTAACACCAGCAGCAGGAGCCGGCCGGCAGGTATAAAAGGACCCACTAATGAGGAAGCAGGGGGGAGACCCACAGGGACCTCAGTAGGGAGGATACTCCCGGAACCCCTATGAGGGGGAAAAGGGTGGGGAGCTGCCTCTCCCAACATGTGTGGATGCCACGAAGCCCGCCACGGGAATAGCGCTGTCAGCAGCAGCACAGAGAGCAAGGAAGCTGTTGCCCCTTGCCCAGATCAAGGACCCAGCTCTGAAGACTGGGAAGAGTGGAAGGAGCATAACGCTGAGGGCTAATACCAAGGAGCTGGAGGGAGCAGCAGCTACCAAGATGCCAGACCAGGTGGGATCGTTGTAGGCTCCAGAGGGCTTGAAGAGACACTCCAGGTGGGGGACAAAGGGCATAAACAGAGCAGGGGGCTCCAGAAGATGGGCCCCAGTGGCATAGAGATGCCCCAATGAGGGAGAGAGGGGAGGTATACCGAGAAGGGCCTCCGCGGGTCCAGCAAGCCCACAGGTGAGGCGAAGAGTGAGGAGGAGGAGAGTACTATAGCTCGCAGTCTAGCCCGGACCCAGTTTATAGCCAACTAGGGACCTCGGGCATCTAGAGCCTGGTGTTGGTAGGCAGACTGTGACTGTAGGTGGCCAGAGGGCAAAGGGCCCCTCCCTTTGCATATCCTCATATTTTTGTTGTTGTTGATAACTTTTCTTGTGTTTCCCACTTTTGGAGGGGTTGTGGTGTACGGCATCTAAAGCCCAAGTGTTGCTTAGGCCTAAAAGGGGTTTCTATCCCCTGGGGGGAAAGGCAGGGGTTAGGCACTGTGGGCGGAGGCAGGGCCAGGCCCAGCAGGCTGATAATACTGTCCCCGCGAGCATCCGCAGAGCCCCAACAGTCGGGGAAGTCAGCCGAAGGACATCATGAACCCATCAAGGCAGGGTGTAAGGGTGAGGTAGAGGGGAGGTGGAGCCTCGCAGAAGACCTCCATACAGCTGTCCCATAGTCAAGAGGACTCGGCAGTTGGTCACCCCACCACTAGAATGAGATCCAAAGCCATGGCAGTGAGATTGGGGAGAAGACTACTCGGGAGAGAGACATCTATTCGGCAGGACAGTGGGGATGAATAGATGAACACCCTCAAACATCCAGGTCTGCACGGCCCGTGATCGGATGTTTGAGACCAGATGGGCACAACCTGCTTTTGCAGGGACCAAATTCAGACACAAATAGTCTAAAACTGTCATTTTTAAGGTGAGTTAAGGGTGCGTACATATAGACATGTGCTGTTAATGCACCTTAAATTGGGCTAAAGCACCTTAAATCGACATGTGTAGATGTACCCAAAGACTAGCATCTGAAGGAGTACTAGCTTGGACCAGCATGATTCCTAAGCCAGATGCAGCAGAAACGATACAGAATGTTAGAAGTAGGACTCATTTATGAGCATATTGAGTTTGGAATGATCCACTCCTTGTAGCCTACTGAAATTGGATTCTTGGAATCCTCTCCTTAAAGAATTATCTATATAGCACAAGTATGCTGGTACTGCTGGTAAGCAAAGCCGCCAAATTATCAACATTGTCAGTCACTTGAGCTTTCATGGATTTATGAGTGAGATGTTAATAAATAGAGTTGCACAAAAAAAATGCTGAATAGTAAATTTGATGAAACTATTTATGAATTTGGTTAGAATTCAGTGGATGTTATCAATCTAAAAACAGGAAGGAATTACAAAATTGTTTGAAACTGTTACTACATTCATTGTCTCCAGAAGTGTTAACTGGGTAGTTCTTCAACCTGGGTGGTGAATGGAGTGGTAGCCACAAGTTGAACTGCTGGCAGTGGCTGCTATTTTTGTGCTTCCCTTAAGTTGGAAGCTGGTGCCCTGGTTGCTTCCCCTTAGTTACACGACTGCTTGTCACCTCCAGAGGTTCTTCCTCCTCCATCTCTCTCACTGTCCTCACATACAACTTGGAGTCCTTTGCTTTTCTTTGTGGCACTTACAGGGTGCATCTACATGAGATGCTACTGTGCAGTGATTACTGTGCATTTATTTAGGACTAGTATAAACAAGTCCTAAATAAATGTGCAGTAACCAGAGTTACTGCACAGTAGCACCAGTGAGTGTGGGTGTAACTCATTCCCTATTCAGCTGAAAGGGAAGGAACTTGGCAGGCCTGAGGATAGATTCTGTAAATGCAGGTATGATGGCCACCACCTTGGCAGAATAAAGGGGAGACCTTGCACTTATCTACACTTCCATTAATGTGCCATAATTATGGCACATTAAGTTTAGTACCTGTAATAACTGGTATTAACTTAATGTACCATAATGGCACTACTGCGCATTAGTGCAGATGAATGCTTTTTGTGTGATGCTTAATGGCCATTGGACTAATCTACTGAGCAGATTATGGTTTTTGCCAGATGTGCTAATGTGCAGTAAAATTAGTCCAATGGGCATTAAACATTTTGTGTAGATGCACCCCCCTCCAAGAGCTCTAAAAGCATGAGTTGTTTTGTTTGCACTAAAAAGCCAGTGTGGAGCTGTGAGATGCTCATATCCTTTATGAATGGGGCCCAGAGGGGACTTGCAACACTTCAGAGAATTAGAGAAAAGTGCATGTTTAGAGCCACCATGCTTCACTGAGTGGAAGCCCAGATTCAGTGGCAATTTAAGTCACTAGGAGAGCCTTCAGACTGCGAGTGATAGTCTCTGCTCAACTGAGCTCTAAGGGCATGTGTAGATGACATGAGTGTTAAGGTAGAGCGCCTGAAAATTTTAATGCAGCTTTTTTTTTGTGTGGTGCACTTTTGTTTGTATGACATGGCATTCCTTCTTTCAAGTGAGTTTAGCCTTATGTGTCATTCCCAACAGATTTCAGTAGGGGGAGTCAAATACCACTTTACTCCCTAGAAGGTCTCCTAATGTATTACAGCGGGAGGTGAACGTAAACCACCTAGGCTTCCCGCCTCTGGACTCTCACTGGGCAGTTCTGACTCTCACTGGGAGTCTCCCCTGGGCATGGTCATGGTCACCCCAAAATCCTTGTCACTTGCACCCACCCATGCTCAGTCGATCTGGTCGATTTCTGTCAGTACATGATCCCAAAGACCTCATCCCAATCCCAAAGACAAGCTGCGTTAATCCTCCCCTCCCATTCCTTTCCCTTCCCATCCCACCATGTTACAAATGTATGTGTTTTTTTTCATTTACTATAGCTGCTATGATCTAGAGTAGTGGGTGTGTGGGTAGGTGGGTGGGTGTTTGTTGCCGCCTGGTTGATTTGTGATTGCTGTCAAAGTTGGTGGTGGCGAGCTCTTCTGGCTTTTTTTTTTTTGGATTACATTTCCCAGCATTCCCAATCTCATTGATCTTCGTACAGTTTCCAATGGGGGTTCCCATTGGAACCCTCCCATTCCCTGCCCAGGAACACCATCAATCTGTTTGTGTAGTGCCACAAAGGGCATTTGGAGGTTTGTTGTGAATTGTTTTATAAATGTTTTTGGAACGTTTTTTAAAATGTGGGTTGCTGTTTGACTTGGTTCCCCGTCTGCCTAACCCATCAAGAGCTATAATATAGTTATCGTGTGTGTGTGTGGGGGGGGTCATTCAAATGTGGGTGATGGTGTGTAATTCCCTCTTCCCCCAAACCATTCACAGACTGGAAGCAGCAAACCCCTAGCCCCATCCATATTTCCTCCCCCTTCCCCTGACTGTCCTCTCTTCCGGCCCCCGTCCACAACACCGCATGCCCCTGTAGACAGACACAGATTTAAAGTGTAAAAAAATTAATGTATTTTACAACAAAGTACTAGGTGTTATTGTTGACAACGTATCCTGCCTGACAATCACACACAAGGGCTGCCTGACAAGCCTTTCCTTGAGGATATTTCCTCGGTCCCTGTGCTGCTGCCCCATGTTTCTGTTGTCTGGCCAGTGCCTGTCACACTTCTTCCCATGAATCCTTGAAAACCTCACCTCAGCTCTCACAGATATTGTGCAGCACACTGGGTACCAAATAAAGGCCATATTTTCTTGCTCCATCTTGAGCGGGTATGTAAGTGCCTTCCATCGTCCTTTTAGTCAGGAAAATGCACATTCCATGGCTATCCTGCAACTGCTCAGGCAGTAGTTAAAAACTAGCTTCTGCGGGTCGGTGACACTCCCTCCATAAGGTTTCATGAGCCAGGGCTTTAGGGGGTAGACAGGGTCCACTAATATAACTGGGGAAACAGTGACACCGTAAATCACTGTCTCCTCCACACCGGGTGAGTAGTGCCCTTTCTCCACAAGGGCAGGAAGAGGGGAATTTCTGAACACGCATGCATCATGCGCACTGCCAATCCACCCAGTATAAATGTTTGTGAACCAGCCCTGGTGCTCCACCACAGCTTGCAGGATCACGGAGGCTTATCCTTTCCTGTTTGTGTATGTCCTTTCCATCTCTGCAGGGTACAGCACTGGGATGTAGAGTGCTGTCTAAAGCCCCCACACAATTAGGGGACCCCTCCTCATTAAAGCCATGTATGACTTGCTGAGGATTTGCCAGGCAGATGATTTTGTTTGAAGCAATCTCCTTAAGCAGCTGGTATACCTCATGAATTGCCAGCTCAACCATGCAGGCAGCCACACCAAACTGGTTCACAGCATAACAGAAGCTGGATGGGCTGGCCAGTTTCATGATGGCCATTGCAACCTTCTTATCTGGTGGGATGAACAAACGTATGTTAGTGTCCTGCCTCGTGATGTCAGGCCCCAACATCGAGATGATATGATAAAACGTCTCCCTTTCATCTGGAACATCTCCAGCCACTGCTGTTTGTTCCAAGTGGTCAGGATGATTCACTTGCACTAGTCTGAGCTGCTCTCGTGGGCCCAGACTGTGCAGATTGTGGTCCTCCTCAGGTTTCTCCACAGAGCCTGGTCAAATTCCACTTCTTCACTTTCCTGTGTATTCCGGGTCCTCTGGGTACTTGTATCTTCTTATTATTGTTGTCATTAATACTGTTAAAACAGGAACACAACTTGCCACTGAACACTGTAGCACAGTTCCTATCCTCAAGCATTCCACCAGTAATGCCCAGGTAAACAGCATTTGGAGAAGCAGTATTGCCACCTCCTCCTTCTCCTCCCCCTTGTGCTGCTCCATGTCCTCCTCCTGCTCCATGTCCTCCATGTTGGTATTTCATCCTCATTTTCCATTTTGCCCCTTTCCGTCAGCAGTGGCTTCTTACCCATCTGCACCAAGTGAGGGGGAGGGGGGAGGGGGGAGGGCAGGAACTGCAGGGTGTTGTGTGGTTTTTCAACACTTCACCCTGGCACCCCATGACATTGGGGCTTTTGCAGATCCTTTCAGCTTTTCATCATGAGCTTAGCAGCCACTAGTGGTGTTCTGATGTAATCAAGCTTGGAAACAAAAAATGTTTTGCCTACTCCTCATCTGGTAATGTAGTAGGCTACTCAAAACTTTTGCCACTCCAGGGAAAACAGTTTGTGCTGCTGTAATAAAATTATTTTGCACAAGCACACAGGTAGGTATCAATTTTTGCAACATTTCAGGCCATTGAGCAGCCAACCCAAAGTACAATGGCCGTATGTACCCCATCACCAGGTCTTTTTTGTTGTTAGCTGGGTGCTTCATGAGCTTTGGGTGTTTTAGCACTTACAGGTAATGACTTTAACAATCCTTGGAATTTTCCTAGACCTTCATGCAAGCACAGCCTGAGTATAAAGGCACTCCCCAGCCCCCTTTTACAAATTGCTTGTGCTGTTGACTACAAACTGCCTGGCCATGTCTCAGAAAGCCAAGGACAGCAGTATGCAGCCAATGGCCCAGGAGGCTAATACCTCCAATGCCTGTGGACCCAGCTGGACCTGGGAAGAACTGGAGGACTTAATTGACATTTGGTCAGAGCAAAGAATCATAAACAGGCTGGAAAATAGGAGGAACAAGCCTGTTTATGCTGAGATCACAAAAGGCATGCAGGTATGAGGGCACAATCATGACTGGACCCAGGTCCGGTGCAAGATCAAGTCCCTGAGATCAGCATTTTTACAGAGCCAGAGGTGTGAACTCTCATTCTGAGGCAGCTTTAACAGTTGCCCCCTTCTATGACAAGCTGTCCAGCATTTTTTCCAAGGATGTGGGCAACACCCCAGGTATGGAGATTTTCAGCCCTGGGGTTTGGCTGGAGGAGGAGGAGAAGGTTGCAGCAGCCCCTCCTGAGGGTGAAAACATGGCATGTCTCAGCTGTATGGCGACTACTCCTGGTTCCCTGATGACCATGAGTGGCAGGAAGAACTGTCGGTCACCATACACTTAGTGCCACTTAGCCCCTCCATTCCATGGACTAGCACAGATGATGAAGTGGAGGAGGTGGAGTGTCAGGAAGAAACCCATGCAGCTGATGCATCATATAGTGCTACCAAGACCCAAGAGCATGCTGGACCTGGAGAGTAGGGCTGTGCAAAGCTTCGGTCCCTGATTCAATTCAGCATGGATTCGGCCTGATTCAGTGGCCAAATCTCTGAATCCAAATCAAATCAGAGGACCCTTTAATCTTTCTGAATCAAATCAGAACCCTCCGAATTGATTCGGAGAGATTCGGAAATATTCGGAGATTTGGATGTAGAGACAGCTTTAAATGTTTTTTCTACATACCTCTAGGTAGCAAGGGCTCATGAATGCTGTGATGATGGGGTGCATGGAGTGTCCCACAGAAGTGTGGGGGGCTCCCTAGTGTGCTTAGCAGCACTTCTGGTCTACTTCTGGGGTCGCCAGGGAGTGTGCGGTGGGCCCCCCTGCGCTCCCCCAGTTTGGTGACTGCTGCCTCATGGGTCTGGGGATGGGGACACCCAGTCTACTTTTGGGTTCACTGCCAAGCACATGGAGGGCTCCCTCCCCACTCCTGTGGGATACTCCATGTGCCTCAGCATCACAGCATTCACAAGTTTTGGCTGCTTCCTCAAGGTATGTAGAAAAAACTTTTAAAGCTGTGTCTATGTCTGAATTGCTGATTCTCTGAATCAACATCAAATCTTCAGATTTAGATTCAGCCGAATCAAATCAGGGACAGTGATCTGAATCAATAAATGAATCATTGTCCCTGATTCGGGCCTAATCTGAATTGAATAGGACCCACTTCGCATACCCCTACTGGTATGGTATACCCCTCTTGTAATGTGCCTCTTGCCACTTCCAGGTAGTACCTGGGTTCATGCTGGTTGGGTTTTGGGGAGGGGGAGATATTCATGTGTTGCTGTAGGTAGGTCACCATGTTCTTTCAGTGTGTGTTGGGTTTAATAGCTCATAATGTAACACAATGTTAGCTCATAATGTAACACAAATACAAAGCTAATTATTTGCTTTAATTAATTTTTGTGGCTACCATGGGCAGTGGCAGCCATGGACCTGTTTCCAAAGTGAGTAAGTTTTCAGCAGTATGAGAGGTGCCTCACTGTTGCTGGATCTGTTTCTGTACCTGCTGGCATTTTGTGTACTGCATGGTGGGGGGGTGTGCTTTCCTCCTCTTGGGGGGAAGGCAACCATTTCTTTTTTCTTTGTTTATCAGCCACCATGACCCATGGCCACTGGGAGTGCCCCCTCACTTGCACTACAGCAGAGTGCTGCAGAGATTTTCACAGCAAGCAGAGACTGTCCCATGAAACCTTGCTCAAGGTTTCGGTGGAGTCCTCAGTAGCCAGAGCGGAACACACACATGCCTGATGGGACGAATTCTGTAAGTCGCTGCATAAGGAAGATGCCATCCTCGAGCAAGTATGAGACACCATGCAGAATTTGAAAGACGTGGTTGATGAGTCCCATGTTGAATTACTGAGGTCACAGGACACTTTCAATGATGCTTTTCAGAGTGTGTAGAAGTACCTAAATAAATGGATACAACACCCGAAAGGGAAAAAGTCTCATTTTGCCTCTGTGCAAGCTGAGCGGACAATTACAACTGAGGCTGTTCCCCCTAACTCAATGGGGCCCCAGGAGGGCCATATGACTGCCAGCAGGGCCAAGATGGTGCCACTGAATTTCAGGAAGACAGGGGTGGTTCAGGGTCATGGTGGGGTGAAGGCAAAGAAGCACAAGTAACTGCTTATAATAGTGTGCTGCAAACAATAAAACCTCATGGTTTCCTGGCTTCCTGTGTCTATCTCCATATCCACCCTTATACTGTTTGGTTGCGAAGGTGGATTTTGTTTATTGTTTGGGTTCATTTCTCTGTTCATTTTTCCTGCTGCTTGCTGCATGCGGGTGGGGGTTGGCAATATCTCTTGCACAGGTACACAGGGGGGCTCCAGAGGTAAACAGAGGGCTGCCTTAGTGGGTCACAACACACAGGTGCTGGCCTACACACAAGAATTTTGAAAAGGCTGGTGTGTCACCCCCCAGCAGCCTAGCTTGCTTTTTTGCAAGCCATAAGCCACTTGGCAAAGTCACCCACAGGGGCTCATGCCTCCCCAGGCTCTGGCTCACCCTTCACAACTCTTCCTTGCATTTTTCCTAGATGGAAACTTTGAAAATGTGCTTTTTCAAGATTTTTTTCACACTCTTTCCCAGCCAGGTGCCAGGCATTGTCTCCTTCATTTTGGAACACCAAAGTGAGGCTGTGGGTGGGGAGGCAGCATGGGTTTTAAGAGCTGCTTTGCTACATACAAACCCAGGGACTTTGCAAACTTTTCTGCCTTCTTTTCATGCTCTTTTCCAGCCTGGCGCAACACTGTCTGTTTTTTTCCCCACACCAAAATGAGGCTGCTGGTGGGGGGGGGAGTTGCCCCACTCAAGCTATATAAACTGGGGGAGCAGAGGTCGTGGTGCACATTCACTGTATCAATGTGGGAGGTTTGAGGTGGGTGAAGGGATGACAGCACAGCGGGGGCAGAGAATGACTTATCCCAGTCATGACAGTTGCTCCTGGGGGGCACAGCAATGTGAATCCAGGGTTTGAGAAGACTGCAGGCTGATCAAGTGGGGTGCAGTGAAGCTTTGAGTGCTATTTGATGCCCACACCTCTGAGACATGTGACTTGAAAGAGGACATGGTGATGTGCTATATGCCACTTTTGATAAGTGACACCTGACACTTGTCTGTGCCCCGAGGGTGGCAGGATCATCTAGGGGGGCATGAACACAAGTGACCACCCCAGGCACAGCACTTTGGGGGCTCCACAGAGAGCAGTCTGGGTGACTCTTCACCACTGCCACTGGCCTCACATCCAGACGCTTGGCAACTACCCTACCCTTCCACTGCCGCCATGGCACGAGGGGTTGGCTCTGTGTGGGGGGAAGCTAATTTGCTCAAGACCCTGCACCAGTGGTGTACTATGGGTCTCTGGGGCCTGGGAGACAAGCCTAGGGTGCTGCCACCTTTGCTTCCATGCATGCCCACCCCAGACAAGACCCCTTCCACGGTGGTTTTGATTGTGGGGGCTAGGGGGGCAGCAGTGCGGAGTCTTGATGCCTCCTCACACCTGCCAATGGTGCCCCCTTTGCATCCGTGCTGGGTGGTGGTGCCATCCTCTGCTATTGGTACACTGCTGCCCTGCACCCTGATAGGATCATCTCCAGTTGTGGGGGGATGCATTTTTTAGTCCAAATGTATTGTAAACGGGGCTGGTGGAATTTTATGGGCGTGAAGGAAGGTACGCGAGGTGCACAAGTGGCACCAAGAGAAATTCCGATGCTCTTTCTATCCTCCTTCCCAAAAGGTTTTAGATCCCCTTCCATTGCTAGCCTCAGGTTGATCAATCCCTGTTGGTTTGACAAGAGGCAGCAACAGAAAGAAAGAAAGAGAAAATGAACAGGATGATGACACTTCTTTCAGGATTCTCTCAACAACTGAACTGTTATGCATTATAATTATAGTTGACTTTCATCCTGCCTGATATAGACTTATAATATAATTACAGGTAATGCTAATAATAGCAGGCAACTATTAATTTCAATAGTAATATATTAACAAGAGTTTATAGTAATAATAATATTAATGATGATTTAATAATGGTCAATAATGATTGTAACGGTTCAATTCCTTATCACAGGATTTTAAAGCAGGTAGATCTGCCTTATCGCCCTGCACACATCACACATATCCTAAGCACATCACACATATATATATGTTATATAAAAAAGTCTATATAACATAAGTCTATATCATACATTGGCTATCTGTCTGTCTATCTATCTATCTATATCCAATCTATGATATAGACTTATGTTATATTGACTTACGTTAGATAGACTTATAATTACAGTTTGATTCCTTATGATGAGAAAGCAGATACTAAGCATAAGGCAGGTGATAATGTGCCCTCCCTGCCTCTTTCCCCAGGGGGCAGGGGTGAAATAAATGCCCACCTCCTGGTTAAAGCTCTTCCCTATGACCCTTTATTCTGCAGATCCATTTCATATTATTCAAGCCCTTCTTGTTTCACAGTTTCACAGTTTCTAGGGTCGGAAGGGACCTGAGCAGATCATCTAGTCCG
>NW_017728994.1:35981920-35985431 GCF_001723915.1 Gavialis gangeticus | reverse complement strand
TCCCTGCTGGCCCCTCCTGGATGTGTGCCAGAATAATTTTCTCGAACAGCTTGCCCAGGATCGAGGTAAGGCTGACTGGCCTGTAGTTCCCCGGGTCCTCTTTCCTCCCCTTTTTGAAGATGGGAACCATGTTGGACCTCTTCCAGTCCTCCGGCACCTCTCCAGAGCACCACGAGTGTTCATAAAGCCGTGCCAGGGGACTTGCAATGACCCCAGCCAGTTCCTTCAGGACTCTAGGGTGAAGATCATCTGGGCCGGCTGACTTAAAAACGTCCAGCCCCTCCAGAAGCTCCCTAACTAAATCCTCACTCACTCTAGGCCCAGGTGAGCCCCCACCAGGGCCCAAAGGGGGCCCAGCAGGGAGGTGGCAGTTCTGGTCCTTACTGAGGAAGACAGAGGCAAAGAAGTTATTAAATATGTTGGCTTTGTATTAAATATGTTGGCTTTGTTGCTGGCTCTGTTTGCTAATCAGTGTATTATGGAACTGTAATGAAAGGATTACTGCTAGCCACAACTGTGGAGGCTTTGTTCTTGGTTGCTTGCCAAGACCTCCAGCAAATTGCCTCCTGGGGTCTGGGTAGTAGGCTCTTCACCCCACTTGCCCAGCTCAGCACCTCTCCATTGCACCCTTGTAACTTTCAGTCATTGCTGGCCACAAAACAAGCTGTGCTCCTGAGCTATGACCCTGTATGCCATTTCATATAGTCTTCTCGTCCTCCACCTGGTTACTGGCCATGTCCCAGAAAATTCAGACTGGGGTACAGTACATGTCTTTTGACTGGGGGAAAGCTTTTTGCTGGGGAAAACCCTCCCTGCCTTTAACATATAGTCTTCTTGCCCTTCACCTGGTTAGCTTGCCACTGCAGTGGCAGAAGCTGAGGCTTCTTCACTGGCTTTGGCCTAAGCATCAGCACTTACCCTGTGCCTTACAAATCTCAATTACCTACACCTCTCTGTTGCACCCTTTTAACTCTGGAGTCACTGCTAGCCACAAAGCAAGCTGTGCTCGGGAGCTATGACCACTGCAGTGGCAGAGGGCTTGGGTCACAGGTGGTGCCTTCCACTAACGAAGCTTGAGTTTCTCCTACAAATTGTGGAGGCTGTCTCCTAGATTGCTGGCCAAGACCTCCACAGTCTGGGTAGTGGGTTCTTTGCCCCACTTGCTGTCTGCCTTATACCTCTCCCTTGCACCCTTGTAACTTTGGAATCTTTGCTGGCCACAAAGCAAGCTGAGCTCTGCAGTGGCCGAAGCTGAGGCTTGAGTTTCTCCTCTGAATCGTGGAGGCCTTCTGCTTGGTTGCTGGCCAAGACCTCCATGGTCCGGGTAGTAGGCTCCTTGCCCCACTTGCTCTCTGCCTTAAACCTCTTGCCCTCCTCCTGGTTAGCTTTGACCACAGCAGTGGAAGAAGCTGAGGCTTCTTCACTGGCTTTGGCCTGAGAATCAGCTCAATTTGCACAAGTTCTGCAGGCCCACTTCATATAGTTTTCTTGCCCTTCACCTGGTCATTGGCCATGTCCCAGCAAATTAAGACTGGGGTACATGTCTTCTTACACCCAGCCACCACTCTATCTCCTTGAGGTTTCTGTCTTCTTGAGTTTCTTCTCTGACTTGTGGAAGGAAAGAAGATTTTAAATAACTAAATAGATAGAAGAAAGTCTCCCCCACCTGAGGAAGGTACATGGGAGAGGGGCGGGAGGACGGTGGGGGGAGAACATAGAATATGGGTGGCATGGAGGCCCACAGAATTAAGAAGGGGTAGAAAATAAATGGATTATTTCTCTCCCCTGCCCATGCCTCCCTCCATCCCTCTCCCCCAGCCACCTAAACTTTGTGCCCAGGAAAGATTCCAAAGTTACAATGAGTACAGAGATTCCAAAGTTACAGAGAGTACAGAGAGTAGCTTGGCCCACCTCAGCCAGCCAGCTGAGTTGGGCCATTTCTCTGGACCTGAGGGGGCCCCAACCATGCCTGTCCCCCCACCTTGACCTAGCCATCTTCCTGCTGGGACATGATCAGTAACCAGAAAGGGGGTGCAGGATGCTTCCCTCCATCCTTCTCCCCCACCCACCCACCAGGGTGCCCCTCCCTCCCTACCTCAGCTTTGTGTCCTGGAAAGATTCTAAAGTTACATTGGTACAGAGAGTACAGAGAGTAGCATGGCCCAACTCAGCCATCCAGCTGAGTCGAGCCATTCATCTGGACCTGAGGGGGCCTCAAACATGCCTGGGGGTCCCCACCTGAGGGGGCCCCTAGGAGACTGTTCCTGGGGGCTCCCACCTGAGGGGGCCACTTTTTCACCATGCCTCCCCACCTTTGACCCAGCCATCTTCCTGCTGGGACATATTCACTAATCAGGAAGGGGGTGCAGGTTGCCTCCCTCCATCCCTCTCCCTAACCCACCCACCCACCTACCCACCTGCAGGCCCCTCCCTCCCTTCCTCCCTCCCTCCCTACATAAGCTTTATGCCCAGGGAAGATTCCAAAGCTACAATGGTACAGAAAGTAGCATGGCCTGACTCAGCTATCCAGCTTAGCTGGGCCATTTCTCTGAACCTGAGAGGGCCTTAACCATGCCAGGAGTCCCCACCTGAGGGGGGTCCCTCCCTAATTAAGCTTTGTGGGTAGGTTTGCTTTCTTTCCTGCTGGCCTACTGGTTGTGCATGGTTCTGAAATGGAATGTGGTGAAGTTCAGAAGGTTTGCAATATTGAAGGAAGTCATCTAACCACTCACTCCGAAGTTTCAATCATCAATAACCAGGAAGGGCCAGTAACCAGGCTGGCTGGCTGCCTGCTTGCCTCCCTCTTGCCCTCCCACCGTGCAGCCCTCTATTCATCCATATCATACCAAGGGATTACTCAAGGGGCCATGGGATCATATTGTGAACTGGTGTTTTATCCTATTGTATTGTGTTTGCTGGAAATGGCTGTACTGTAAAAAAAATGTATTCTTTCTTGCAAGAAAATGCTGGCTGCAGAACAGTACTGCAGAGGGAGCACATGACAGGGGGTTCAGGGGTTGCAGGTGGAGGGTACACGATGGGGTGGGAGGACAGGAGGGTACATGGGCGTGGTGGGGGTGGACATACACTATAGGTGGCAGGGGGGCCTGAAGAATTAAGAGGGGGTAGAAAATTAAAGGATTACTTCTCTCTTCCATTTTAAAATACTGCTCCTACTACTACTACGAATAATAGGTTTGAGCAGACCCGTTTTAATCTGCTTAAATTACGTGCTGTGAGGGAGGAGGGAGTGAAGGAGTTTAAAAAAAAGAATGCACGGTAGCCCCTACTGGCTAAAGGCCAGAACACAGCAATCCCTCACAATGGAGGTGAATAATTAGAAGACTTTGGAGTCTCTGGCTGTTTGCATGAATGAAATCCACAGTTGGAGTGGTGTAACTGGAAAGCAATGCAAATTAAAACATTTTTGAGTAGTTAGTTTAAGGCGCTAAATGGACTTTAAAGTGGCGGAAGATCCAGGGGTGTGCAAACACAAACTGTCACAGGGAGG
>NW_017728994.1:35981297-35981846 GCF_001723915.1 Gavialis gangeticus | reverse complement strand
GGGGGGGGGGGGGGAGGGGCAGGGTCAGGAACACTTGGAAGAAAACAAAAGTAAAAGAAAAGAAAAAGAAAACTTCTTACCTGAAGCAGGAGCTGCAGCGAAGCCAGAGCTGGAGACGGGACCCACGCGGCTCGTTAGCTGTGTCTTTATACAGTTGTGGCCGGCTGATGACATCAGCTGCAGGAGCCAGCCAGCAGGGATAAAAGGAGCTGCCGGCAAGGAAGGGGTGGGGATCGACACCAGCAGGAGCACCAGCAGGAGGTGTCGCTCTGCAGCTCCTGTGGAAGCAAAAGGAGCTGGAAGCTGCTTCCCCCAGCACAGAAGAACTCACCAGAGTATGCTGCAAACCAGAGACTGCTGTCTGCAGTGAGAAAAGCCAAGAGCCGGAGGCGGCTCCTCAGGACCAGGAACCCGGGGAAAAGTACAGAGGGGCACGGAGAGACCCCAATGCCAGTCACTGCAGCAGAGGGGCTGGAAAGGCTGACGCAATCTACAGCATAGTTTCATAGTAGTTTCATAGTTTCTAGGGTCGGAATGGACCTGAGCAGA
>NW_017728994.1:35974651-35981286 GCF_001723915.1 Gavialis gangeticus | reverse complement strand
GGGCGAGTTCCTCCTGCTTGTTCCCCATGCTACGGGCATCAAACCAGGTGGGACTGATGAGGGCACCAGGGAAGCCGAAGAAGCACACCAGGCGGGAGACAGGTGGCAAGGCAGCGTGAGAGGCTGTGAAATACAGCCCTCGGTGACGTGGCACCATTACTGTGGGTGACGGGAGGACAGATGCCCATTGAAGGACTGCAGGTGGCCAAAAGAAGCCCAAGGTGGGGTGACGAGGGAGAGGAACGGTGGTGGAGTCCACAGGATATACCAAAGACATACAGAGCCTGACATAGGCCCATAGAGTCAAGGGCAGATTGTTAGTGGCCAGGCCAAGGGAGCCTGGAAAAGGGGACAGTTTCATAGTTTCATAGTTAGTAGGGTCGGAAGGGACCAGAGCAGATCATCAAGTCTGATCCCCTTCCATGACAGGAAAGAGAACTGGGGTGAAATGACCCCAGCAAGGTGATTGTCTAGCCTTGTCTTAAAGACCCCCAGAGTAGGATCCAGCACCACTTCGCTTGGAAGTTTGTTCCAGATACTAGCCACCCTGACAGTGAAGTAGCACCTCCTGATGTCTAATCTGAATTTACCCTCTGCCAGCTTGTGACCGTTATTTCTAGTTACTCCTGGTAGTGCTCGGGGGAACAGGGACTCCCCCAATGCCTTCTGGTCCCCTCTGACTAGTTTGTAACAGGCCACTAGAACCCCCTCAGCCTTCTCTTGTGGAGGCTGAACAGGTTCAGGTCCTGTAGCCTGTCCTCATAGGGCCTGCCCTCCTGCCCCCTGATCATGCGAGTGGCCCTCCTCTGGACCCTCTCCATGTTGTCCACATCCCTCTTGAAGTGCAGCGCCCAGAACTGGATACAGCACTCCAGCTGCGGCCTGACCAGTGCCGCATAGAGGGGGAGGATCACCTCCCTGGACCTGCTTGAGATGCATCTGTGGATGCATGACAAGGTGTGGTTGGCCTTCCTGACTGCATCCCCACACTGCCTGCCCATATTCATCTTGGAGTCAATGATGACTCCAAGTTCCTTTTCTGCCTCTGTACTGACGAGAAGGGAGTTCCCCAGCCTGTAGGTATGGTGCTGATTGTTCCTCCCCAGGTGCATCACTTTGCACTTGTCGGTGTTGAATCCCATCCTATTCTCATCCGCCCACCCCTGTAACCTGTCTAGGTCTGATTGCAGCCTATTCCTTCCTTCTAGCATGCCCACATCCCCCCACATCTTAGTGTCATCAGCAAATTTGAACAGGGTGCTTTTTACCCCCTCGTCCAAGTCACTGATGAAGATGTTGAACAGCGTGGGCCTGAGGACCAGCTGGGTCCCTCAGATTGTATCTGTAGCTTTTCCTTGTTTGGATTTTGTGTTTCCTACTTTAGGAGGGGCTGAGGGTCAGAGCTTGGAGAGCCTGATAGTTATTTACGCCTCTGGGTGGGTTGCTAGCTTTTGGGAAAAGCGGTGGCCTCGTAGACTGGGTAGGTTACTGCAGGCTGCTCACACTGTAAGCAGGGAGGACCACCCCGGCTGCAAAAGGAATCAGGGGTTCAATGGTCGGGAACCTGGCCAGGAGGACAGCAGTGACCCGTCAAGGCTGGGTATAAGGACGAGGTAGAGGGGAGGTGGAGACTCGCAGAAGATCACCAGACAGCCATCCTGTAGTCGAGAGAACCCTGGTGGTCAGACACCCACCACTGGAACAAGATCCAAAGTCGTGGCAGGAGAGATTGGGGAAAGACTACACCAGAGGGAGACACCCACTTGGCAGAACATCGGGGACGGACAGATGAACACCACCAAACATCCGGGCCTGAGTGGCACGTGACCGGATATTTGAGGCCAGATGGGCACGCGCCTTTAGAAGCAGGATTTTGGTAGCTGTCCTGCCTTTTTTGTGATCTTCTGTCTGGGTGTTGTTAGTGCCCAAGGTGCATCCAGATAGCTCTCACTGGGCATGTTTACATGTGTGCTTTAATGCTCAGTAGCTTATTATTTTCTATTAATTTCTAATGTTATTAGATTTTTATTTATTACAAAGGGGCTTTTTTTCATTTTGACTCATCATTTTTATTAATCACAGAAGGTTTGGAAGTAGTGTTCCAAAGCTGAGGCAACAGCTACTTCAGCTCCTAGGTTTACCCAGCAGTTCTTGAATACTAGTTTTTAATTCTGCTATATAATCTTTATAGCCACTTTGCTATGATTACCAACAGTATCTAAATTACTGTCAAATGTGATGAAGCTATCTGTCCACCAGGAATTGGTCCACTAGGAATTAGTGCAGGTAGTGTTGCTTTGAACTGGCAACATGTAATCAGCAATCCAGCTGACATCTAGTCATCAGTCCTGAGCTCAGCTCATGTCTACATGAATAGATTTGCTTTAAGATAGAAAATGATGCAGCTGAGAGTAATTGTCTTGAGACAGTTATGTTCAGATAAGTAGCTGTGCCACAAATAAACTATTTTGCCCTGGGAAAATATTACCTTGGTTGTATAATTCTTTTTATTTCTTTTGGGCAGTAGGTATTTTCCAGGGAAATCTAGTTGCTGTGTTCAAGGCCTATTTCAGACTATTTTTCAGAAGCGTAACTATGATCTGTAGCTAGGAACAAACTATTGGACACTTGAACCCACTAATTGTCCCCTCTGCCTCATGGGTGACTGGTGCCACATGAGTCAGGAGGGGCACATGTCCCCCCAGCAGCCAATCTGCAGTGGGGGTGGGGTCCCATATGTCTGATCATGCCATCTGGGAGGCAGGAGCAGCACTTCTCCTGGTGTCCCCACTCCCTGCTCATAGTGGGGGCACCAGTGCTCCCCTGTGCACCCCCTACACATAAGCACTGCTCTGCCTGATGGTTTGTACTAGGGGTGTGCAAAGTGGGCCCTATTTGATTTGGATTCAGCCTGAATCAAGGACAGTGATTCAATTAGTTGATTTGGATCAGTGTCCCTGATTCAATTAGGCTGAATCCAAATCTGAAGATTTGATGCTGATTCAGAGAATCAGTGATTTGGACATAGACACAGCTTTAAAAGTTTTTTCTACATACCTTGAGGTAGAAGGCATGGCTCATAATTGCTGCGATGCTAGGGGATGCCCTGCAGGAGTACAGGGGGCCCTGCACGTGCTTGGTGGTGAACCCAGAAGTGTACCAGAAGTACCTATGGTCCACTTCTGAGTCTGCCCAGAAGGGCACTGGGGGCCCCCACCTGTGTCTCCTTGGCTCAGCAATCAGCCTCAGGGGGACCCCAGGTGCCCCCTGACCCAGGAGGCACCAGTCACTTAGCCGGGAGGTGCATGGCGGCGGGAGGAGGTGGTGCGGACCCTGAAGTGGACTGGAAGTACTTCTGGTCCCCTTCTGGAACTGCTGCTAAGCATGCTGGGGAGCCCCCTGTTCTTCTGTAGGACACTCCATGCACCCCAGCATCTCAATGTTCATGAGCCCCTGCTACCTAGTAGGGCTGTGCAAAATGGCACCATTCCATTTTGATTTGTGTTTCGATGTTTCACTGAAACAGCATTTCATTTTGATTTAATAGATTTCATAGACATTAGAGCTGGAAGGGACCTCAAAGATCATCAAGTTCAGTCCCTTGCCCCAGGGGCAGGAAGTCAGCTGGAGTCAAAGGATCCCAGCAAGATAAGCATCCAAACGCTTCTTGAATGAGTCCAGAGTAGTTGCCTGCACCACTTCTGGAGGGAGTCTATTCTAGGTCTTGGGGGCTCGGACAGTAAAGAAATTTTTTATTATGTCCAGCCTAAAACAGTCTTGGAGTAGTTTATGACTATTGGTCCTTGTTTTTCCTTGGGGCGGTCTGGAGAACAGACGCTCTCCCAGATCCTGATGTACACCCCTTATATACTTGTAAGCAGCCACCAGGTACCCCTTGAGTCTGTGCTTTTCCAGGCTGAAGAGTCCCATGGCTCTCAGCCTGTCTTCATAAGGAATATTCTCTTGCCCTCTGATCCCACACGTGGCTCTCCTCTGGAATCTCTCAAGCTTCTCAACATCCTTCTTGTATTGTGGAGCCCAGAATTGGATGAAGTACTCCAGCTGCCTCACCAAGGCCGAGTACAGTGGGAGGATGACATCCTGAGATTTACTTGAGAAGCATCTACGGATACAAGCCAGAGTATTGTTTGATTTGCCAACTGTGACATCACATTGGTGGCTCATGTTCATAAGCCACCATGAATTTTGTTTTGATTTGAAACCACTGTTCCATTTCATTTTGTTGAGAAAGTCACGCTGTTTTGACACTGTTTTGAGTTTCGCCCATAGGCTATAATGGAGAAGTTTGAAGCAGCCTCTCTCATCCAGCAGGCAGATTGGGGCACACAACCTTGGGAGGGCTGCAGGAGCTGTGCCAGTCCTCCTGGGGTTGTGGGCCCCCAGTCTGCCTGCCAGATGAGGGAGGGAAGCTGGATGCTGCTGCCTGGGACCAGCACCAGCACACCGCCGGTCCCAAGCAGCAGCACCTGGCTTCTCTTACCCGGCAGACAGATTGGGGGCTGCAACCCTGTGAGGGCTGCAGGGGCTGTGGGGCCTGTGTGTTCATGCTCAATTCCCTTCCCCAGCCTGATTGAGCTGGGGAAGGGAACTGAGCCCTATTGCTCAGTTCCCCTCCCCAGCACTGCGATTGATTAGGCTGGGGAAAGCAACTCAGCCCAGATGAGCTGAGTTCTCCTCTCCAGCACTACAATCAGTCTGGGGAAGGCAACTCAGCCCAGCTGAGTTTCCCTCCCCAGCACTGTGATCCATTGGGATGGGGAAGGCAACGCAGCTCAGCTGGGCTGTGTTGCCTTCCCCAGCCCAATCGTAGTGCTGGGGAGGGAAACTTTTCCAGGCCAATCGATCACAGTTTTGGGGGGGAGGAACTGAGCAATTGGGCTCAGTTCCCTTCCCCAGCCCGATGGATCACAGCACTGGGGAGGGGAACTGAGTGATTGGGCTCAGTTCCCTTCCCAGCCCAATGAATTGCAGTGCTGGGGAAGGGAACTGAGTGATCAGGCTCAGTTTTCTTCCCCAGCCAGATGCTAGCACTGGGGTGGGGAACTCAGCAGGGCTGCTTCGAAACTTGAAATGTTTCAAAAGTTTTGAAACATTTCAACTGCCCTCATTTTGTTTCGAGGCTGTTTCAAAGCCCTTCATTTCATTTTGATTTCACTGTTTCAAGCTTGAAATGAGTCTAAACAGTATCAAAATGAAACAGCTGGCAAAATTTCACACAGCCCTACTACCTAGAGGTATAGAGAAAAACATTTAAAGCTGTTTCTATGTCCGAATCTTCAGATCTTTCCAATCTCTCCGAATCGTTTTGGAGGGTTCTGATTCGATTTGGAGAGATGAAAGGGTGCTCTGATTCAATTCGGATTCAGAGATGTGGCCACCAAATTGGGCTGAATCTCTGCCGAATCTCCAATGAATCAAATCAAGGACTGAAGATTTGCACAGCTCTAGTTTGTACCCTCTGCCAAACTTTTCAGAATGTGGTGGCTACTCTCTTGTGCCCTAATGGTCTCCTCAGCCTACTCATGCAGCTGATACCCCCGTTTGCTCCATTTCCTTTAACTTAGCTAGTTCAGGTTCCAATGGCAGTGATGCCATGAGATAAGCACACCTGTAATAGGTTGGGCACATCTACACAAGAAACTTAATGCCTATTGGATTAATTCTACTGTGCATTAGTGCAGCTGGCAACAAAACTGTGCTGATGCACTAATGCCCAGTAGACTTAGTCCAATAAATATTAAGTGTCACAAAAAAGTGTTCGTTTGTGCTAATGCACAGTAGCACCAATTACAAATCATTATTTTAGCACCTGTTATTACAGGTTCTAAACATAATGAGCTGGAATTACAGCACATTAATGAACATGTAGATGTGTCCAGTGAAAGTTGTGGCAATGCCAGCAGAGCTAAATGTAGTGCTCAGTGGGGGCATCTACACAAGATGCTTAATGCCCATTTGACTAATTCCACTGCACATTAGCACGGCTGGCAAAAACTGTGCTAATGTGTTAATGTGCAGTAGATTAGTCCAATGGGCATTAAGTGTCACATAAGGCTTGGAGGAGACGATCCTCCAAACCCAAAGGGAGGTAATCCCCACATGGATCAAAGGCCGCAGGAGGGCACAAAAGCCCCCATGGCTCACCAAAAGCATAGCGGAATGTCTTCTAGCTAAAAGGGAGGCGTACACCCAATGGAAGAGAGGGGCCATCACCAGGGAGGATTATACTGCGGTTCTCAGGGATGCAGGGGGGCAGTCAGGAAGGCCAAGGTGAAGATGGAACTGGGACTAGCTTCTTGGTTCAAGGACAACAAGAAGTCCTTTTTTAAATACATAGGGGGCAAAAAGAAGGTACCGGATAATGTGGGGCCCCTGCAGGACATGCTGGGAAATTTTGTCGTCACACCAGATGACAAAGCTAACCTATTTAACAACTTCTTTGCCTCCATTTTCCTGAGCGGGGATCAGATTAGCCACCCCACCGGACTCCCCTCAGGACCCAGGGGAGACGCACTTAGGCCAAGGGTCAGGGAGGATCTAGTCAGGGAACTCCTGGAGGGACTGGATGTATTTAAATCAGCTGGTCCGGATGATCTCCACCCCAGAGTGCTGAG
>NW_017728994.1:35963750-35974193 GCF_001723915.1 Gavialis gangeticus | reverse complement strand
AAATAACGGTCACAAGCTGGCAGAGAGTAAATTCAGATTAGACATCAGGAGGTGCTACTTCACTGTCAGGGCGGCTAGGATCTGGAACCAACTTTCAAGTGAAGTGGTGCTGGCTCCTACCCTGGGGGTCTTTAAGACAAGGCTAGACAAACACCTTGCTGTGGTTGTTTGACCCCAGTACTCTTTCCTGCCATGACAGGGGGTCGGACTTGATGATCTGCTCTGGTCCCTTCCGGCTCTACCAACTATGAAACTATGAAACTATAAAAGCATTCATCTGTGCTAATGTGCAGTAATGCTGATTACAACACATTTAGTTAGTTCCTGGCATTACATTCCCCCTATTGTGTGTTAGGGTGTTATGTCCTGTGGCTGTGTCAGGGCTGATTGGGTAGTTTTACTAGTAAATTGGACAGTGGACTTATATAGGATGGTTTGGATAGGGATGATCCTGCCTCTGGAAGGTGGTTAGACTAGATAACTTCTGGAGGTGCCTTTTAGCCCTGTTTTTCTATGGTTCTATGATCCATGGGGTATGTAATTTATGAGGCTTATTGGCACAGAATGTGAACCTTTGATCCAGATTTGACCTTTCTCAGGGTTCTGGTTTGTGTGGCTCCATACCTAAAACAACATTTCAACATGTATGGCTGGTATCCATATGCTGCAAGAGCCCTGGACAAATTCACTCCTTATGTGTACAGTCTCACTATATTCAATGGGTAAACTGTTCAACAGGGAAAAATCAGCACCAGTATCTGCAGTGATGGATACATTCTGTTAGCTCTGAAGTACAGAGGCAGTGGTTCCAGTCATTAGCCCACAAGCTAGGATAAAGATCTATTATGTTCTTCATCAATTTCTGCCTCTGAAGCACTATGGCTTTGATCCAGTACAGCAATTAGGCATGTGCTTATCTTGAATCACATGAGTAGTGCCTTTGAAGCCAACAGGATTACTCATCTGCTTAAAGCTAAGCATGTGGTTAAGTAGTGTTCTGGATCAGGTCCGGAATACTTAACAGCAGGCCTGCAGGGCAGCCACAGCCAGCAGGGATTGAGTCCTGGACCTCTGGATCTAAAGGCAAGAACCTCTATTGTCTAAACTAAGTCACTCAGCCAGCTCAGCACAGAGGCAGTAGCAGACTACTAAACCTCTGGATAAGGATTAGTCCTTAGTAGGGAACAGAATGCTAGATGACCCAGCCTTCATCAACTTAGTCAATACAGTTCAATGACTAGTATCAGAAAGGACATTATTTTATAAAGTGCTATTTTTAGTGAATTAGCCTGTGCAATCTGGGTTTGGCAAAATGATGGCCATTCATCTATTTTGTTAGTACGAAACAATTGAGTTATTTTCTGGAACTGGATAGCTTAAGCAAGAGCAATCTGTGCCCCAAACACAAGCATGAGGCATTGTCCAAAGCAAAGGTACGCTAGGGCACGAGGGTTTTGCTGGTTATCTAGTTTGGTAAAGGCTTGCATATCTGTGAAGAATAGAGAGAAAGGGGAAAAGGGGGACACAGGGCCACTCAGAAAAGTTGTGCCTTAGGCAGATTTACCTGAAAATCAATATGGATAAATTATTGTATTTTAAACTCCACCATATGAATGCTCTTATTCAAGAGGAAAGTGGCCTTAGATGTCTGTGGCTTAAGTCTGGTTGATACAACCATGCCAGCAATACCCCCCTAATGGAGATATACTGTATGTTAGCAGAAAGTGTTTTTCTGACACTACCTTCCCAAACAACATATGCTCCAACAAAACTACTCTGCCTGCAACATTGCTCCATTTACCCCAGTGGTTTTCCCAACACAACTCTGAGGTTGACTAGAGCGCATGCCTTTTCACATTCCAGGCTGATGTATCAATGCCTCCAAAGCTTTGTTGTATACATCAGGTCTTTCCCAGATACATTGTCTTCACACACTTAGTGGTTTTAAGTTACCAAAGTGTTCCCATGGAGACAAATTCAGAGAAAGTGAGGGAGAAGTTAGTAAGGAAGCTCCCAGCATGGTTTAAATGTGCACTAGAAGTGTAGTCTTGAGAAAAGCAGGGGGAGAGCGTGCTTTTGGCACAGAATGCTGGCTAACAGGGGCTTGGAAATGAAAATAAAGATCCTTTCTCTTGCTGTCCTCAGGGAGATAGGACTTTATGTTCTTTATAAATAAACAGGGCTACATCAGTAGCATCTGTAACGTTACATCATCAGTTGGAGGTGGCATTTAGCTATCTCAAATATGACCAACTGCTTGGGTCACAAAAGAAGTAACAGAACAGTATTTCCACTATTACCATAATACTGAAGCCTTTCAGTCTTTAATGTATTTTCCTCACATACCTTTCTGAGATGACACCACCCCATGGAGGGAAGGGAAGACTAGAACATAAGGGCCAGATCCTAAGTGACCTCTAAGTTGCCTCAATTTAGGCATCACTGGGCATGCCTCTACAAGATGCTAAGGCAGCATAGTGTCTCTGGGTGTGAACCATGACAGCAACGCTATTGCTCAGTAGCATCTAAAACATCTGTGCGGGTACTGTACTGCTCGGTAATGCCAGTTACTGCACAGTCATTTAGTACTTCGTTAAGCAAGTACTAAATGACTGTGCAGTAACAACTATGCAGTTTGCTGCTTGTGTAGACGCAGAAATTGGGTACATACACATGTGTGCTTTAATGCACAGATTATATGCCCTACATAAAAAAATGACATTATGCTAAGGCACAATACAATAGTCTACCATGCATTATGCATCACTAAAAAAGCATGCAAATGCACTACTGCTCATTAACACAGCTTAATGTCCGTTAATTTAGTACTGCACATTGGAGGTATTATATTTAATGCACATTGGAAAAGGTGCATTAATGCACATGTAGACACTCCCACTGTGCCTTTCTCCAGGAGAGTAATCCAGGGTGCCTAGACTACGTGCACAGTAAAAGGAGAGACCTAGGTGCTTCCTAAGAGCAGTTTTTCAGCTGTTAAGCATGGTTGATTGGATCCTCTTTTGGGTATATCTATCCTGCCTCTGCAGAACTCCTCAGAGTTCTGCCAAACACATCCCACACTTACCTGCTCTACATGTGCCAAATGGAGACGTGATGCAGGAAAGCTTTCCTGTGAACACCACACCACTATTGCTCTTGAGATCTGTTCCTGGTTTGCTGGAGAGTAGTAAGTCAGGAAAATTGTGGCTGGCAAATCCCAGGCAAGTGCCAGAATTACTGAATCTTCCTTCCCCCTTGTTTAAAAGGTCAGGCAGCTACCTTGGATTCAGTTTAGTGCAAACAGCTAAAGGAGAGTGAAATACATTCAGATCTTTTTAGCTTGAAGAATTCATGTTGACTCTTTCTCATGCCCTGCTTAGATATAAATGTGACTTTTCCTAAAACGATTTGTTTACCTTTTGTGAAGCATAACACTTTTTGCCCATTTAATATATGCATAAAGCTACACACTTTTACGTTGGGCTTTTGAGGAAATGTATTACCAACAGTGAAAAAATGCTTCAGGCATTAACTTCTAGTGATGAACTGGTGTTACCTGAATATTCTTCCCCAGCAGCAGTGGCATCTCCTGATCAGCATAAGGCTGATGAGGAGGCTCGGGAAAGGACCCGTTAGCTCCCTTACCAGCAGAGTCAGCCTGGCCCCTGAGTGCTGCTGATTCCAGTCACCAGCAGAAAGAGGCAGCCCTAGATTTGGAAGCACAGTAGGGTGGTGCAAGCTTTCATTTCATTTTGATGCCCCATTTCAAACTGGCTCTTGCCCTGGTCACCCACTGCTAGTTATGTTATTGTATTGTTCCATGTTTGTAAGTTGGGCAAGACTTGGATTTCCTGTTTCATAAGACGTGTTAAGCAGGGTACTTCAAGTAGGGTTGGAGTGAAGTTGTAGCTGTGATAGAGATGTAGAATTTGTGTAAATTTTGAAGCCTTAGAAAGAAACATTTCTTTCTGGAAAAAAATGGAAATTCTGGGAAAAATTGAAAGAAATGCAATACTTATTTTCTTAGCACCCTTTACAGATCTCAGTTCACTTTGCTACTTTAAGAACATAAAATGTATTATGTATAACTTGGTTTACTCTTAAAATGACCATGTTTGGTATATTTATTAAATTTAAAAGTATAGTTTATTCAGACAAGAATTACAAATTTGCTAATTTAATTTACTTTACAATGCTTTTAATTTTTGTTACAAATGGAGGTACAAGCTGCTGAACTCTAAGTAATCTAGCATCTCTTAGTTTTTGCCAGTTTATGAGAAGCAGGGAAAAATTAAAGTTGGAAATAGAAGAAACCCGCAACATTATAGTAAAACAAAGAAAGTTATTATGTATTCTGTACTTAGTCTCCTCCACAGTGTCAAGCAGATACAGAAAGCACTCATTTTTAGAAAAAGATCTGAGAACAAAAAGAAGAAAAACCCCAACACTCATTGAATGCAAATTTTGCTACATGAAACTTTGTCTAATGAGTCTCGTTTTCTGAGCTATCACTACCAGCAGTTTCTGCTTCTTCCGCTTCTTCTGATCTTTAATTTTTATCATCTTCACGGACTTCTTAAAACTGAAGGTCTGCCTGAATTGAGACAAGCTTCTCTACTGTTTCACATGTTAGTTTATTTCTTGATTTGGTATATTTCCAAACATAGACCGGTTTCTTTCACATTCTGCAGAAGATGGAAGAATCTGAAGCAGGTGAGAAGCAAGAGGAGTCAGAGGCTGTGTTGTTCAAGGCCTTGCCACCATGTTGCAGAAGAGATATGCTTGGGCAGAGTCCCAGACTGCATTCCTGGACCAAATACCTGAAGATGTTCTGTATTCTGCAACATTTGAAAGTAACTTTCCAACACCAAGTCCTAAGTGTGTTGCTTGTTTTGTAATCTAGTCAAATGCAGTAGCAGTGCTATCATCACTAACATTTTTGCATTTGAATCTTGGATCCAAGAGATTTGCAGCAGCATGAATTGTTTAGCAACAAAATTCTTCCTATCTGTTAATAAAGTCTTTCACTTTTCTTTCATCTGTACTTGTAAATGTAGATACACTTAAATCACGGGTCAGCAACCTCTGGCTCACGTGCTAAGCATGGCATGCAAAGCCATTTTGCTTGGCACACCACCGCCAGCCCAGGCTCCAAGCAGCTGCTGCCAGCCACAGAGCCCAGGCTGCTCCCAGCAGGTGGCTGGGAGTCTGCAAGCACTGTTGCAAGCAGACCAGGCTCTGTGGGCTGGCTGCAGCCAGGAGACTACTAACAGCTGCTCCAGCAGGTCGGCACTCCAGCACCTTCCCAGGTAGACATTGTGTTTTTTTCAGCACTCTGGCCGAAAAATGTTGCCTACCCTGACTTAGATGCTCAAAACCAGCTGATTTTATCTGGGCCATTTGGTAAGGAATGTCTGACAAAAGTGGACTGTCTGATTCAGATACAGTGATTGCTGAAGAAATTGGCTTTAAAATCTTCAGGGAGTTCTGCAGCTGAATCCAGAAGACATCCTCATCAAGTAGTGTTCCTTATACTTCTGGGTACTTTAAGATCCTCCATTATTACTGTTTCTTGAAGAGCTTCTTTGTTTTTTAGTAAACTTTTAAAAAAGATCACCACTCCACCCCATCTAGTTTTACTACAGAATTTGTGTCACTATTTTATTCTTTGCATTCTTTTCTTCCTGCTTCTTCTTAAAGACTGCAGCTACAATATGAGTAGTTTTTACATGTTTTATAACTTATTTTGTTCTTCTATAGATCTTCTGCAGAGTGTTCAACTTTATGATGTCATGAAGAAGCAAGTTTAGACCATCGGATGTATGTTATTGCAGTAACATGTGGGTATTTATGCATTATGATCTTCCATGCTGCTTTCATGTTACTTGCATTGTCAGTCAACAAAGCAAATACTTTACCACTCCCAATCTTCTGTAGGACTTCACATATTTTACTACTGATATACTCTGCAGTATGCCTGTTCTCTCCTGTTTCAATGCTTCTGTAAAAAACTGGTTGAGGTGTTGATATCACAAAGTTTACCATTCGTTCTCCCTGCACATTTGTCCATCCATCTGTAAGTACTGCAAGACACAGTGCTTTGTTGATTTTTCCTTGCACAGATTGCATTACACATTCATATTCTGATTCTAAAAGAGGCTTGCTAAAGAATGTCTGCTGGGCAAACGGTATGATGGTCTTAGTAATTTAAAGCTTCCTGCCAGTATGCATTTTCAGTTATTGACAATAGTGTCCCAAAAGAATATATTGCTTTTATAAGAGCTTGGTCAATTTTTTCCTGATCTTCAGGTGTCATCTTGTCTAAAAATGAAGCTTTTGAGAGTCTTTTGTATACAATATTTGGTTACTTAAGTATGTTGATTGGGCAACCCTTTGTGATACTGATGTTATAGAAGAAGTAGTAGAAGAAAAAGCAGTAGAAGGACTTCTGGATTGAGAACATTGGAAAGAACTACTTGCACTTTCATCATCATGATTTACCTCCTCCTCACTTACACCCATGAGGGATTTTTAATGTCTGCAGGACATGTGTTTGCTCATCCTAGTAGCATTTGAAAATGCATATTTCATTTAACAGTATTTTCAAATCACATTTTTTCCCCTCAGAATAACTTGCAATGTGGGACTGTTTCCATATGCTAGAAGTTGGTTGCACCATTTTGCTGAGGGAGAAAAAATAAAAATGTAATTTAATGGCTAGCTTGCATATATAAACACTAAGCTACAGCATGTACAAATTTAGTAATGGATGGAGAAGAGGCCTTCTCAGAGTTAACTGTGAACAACTTACCTGCTCTGCAGGCTTCACTTTACTGGTATGTTGGGTGATATGTCACAAAACATCAGATTAGTAGAAATTCAATTATGAATGACATAGGTTATGAAAATACATGAATGCACCTAAAATATAGTTTAATATACTGAATTCAGAGGGATTTAAATTTTTACCTTTTAATAAAGAAATATACTTTCCTTCAGCCCCTTTGTGCTGCTTCTGTACTTCTGTGGATCTCAAGGTCACAGGGCCAGGAGGAGGCAGGTTCCTTCCAACTCTAAAACCTTTAGACTTGCTCTGTCTCCTCTCCTGAAGCCTTTGAGCAAGCAGGCCAATAGATTCCTTGTTTCTAATTTCTACAGGAACAAACGGATGCTGCTGCCAGTGTCTATTCCCAGTTCTTTGAGGCCTAGTCAGAAGGACAGGAGCAGATCCACCAACCTGTAGATCAAAAGTCAACAACAGAGGAAGTCCACAAGCAAAAAAGGCACCTGAATCCTTCTTCCTTCTCTTGTGAAAATGGCAGTGCCCCTGGGAGCAGAAATGTATCTTGCTCTTGCATTTGAGAGTTAAACTGCACTGCTTTT
The DNA here is from genome assembly GCF_001723915.1 of Gavialis gangeticus. Classification (NCBI taxonomy): domain Eukaryota; kingdom Metazoa; phylum Chordata; order Crocodylia; family Gavialidae; genus Gavialis; species Gavialis gangeticus. The sequence continues at coordinate 35,966,810 of NW_017728994.1, read as the reverse complement.
CCTTGGTGTACAGGAATTGTAATGATCTGATACTGTAGATAGTCTTACATAAAAATATTCCTATTACATAGTTATTAGAAAACATTTTTGGGTAGTAAAGGGTAGCAATATATGAACACCTTGTCTTAAACATTTTATTCATCATTCTAAAAGAAAATATTTCATAAGAGGTTTTTCAAATTTTTCAAAAACAATTCAATTTTTCCAATTTTTTGGGAAAAAAGCCAAAAAAAGGTCTCAGAAAAAAATAGAAAAAACCCTGGTATTTTCCTGATTTTTTTCTGGTTTTTTTTCCAGGCCTTCACACCTCTAAGCTGTAATCATCCATGAAGTGTAGGAGAGGCAACCCTTGCCTTTCTGAGGTTTCAATACACTTTCAGTTCCCAAAAAACCCAAAAATATCCTCCCTCTCCCTCTCCCCCACAAACCCTTTTTTGGTTGATCCAACCATTTTGTCTTAATGAAATCAATTAAAAAAGGCCTTAAAGACATTTTATTTTTAAATATAAAACTAAAAGGATTAATTTTAAAAAGGATTAATTTTAATTGTTAAATTAACCCACTCACACGCCCCCCCTACTCTCCCTAAGATGAAGTGTAGAGTGTTCTTCATGGGAGACTCCCTCCTGAGGGGGACTGAAGGGACAATCTGTCACCAAGACCCCCTAGCCTGGGAGGTCTGATACTTTCTGGGGGCCCATATCTGGGACATAGCCAAGAGGATCCCAAAGATTCTCTGGCCCTCTAACCACTACCCTATGCGTCTCATCCATGTGGGCACAAATGACATGGCTAAGAGCAATCTCTGGGAGCAGGACACAGAGGGTTGGGGGCACAGGTGGTCTTTTCCTCACTCCTCCTGGTTGTGGGTCATGGGCTGAGGTGGGAGAGATGGGTTGAGGAAGTTAACCAGAGACTGCAGCACTGGTGTCATCATGAAGGCTTTGGCTTCCATGATCACACCCTGCTCTTTGGTGAGGGAGGCAGCAGGTTGCTGGGAAGAGATGGCCTCCACTTCACTCTGCTGGGGAGGAGGATTTTGTCAGCTAGACTTGCTGACTTGATCAACTGGGCTTTAAACTGAGCCCACCGGGGAATTGGGGGAGTATTGCCACTGCAAGCCCACTGGGTAGTTTTTATAAACCCAGCAGGCTAAGGCACTCAAGGGAACCCACTCCTACCCCAGCCCCAGAGCAATGTGTAGGAAAGGCACGGGCCCCAATGGAACACTTACATGCCCGTATGTCAATGCCAGGAGCCTGGGGAAAAAACCAGAGGAACTGGTCCTTCTGCTAAACCAAAAGGATTACAATCTCATAGGGATAGCGGAGACCTTGTGGGACTCCACCTATTACTGGACTACAGGTATAGATGGCTATACCTTGTACAGGAGAGATTGTGTGGCGAGTGAGGGGGCGGCTCTCTATGTCAAGGAAACCTACGTGTCTCTGCAAGCTGACTTTGGAACACAGGGGGAATTATTGGAGACTCTCTGGGTCAAAATCCATGGTGAACAGGGCACAGGGGACACAATGGTGGGGGTCTACTACAGACCTCCCAGCCAGGATCAAGAGCTTGATCAGGAATTTGCCAGAGAACTATCTGAGACTGCACAACTCCATAGCACGGTTGTCATGGGAGATTTCAACTACCCTGACATCTTGGCCACATCCGAACAATCACAAATCTTCCTCGTGTGTGGATGAGCTCTATCGGACTCAAGAAGTCTATGGACCAATGAGAGGCAAAGTGCTGCTTGACCTGGTACTGGCAATGGGGGATGACTTAATCAGTGACCTAACAATTGAAGGGAAGCTGGGAGACAGTGACCATGAACTGATCACGTTCACCATCTGCTGTAAAGCAGGCAAGTCAGTCAGCAAAGCAGAAGTCCTCGACTTCAGGAAAGCTGACTTTGACAAGCTCAGGAGGCTTGATGGAGAGGCCCTAAGGGACCACAACCCAAAGGGGAGGGTTGTTCAAGAAGAGTGGTTGCTCCTCAAGGGAGCGATCCTGGATGCACAAGCAAAGTCTATCCCGTCTCGAAGGAAAGGCAGCAAAAGGGCACAGAAGCCCCCTTGGCTCTGCAGGGAACTAGTGGAACTCCTGTGTCTAAACACAAAGGCCTATAACAGATGGACAGCTGGATCCACCCCAAAGAAGAAGTACTCTGCACTGGTCTGAACCTGTAGCAAGTGAACCAGGAAAGCCAAAGCTGCAACTGAACTCCAACTGGCTACACGTATCAAGGACAATAAAAAGTCCTTTTTTAGATATGTGGGGAGTCGGAGGAAAAGCAAGGGTAACATTGGACCTCTGCTAAACCATATGGGTCAACTGACAACTTACGCCCAGGAAAAAGTCAACTTGCTCAACAGGTGTTTTGCGTCCATTTTTCACCAGCCCCAAGGGACAGCCCTGCCTAATATGGTATGGGACGGCCAGGGTGAGGGAGAACTATTACCCCACATCAATGTTGACCATGTGAAGGAACACCTTGAGAGGTTAGACACTTTCAAGTCATCTGGCCCAGACAGCTTACAGCCCAGGGTACTTAAGGAGCTTACAAACATCATAGCTCGGCCACTGGCATGGATCTTCGAGAACTCGTGGCACTCAGGCGAAGTTCCTGAGGATTTGAAGAAGGCCAATGTGGTGCCTATCTTCAAGAAAGGGAGAAAAGTAGACCCGGGGAACTACAGGCCATCAGCCTGACCTCTATCCCCGGGAAGATCTTGGAGAAAATCATCAAAAAGACCATTCTTGACAAACTGGCTGAAGGCAACTTCTTGAGGGATAGCCAGCATGGGTTTGTTGCGGGTAGTTTTGCCTGACCAATCTCATCTCCTTCTATGACCAGATGACATATCACCTGGACAAAGGAGATGAGATTGACAAGCAGTGTCAATTTTAAAGTTTATACCTAAACTTTAAAAAGCTTTTGATCTGGCATCCCACGATTGTCTTATAGAAAAAATGGCCAATTGCGGCCTCAACTACATCACAGTCTGCTGGCCAGGGAATTGGCTTTGTGGTCAGACCCAGAGAGTGGTAGTTAAT
>NW_017728994.1:35949051-35963670 GCF_001723915.1 Gavialis gangeticus | reverse complement strand
TCAATCATTGTGGTGCGCTGTGACCAGTGGGGTCCCCCAAGGCTCTGTCCTTGGGCCTATCCTTTTTAACGCCTTCCTTAATGATGTGGACATTGGTGTCAGGAGCGTACTGGCCAAGTTCACTGAACACCAAACTTTGGGGTAAAGTGTCCACACCCAAGGACAGGATGGTGATCCAGGCCGACCTTGACAGGCTCAGAAAATGGGCGGATGAAAACCTGATGGCCTTCAACTCCAAAAAATGCAAGGTACTCCACCTTGGGAAGAAAAACCCACAGCATGTTTATAGGCTCGGCAGTGCTATGATTGCTAGCACCACAGCTGAAAGGGACCTAGGGGTCATGATTGACCACAAGATGAATATGAGCACTACTTCACTGTCAGCGTGGCTAGGAACTGGAACCAGCTTCCAAGGGAAGTGGTGCTTGCCCCTACCCTGGGGGTCTTCAAAAGGAGGCTAGACAGCCATCTAGCTGGGGTCATTTGACCCCAGCACCCTTTCTTGCCCATGGCAGGGGGGCAGACTAGATGATCTGCTTAGGTCCTTTCTGACCCTACCTACCAATGATATGCTTAGGTCCCTACTGTTGTGATGTGCAGCCGGCAAAGCGAGCAAAACTCTGGCTTGCATCCATAGATGCTTCTCTAGCAAATCACAGGATGTTATCCTGCTGCTGTACTCGGTCTTGGTGAGGCCACAGCTGGAATACTGTATCCAATTCTGGGCTCCACAATTTAAAAAGGATGTAGAGAAGCTTGAGAGATTCCATAGGAGAGCCACATGCATGATCAGAGGGCAGGAAAACAGGCCTTATGATGAAAGGCTGAGAGCTATGGGACTTTTCAGAGTGGAAAAGCGTAGGATCAGGAGAAGCCTGGTGGCTGCCTATAAGCATAAAAGGGGTGTGCATCAGGATCTAGAGGAACGCCTGTTCACCAGAGCGCCCCATGGAATGATGAGGTCAAATGGTCACAAACTTCTCCAAGACTGTTTCAGGCTGGACCTAAGGAAGAACTTCTTTACAGTCCAAGCTCCCACGAACAGACTGCCACCAGACGTGGTGCAAGCACCTACTCTGAATTCCTTTAAGAGTCTATGACCGCCTGGCCTTGAACAGTCATTTGCATGCAGCGATGGCTCGGACGGTTGGCAACGGAAGTCCCGAGATAGGGGCCAAGGTTGAGGAGCAGGGCCACAGCTGCAGATTGATTAGAGCAGGTGGGGTCAGGACCCATGGCCCACCAGGAGTGAGAACCAGGGACCAATGGCCCATGAGGGGTGAGAAGAAGCAGGGCCAGGTGGCCTATAGCCCAGGAAGGGTGGAGTCAGTGAGAAGTAATGACTAACTAGCCAGAGGCCTGAGTGCAGGCGGGGCAGTTCTACCCAAAGAACTTTGCCTGTTTATGTAAATGGTTCATTTCTTCTGGATATCAGGCAAGAATTAATGCCTGCCTGGCCTTCTAACAGCTTGCTTGTCTGGCTTGTCCGAAATTTGCCGGACAGGCTGCTGGGGAGCTGGGATTTCTAGAGTCTGCAACTTGGGGCAGCCAGGCAGGTAGTTTGCTTTGGAGTTAGGGAACACAGGGCTTCCAGAATGAAGCTGCATGGTCCATGTAACTGGCTGGACCCGAGAGTTCAGAAAGTCTGAGAATCCCAACTTGCAAGCTCCTCTCTCCTGCCCATCAGTCAGGCAAGGGAGCCTGGAAGCCCTGGGAATGCAACTGGTCAGATCAGCTGGGTCTCCTAGATCCGTTGCTTCCTTTGTCTCCCCCATGGAGTATTCAGACCAGCTATTCTGATTTTGAATAATGATTTTTTTTTATTTCTTTACACAAAGAAGTTCAAGCTGTTTTGCTTTCATTCCAAAGACAAGCTAAAACAAAGTCTGAATCTCATAGGAGGACAAAATCTCTGTGCAGTTCCCTCTGGATGGATCCTCTTCCTCAAGCTTTCCTTCCCTTTGTCAAACTTTGACCATTTCTTAGTACACACTTCTTACAGTGCACAGACTACCAAGGGACACAGTGGATTACCCTTCACTTGCAGCCTTTAAATCAGGACAGCATGCCTCTCTAAAAGCTAGTTCAAACCAAGGTTACTGAGTTGCATGCAAGAATCATAGGATGAAAATTCCCTGGCCTGTGCTAGGCTGGATGTTAGACTGAGATGGTTATAATAATGAGTCTGAATAGCTTTTACATACACACAGTGAGCAAGCTTGGACATGTTCAAATGTGGGCAAGTGTATGGAAGGCAGGATACTGGTTGGACACAGGAACTGAGGGAGAGCCATTGAGTTGTTTATTGATTCATAGAATTTAAAGCCAGAAGGGACCATAAGGTCATTTAGTTTAGGCTAATTTGAGTTGGGCCATGCCAGAGCCAGTGCACAAGGTCAGTCAGCAAGATGCCACATGGAACATGCGATCTGTACTAGCCTGTGTCACATGCAGTGTGCACAGCTGATCCTGTCCAATGCACCAGGTACAGCACGAGCTAGCCTGAGGGCTCACTGTGCATACATCCACCATGCAGGCATGGGATATGTGCTGACTGCAGTGTGTGGGCTGGACCCAGAGCACATGTGGCACAAAGGGTCTGGGGTGTGGGCTGCATGTGGCACCCCGGACCAACCCCCTGTGCTGCTTGTGGGTAGCAGATACCCTGTGCTGGCCCGGAGGGCCACTGTATGCTGTATGTGAGCTGGACCCAGTGCTATACAGGGAATTGGTCCCAATCCAGTCTGTAGACTGACGTAGTGACACTTGGCCAGCCCACAGTGCCAAATGAGTTTGAAACCCTTTCTTTAGCCTGTCAATCAATTAGCTGTTCAGCTGGCATTGGCAATAATCATAGAAATCATAGAAAAGCAGAGCAGTTAGTGTGGTTGCAGAGGTTTGAGATCAAGTTCTGCTCTGTGCTGGTGCTAGAAGGCTGCTCAGCCCTAGATGCAATGCTGGCCAAATCACTGTCTTGTCCAGCCTGATGCTTGCTGGACTTAGGAGGATGCTTGACGCAGAGTTTGCTGTACCACCAAGCAAAATTTCCTGTTGGACTTCCCTTCTATTTCTTCTGGAGTTAAACTTTGCCTGTCACTGTCCCTGCACCATAGTAGTCTGGTAACTTCTGTGTGTTTTCATTACTTCCACTCATGTTCATACATGCACTGTAGGTGACCAAGAATTTTTCATACTGTGTGATTTTTTTAAGTACATGTGGAAGGATTACAACATTATTTAGCTTTTTCACATTAAACAATCTAATTTATTAATAAATTACATTTATTTCTTGGACTCTCAAGACTTTACATGTTTTGCTTGAATCCCTCTACTGCTAATGTAGTAAAACTGTGACTACATCTAAAAGCATTCCTAATAAGTAACCTAGCACACCACTTATTTCCCTCTGTTTGTATAAGTGTTTTCTTGTTTAATGGGCTTTCCCTCTTATGTTCAGAGTTTCCACTATTTGTAACTGAATACAGTGCAAAACCTGATGGAATAAATTTTGATCCAGTTGTACAAACTGAGACTAAATCAAGTGACATCATATGAGCTACTCAAGATTTATGTAAGTGGAATTAAGATCAGATTCTCATCTCTACTTTAAAAGGGAGATTGGCTTTCTTTACACACTGCATTCTCTGCTTTAAAAAGCTAGATGCAGCATTTTCATGGCATATTTTACATTATGGCACAGAATGTTCCTCTGTGACATGGGTGTTAAACATAAAGGACTCCACTGGCCCTTTCTGGTCTGCAGGACTGCTGACAGGCAACTGGAAGTTGGGGATCATGGCCCAGGGGAGTGGCCTTCCACAGATGGGCCATGTAGTTGGGCAAATCTGGATACTTAGACAATCACAAAGGGAATACAATGACACCCCTAAGGCTAAAATCTTCTTCACTGATAAGACATCTACAATTTAATTTACTCTTTTTCAAGCTAAACACGACCAGGCACAGGACTATGCTTTGCTTATATAGATGCATACTTCCCTTACGCTTGTAATGGGGAGCTAGTGTGCCTTCAGAGATGCATTCTGTTTTGGTGTGCAGAATTGCACTTGTCTTCCATTCATTTCAATAGGCCACCCATTGCTCAGGAGGTGCAACACCTTAATTTTTTCAATGAGAAGCTTTTAATATATTTTAAAATAGGTCCATTTGCTTGGAATTTCCCTTCATTGGAAGGCAAAAGACATAGCCTGTATACAGATGCTCATTTCTACCAAAAGACATTTCTTCTGACATGACACAGAACATCTGGAATGTACAGATGCTCCTCCATCCCCATGGCTGGAGAGCTTCCCAGGCAAGCTTTTTGGCCAGTAGGCACCAGAGGCCCACTCCCTGGCTCACTGCCCTTCCCCTCCCCTCCCCTCTTTGGTAGCCTATTAATTGACAGCCTGTCCTGTATCCTGTCTGGGAAGAGGGCAGGCTGTCAAGTGTCAGCTGGCATCTTCTGAAAAGCAGCAGGTGCCACAGAAAGTCATGGAGCATTCCTGTCCCAGGAAAATGACCACCTATCCTGCCAATCAGGAGGAGGGGGCATTCTCCTATGCTGGGAACCCTCCCAGTTCCCCCCCCCCGACAGAAGAATAGCCCCAGCTCCTTGCACTCTTTTAGGCTGACCTGAAGAAATGTAGGGAGGGATGTGGGGAGCCCTCAGGTGCTGTAGTAAAGCTCTGAGAACCTTGCCACAGGGGCAGGGCAGCCTGTCTTGCCCCACACAGGGTGAGGTGGTGGCATTTCAATGTGGTGGGCAAGGCTCCTGATCCTTGTCACCTACCTCTCCCTACACTAATCCATGTCAGTTGGACCTCACAGGCAGAAAAAGGAAGCTGTGAGCTGTGCTGCTGAAAGCCTCTGTATGCCTGGCTCCCAGCCCCTCTGGCTCCTTTTGCTCTCTCACCACTCAGCTGAGCAGCAGGGGCAGCAATTTAAAAAACTGAAGGGCAGAGCTGGGTCTGTTGAGGCTTTTCTCAGCCTGGCTCCCAGCTCCCGGCTTTCTCTAACTGCCCCTTCCTCTCAGATTTTAAATTGCCACCCTGCCACTCAGCTTAGGTGTATCAGTGCTAACTCAGATGTTTCATTTTTACCTTCATTCTCCTTAATAGGGAGAGCACATTTTATGGACAGCCAGTTTTCTTGCAACAAGCACAGTACAAAGGATGTATCAGTCATGGATCATCCAGCTCTGAACCCACTCTCTCTTTCAGGGTAGACTCTCTAGCAGAGGCTTGGAGTCTTTTGCGTGTGACCCTTGCAAGCACCTTGCCAACCATGCTAAACAGAGATATGCCTTGGTAATTGTTGCAGTCTGCTCTCTCCTTTTTATTTTTGTATAAAGTAATTATCTTTGCGTCTTTCAGATCCTGGGATATATGGAATTCTTCCCAGCAGGTGCAGAGAAGTGCGTGGATATTGCTTGCAGCTTTCTTGCCTTTAAGAGCTCCGGAGGTATCTGATTACTGCCTCTTGCTTTCCCAGGCACAATCTCTTTGACAGCTTTCTCTATATCTTTGAGAGTTGGTGTTTGTTCCAGCTCCTGTACAGTTGGAAGCTGGGGACTGGCAACTAAGGCAGCATTACAAATAATGGCATCCTTTGAGAAGAGATCTTTGTAATGCTCAGTCTGTCAGTCAAGATGTTTTTGCTTGTCACTCAGGATGGTACCATCTTTCACTTTCAGGTTTGCAGTCTTTTTACAAGTTGAACCAAATGTCTCCTTAATTCCATCATGGGTAACTGCCTTAGTGCTGGATGTATTTAATTCAGCAGGCCAGAACGATCTTCATCCAAAGATGCTGAAGGAATTGGCTGATGTCATAGCAGAGTCATAGACACGGCTGTTTGAGCACTCTTGGTGCTCAGGTCAGGTCCCAGAGGACTGGAAAAGAGCCAATGTGGTCCCTATTTTCAAGAAGGGGAGGAAGGAGGATCTGGGTAATTATAGGCTGGTTAGTCTCACCTCTATCCTCAGGAAAGCCTTTGAAAAATTATTAAGAATCACATTTGTGGGAGTCCAGTGGGGAAAGCAATGCTAAAGGGCAACCAACACGGATTCATAGCAGGTAGATCCTGCCAGACAAACCTTGTTTCTTTTTATGACCAGGTCACAAAATGTTTAGACACAGGAACTGAGGTGGATGTCATCTACTTGGATTTTTAAGAAGGTCTTTGATACGATATCTCATTATATTCTTATAGAAAAACTGAGTAACTGTGACGTAGATGATTACACAGTCAGGTGGGTGGCAAATTGACTTAGGGGCTGCACCCAGAGAGTGGTGGTGGATGCGTTGGTATCAACCTGGAAGGATGTGAGCAGTGGACTCCTACAAGGCTCAGTCCTTGGACCGGTGCTGTTCAATGTCTTCATCAGTGACTTGGATGAGGGCATGGAAAGCACTCTGTCCAAATTCACATATGATACCAAATTATGAGGTAAGGCTAACACACCAGAGGGTTGGGAATGAATCCAGGTGGATCTGGACAGGTTGGAAAACTGGGCAGAACAGAAATGGATGCAGTTCAGTTAGGACAAATGCAAGGTGCTGCACCTAGGGAGAAGGAATCACCAGCATGATTACAGGCTTGAGGAGGACCTTCTAGGAAGCACGGTAGTGGAAAGGGATCTCAGAGTCACTGTTGACTCCAAGATGAACATGAGTCATCAATGTGACAAAGTGATCAGTAAAGCTAACTGCACTTTATCATGCTTTAGCAGGTGCATGACAAACAGGTCCAAGGAGTTGATACTTTCCCTTTATGCGGCATTAGTCAGGCTGCAGCTGGAGTACTGTGTCCAGTTTTGGGCACCATGCTTCAAGAGGGATGACCTCAAGAGGGTTCAGAGGAGGGCCACTTGTATGGTTAGGGCCCTGCAGGCAAAGTCCTATGAGGAGAGATTGAGGGCCCTGGATCTCTTCAGCCTCTGCAAGAGAAGGTTGAGAGGTGATCTTGTGGCCACCTACAAATTAATTGTGGGGGAGGAGGGACAGCAAGGAATAGGAGCTGCTCTGTTTACCAGTGCACTCCTTGGGGTAACTAGGAACAATGGCCATGAAGTGACCAGATTTAGGTTAGGCATCAAGAAGAACTTCTTTACGGTAAGGGTTGCCAGAATCTGGAATGGGCTTCCAAGGGAGGTGGTGCTCTCCCCTGCCTTGGGTGTCTTTAAAAGGAGGCTAGACATACACCTGGCTGGGGTCATCTGACCCCAGTGTTCTTTCTTGTCCAGGCCAGGGGGTCAGACTCGATGATCGGTTAAGGTCCCTTCTGACACAAACATTTGTGAATCTATGAATCACGATGGTCCCCTCTTTCAAAGCAGATCTGAATCTTTTTGCACAGGTCTTGCCAATACTTCTGGACACATTCTCTGATGGCTTTCTGGACTGTAGCCTTAGCTTCTTTGAACTTTAAATTTATGTCTTAATTGGTTGTTGAAATAAAGTTAGGTGAGTTTGCTTTTTCTTTTCTATGAGTGGCTGCAGTAGCCAGTGTCTTGTTCTTGAAATTTTCCCACAAGGGGTGCATCCCCACAAGTGTGCATGTATAGTTTGTGTCACCACAGGCCTGTCTGTGGTGCCAAAAACTGCACACGCTGCACACGATGGCATTCAACACACTGCTAATTTGCAGTGCAGTGGTTTTTTGACAAAAAATGTCAAAAATACCTGCGCCAGAAAAAAAATTGGGCGGCGCACGTAGTGCCACCTAAAATCAGAGCCTGGGTGGTCAGAGTCAAGCTCCAGCTGCCAGCAAGGCTCTGTGTGCCCAGATTGTTACGGCTGAAGCCTGAGGAGGCCCCCAGGTCCCCAGATAAGGCTGCTGGGGCCAGCCCAGCAGCAGCTTCCCCTATGCCACCTGGGCAATTTGCTGCAAGCCAGAGAATGCGTGCAGGGGTGTTCCCCAGGGACATCTAGAAGAGGCACAAATATGTGCTGCTGCTATTTGTCCCCAGGAATGCGTGTTACCACTCTGCGGACAGATTCACGGTGTCAGAATCAGGGGAATCTAGTTAATCATTTTTCAGAAACACACTCAAGCACTCATTGAAACTTTACATGAGTGTCAGAGTCCTTCATGTTAGTGATGTTGAGGTGAGGTTTGCCTTTTGGCTTTACATGATGGATCTTCTTAGAGTGTAATTAGGGCTTCCCCTTACAAGGGCATGGTTAGTGTCACAGTCAGTGCTATGCATTGACTGAGCATGCAGTATATTGAGAATGTTTCTGCAACGGATCAGGATAAGTCAAGCTGATGTCAGTGTCCTGAGCAGGGTTGCTTCCATGTGACTTTGCTGTGGCTGCTGCCAGCAAAATAGGTGTTTGAGTCTATCAGCTCAAAAGAGGCACAAAACTCAAGGACACACTGGCCACTTTTGTTGAGGCTACCTGTGCCATGGTGGCCAGCGCACCCAGTTCTTACCCACAAGGCACTGAAATTATCAAGAACAGACAGTCTGTTCCTTGTGGGGACATTCTTGATGATTTGTTCCAGTTGGGAATAGAACTTATCTTTTTGCTGTTTGAAGTAGTTAAGTGTTTGTCCGTAGATGGAGAGAAGAGTCAGGATTCCTGAGTTCAAATCCAGTCATATGCTTCTCTCATTGATAGATACTAAAGGGGTACAAGTACTGAGGACAGACTTCTTAATGCCAGATCTGACACCACATATCCTTGGTTCATTGTCAGGTTTCCCAGACTAGCAGAAGTGATAGTTTACTTCATCTAAGTGATCCAGTTTCTGACATTCTCATTGTGTTGACCGGACTTGAACTAAAACACCACAAGCTTCAGAAAACAGCCATAACTGATAGAGCATTACATTAACTGGGCATTGATATTACAGCCCTCTGTGAGATGAAACTGGATCACTAGATAGAGTCCGTCACGCACAGTATACTCATAATTGCCTTCTACAGAGCCTTGGGTGCCTTCCGCTCCTGTGGGTTGAAACTCCTCAGTTTCGGTGACATATTCATCATCATGGGTCAACAAAGACCAATTAGTCCCTGGGGCTACTGTCACCTTATACTGGAACGTAATGTTCTCGCGAGGGTCCCCATGATGGGTGTCTACCCACCACTGAGGTCCTCTGGCTTTCGTGGTGTTGATCCATATATACCAGTGTGCTCCATATAAGCTCCAAATGGTCTCAGCCGGTTGCCAGATCTGATCCCAATTAGTGCTATCTGGGAGAACACTGGAATTCCAAAGCTGAAACAGGAACAACTCGGACACATATCCTTGATGGGCCATGGGGAGGGGGCATGAAACATTGGACCACGTAGCCTTCAATGGTTGCACCTGGATGCCCGATCTCCAATAACTTCCAGCTTTCCCAACTCGGGTCCAATGGTTCGAATATAATGCCTCACCCTCAATCCCAATTAGTCCTATCATCATCAGCAGTACCCTGGCCCTCATGGTGATTTCTGGAAGACAGCTGTTTAGTTAGCCAGGACCCAATATTTGTTGGTGGGAGTTCCCACTAAGACCGTGTTGCCTTACCCCCAGGCCAGAACTAAACCCTTCAGTTCCCTTCTTTGTCTGGGTCAGGTAGTGAACCTTACTTGCACCCCTACCAAGGGGTGGCAGAATTGATTCAAATCTTCCTGTTTCACGCCCAACTCCATTTCCTCCTCCCACTGAAATCTCGGGGGTTGGCCCATCATTTGGGCCAAAGGGCTAACTCCCCACTCTCCCCCCTCTCCATGTCTGTAAGGCTCGTAGCACCCAAGGAACTTGTCGAACCAACCCTTTCCTGAAGATCTCCTGAGCAATGTTTAATTTTCTTTTTATCTCCTGGTTCAGACACTCTACTTTTCCTTGGCTTTGTGGATGATAAGGGATGCCAAACTGATGCTTCACTTTCTTCTTCTCGCACCACTGTTTAACCCCCACATTTTTGAAGTGGGACCCATTTTCTGTCTTCAAGGGGTGTGGTTTCCTAAATTGAGCTTCTAGCTCTTTCAGGGCCCGCACTATTATTTCCCCAGTAGCCTCCGCGGTAGGCCACATTTCTGGCCAGCCCATGGCTACGTCCACTGCCATCAATATATATTTTTTTCCCTCACTCATTTTTAATCGGCTTATGAAATCCATTTGCCATTTTTCTCCTGGCTCTAATACCTGAACATCCACCTGCCCTCTCCTGGGATATGGGGACCATCGGTGGGTACTGCAGGCCGGGCATTCCTCTGTGGCCTGCCACTCCTCCAACTTGGTAGCACTCTTTCCCTCTTGCCAGAAACTTCTCTGTATCCCTTTTCCCCCTTCATGGGCGAATGCATGTGCTGCCCGAGCCTCCTCCAAAGAGCTAATGCTGGAAGGGTGAGTCAGGGAGTCTGCCCGGGCATTTGCACATGCTTTGGGAGAATCACTCTTTTGGTGTCCAGCCACGTGCCAGATGGCCACTTTGATTTGGTCCTTCATCTCCCAAATATGCTGCCAAATCTCCATTCCTCAAACTGGTCTACCCTTCAAGTGCCACCAGGCCTTTTCCCACTAGGGGATCCATTCACTAGCCCCCCTTTGCGCATACCCAGCTATCGGTGTACCCCCTCACTTCCTTCCATCCCTGCCTGATTCCATAGGCAAGTGCTTCTTCTACTGCTTTTAATTCAGCTAGTTGGGTGCTCCCCTTTATGTCCCCCTTCCCATATTCCTCTGAGAAAGGGCAGTACCAGGACCAAATTGCTACTGGGCCATTGGCTGCCCTGTCAGTAAACAGGGCATGGAGATTGGCTGGGTTGAAGCTGTCAGCACATGTTATGGGGCTTATAGTCTCCCCGTCCACAGGGGTTTCCAACCACAGGAGTACTGGCTTTTTCAAAATGCCCCCTGCCTCCCAATGTGGGTACCCTGCCAATTGCAAACTCCACTTCAGTCACCGAGTTTGGTGGGGAGACCCCACAGATGGGCCTTTCTTCAAGGCAGATAAAATCCCGGGCCACGCTTGAATCCGTAATGGGGCATTTCCCACCAACCTCTCTCCCTTCTCCAGCCCAAAAACCACCGCCACCATTTCCTTCTGTAGTGGTTTGTAGTGAGTCTCTACACTGGATAACATCCGACTCCAGGCTCCCAACAACTCCCATTTCTCTCATCCTCGTCGGCGTCAAAGGGTAAGGGTGCACAAAATGTGACTTTACTCCCTTTTCCATCTCAACCTGTATGTGCTTTTTAGTGTTTCCCACATCCCATTCTGATCGGACCCAAGGCTCATCTTTTGGCATGGGGACCACCTTTCCAATGGCCATCACCCTCTGGTGGGGGCCATCTATAACCCAATGACTCAAGACATTGGTTCCCAATATCCATAGTGGGTAGCAGATAGGAGTCACTACTGTGGTGACCTCTTGTTTTCCTAACCTCAATACCCCTTCAATTTCTCTTCCCTGGATTGTGCCCCCTACCCCTTTTAGTACTATGGGGCACCCCCCCTGGGGGGGCGTTCCCACTGGAAAATCGTAACCTCCTCCCCAGTGTCCATGAGGAACCACCTGGCCACCTGCCCCCCTTGGATTGTGATTTGAGCAAATAGGTACCCCCTGGAATTCCCAGGGACTCTCCCTATTAAGAGCGAGGGAGGGGGTGTCCCTTGCCTCCCATCCCCAGGGCCCCCCTAGTCTAGGTGCAGGTTCTTCAAATTGGGGTAGAGCCCAGTCAGAATATCGGGCTTCTCAGCGGGGGGAGCTGAGGGAACAGCTGCGACCACATGGCAGTTCTTCTCTTTCTCCCCGAAGTTATGTTCTCTCCAAAGCCTATGCACCCGTCGGGCTTCGATCATTTGGTCCCGTGCTGCTCGGCTCTGAATATGTAGGGCGATTCTTCGCTCCATCCCTACGGTCTCAGGACGTTGATGTCTCTCCCCAGGCAGTCTTACTCCCAGTCCCGCCTGCCACAACTTTGACGACTCTCTCAGTGGTGGGGTCCGACCACTGGGGTTCGTCTATCCAAGGCCTTAGGGCGGCAGTCTTCTGCGAGGCTCCAACCTCCCCTGTACCTTGCCCTGAACCCAGCCACGACGGAGTGCTGATGTTCTTTTGCGGCCTGCCCTCCCTCGCGGGGTCTCCTAGTTTTTCCCTTTACAGGACCCTATCCCAGGTCTCGCCTGAATCCTAAGCTACCCCTTATGGGCCGGCATGCCCATCTTGGTCCTAGCAGAACCTTCCTTCTTACTGGGAGAGCCCTCGGCTTTCTGTTGTCCTCTGTCCTGCTTTTCCAAAAATGGAAACAATAACAAAGAAAAGGAAATTAATAACAGAAGCTATCTACAACACCCGTGACCCTCTAATTACTACCATCAGGCAGCTTGGTAATAGCGTGCCCAAAATTGTCTGGCCCCACAACAAGCTGTTCCCTTGGTGCCACCTTCTTCCCCCTTTTCTCCCCCCTAGTGAAAGAATACATTAAACAGACCCTCGACGTCCCTTCCGGCTCAGAATATCGACTCTCCTCAGAAGGGTTGCCTTGGGTCCTCAATTCTATTTTTAGCAGCCTCCATTGCTGTCGTGGCCATCCGTCTCCCACTTCAGAAGATCCCAGGGACTGGGCTATACTTATGAGGATCCCTCTTGGCTCGGTACCTCGCATCCCTTAGATCTCCCTTTTTCTTCAGGGTTCCCCCAGGGTACCTCACTCTCCCATCTGGTCTCTGGAGCCTCTTCCCGGGGTCCTATGTTGAGATGCAGGCGGGCCACCTCTTTCTCCCCTGGTCTGGCAATGGCGTCTCTCTCTTGAAGACCTCTGGGGCAGCCTCCTGCCCTGAGGGAGGCGTTCTTGCTCACCCCCTCTTCCGAGAGGGGTCCTGGGGATACTCTCCCCGTGCTCCTTCCCAGCCTCCTCTCCCCTTCTGCCTCACTGGCCACACCTCCTATTCCCCTGTGCCGGCTCTCCTCCCTCCTCTCTCCAGCTGGCTGCACTTTCAAAAAGATGTGGCTAACAAGCCGCGCGGGTCCTGCCGCTGCTTCCGGTCCCACTGCGGTTCCTGCTGCAGGTAAGGAGTTTTTGTTTATTTTTCCCTTCGTTGCATCTCCCCTGGGGTGTGCTGGCCCCCAGAGGCCCTTCTTGACCCTTCGGGGTCCGCCTCTTGTGTTTTTCCCAGGACAGCCTATACAGCTCACCGGTTGGTTTTCCATTGATCTGTTCTAGGGGGATTCCCACCTTCCTTAGCTCAATCCAGAGCTGTTGGCAAGGAATTTTCTTCACCTCCCCTGACATTTCTTTCACTGCTGCCACCTGTTTCAATTTTGGGTGTTCCCCAGTCAAATTGATTGAAGTATGCAACCCCTTTATAATATCTTTTAGGGAGAGGTTCATCCAAGTATCATATCGTTGCATCAGGAGACTCTGCAAGGGGCTTGTTCCCTTGCGAAGAGTGCTTTCCCGTGAGGATTCAGTGACTAGGACTTGCAGGGGGTCATTGTTTAACTGGTCATACAAAGCTGCTTCAATAAACACATCCCCACTTAATTGTTGTACACCCCCCTCCCCCAATCTACCCACTTTGGCTCTCTAATGTGTCGATCCCTGGATAGCTCCCAGGCATCCAATGATTTCAACTCCATCCCCATTACTTGGTGAGTGTAATGTCCCATCAGCCCAGGATCTATCAGTGAAGAGGCCTGGGCTGTCTTGTACCACTCTCCTGGGAAGATTTTTGCCATCACTGCTGCTGATTCTCGAGGAGTGAAAAATTTGTCTAACCCTTGGGAGACTACTCTATTAGCCCACATGCCCCAGGTTTCTTTCGTGTCTTTTGTCCAGCCTGCCAACTCAGTCTGGAGGTCTGTCGGCTTCCAAGGCATCACCTCCCACTCTTGCCCAGCAAGCCTCCCATCTGGCACCTGATGTACTCTGGATTTCATAACTGCACTTACCTCTGACTTCTCTGGCAGAGTTGTCTCCACCTCTGTTCCCAAAAAGGAGGGGGTAGACTGGTTGTTTTGATCCCCGACCCGATCGATCACCACCACTTCTTGCCCCTCATCTAATTTTGGATCCTCTAAAGGCAACAAAATTCCCACCATTTCCCACAACAGAGAGATGGCGCCTTCTAGTAACACTGTCTTCCCTGGTTTTCTGCCTGCCTGCCATTGGGCAAAGACTCCTTCCACTGCAGCAAGGGACCTGAGGTTCCTTACTCTGGAGGGGGACCATGGATGTAGTCTCTTACTAAGTTCGGAGAGATTCATGGTTTTTCCCTGGCGTGTGAACATGTCTATCACTCCTCCAACACAGCTGGCCAGGCCGTTCCGAGGAGGGGTCTCTCATGCCCGCATTCTCCACCATTTGTTAGGGGTTCCCTCCCTTCCCAAAAGGGGGTAGGTGAGTAACCCATGAGTCACATGCCAGGTAAAACCCAAATGTCATTCTTTATTGCAAAAGAAAATCAACAACACACAGAGAGAATATTATAACAAGCTTCTGAGCTGCAAGCATGTCGGGCTGGAGGAAAGGCATACACCTATGCACAACAAGGAAAGAAGGGGTTGCCATGGCCCCTCCACCATCTCTCTCAGCAGGGACTATAGGACTCCAATGACAAGCTGAAGCACAAGACAATTGTACATGCCTGCTGCAGCTTCTTGCTGGAACACCA
>NW_017728994.1:35932809-35944051 GCF_001723915.1 Gavialis gangeticus | reverse complement strand
AGGAAAGAAGGGGTTGCCATGGCCCCTCCACCATCTCTCTCAGCAGGGACTGTAGGACTCCAATGACAAGCTGAAGCACAAGACAATTGTACATGCCTGCTGCAGCTTCTAGCTGGAACACCACTCCAAATGGAAGGAAGTGCCCACCTTATCGCATCCGCAACTGCACCTTTTCTGGATGGGTGTGGTCCCAGTAGTGTGGGTACCATTGGGCAATAAGATTCTGGGTCATCTGCTTTTCTGGGGACATTTTCTTTGTCCAAGGGGTTCCACTACCATGCCCTTAAGTGCTCTTCCACCCACTGCTGTTGGTGCTACCCAAGGGGAGACAGGTTTGTTGACTAGCACCTGTGACTCACTGTTGCGCCACTGGCTGCGCCATCTATGCATCTGGTGGTGAGTGGGGATCAGCCAGAGAAAGAGAGTGATAAAAGGCAGTTGAATTCTGTATCCCAGTGCAAGTGAGATGGGTCTGTGGCCTGCAGTGCATGGGGTCATTCCATCAATAGTTAGTGTGTTCACTCTACCCTTCTGTGTCAGGTGGCTGTCTGGTGAGAAGTGTCACAGGAGAAATGTAATTCAAGAGGGACTTGTCAGCAGAGGGCACTGATTTGTGCCCCATACAGTGGAGTGGGCTCCTGACAGAAGACTGGAGAATACTGAATACTGTATAGTTGTGTTTAGTATTCAGCATTTGGAAAAGAAAGTCAAGGGTCTTGAGTCATCCACCAAGTTTTACTTTCTTCTCTCGAAACACAAGCACCTAGTCCTTCCTGTACAAGATTCTAGGTAATGTTTTCCAAGATGCATTTCCTGCATGAAAATTACTGTAATGAGAACTTCCACTAGCAGGATTTTCAAAAAGTACAGAGTAGATATTGTCACCTCCACTGGAAGGAAGTTTCAACTAGGTAAAGCACTATGAGAAGAAGCCTACGTCTGCTGCCTGCTCCCAGGGCTATTTATACAATTTCCCCCTAATGATTATATAAAGAAAGATGTCCAAGCAGGATTGCAAGCAAGGACTCCCTCCCTACCAGAGGGAAGTATCCTACCAGACTAGGCCATAAAGTCAGCATCTCCATTTTTTTATTTCTGCCCCCTTGACTCTTTCCCTCTTGGCTGCCCAGTGGCTTAGTTTCAAGAGGAATGTACTTTCCCTTGTGCCTAAAGTGTAGCTTTCTGGTTAGGACACTGGTCTGTGGCATGGTAGATCAGGATTCAAATCATATCAGGCAGTGTTTGACCCATAATATGGGTTTCCCATATTCTGGGGAGGTGCTTTAACCCATAGGCCCTTTGCCTCTTATTATCAGTGTCAGGCAGTTGCTAGTAGTGGCTTTTGGTTGACTACAATTCTGGAGGTTTTGCATGGCATTTCTGTGCTTCCATAGCAAAATCAGATTTCAAAAGAAAGTAAATGCAAGTGGACATCTTGGTGGCTACATTAAATTGTTTCTGAGTTAAAACTTAGGTGCACAGGGTGTCAAGTGTCTGCATTTAATAGGGTTCAGGCCATTCCATGGGGTGAAATAGGATGAGTTTTCACAGCATTAACATTTTAAAACTAAAAGTATTCTAGATTAAGGTTATCATTCCCTATTTTATATAGAGGTTTAAAACTGTTTAGATTGAGGCTGTGCATTTTCTGAGCAGCTGGAGGCTGCGTACCACAGAGATCTCCCTCCAGCCCCACACCTCAGAGGTCATGCTGCTTGAGTCCCCTCTTCCTCCCCATCCCATTGCACTGCTACTGTGTTGCTAGCCTGGTGGCACCCAAGTTGTGTCTGGACCAGTGGCTAACAGCTGCCTGCCCATGTACAGGGGTGCCAGCTCCAGCTCCTCCCCAACCCTACCCCTGGGTCCCGGCCTGCACCTGCTGGTCATGGTGAAGTGCTGTTACAGCATCACCTCCAACAGCTGATGCAGGATGGTTCCCCATTACATTGCCCCCTGTGAACTCTCCATGCCCATTCACACACCTGCCAGGTTGTAAGGTGCCATGGAGGGTGCACGGGGCATGGCTTCTGCCATCACGAGCAGCAGATACCATTGCACACACATGTGAACATATGTGTGTGCAAAAGCAGGAGTGATATGGATAGTGCACAGGATCCTGTTAAGCCACAAGATGAACAGCCCTGGTTTAGGTGATCTTATTCTCTATTAATTTCTATAGGTTATGGGAAAATTTTTGCATACCACTGTTTTATGTCTATAGAACTATTTTTTTCATCCCACTACTGTGTGTATATATATATATTAATTCTTCCCTGAGAAGAATATATCCTCAGGGAATTTTGGCAATGTTAACTAATTACACTGTGTAAAAAACAAGATTGATTAGCTTATTCAAGTTAATAACAGTTTCTCCATAACACAGAGCAGCCAATCCTCTTACATATGCTAATCTCATCTCCCTAATTTGCTCATCAAAGGTCAGCAAGAGGGTTTTGTTTTAGCACTGCTAACATTGTCTGATTTTTAGATGAGTTTAAAGAAACAGATATGCACAAGGCTTTAAAAGCCATAATAAAGGTACATACATTTCCAGTGAAAGCATCCAGAATATATGTATTTATCCATATGCTTTATTATAAGAAATATGGAAATTTATTTTTCGTTGAGGTAAGTATTGAATCATAGAATCATAGCAAATTAGGATTGGAAGGGACTTAACTGTTGCTTCAAAGGAAGGCTGCAGTCTTATGATCTGGCACAAAAATACATCAATTGCACAGTTAAAATTTGGAAAAAAGACATGGCAACCCAGACTAAGAGAGAACAAGTGACAAATGATAATCACATTGTTTGTCGTACTGCCAGACGGAGCTCAGAAATCTGGATGCTAATGGCATCATAAAAAACTGTACAGCATTGAATTGGCTTTGAGTACAAAAAGAGGTATAATAGAGGGAATTCTCCAGCGTCTGTTAAAAAAAATAACCTTTCTCCTAAAATTCTGAATCAAGGTTAAGCCAAATTTGCTCTTATATTAGAGGTCTGAGTCCTGCATGTGGAAAGAAGTGCCTGGTACTACAGAGAGGTGACCTGAATAAAAATGCCGTTTCGATCTTGCTCAGTTTTTCTGTATGGTGCTTTCCTTCACTGTGGAGGATTTTTTGCTATATGCTGCTTTCCTCCACCATTCCCTGGTCAGCCCTGGTCAGCCCTTTTACTTGGCACATTAAATCTATCTTGGACTCCTGCTGTACTTGGTCTTGGTGAGGCCGCAACTGGAGTACTGTATTCAGTTTTGGGCTCCACAATTTAAAAAGGATGTGGAGAAGCTTGAGAGTGTCCAGAGGAGAGCCATGCGCATGATCAGAGGGCAGGAAAACAGTCATTATGATGAGAGGCTGAGAGCCGTGGGACCCTTCAGCCTGGAAAAGCGCAGGCTCAGGGGGAACCTGGTGGCTTCCTATAAGTGTATAAGGGGTGTACATCAGGATCTGGAGGAACGCCTGTTCACCAGAGCACCCCCGGGGATGATAAGGTCAAACAGTCACAAACTCCTCCAAGACCATTTCAGGCTGGACATAAGGAAGAACTTCTTTCCTGTCCAAGCCCCCAGGGCCTGGAACAGACTTCCACCAGAGGTGGTGCAAGCACCTACTCTGGACTCCTTTAAGAGACATTTGGACGTTTATCTTGCTGGGATCCTTTGACCCCAGCTGACTTCCTCCCCTGGGGTAGGGGGCTGGACTCGACGATCTTCCTAGGTCTCTTCCAGCACCAGTGTCTATGAAATCTATTAAATTGACAATTGCCATATAATCGCTTTATACGAATATTCCTCCCCTCTTGCCTAGCCTTCGTCTGCCTGTTGCCTTGTTTAGAATTGAGCTCTTTAGGGTTGTGATTAGACCTTTTTATAGGGCTTCAGAGCACTGAGCACATTATGGGAGATGCCAGTCAAACAACAAGAGTCAATGGTTGTGGCTGATGGGAAACTTTTAGTTGAAGCTTTTGTCACTGATGAAAAATTACTTCCCTCTTCCCCAGAGTAAACATTTCTATGAACATTCTTGCTCCCTTTGAAATTTTCTAGCTTATCAGCAACAGCAGCTATATCAAGTATGAAAGACCTGGAAAAGTGGAAGGTGAAAAAATTGGGGCATTCTTCGGAAATCATACATATTTATGCAAGGTTTTTTCTTTTTAATGGAAGTATTCATGCAAAATAGTTGCTATTAATAATAACGCCACTTGCATCAGTGATTCATCCAGGATAGGAAAGGCTCTCAGGCAACCTTTCCACCCTACTTCCTCACCTTGCATCCACATGTGGCAATAATTCACTATACCCCAGAGAATGATTGTCCAGTAAAAGAATAATAACCTTTACAGGAGTCTGGTTCTAGTTTACTCTAGACCAAGGTGGGCCAGGTGGGGTCACATGATGAGAACAACAGCCTCTTTGCCCATTGAGACAGAACAGTAACCTTTTGGTGCATTGCATCTTTTGTGGACTTATTAGCTCTCCATGTAATAAACCATGCTTTATGAACTGACAGCTGGATTATATGCTTCATAGACAGCATAACCCAGTCTGAAGCATGGTGGAGGAAAGCAGCATATAGAAAAATTGACCAACATCGAAAGCCCATGTAAAAAGTGATCTTCAAAAGGTGTAAATCCTATCCGCTGGAAGAACTTCTGCCTGGAGGATGGATGTCTAAGGAAAGAACAGACTGGAGATGGTATAAGTTTAATTTATTGCCCCTGAAAGGCTTTTTGTATTTTGTTTCCTGAAATAGAGTTCATAAATAAATATCTCAGGGATGTATGTGGTAGCCGTGTTGATCTGAGATGAAAAGAAATGCAAAAAACTAGAACTCTTGGTTTCAGAATGATATCTTTTATTAGACCAACTGAGAAATTGCAAAAAAATAATCTTTTTATGGAAGTTTTTGGGCTCATGTGCTCTTCTTCATCAGGCTCAGCGAAAGTTCAAGATGGTAAAGATCCCCATATGTAGGAAGCAGAAGCTAGAACACTGTCCCTCTGGGTCCATGAGAGTCTTTTTGTGAGCTTGCTCTTTGTTGCGTAGGTCAAGCAGAATTTCTTCCCTCATGGTGTCAGATGGCAGGCAGATAGGTGTAGAAATCTTTCTTGTTGTTCAGCAATGCAGTTTATAATCCAAAATCGGCTAAAGCTTCACATCTTCCATGTTTCAGGGATGTATGTGGTAGCCATGTTGGTCTGAGACAAAATAAATAAATATATTTCATTTCAGTTCCCAAGTAATCTAAAATACACTACAAACCTTACCATCTTATGCTGGAGTCCTTTCTGTCTTTTACTGAAACATTGAGATTAACAATGCACAAGAAGTCTTCACCATAGGTCTAGCTTGGAAAGGGCATTAGCATGCTGTGATGGGTGGATGAATGTGTATTTGTATCCACCCTTTCTAATGAATGGAATCAAAACTATTCCATGTGTATTGTATGCTTTGTGTTACCATTTATTTCACCTAGTTGGGTAAAATAGATTAGAAGAGATATGCTGCTAGGAAATACTCTAGGATTTAAATGCCTTAAAGTACTCGAACTCCCATCCAGCAGAAATGACATGACAAAAAAGCAATTCCTAGCTGCACACTTATTTCAAGCAAATCTTGTCCAATTCAAATAGCTTCCCAACCCAGCTCCTATGGTCTCATTTGGCTGTACCAAGTCTGTCATATGCAAACCATTCTCTTTCTATTCCAGGTCTTTGGCTTCAAACTCCAATCTGTGTGCTGCCAAATGGCATAATATTTAGCACTAGTTAAATACCTTTTGGTTGGATACTGGCCTGCTGAAATTCTCAGCTGCTTTCAGCATATTATATGCCTTTATCTGGAAGGGGATGCTCTGATGCGTTGCCTTTATCTGGAGGGGGATGCTTGATGGGTTGTTTATCTACCAGTATGCACATTCAAGTATGGTGTGTGTGTGTGTGTGTGTGTGTGCATGCATAAGTATTAAATATCAGTGCAACAAACGGCAACACATTGTATTTCTTAAAATATGTTTAACACCTGAACAGGGATGCAGGGATTTATGTTTTTCTTAGATGTAGAAGTCACTTTCTGGAGCGAGCAGCCATTGCTTCTCAACTAAGGCATGCTGTGGGTAAGGGGACTCCAGAGGTCAGGGGAGCATGGGTAGGTTGGGTGTGGAGGAGGGGCAGCAGCAGGGGTGGGGAGGGCCCTTGCCCAAGTGCGGGGCTTACTGTGTAGGTGAGGGAGGAGTGCCTGGTGGCCCAAATCTGTCCCTATTGGCAGAGACGATGTGTGGCACCTGTTGTTTTCCTGGGGTACAGGGGCATTGCACCTGGCTGACTGGACACAGACCCCCTCCAGAGAGAATCTGGAGCTTCTGAAGACCAGCAATGCCCCTGCTGACCTCCTGAATGGGGTTGATTATCTGGAGCTGGTGGGGCAGCCACTGGCCCAGGCTGCCAGAGCTGCTGGGCAATGCAGGGGGTGGGGACCACAGAGGGATGGGCTTCTGGTGCCCCAAGGGATACTCTCCCATTGATGCCTCATTGCTGATGCTAGGCTGTAACGGAGGCTCAGGCAGGTTGCTTAGGCTGGAGTACACAGCATGGCTCTGGCCAGGGTCCTGGGGTGTGAGGATATGGTCTAGCTGCTGCATAAAGGGCATGGAATTGCGGGCAGGCCCCAATCAGCAGTTGTGGCCAGTGATGATGACCCACTATGCGCACAAGGCCTTAACCTTTATGGGGCACTGGCATGCCAACCAGTTATGCCCATGCTCCCACATGTGACCTCACAGGCCCTCATACACATGGGGTCATGCCGAGTGTGACCTCTTAGTGGTGTGGCTGACCGGGAGCAAATTCACTCCCAGTTGGCATCTACATAGGAACCACTGTGTAGTAACTACTCTGTAGTTAATTTGCTGCCTGCAGTTAATTTGCTCTGAGGTTAATTTGTAAGCTGTGCTGTGTGTGGACCCTAACCATAATATTCTATGCTAGCAAATTACCCATGGAACAGACTAATTTACTGTGCAGTAAGCAGTAAGTGTCTGCACATGTAAGCGGTGACACTTTATTATGCAGTGTATTAGTCTACTGCACAGTAAAGTGTCTCGTGTAGACATGCCCAGGGTGTGGCAGGAAAAACAGATCTTAGGTGTGTGTGAATTCCAGTGTGTATATATGCAGGGAGCTATATTAGCAGTTTTCCAATTCCTGGTTTCCCATTCCTATTTCCCTATTAGTAGTTTTCTATGCTCCAACCCTTTCTGCTCCCACAGACTACACAACACATAACTTTTGCACAATATTAGCCTTTAGCACATGCTTAACTTTAAGCATGCATTTAGCTCTGCCATCTAGTACTTCAAGGCTTTCTAGTTTAGGACTAGGATAGTTAATGCCTCACAGGATGTGTCTACATGACATGTTTATTGTGGAGCTGCCTACTTAGCTCTGCAATACACATCTGAGCATTTTCGTGTGGACCTGTTAGGTTGTAGTGAACTAATAAATGCCACAGGTTAGTGCTTGTAAATACAAGTACTTTCCTGCAGCAGAGTTTTTTAGTGCACAGCAACACACATGTACATGCTTATAGGGCAGGCTGGGGTATGAGGGTGCTTCATTGTGGGAGCTGCCTACCAGCTAGCCCCGCACTTGGGTACCCTCATGCCCTGGCAGCATCTCTGCAGCACCTTGAGCCCCCTGGGCTCCCTCCAGCTGGGGCTACTCCAATTCGGCTCAATATGCTGTGGTCCTGGGTGCACATTCAAATGTGGCACCTGGGAGCAATAAACTTCAGTGTGATATGCACCAGAGTTTATTGCTTTGAATTAATTGCATGTGTAAATGCACCCACTTCCTGTGTAGCTGGTGTGCTCTAACTGCTGCCTGTTCTGCTGACTGGTATTATCTTAGTGTTTTCTTGTGTTTTTTTTAAATGTTGTTTTATTCACCAGCTGTCTGTAGGCAATTTTTTTTTGTTCTGTGTGTGGACCGTAACCATTATTGTTATTTGCAGGATCAAGACATTACTCCAATTTTTCTTCCCATATAATGCTGCAGTTTGTGTTCTCCTTCCTTTTATTATTTTGAAATATATATTTTAAGTAGTCTAGGGCAACTTGCAATTAAACTTCCTTGGTTCATTTATCAGATAACTCCACCCTCTTAGCTCTAGATCCTGCCGTCATTATGGTGCAGGACTGCTACTGCAGAAATTTTGACTGCAACTTGGAGTAAAAATTAGAGTATAAGTTGTTGTTTTAGGTTTACATCAGAGTAATTACTAACCTAGTTGAAAATGCTCTGGGCTGAGAACAGAGTGTGTCTCAATGAGCCCAATGAGATGATTTCTGACAGAAAAACAAATTTTGCTTTGCCTAAAATATGTAACAACATGCCTTTATATTATACCCTCAGCTGGGGAATCCTCCTAAGTGTCTGGAAATCAAAACCAGCTTGCAAACAGCACTGAGCAATGGTCTAAAAGTAACAGGACCAGTTAGGGCTGCAAGTGGACCTGAATTCAATTTTTTGGTTCTGCCTCAGGCTCCCTGGAGGCATGTCTAGAATACAACGGTGGTTTATGTTCCTCAACGATATGTTTAGAGACACTGTCTAAACATAGAAGTATGTCAGTGAGACTACTCCAGGTTTATCTCCAGTGTCTGCTGTCTAGCAAGCTGAAGAGGGGAGGGCAAAGGTAGGGGGCTTCCAAGTGAACTCAGAGGAATGTTCCTCACTCATGATCTTGCAAGTTTGGAGTATACCTTAGGGGTAAAGTCAGAGAACTTGCTGCTGTTTATCCTGACTGGGACATGCTAATACTGTGAAGCAGACAAGTTTTGTGTCACCTTAACAAAAAACATAAGCTGACATCCTCAAATACCTTTGAGAATCAGGGTGTGACAGAGGGCCATCCTGAGGCTGATCACTACATCAGCCCGCCCTCCTGCCTACGGCAGTCCACCCACCAGTCTCGCCCACTAGGCCTTTGATATAATTAATAAGTTGTTTCTAGGTGGGAGGTTGCCCCCTTATGCCCTATTACCCAGGGCATAATACACAACTCCAACTTTCCTTTACCATGTCCCATGCCTACTGTCTGTTACTTCTGCACTCCTCTGATGCTGGGCTCTGCACCCCAGTAGCTGAGCCCCTCTGGCACTAGGGCTCTCTGTGCCCAGTAGCTGTGGTCTTCTGGTGGTATGGCTCTCTACAACCTGGTAGCTGTGCCCCTCTGGTGCTAGGGCTCTCTGCAGCCTTGAAATTGTGCCCCTTGGATGCCTCTCTCTGTGCCTGACCCTGGGCTCTACCCAAATTGTGTGGCCCTTATAAGACCTTCCTTATAGCCTCATCCCAGTCTTCTGGTGCAAACAGAAACACAAACATAAGCCCCTAGTGTTGAACATTATCAGTGACAACAATGTTATGCCCCCTAAGGGGGCAAACTCCCAGGCCCAGTCACAGTGCTGGCCTGCCCACCCGTCTTTGAGCAATCTGCCACCCTACTTTCCTGCCATGCCTTGTTGTTAAATAATTAAGATGTTACTAGGTGGATGGCTGCCCTTCAAGTGCCCTGGTGCCAAAGGGCACTTCTTACATGACGCTGAGCTTCCCTTTCTTGTGTCCCATGCCTTGCAGATGTCATCCAGTTTGTTCATACTGCTCTGGATTGCAGCCAGGTCAAACTCAAGACCTTGTTATGCCTCTCTTATCCTGCCCAGTCCAGGGCCTCACTCAGTGTGCCTCCCTCTTACTGGGGCCTCTATCTGCCCACTCTTACTGGGCCTCTGTCACTCTGCCTGATCCTGGGCCACACACACACACTTCCCTGCTCCCTTGAGCAGCTCCTGTAGGCCATCAGGATTATCCTTTCATTCCTTAAGTGACCCTCAGCATAATGCACTGTGTTTGTGTGTGCCACTTTGGGTGATGCTGCATGGACGCAGCTGGAGTGGCTGCCATTGCTCCTGCCTGACCCCAAGTCCCCTGCTGGATCAGGTAGGAGCCACTCCACCTGTGCCCATCTATTCTAACGGGTTGAGGGAGAGAAGTAGGGGAAGCAGACTTGCTTTACTTCCACTATATAAACCACTGTTTTGCTCTAAGGTTTTTTTTTTCAGTAAGGATTTAAAAAGAGGAGGGGAATAAGATCTAAAATTTTAAATTTGGTGTATGTAGCCCTCTCCTTCTCTCAGGGCACCACTGGGCTCCAAGAGTGGTGTACGCCCCTTTTTCTTTTCTTTTCAGATACTCAGTTATTCCACCTTAGGATCAGTGATCCCAGGGTTCTTCATGTTCAGTGTCTCTACCTAGTGACTGGGTGCACACACTCTTGGGTTATTCCTGTGTATAATAGCCAGGACTCAAAGAACAGAAGGGCTAGGGACAGAAGTTACATATAAACCAGTATACACAGTATAACCAGTATAAACTGGTTCATATCTGTAACACAACAGAAGTTCAGTGCACATAAACCACTTTCAAAATGGCCAAACCCAGTTTAAGATAAATTTGGATGGGTGTAGTATCAGACTTAACTGATTTAGGTTAAACTGGTTTATTGAAATTCTGTCCCAGATCCCGATCAAATTCAAGTTAACTCACAGTGTTCCAGCATCCCAGGATGCTCCGCACCTCCCCCAGAATTCCCTGCCCCTTGCAGGGTGGGTGGACTAGCCTTGTCCCAAAGTGTCTTCTCCAGCTGAGTAGGAAGACGTGCTGTAGTGCCTCCCAACTTCTGGCCTGGGCCACTGCAGGCATATGGCTGTATTTCTGGAATCAAAAGTGAATGCCTCTTCATTTGCTTATCAATTCAATCTATACAGCTTAGACTAACCTGTGAAGATTGAATCAATTCAGCCTTGGGCTTGTTGACTCTTTGTACTTAGCCACATGACCATGCCCTTTATGTGGCAGCTGGACCACATTCTTGCAGCCTGGGACCCTGGGCAGAGCTGTAGCATGTTCTCCAGCATGGGCAGCCTGCCGGAGCCTTCATCACAGCCTGGCAGCAGCGATGAGCTGCCAGAGTGGAAGGGGCCCTCAGGGCACCAGTAGCTCATCACACTGTGGTCCCTACCCCTAGCATTGTCCAGCAGTTCTGGCAGCCCAGGCAAGTGCCTGCCCTCCCAGGTCCAGTTGTGTAGCCCCACCCAGCAAGCCCCACCCTGGTGCCAACTTACAAGCTCCAACTCCTCCCCGGAGGGGGCCCCTCCCCAGCCAGCCAGGTGCTGTGGGA
>NW_017728994.1:35918987-35932580 GCF_001723915.1 Gavialis gangeticus | reverse complement strand
GGTCCTCCCCTACCCTCTCTGTCCCTGCCCCTGCTCCTGCCCATGCCATTTCCCCTGCCCTCCCTCCCTGCCTGGCCTGGATGGGCTCCCCTTGGCCCCTGGAGTCCTGCCCTGCCCCACCCCGCCCCCCAGCCAACAGCATACAGGGGGGCTGGAGGAAGTGCAAAACTTTATTGATCAGCCAGCGCCCTCTCAGAAAAGCAGGCATGGGCCTTTCACATGTGGAGAAATGTGTTAATGCAGGCAACAATGTTGTCCTTGACTGTGGGGAGCAGGGATGCATAGCATAGGAACAGGTACCCCTCCAGGCAATGGTGAACGTTGTGGGGAAGTGTGGGTTTTCCTGCCACACCATCAAAGCTCAGGGTTCCATGTCAGGTTCTCAGATGTGCCTGGAAATCATGGCAATCAGCAGCAGCAGGGTGTAGAGCATTGCACGGACACCTCTGGGCAAACAGCTCATCATGGTGCACCTGGGACACTTACCAGGGGCACGTTTGGGGCTCAGGGCACATGTGGTGGTGGGCCTGCCCTGGGGCATCTCCAGAGAGGCCTGGTGGAGAGAGGGCAGGGGCACTACCAGGTCTGCATCCCAGTTGGCTGGGAGCCCCAAGCCCTCCAAGCACAGGCAGCGTGGGCCTGGAGGTAACGAAGGAGATGTTCTGGCCTGCAGGAGAAGTGGGAAGTGAGTTTGCAACAGCCACAGCAGGCACTGCCAGAGGCCAGGCCTGTCTCAGCTTGTGAAGTGGTCAGGGAAGGCAGGCTGCCTACGGCAAGTACCCAGCAGCCCACCTGCCCATGAAGAATGAATGGGGATGGGGGAGGCTCAGCTGGCAGCCACCTGTGCCAGGGTCTGCCCGGTCACCTTACCATGGTCCCTGGCCACCTGTGCATGCACAAGCCCAGATCTGAGGCTGGGCAGTGCATAGCCTCTGGTATACTGCATGTTATCTCAGAAATGCTGCAAACTCTCACAAATAGCCTCTTTTTCCTGGCTCTGAAGGTCCAGCAACTTCATGCTGGGGAGAAGCACCAGCTATGCATGGGGATGCACTGTCAGGGTCACCGCCAGTATCAGCTGGGGCCCCCCCTATGTGCTGGCTCCACCAGCAGTGGGTCTAGGACCAGACCCTGCTCTGGACTGGCTGGTCACTATGGCAGAGGAGCAGCTGGCAGACTAATGGGCCTGGTGCACGTAGGACATTATGCACAAGCAGGACAGGATCACACAAAAGTTGAAGAGGGACTGGACAGATGTGGGGCATCCAGGGCAGGATCCTGGTCCTTGAGGTGAGGCACATCACCCTCCTCAAGATGATGGTGGAGGCCCAGGAGCGGCAGGCTGCGGTGGTGATCAGGGCAGTGGAGGCCATGGAGGAGGACTGCCAGGTGCTGGGCACCACCTTGGCTCTGGCAGTCACCTTTGTCCTGCCTGCTGCTTTTCCCTCAGCCACAGCCTTCCTGCCCCCTGGCAGCCACCTGCCACCAGCTTCAAGCCCCCTAGTGGGCTTAGGCTGAGGTGCAGTAGTTCCTCCAGAAGCCATGGCCCCCTGATCCAGCACCCGGCCCACATCCCCTCTCAGCTGCACCCCTCCCACACACCTGGGCCCACCCCTCCCACTCACCCCAGCTCCATGCAGCCCCAGAGCAGAAGCTGCTCACAGTGGGACTAGCACCACACACAGGCCAGGCTGGCCTTGGCCAGTGGCTGCAGGAGGGGGACCCAGCCATTCTGGCAGAGTAGTGGCTGTCCTTACCTCTGGGAGAGCCCCTCACTTGCCGGCCTCTGTGACAGGTAAAAATTGTGTCTAAGGTGCTTGCCGAATGCTGTGAGGGTTAGACCAGGTGGGGTTTTTTTTTTGTCATTTGTTCATGTATTGTAAGCTGTATGTCACCGCTAAGAGCCTAATTAAAGTCAAAGATTAGTAAGGCCTTGTATCTAGTGAGGCCTAGTAAATTTAGCAAGGCCTTGCAGACGTAGTAGTAGGATTTGTGGCACGGTTAAAATTAACCTTATCATAAGAATGCAAAGGTTTGTACTGCTAGTGGTGGGTCCTAAGGAAATTTTGTAGTGGGAGAATCTGAATGGCTGTAAGTTATCAGCATAGCTCAGAAGTTATAAATTAGCTAGCATATCCAGAAATCATTAAAAGGAAGAAGCAGTGGTGTGAGAGAAGTTACTGATTTAAAATTATCTGCTGACCTGGATTCAGTAGGCCAGTGCATCTCGAGGAGCTTAAGGATTGAATACCAGTGTCCTTCCCGGTACCCCTCGGACAGTGCTGATCGGGGACGCCTTACTTCACTGAGCTTTGTAGAAGAGGAACTTGTCATATATCAGGCATCAGAGGGGACTGCTGGTAAGTTGCTGATGCAAGTTGTTATTGTCTATCATTGTCTTATTAATAAACCTTTCTTACCCCCAACCACTCTCTCAATCCTGAACCCTCTGCTGGCAGCTGGGACAGGCCTCCCTATGGCATGTGCACCTGCAGTGGTATGGCCAGAGGCAGGAGTGCTGGGCCCCTGTCCCTGGGTTCCTCCCCATAGGCACCCCTATCCCAATGCCCCCACCCTGGGAGGTCACACAGAGCACTGTACATAGTGTGCACAAGGAAGAGGGTGCTTTATTGGTGAGGAGGGAAAAGGGGAGGGGGTCTGTTGTTGGGGAGGGAGTGGGGAGATGGGGTCTGTGTTTGTGGAGGGGAATAAAATGCTTTCCAGAAAACTGTCTACAGTGAGTGTGGTACTGGAGGTGTGCAGTGGAGCTGGAGTCTGTGGCTGGCTTTCCAGGTGGCCTACTGCAGGGAGTGGAGGAGCAGGTGATTTGCCAGTGCCTCTCACACCTGGTTCCTGGGATCCTGCTGCTGGGTGTGCAGCTTGCTCAGGGTCTCAGTGCAGAGGGCCAGGTACCCTCTGTCCACTGTGCCTCCTCTGCCCACATCTCACAGAAGAGCTCCTTCCAGGCCTTTCAGATCTTATGCAGTACACAGGCTGTGATGATGACCCAGGGGATGTTGGCCTCCATGACCTTGAAGCAGGCACTGAGGGTGCCCCAGCAGATGGCTGAAGGCACACTACACCAGCATGTAGGTTCAGACTAGGGACCAATTGAAATGTGCCTGGCAGGGGTTCAGCTGGCCAGTGTAGGGCTGCATGAGCCAGAGGAGGAGCAGGGAGGTGGGGTACCCAGTGAGGAGGGGCAGGACTGTTACTTCACCCAGCTGGAGGTCCTGCACCCTGGGTGCAAATCACCTACTCTCCACCAGGGCTAGCAGGGCAGAATTCTGGAACATCCAGGCATTATGGGGGCTGCCAGCGCCACCAGTGCTCATGTTGGTGAAGATGCTGTAGTGGTCAATGACAACCTGCAGCACAAAGCCCTGCTGGCTGTAGTAGGGGTGGTCGTTATGAGGTGGGCAGGTGACAGGGATGCAGGTGCCATCCACGGCCCTGATGCACTGTGGGAATCCCAGGACATGGAACCCCACCACCATCTCCAGGGAGTTGTGGACCCAGAGCATATTGTGCCCCAGCGCATCCAGGACAGACTCCCCAGAGGTCACCTTGCCCATGCCAAAGATGTTGCCAAAGTAGTGCAGGCTTGTAGGTGTGGCCAGTTTGAGCAGGGTGATGGCCAGCCAGGTGCCTGCATGAGGGACAGCCTGCTGCTCCAGGTGTGGGCAGAGCTGATCAAGGAGCTCCTGGAAGGTGGCCTGGGTCACCCAAAAGTACTTCAACCACTGCTTATCATCCCAGGTGCTCTAGACGATGTGCAGCCACCCATCCTGGCTGGCCAGGCAGGGCCACAGGCAGCAGGGCTGGAGCCCCAGGAGCACATGGATGGCACTGGTGGTGGCATCCACATGCATGTTATTGGTGTCCCTGCTGGGGTCCTGGCAGCAGCTCAGGGGCTGGGCTGCATCTAAGGCAGGGAGCCTCAGACTCTGCAGTGAGCCTGGCTATGCAGCCATGCAGCATGGGGGCAGGGGGTAGGCAGGGATGGGACTCACCTGGGCTAGACGTGTAGATGCTTGCTCAAAGCAGGTTTACTGTACAGTAAACCCATTTAGCACTAATTGCACATGTAGATGTGCCCAGTCACTCCTTTTAGGGGATGGGGTCTCTAGCTCAGTCTTATGCGCCTTTGCTAAAAGAGACAAAAATAGCACCTCTCTTTCAGATTCATGGAACTACTCTGAGATGCTTCCCTATCAGCCACCGGAACCTGATTTCTTGTTGTGGGCCTTCTCCACACATACTACCCCTGCCAGTGATCAGTGCACTGACTGAGGCAGTCTCCATCATAAGTAATGGTGTCTGGGGTCCACAGTTGGTTGTCATGCTTGTCTTTTGGTCTCCTGGCCCAGCCATCTAGTTGTCTGTCTCTCACGTACAGGTGAGGTCTCTACTCCTGTGTTGCTTTCTGTAGAAGCTGCCACTGTCAAGAAAAAGCTGGGCTTATCTGTGATCCTGGTCATTACACCACAGACAATATCTGCAGTATAGAGGGAACATTTCCAAAGATACAGCCTATAAATGCTGCTGTGCACTTTTCTTCTTATTTGATCATGGCAGACAAGAACAGTTAGTAAGAAAATGGGAACTTTCTACTCTGCTAATTGTAACTGACAGGTTCTGATAGATGTAGGCAGTTTCGGGCAAGGAGAAATAGAGGATATACCATTGTACAGCTGTGTGCTATCTTTCTTTAGATATCATGATCACAAAAGAGCAGAGATGCCTGATTCTCAGCATCCATATAACTTTTGGTGATTTTGTAGGGATTATGGTGACGATTACTTGGTCCCTAGAAAAAATCCCCATATTTATTTTTGTTTGCTTATGTGGCCTGTAATTTCCAGTCCTTGGTTTGGATGGGAAATACTTTGTTGAAATTGTAACAGGTTAGGCACCTGAAGGTTATATGATGGACCCCTGAAGGCCACCCCCCATCCCTGCTAATTTCTTTTTCTGCCCTGTCTCTCAAGGTCTCACCTTGCCTTCTTTCCTGCCATGTCTTGCTGGAAATTTTATGAAAGGGAGGATGCCCCCAGAGACTGACAAGGCTAATGTGTTCTCTCCCCTGTCCGGTAGTTGACTCTCCTGACCTAGGTTGCTTTAATGGCTAATTGCATGGCTCCAATCCAACCCTACACCATGCCTCATGCCTTCCAGGTGTTTTGAGTCACCAATGAGGTGGGACACTTATCTCTAAGTCTCTAGACCACCTCAGCCCTTCCTTCCCTTGTTGGGGTTTCAGTCTTCCTGGCTTCTGCCCCTCTACTCTGACTGGTACCTTACCCAAGGCCCACTCTTCAAGATCTGGCTTCTGGGCCCTGCAGCCCCCAAGCTCTGCCCCATCTGGACTCCAGATACTCTGAGTAGGCCTTGAGCCTGCCCTTCACAGGGCTCAAGGCTAAACCACCAGTGCAACTTAAACCAAAAATATCTCAGCTCTCTGGCAGATACCCAAACCCTCACTGGGTTTAACATAAAATAAAGGCCATGTGCCTGCTCCAACAAGCCTCTCTCTGCCCACCATATCTTTTCCTTATTGCCAGGCCTGCAGGATTGTTTCCTTCCAGTTCCACTATCAGTTCAGGAGCCCTGCAGCTCTGCTGCCAGGATCTCCTTATTCTGTGGCCTTCAGGGCTAGACTGCCTGACCAGCTCAAGCTCTGAGTTTATATATGGCTCAAACACACCCCTCTTGAGGTCAGGTGACACCCCTGTCAGCTGACCTGATTATAGGGCTGTTTCTTAACTCCTGGTCTGCTGGCTGCCTGTGCTACAAAGATCCTGCTCTTAAAAGGGCCACACTGCTTTTCAGTAACAAGGCATTGGTTCCCTGTTACAACATATATAAAGAAAATGACATAAAAAGGTTAAAATTAAAGTAGCTGATTTGCTTTATTTTAGATGTGATTTTAAAATAATAAATAATAAAAAATCTTTGTTATTTTCTATTTTCATACGTGATTTATTCATTTAAAGATTCAAAACATACATACATTGTCAAGGAGACCGTCTATGGGTTGATACAAAATCAGAAAAGTAGGACTAGAAGGGAATTTAGGAGGTCATGTACTCCTAGACAAGTATTTAACCTGATCTAAAATCTTCCAAGGCTGAAGATTCCACAACCTATCTGGGTAATCTGTTCCAATGCTTATTTTGGTGCCCTGTACTAGTCTTGTCAATCACTGTCTATGCATTGGCTTTGCAAAGAGCCTGTATGGCCTAACAGAGTAGTTTTCCCAGCAGTTCCATGTAACCTATACATTGGTATGCCTAGTTCTATTCTCAGTGAGGTCTGCTTTGGTCAATGCTGGTGGCAGGGCCTATGTGAGCTGATCAATTGTTGTATTAATCTATACCCAGTGAAACCTACACAAGCAATGCTCCTGTTAATACAGCCCAAGGTGCTATTTGCTTTTTTTTTTTCTTTTAGAAGAGTACATTGTTGAGTAATACTCAGTTTACAGTCTGCTATAATCCTCAGGGCCTTTTCTGTAGTACTGCAGCCAAAATAGTTGCTCCTCAATCTGTGTTTTTACATACAATTGTTTTATTCTAAGCATTAGTGATATGTGGGGAGGGCACAGGGAGCACATGCACCCCAGATTTCTGTTCCGATGGTGGAGTATGAGGTGCAGCCTGGCTTGAGCCACGGCCTGGCAGCAGTGGGGACAGCTTTGGCATGATTTCTGCACTGATGGTGTGGTGTAGGGCACAGGGGTGCATGATCCAGTGCCCGGCAGAAGCGGGGATGGTGGCAGCGGTACAGAATTGTGCAACCCCAC
The DNA here is from genome assembly GCF_001723915.1 of Gavialis gangeticus. NCBI lineage: Eukaryota > Metazoa > Chordata > Crocodylia > Gavialidae > Gavialis > Gavialis gangeticus. Next base: position 35,925,775 of record NW_017728994.1, on the reverse strand, counting down.
TGTCAACACTTACGCATCATCTATGCTTCTAAGTACAGGACTTCACATTTGTCCACATTGAATTTCACTCAATTAATTTCAGATAATTTCTCCAGTTTCCAAGATCCTTCCAAATCCTAATCCTGATCTCCCCAATGGTGTACTGGTGTCCTAATGGTACTCTCCCTAATCTTGGTGTCATCTGCAAACTTGCTAAGTGTACACTCAACTCCATTCTCCAAAACATTAATGAAGATATTAAACAGTACCAAGCCCAGGACAGATCTTTGGGAAACCACACTTGATATCCCCTGCCAACTAAACATGAAGCCATTGATGCATCCCATCTGAACCTGTTCACTTGACAACATTCTGCTTCACTAAGGAATCTCTAACATACCTGAAATCAGCCAATCAGACTGCTTCTGCAATTTAAAATCACTGTGGAAATTCTCCCTAAATTAAAAATATTTGTACTTATTTTTTTTTAAAGCATCAGTTACCCCCTAAAAAATACAAGGCATTATCAGCTACAAAATATCCACCACTTTTTTTTTTTTAACATCCATGAATAATAAAGTAGAAATGCTGACTAATATGTGCTCCCCTGGAAGGTTCAGGTACCAGCTCTGTATCCCATGTTTGACAGTCCTGGAACTGGTAGAAAACATATCAAATTATCTTTGCTTTTCAAACTGAAATTCCCAGTTCAAACCCATGTTTAAAAAAAAAACAGTCCAGCTCAATGCCAAGCCAAACAGAATGAAAGGAAAGCAAGGGTGATTATAATGCATTTTCTGCTTCGAAAAGCAACAATGTTGTTACTTAAATTACCGTTGATTCTAAATAATGCTGTTGTAATCAAGCTAAGTTATGACCCGTGTTATAATTAGTGTGAAATTCAGCAGTTGTGACTGAACCTTTCCACAAGAGTCTTGACCAGTGCCTGTGATATGTTAGTGTTAGCTATGTTGAGGTTGCTTGATTTGGCATTACACGATTAAATCTCCCCCAAGATCTGGGGCTCATCAGTGATCCAAAAAGCCCTTCTTGGTGGTCTGAATCATGACATCATTTGAGAGTAAAGCAATGAAGGGCTGATGTGCTGGGAAAAGACATGACATGATGAAGCAGGAAAAGCTTTAAGGCCTGGAAGTTCTTAAATTCAATTCAAATATGGATGTTAAAGCTGTGATCTAAAGGTTTGTGTTGGTTCTTTAGGGAAATCTTAGAGAGGAGGAATGGTATAGCAGAAAAGACATGACATAGGGGACACATCCCACCACAGACTTCAAGTGTGATATTGGGAAGTCATTCAGACCTGGATTCTCAAAGGGATATTCAAGGGGTGCTAAGCCTTTTAAGATCTGGGGCTCAGGTTCTCTGGGCCTCAGTTCCTCACCCATGATACGGTGTTGTTAGGCTGAACACATTAAAGATTGTAAGAGATTCAGATACCACAGTAACAGGGACCAGGTAAGTGGTGGCTTCTCAAGTGACTGTAATAATAGTCAAGTGTCTCACAGCCACTAAATATATCTCCTAATTCCTGACAGGATTCCTGTAAGATTGGGAAATGCTTTCATCAGCACTGTACAAAGAGGCACCTATTAAGGGTGTGTGAAGTGGGCCCCATTTGATTGGATTCAGATTCGGCCTGAATCAGGTACAGGGTTTTGATTTGTTGATTCAGATCACTGTCCCTGATTTGATTCTGCCGAATCTGAATCTGAAGATTCGATGCTGTTTCAGAGAATCAGCAATCCGTACATAGCCACAGCTTTAAAAATTTTTCTACATACCTTGATGTAGCAGATACAGCTTGTGATTGCTGCTATGCTGGGGTACATGAAGCATCCCACAGGAGTGTGGGGGGGCCCTCCACATGCTTGGCGGTGAACCCAGAAGTGGACCAGAAGTACATCCGGTCCCCATCCGGGTCTGCCAGGGAGTGCACTGCTCACCCCCGTGCTCACCCGCTCACGGATCGGCTGCAGAGTGACCTCAGGTGCCCCCCTGCAGACCCAGAAGGCACCAGTTACTGAACCAGGGGGACATGGAGGAGCCCCCCCAGCGTGCTTCCCACCAGACCTGGAAGTGGACTGGAAGTGCTTCTGGTTCACTGCCGGGTCTGTTGCTGAGCGCACTGGGGAGCCCCCCACACTCATGTGGAATGCTCCATGTGCCCCAGCACTGCAGCATTCATGAGCTGCCTGGTACCTCGAGATATGTAGAAAAAACTTTTAACACTCTCCATGTCCAAATCTCCAAATCTTTCTGAATCTCTCTGAACAGATCTGAAGGGTTCCGATTTGATTCAGAGAGATTACAGGGTCCTCTGATTCAATTTGGATTTGGCGATTCAACCACAGAATCGGGCTGAATCTCCAATGAATTGAATCAGGGACTGAAGCTTTGCATAGTCCTAACACCTATAATAGAGTAGGACTAAGGTTCAGATCCAATTTGGCCTTAGAAACATTTAAACTGGGGTGGGATTTTGGTTCCTAAAGTTCCAATGAGCGATCCACTTTGGCCCTGCTCCACAAGCCACAAAGCTCAGCAGGTGCCTAAACTCATGCAGCATGTCCAGTTTGGATTGTAAAGTTCTTTAGATAACTTCACTTGTGCATCTGCACATATGCAGAAACAATCCAGTTTGATCATTTAGGCATATAATTCCTGCCAAAGCTCCAATGGCATCCATGATGTTGCCCATCTTTTTTTGCCTGTTGGTTACAGAACTAATGAGGAAGTGGAGGTATGTTTACATCATGATGGTTGTATGCTCCAGCCACTTGTGCATCATTCCCACAAATGCACCTGTGCTTCCCTGCCTAGTGGCAGTGACAGCTTACCTCACCTGCCACCTCCTTCAGTGTAAGGTCATCCCTGTGTGGCTTTTTTTCTCAAATCACAGGACATGGGTCGGGAAAGACCTCCTGGGGTATTACCAGTAAGTCCGATTCCCTGCTCGTCACTCTGAGCCTTTTGGATAAAGTGGAATATAAATCTAATAAATAAATAACACATGCAAGCATCTTATTGAATCCAGGAGTAATGGCCACAAACTTCTGGAAGACTTTCAGGTTCAACATTAGGAAAAACTTGTTCACAGTTATGGTGTCCAGACTGTGGAATAAACTCCTTCCAGAGGTGGTGCAATCACCTACCTTGGAAATCTTCAAAAGAAGACTGGACGGCCACCTACCTGGGGTCACCTGACCCTTAGTTCTTCTTCCTGCCTCGTGCAGGAGGGCTGGACCCAATGATCTTGCGAGGTCCCTTCCAGCCCATACAGTCTATGAATATAATCCCTTTTCAAATCTTTACCTGTTCTTAGAACTTATAGCAATTCAGGAAATTTCCAGTCTGCTATTTGTGCAGAGCTGGCAAAGGCATTTTAGCATAACACTGTGCTGGAGGAATCTGGATTCTCTATTTTGGTTCTGCACTCAGACAGTAAACTGATAGTAACAAATTCCAGAGGAGGTGATTCAATTTGTACACGACACTGCAGGTGAGTTACCCTTCTCATGTAGCATATGTAGCACTTGAGGGACCTGTGTTTGATCTGTTAAATTGTTGCCCTTTTACAGCAGTCAGTTGCAGCAATGGCAATTTATCAGATGTGCTACACCTCTCATAACACACATGGACACCTTTCAGTCATGTTCTAATGAAAAGTAAATGCTCACAGCCATATTAATTGTGTGGGTACAATGAAAGAGAATGGCTGGTCCACATGAAAAGAAGGGCCTTGTACATTTTGCACAAGCACAGGAGATGGGAGATGAAGTTCTGCTCCATATGCAGCTCCTTAGTGGATGTGAGACACTCCAGCATGGAGCCAGCTGGAGTCTTAGCCAAGAGGCAGTAGGTGTGTGTGTGGGAGGTGTGGATTATGAGACCTATTTGAGAAATATCTCTTCCTTTCCATGTGACCCTCTCCCCCAGCTCCCTCACCTATAGTAAATATCAGATCCTTGGAGAATAATAAATGTCAATCCATGGCATTTTTTAAAACTTGTTGTCATCATTTTGAACATATATATTTCAGAAAATTGTGATCATTCTGAAAACAGAAAATAAGTTAGGTTTGTCAGAGAAACAATTCTGAATTTTTGTTCATCTTAAAATTTAATACAGAACAGAAACAAAATCCAGTAGGGGTTGGATTCTCACAGATATACAGGGAATGCCTAGAGTCTCGACTGTGTGGGGTGCTCACACTACCTACCATGCTCCATACATCTGTCCTAAACTCAGGAATGAGTTTGGAACGATTCCAGTCAAGTCATTCTCTCAGGCTGTTCTCAGGACCTGTCTCCAGTATGTGTGAGAACAGTCATGGCTCATGTAGTAGTTTCACTGCTTCATTTTCAAGTTTTGCATGAGCAAATAAGAAGGGGTAGGCTAAAGTGCAGGTGACCCTGGCAGTAGCAGGGACAGGCTTTAGATATATCCTAAGTGTGCAAGGCACTCAGAGCCCAAAATAATCTAATGGCACCCTGTCACCTAAGCCCACATTGATGTCTAAATTAATAGAAAATGGCTGTAGATTTTTTTTATGTTGCCCTCATCTTAGTTGGGATGAGAGAAGTGGCTATTAAGAAATGATGGCTAAACAAAAAAAACAAAACAGAACAACCCCCCCCCAAAGTATGTTTAGCATAAGGTCTGTGAATAAAGAAAGCAAAGTGAGAAATGCACCGTGAGAGTATTAGAAATTTTACTGCCCAGCAGAGCTCCACTGACTGCATTACAGTTACACTGGGGTGAATGGAGCCTGGTGTTCAACAGGAGCACTGAGTGGGCATTTATTCTGGGTGAAAATGGAAAACGGGGAGGGAAAGTGGTGCTTTGATACTGAAGCAGCCATAAGGCCTAGTAATCCTTTTTGACTGCAATAAGACCACCTAAGCTGACATCTCTTGCTCTGAGGAAAAGACGCAGTCTGCAAAGCTGCTAGAGCTTTGGGCAACTTTCCCAAAGTAATTTCTGGTGCTAAGTATAAACAAGAGTTGCACACGTGTTCCCTCAGGAATTACCATTCCCAGTAGCTTTAAGAGGGAAGTCAGTATTACTCATAGTCAGGCTGACAGTGCCTTCATAACCATGGGTTTTCAGTCAGAGACTAGTGGGTTAATAGTAAAATATTCCAGGAAGCACCCTGTGCCTTAAAAACAATATGACCCCAAGTCAAGCAGAGGAAGGACACTAAATCAGGACCAAGAAATAAGCCTGAGCCAACGGCTTGACTGATTCACTCCCTCCTTGCCTTCAACTTTCATGAAAGTTGGGGGATGAGTTGGGACCCAAATCCACAGCTGGTCTGCACTGAGGAAAGCTAATTTACAAACAAAACAGTTAAGAGGTGTTGCATAATGGGATGTCAGTAACTCTTCTGCAGCCCTCTGTCTCCTGCAGGTGTTTTGCAAGGCCACTCCGAGAGCTGCATAGTTAAGGAGCTGCACAGCACAAGATAGGGGTAGTATTAGCATGGCATCTGTCTGTAATGCTTTCCTATGATCCTATAGACAAACACTTGTCTGGGATGTTTTAATCAAGGGTGATCCTGCCTTTATCAGAAGCTGGACTAGATGACCTTGTGAGGTCCCTTCCAGCCCTATTTTCCTATGAAACCATGATCCTATAGTTGGACATTGGTATACTGGCTGCTCCCTTGTGAACTTTGGGGCTTAAGAAAAAACTGATGCATGCTCTCCCTCTATGAATATGTGTGCATATGTGCATGCACATGTGTGTACATTAGGGCTGTGTGAAGCTTTGGGTGGTAATTCGATTCAGAGGAGACTCAGCTCAATTCACTGGCCGAATCTCCAAATCTGAATCAAATCAGGGGACCAGTTAAAAGGTCCGAATCAATTCAAGGCTCTCCAAATCTTCAGAGCCCCCCATGCAGTGTGAGGTGGTGGGGGGCAGCAGGGATCACTCCCTCACCCAGCAGCACCCTCTGAGTTGGGGCTTTTTTTTTCAACAAGTGCCAGGAGCTGGGGCAGGCGAGGCTGTGGGGGAATGGGCCTGGCTGATTCACAGATTTGGCAGCAGCCGAACCTCCAAATCAGATTTGGCTGAATCGACATGGGACAGTGATTCGAATCACCAAATCAAACCACTGTCCCCCAGATCGGCCAAATCCAAATCCAAAGCGAATGCTAGCCGCTTTGCACAGACCTAGTATACATGTGCATGTGCTGGGTTGCAGGAAGCCAACCTCTTCTTACAAATTGCCTAGCCCCAGTGGAATTGCTTGTAGAAAATACACTGAGGGAGTTCTTGAAGTTTTCCAACTCTTCTCCTCTAAGTTTTCCCAAAAAATGTTCAATCCTGAGGGAGTAGTTTAGGTCTTTGACAGTAGCCTGACCTAGAAAGTCACGCATGTAGCCATTCTCTCCCTGCTACTGCCAGCTGACTTAGCTAGAGTTGTGTAAAACACTCATAAGGATCCAGTACTCCTCCTCTACCTTTCTGTGGGTGACCCTATGTGAGGGGATGGTATGGTAATTCCAATACTAGTAACAGTAACTGATACTGTTATTAGTCACACTCATAACTTCAGTCCCTAGGAAGTAACTGGGATTGGGGTTTTACGATGTAGAAGTATGGGAAGTTTCAGGCACATTGGACAGTTCCAGGCATTATGCTGTAATTCACAGTGTAAGTCCCAGTGAGGTCTGTGGGCATGGAGGCTGCCAGAAAAGACTTCTTTTTTGTTGGTGTTGACAAAACAAAGTAATGGAGATGACAGAAGACAAGGAGACGCCACCAGGGCAAGGGTAAGTAAT
>NW_017728994.1:35917149-35918976 GCF_001723915.1 Gavialis gangeticus | reverse complement strand
CCTTCCGACCCTTAATCTATGAATCTATGAATCTATGATGGCTCAGAGTGCCCTGCCTCTTGGTAGAGGTACTGCAGATGGTCTAGAATTGTGTGAGCTTGATGGCTAAGTCCCTGAGTCAGAGATGTAGCAAGCTCATTGAGTGCCCAGGGCAAGGTGGGGCCATGAGGTACACTGACCTCTGCAGATAGGGGTGGGGGGTGGGGGGAGATAGGGGTGAGGGGAAGGGAAGACATCCCTAGGCTCCCTGAGAGACAGTCTCAGTGCCTGTTTGCTTCCTCCCCTCCCATACATATATATTGGACACAGGACTATGCTTACTCTGGCAAAAGTTTTCCAGCATGGTGGGAGCACCATTCCACTTGTTCCATTCATCTTCAGGCCCCTAGATACATTGTTTGGCACTGCTGTTGCCCAGGTCCTATGCCAGTGTGAGGCAATGCAGGCTTCTTCTGCTGTGGCAAAGGTTCCTGGGGAGTGAGTTTGGACTCCACTCTTAGCTGGACCCAGGGGTTGGTGTCCTGCTCACTCTGCTCTAGTTACACTACTGCCCTGAGTATCCCTGAATTAGTTTCTCTAGCTACAAGTGAAGCTAATGCTCACAATACTCTCCTGCCTTTTCCCAAAATCATCATAAACTGTCCGATTCTATGAACCCCAGACCGACAGCTGGAGCTGCTTGTAAAGTACAGCACAGAACACGGTATGATATGGTCTGCTCTCTGACTCCACCACACTGATCCATAAACACAGTAGAACAGATCCTGACTTTTCCCCAAGTCTTCTATTCAAAGGCTGCACTGGAGGACCTCCTCAGAGCCATCCCAGAAACTTAAAAGAAACAACATGGAATGGAAAAGGTCAGGGTCATGGGGGCAACAGATCACTTCTCATGAGCAGGCAGCGCAGCATGTGAGACACTCAGTACTTCCTGGAAGCCTGGGGGTACAGGTTTCTCCTATACAGATTAATTAGCTGTCTGCTGGAATTCAGAGGAGAGTGCTATAGATCAGAGCATGCTGGTTTTGATGATTGCAGCAGGCAGGCACTAACACAGTGCTTTTACAATAAAGCCCCCATGGAGGGTGTTCACAGAGTAATGCAAAGCCTGATTTAGATTTTGTAATTAAAAAGGTAATTAGTGTTTATCACTAGCTCTTTAAAGTACTTAGATGGCCCTCATCACCAAGTATCTGAGTCCAGTGCAACTTTTCCCAGGTGGTTAGAGTCCTGAACTGTCCTAAACTTATGTAGCTTTGACAAAAACAGAAAAAAAGCTGATCAAATCTGGCTTTCAGAGACTGTTCACTGGGGAGTCACCAAACACCTCCTTCTGTCAACAATGATATCTTCTATTCTGCAATAATGTCAGAGGAAGACCCTCTAATTAATCCATTAAGCTATTCAGTGCAATGAAAGGGGGAGGGTCCTTGTGATATCCCATTTGCACCCTGGAGTACAACACTGCCCCTACCCCTTATGTGGCCCTGTACCCTCACAAGCACATACCGGCCATGGGCATTTTTGATTTATTGGCTTTATTTTTTATGAGAATAGTCTTAACCACTGGTCTGAAAGACCTTTTTATTAGAAATTAGTATCACTATCTCCATTGTACATATAGGGAAAACTGAGGCATAGGGAAGAGAAATGACAACCCAAGGTCACCCAGGAAATCACTTGCAGAGGCAGAGGTAGAAACAGAACAGAACCAGTTTTCCAGCATACCATGCAGGTACTCTAGCTACTGGATCACAAGTCCACTTTTAAAGATAACCCCCTACCCTCCCTAAATCTGTCTTTTTTCCTTGCCCTTTCTCTACCAGC
>NW_017728994.1:35909084-35912149 GCF_001723915.1 Gavialis gangeticus | reverse complement strand
GGAAGAGAAATGACAACCCAAGGTCACCCAGGAAATCACTTGCAGAGGCAGAGGTAGAAACAGAACAGAACCAGTTTTCCAGCATACCATGCAGGTACTCTAGCTACTGGATCACAAGTCCACTTTTAAAGATAACCCCCTACCCTCCCTAAATCTGTCTTTTTTCCTTGCCCTTTCTCTACCAGCATTTCCTCTTCTTCATAGCAATTGTCTACGCACGTCTAGCAGGTTACTCATGTGCACTCAGGTGCACTATTCCCAGGAGGCACGTGCAAAATCTGGAGTGCTACAAGTGATCTAGATACCAGCTTCATGAGGTTGAGGCTTTAAGAAAGATGCCCCTGGGGATGGAGCAGAGAGACAGAGGCCGAGTGGTGGGTCTGGCCTTTTCTGAATCCATCTCTAAAAGCTAGGGTTACCATACGTCCAGGTTTTCCCAGACATGACCTCTTTTTGGATACTACCATCTCTGTCCAGGAGGTTTTTTAAAACATCAACCAATGTCTGGGATTTTGCTGTACTCAGCATCAAAGTTTTTCCCAGCACTTCCCAGTTTGTCCTAGCAAGGAGCTGCTTGGGGCTAAGGGAAGTGGGTAGAGGGTGGTTGGAAGCAGGGGCATCATGTGTGTCTGTGCACACACAAGCATGTGGCCAGCATACAGCCAGGCAGGATGCTGGAAGCAGCCCCAGCAGCTGGATGCAGGTAAGTCTAGGGGGACTGGGGGCTGGAGGGCCAGGGCTTGGGGACAGTCTTGGGGCTGTGTGTCTGACTGTATGTATGCAGCAGGGTTGTGTGGAGGGGATGGGTGTGTGAGGGGGCGTGGGTGCCTGCTGGCACTGGCAGAAGATCTCCAGATGTTGGGGCTGCAGCAGGGCAGAGGTGATGTAGGGGTAGGTGCTTTCCCCTGCAGCAGGGGAAGGGGTGTGGGTCCCCTTTGGAAGCAATGGAGAGCTAAGTGGCTGGGCTGGTGGCACTGGGGCTGGTGCCCTTGCTTGCAGGGGCAGAGTAACTGGGAGAAGCTACAGGGCTGAGGGCAGCAGGGGACTGTGGGTCAGGAGTGAGGGGCACCAGCAGGGCTAGGGCAGCTGTGACTTGGGAGTGAGGAGCACTGAAATTAAAGAAGGAGTCCTACTCAGGGATGCAGATAACTTGAGCCCCATGTGAAACAACACTAAAGTCTCTGTAGAATGTATAACATTTTGGAATGGACAGTCAAGAAAATAGGACTCCTAATAAACAACAAGAAGACCAAATATATGGAGGTGATTCACAAGAATAGAACTAGAAGAGCAAAACAAGAACTTTGTGTGGGGAAAAAAATAGCTTCCAGAGGGTCCAAAAATTCAAATACCTTTTGGATCACTGTTGACTGACAACGCAATGAGTATGGTCTTCTCAGAAGCAAATTTCTGAGCCTTGCTCTGGGCTCTTGCTGGAGGCCAGCAATAAAACAAACCAGTTGTAAATGGGCACTTGGTCTTGGAGTTTTCAGGTCCAAGATACTGTCCTGGAGAATTAAAATAAAGCTATACAACACGATTATTACACCTGTAGTGATGTATGATAGTGAAACTTGGTGCATTATGCTGAAAGACTAGCCAAAACTGATTTGTTTTGAAAATAATATTCTCAGGAAGATAGTTGGATCAGTGAAAGACCCAGAAAAGGGAAAATGGAGTCAAAGAAGTAACAAAAAACTACAAAATATAATGGAACACCCCCTCATTACAAGTGTGGTGCATGCACAGCAGTTAGCATGGATTGGCCATAGGACAAAGAGTGGAGGAATTGCGAAACATCAACATTTTCTATGAGCGTAAATTTATAGGATGTCATCTCAAAGTAGGCTTCACTAGTGGCTGATGTTCAACATAAGAAGAGGCCAGAAGGCACTTAATGTAGGATAGGACTGGGAAGAGATAGACGAGAATTGAAGCTCGTCATAAAGGATCCCAAAGCACAACAAGTGCTATCCAGCCATTAGAAATATAACTTTCCTGGTATATTAACTAAGGGGATTGGCTCCTTTGTGCACTTAAGGTGCACATGCCACCCACTGGCTGCACAGTCAGGCAAAGAAATCCAAGGCCCATTTGATCCTAAGATGGTTAGGGCACATAAGAGAGCAATGTTATATCGTGTTACTGCTGTTGACCCTCCAACCCAAATGACCAGGTGCCCATTTACAAGTGTATTGATTAAAACAGGCGTCCAGCAAGAGCCCAGAGCAAGGCTCTGAAATTATAGCAGGATGCTTTCTAGTTACTCTGTCACCCCAGCTGTCAGGTAATGGTCCTATCTCTCTTTTCTGTTTTAAATGGTCTGTCAGAAGTGGCAGTGAGAATCTCCCTAGACTCACCCCTGCCCACACACTCCAGTTCTGAGGAGCATCTTCCCCAAGTAAATAATAGGAAGCCTGTCCACAACACAGCACTTCCGTTTTCCCATGACAATGAGAGGCCTTCATGCTTGTAGCAGCCTCTATGCACTCCTAATTTTGTGACTTATCTGCTAATATTCTCCACTGTTTCAAAGGCCCTGCCAGTAGCTCTGCTGTTTCACACTTTATTTCCCTTAGAGTTGCTGGAATAACACCCCTTTCCCTCCCCCAGGATTTGCTGTGGTATTGTCAAGATGCTCTGTTTTTCTATGGAAACAATCATTGGATGAAGGGTATCTCTCTGGTCCAGGGGTGGGCAAAATACAGCCTGCAGGCCACATCCGGACCACCAGGCCATTCTATCTGGCCCACGGGGGTCTCTAAAAAATTTAGAAAATATTTATCTTCTTGTGACTGCCTGTCAAAGATGACAGGAGCCAGGGGCAGTAGAACCCAGGGGGAGTCTCAGCAGCATGTAGCATCCCAGCACTGCCCCACCCCCAGCCATTTCCCTGCCTTTCTGCCCTTGCACTGCTCCAGTACTACCTGGTTCCTGGCTACCTTTCCCGACTGCGATAGCATGGGGCCACACCAGTACCCTGGTGTGTGTGTGTGTGTAAGGAGGGGCTTTGTGTGTTTGTGTATGTAGGGTGGGGCTGTGTGTGTAGGAAGTGCCTGTGTGTG
>NW_017728994.1:35903163-35904084 GCF_001723915.1 Gavialis gangeticus | reverse complement strand
TCCTTTGTGGGCTGGATCTGGCCTGTGGGCTGTATGTGTGTATGTAGGGAGGGACTGTGTATAGGGAGGGACTGTGTGTGCGCATGTTCATAGGGTGAGTCCCACATGCACACCCCACTATATACATACACACAAACCCTACCTTGCACTCCCATACATGCAGACACTCACACTCTTTCACTCCCCGCAGCCACCCTCCCCCCACACATCACCCCACAAACCCCATACTCACCCACACCCCACATATCTACACCCACACCCCTCACACCTATCCACCCCCCTCAGGCACATCCAAACCCACATCCTCCCCCATACCCTGCATACCCACACATCCACAGCCCTTGACAAATATATACCCCCCCAATATACAAACGTAAGACTTCATTTTAAGCTATTATATACAATCACGTCTGTGTACACTATACAAACACATGTAAACCAGGACAAAAATATTCTTTTAAAGCAAATGAATGAATGCTTTAGATGTTCGCTTTTTAGAATATAATTTGGTATTTTACCAGTTCTGAGGTGGCAAAACCCTTTGCTGAAAGGAATACTTCCGGGGGCAAAGGGAGGGACTTCTGGTGGCAAAGGTAAGGGGTTAGGGGACTAGGGGGTGGGACTTCCAGTCACAAGATGGCAACCAGGGGGTGGGACACCTATCAAGGGGTAGGGCTACCCATGTGGCTCTCAACAGCTTGTTACAACTGGGTAAGTGGCCCTTCATCCAAAATAATTGCCTGCCCCTGCTCTTGTCTAATATAATCAAGACTGGGGGGTCATGATTGACCATGAGATAAATATGAGATACCAATGTAATATTGCAGATGGCAACGCGAGCAAAACTCTGGCTTGTTTCCATAGATGCTTCCCTAGCAAATTCCAGGATGTCATCCTCCTGCTGTACTCGGCTTTGGTGAG
>NW_017728994.1:35895751-35902679 GCF_001723915.1 Gavialis gangeticus | reverse complement strand
TGAGGTCCCCTCCAGCCCTAATGTCTATGAAATCTATGAAGACTTACACAAACCATCCATATCTTGACACAGCAGCAGGAGATGGAATTGGGCTGGACTTGGCACTCCCTGCTTGGAAAGTACTTTAAATAATGTATATGTTTCTGTGACTGGGGGGAATTTAGGGCCAGGTCACATGTGGGAAGCATGTGTAAGAGGGGTAGGTGCTTTTTGCAGCCCTTCTGTTTCCCATTATTTATAGATTACAACACAATTTAGAACAGCACTTAGAGTGCTCTAAGTGGCACTGATTTTAAATGGCTCTTTAGAAGCCATTATGCTGGCAGGGAGCACTGAAGTGCAGTGACACCTAGTTAGGCTGCCTTCTGCCCAGATGTACTTTCTAGATATGACTGGAGAGGGAGGGCAAGAGTGCATAGCTATGTTACTCTGTTTGATTACTTTGACCCCTGGAGAGTCCCCAGCTGACCATTAGCACAGCTCTGTGTGCCTTTTACAACACTAGAGTGGTTCAAAGAGCATTCAGAGAGGCCAAGAATCTACCCTGAATGGTTTTTAATACTTCCTCAGTGCCTAGTTATTCAGGGGTATGTAATTGAACAGTCTTCCTTAACCCAGCAAATTCCTTGTTTCTGGCTGCTGTCCACAGAGAAAATAGAGCAAGGCCAGAGCTGCTGGTGTCAAAGTAGGGCAATGGGGTGAGCAGCAGCAGAAAGGCTCTCTGATAGGATTTCAGGGCACAAGAATCTGATAACTGAAAACCCCTCTTCCTGGCAGGAAGCTTCTCCAAAAGCAATGCAAACATCTTGGCTCTCGGCTTGTTGCTGCTGGAGGGAAAATACCTGATATGGAGGCAGAGGTAGGTGATGTTCCTCTGTAGGCAGGTGGCAACAAAGAGATTCTGACTGAAAATAAGCAAGGAAGCAAAACCATTAAGATTATATGCCTAGTGTAACATGCTTGCTTTGTTCATTGGGAGAGTTGTCAAGCAGTTTCGAGATGTGAGGTGTCCTTGAACTGAGATGAAACACAAGTTGGAAAAATAGGTTTTTATTTTATAAGTAAAAAATGAAGTAAAAAATAAATGAAGGGGAAAAGGGGAAGTCTGTTGGGTCACAGGGTTCGAGTCAGGGCCCCTTGCTTTCAAGATCGCGGATGACCTTGGTGCAGCTGGCCAAGAACCTAGTCCCAGACCTGGTCAACGGCTCATAGACTATTTAACAATTAGGTACAAATAGTTAACAATGGGGAATTGTGTCCATTAGGTCATGAGGTTCAAATTAAACTCCCTTGCGTTCAAAACTACTCTGTGAGTAGTCTTGGGGCGGCTGAGTTTAGTTCTAGTTTCAGACCTGGTCAACAGCTCATGGTTAGGTATTTTTAGATTATAGATAAGGTTGTGAGCCAAATGATAACAAAACACAAAATCATAGCTACAATAAAAATGAAAGCAAATATATCTAACTTGATTAATTCAAAACACATGTTAAATCTTGTTTGACAAAAAAGAGGAAGGAGAGAGAAGGAAAAAAGGGAAGTTAATTAAATGATACTTACTGCCCAAAGCAAGCCTGCGGTCAAGAAAAGCAGAAGCATTGCTAATACGTTGACTCGGTTTGGTAACACGCGAGGATCCTGTGAAAAATCGCCACTCCGAGGAGGGGGAGAGTGGAGCGTTGGGGTGATCAGTCCCTTCTCCTAGTGACCTGGATTTTGGTGATGTCAGTCTGGTCTCAAGAACTCTCCCCGTCTTTTGTGTGAGGGGGCTTTTGTAAGTACAGGTAGCCAATTGGTTTGTGCTGTGCCATTTCTTCCCTTTTTTGGCAGAATGTGGAAGTTCTCTGTGTGGTTTTTGTTTGTGCCTGATAAGATATATTTTCAGACAACGCTTGCGATGGCATACGGGTCATGCCGGCTCCCCGTCGTGACCTGTAAACACCCAGAAGCCTTTTAGGCTTAGCTGTGCGTTGCCGAGATGGCCTGGCCATTCATCTGGGTTTCAGGATGTGACAAGAGTGTTGTGATCTTCACCAATACTTCTTCATTTAATCACCACATTAAACTAAACTGGCTTAAATGCAGACTAACTAGATTTAAAAATGTCTACATTAGACATGTGCTTCAGTGTATATAGAATGGTTTGCTAACATAAGCAAGCTATAAGTTAGTGTAGTGATGGCTGGAAGTTGAATTTATGCTAGTTTCCACATTCCTTCTGATTTGGGGCATATCCTTCTATTTGGAATTAGTAATATTTCAGAACTGAAACCTGCATTACTTTCTGCCACCACAGAGAAAACTGGATGTGACAGTACAGAATTCTAGAGCAGTGTTTCTCAACCAATGGGATGCATCTTACCGGTGGGACATGAAGGTTGTGTAGGTGGGACTTGGACTCATTGCCTGATTGAAAACTCAAAGTTGTTTGGACTTCAAATAGAAAAATCAACAGATATCTTGAACAGTGCAATTTTGACAGGATTTGTTTGATATGTCAATGAAGAGAAAGTGCTCGGCTATGTTTTTATGGTTCGGAATATGCCCACATGAAGAACAGGTTCAGAGATATTCTGCGTCATAGATGAGTATTTTTCAAAGAACAGCCTGGATCGGAAATGTGTTGTTGGTCTTTGTGAATTCGCAAATGCTCATGTGCAAGTTACCCACTATATGATCCATTGTGAAATGCTTGCAAGCAAAGAAATGGTCCCTGAACTGTGTGATGTGTTGTCTGATTGCATAAAAGTAGTAAATCTTATTAAGGCCAATGCACTGAGCAGTTGAATCTTCAAAGTACTTTGCTGCAAACCATTTGCTGCATACCGAAGTGAGATGGTTGTCACATGGCAAGGTGCTGTTCTGAGTCTTCAAGCTGGAAGAGGAAATCAAGTGGTTCTTGGTTCAAAAGAAATCTAAGCTAGCAGAGTTGTTTGACAATATGGATTGGATTTCAAAAGTGGCATACATGGCATACATATTTTGACTCCTAAATGAACTGAATTTGCAAAGGCAAGATCTATTGACTTCATCCTTCCACCTTGCAACCAAGATAGAGGCTTTCAAAAATAAATTGGTTGTTTGGGGAAAAAAAGGATTCATGAGGGAATATTTGATATGTTTCATTGCTTTTCAGTCTGCCACAGGGCACTAGGGTGCCTGCTCCTTTAAGGGCAGAATCTGCCTAGAGAGAGGGCCCTAGGAGCCAGGCAGAAGCCTCGCACAGGTGCAGATTATTGTGGCAGCAGGCTAAGAAGGGAATTAGCCTGCATCTGCACCTGGTCACATGACCGGAAGAAGGCAGGGCCCTGGGCACCTATAAACCCCAGGGTTGAAGACAGCAGGAGTTAGTTCTCTGGCAGCAACCAGGGGAAGGAGTCTGCAGAGAAGAATTTCCCAGAGATGCTGTGGCTGCCTGATATGCTGCTTATAGGACTACTGGGTCTTCAGGAGCTTACCAGGTACCCTGGGCTACAAGGTGCTTAATGCCTGGGAGAAGTTTGTCTCTTGTAAAGAGACAGAGTGCACTCTGCACTGTTTGTATTAGGTTATAGCCCAGGTGCTCATATTTTGGTTGTTGTTTGTAAACCAGTGGGCCGGTTTGAGGCTACTGCAGAGGAAGAGACCTCACTGGGGCAGATTACAGTGTGGATACCCCAGCACCAGCAGGTACAGCACCACTGAGGGTGCAGAGACAGGGCCACGGAGAGCCTAGCACCATTGAGGGTGCAGAGACAGGGCCACAGAGATCCCAGCATCAGTGAGGGTGAAGAGATAGGGCTGCAGAGAGCCCAGTGCCAGTGAGGGTGCAGAGACAGGGGCCAAGGGCCCAGTGATGAAGGGAGGCTGAGCTATACCAAGGCCTCAGAGGGACAACGTTTGAATGCCATCTGCATGGCAAGGGGTGTGGATAAAGGGACGGTTTTGGAGTCATCTAGCCCATAAGGCTTGGGGTGTCTTGTGAGGCACTTACTTAGAGAGGGACCTAGCAAGGGGTCTAAGAACCCACATGGCTTAGTGGGGTCCACCAGCACCATGACCACATAGCACCCTGAAGGCAGCCTTCCTGTTTAGCACCTATTATGTTAACCATCAAGACATGGCAGGAGAGAATTAAAAGGCAGCCATGGAGTGAAGCTAGCAAGGTCACAGGGCCCTAAGGGCATCATGGCCATCCCTAGGGACCCCACCCCATTACACAGACATAGCGGAGAACACTGAATGTGACATCCATAATATTACTAAGCTTGTTTCAGAACATCTGGATAAGCTTGAGGCCAAATTTAATGAATATTTTCCATCTGAAGATGAACCTCAGATTAGATTTTTGTGGGTAACAGATACATTCATTCACTCTGTCAGTGAAACAAATAACCTGTCACTTTCAGTCTCAGAGGAGGATAGTCTCATTGAATTAGCAAGCAATCTGACATTGAAAGAATTATTCAAGAGTCTGCCTTTGGATTCTTTCTGGTTTAAAGCGAAGACAGAATATGAACAATTTAGCAAAAAAAGCTAGTAAGAAACTACTACCGTTTTCTTCCACAAATCTTTGTGAGCAAACCTTCTCTGCTATGGCAACTATAAAAATGAAGAAAAGAAACCATCTTCAACTCAAAGCAGCTCTCCAAGTCTCTATTTCAAACATTACCCCAAGAATTAACATGCTTGCCAATGAAATGCAACCACAGGTTTCTCACTAATGACTAAATTATAATCTCATTTCTGTTAATAGAATTATTTTTTTTAAATTATAGCAATAAATTTATTCTCAACAAAATTATTGCAATTTTAAATTTAAAATTTTTAATGTCCTTAAAAATTTCCATTAATGATTAATATAATACTAAAATGCATGTAAACATAAAAATACATGTCTTGAAAAAGTGGGGTTTTGTTTTCATCATGGTGGGACCAGGGTTTTATGACAAAATGGTTGGTGGGATGTAAGGTGCAAAAGGTTTAGAACTGCTGTTCTAGAGCACCCATGTACAGTGTGTAGCGTACCTTGGTTGCCCTTGACCAAGGAATATGTTTGAACAGACAGGAGTGCATTTGCCCTGCTGAGTTATTTTAGTTTGTTGTTCAATTAGGCTTCCCATAGTATCACTCAGAATGAATGTTTATAGAAAGCAATGAGAATGTTTGCTTTTTTCTCCTCTCATCTTCCCTTATGAGATGGATGTTCTAATGTTTCAAGGACACAGTGGGGTTTCATTTGTATAATCTATTAGCACCCTGTTCCCTTGAGTCCCAGCACTTTGTGCTGTGAACTACTTATATCTCATAAGCTGCTGCTTCTTCTTTCATATGGCTGGCTAATACAGACACAGAACAACTATAATTTTACATTTATGTGGTTGAGCCAGATAATTGCATCAAGAGAAGCAGGGTGTGCTGGTGTGATACCTCCTTCATATTTGTGGATTGGGCATTGAGTCATTATGTGTGCCAGGGTCTGTTCTGGGAGAGCAGTCACACACTGGAGAGTTTTTAATTTTCCATTTGTACATCAAGTATCCATATCTCCCATGGTGTGTATGGATACAATTTAGAGTTGCCCACGAGCATCATGAGAGATCAAAGCCAGGGACCTTCTGTATTGGCTCTAGTACAAAATGTTTATTTGGGAGTTCCTGTGAACTCCATTCCATTTTCCAAGTATCATCAGGGTTGAAGTCACATTTTTGAAGGTTAAGCAAACAGATTCAGAATGGCTGGTGTGACTTTAGGCAACGGTGAGGTGCACTGGTGAAATCCTGGTGGATGGGGAGATTGTTTTCCTTAATTCACTGGACTTCCCATAGTTGCTGCCTTGTAGGCCTGTGCAAATCAGCAGCGATCCAATCCGGCTTTGGGTCCCGCCGCTTTGGATGGCCGCAATCTGATCTGGAGCTCTGGATCGGTTTGCTGCTTAGATCCGGCCGAAACAGCTCTGAAGCTTTGGAGCCACTTTGGAGATCCAGCTATAGGCTATAATGGAGGATCAGTGAAATATCTGTAACTTTGTTGTTTTATCTCCGATTTGAGTGCGACTTCCAGGGTGGTATCCTATGCTGAGAGCATGAAGCCTGTCAAGCTTCAAGAAGATAGGTATAGGGGTTTGGGGGGAACTGCACCCCAAATTCTTGAAAGCAAAACTCCTATCACGTCTATGTGTTACACCACAGGGGGCTGAAAACTGCAGGGTTGATAGTGCCTGGTGAGGCCACAAAGCCTGCCAAGTTACAAGAAGACTGGTGCAGGGTTTTGGGGGGAACTGCACCCCAAGCTGCTGACAGGCAAAACTCATAACACAAATGACCCTGTGTGTGTTAAGGTGCAGTGGGCTGAAAACTGTAGGGGTCGTGGCCCCTGCTCAGGCCACAAAGCCTGCCAAGTTTCAAGAAGATCGGTGCAGGGGTTTGGGGGGAACTGCACCCCAAGCTGTTGACAGGCAAAACTTGTCATGTGGGTGGGTACTTGGGGCACAGAGGGGTGAAATCTAGTGCCGGCCTGGGTGCTGGGACCTGCCAGGCCATGAATCCTGCCAGCTGTGAGTGTCTCGCTAGGGGAGTCTGTTATCCAGGGCCCTGCACCCCAAGCTGCTGACAGGCAAAACTTGTGATGTGGGTGGGTGACATTGTGTGTGTGTTAAGATGCACCCTTCCTGGCACTGGGGCCTCTGCACAACATGGCAGTGTGCCCCAGTGAGTCTTCCTCCTCCCTTACAGCCTCATGCCCGGTCCTCTGCTTTATGTGACAACAGGTAAAATAACTTAGCTGGGTCAACACCAGTAGCATCAGCAGCAGCTTCAAAGGTACCCACATGGAACTGTCACAGAACCTTTCTTTTTATAAAGGAATTGACAACAAAAAGTAAAAATGTTGTGTTGTTTTGGACATATAATGTTATTCATGGTGTGTGATGGCTTATCTTGTGTTTTTATGT
>NW_017728994.1:35888088-35890751 GCF_001723915.1 Gavialis gangeticus | reverse complement strand
TACCTTTAGGAACACCAGCTGCTCCACCAAACCAGGATCCAAGCAGGTGCAGTGTGGTGTCACTACATCCCCAGCAATGCTGAACACCCTCTCGCTTGGAACACTGGTCGGTGGACAGGACAGGTGTTGACGGGCAACCATGGCCAGATCCTGCCACATTTGGCTATGGCTTGCCCAGTAGGCCAAGGGGTTGAAGTCCAGTGGCTGCACATCCTGAGCAAGATAGGTAGCCACCGAAGCCTCAGCGCTACCTGCTCGAGGCCGGGGTCTGGTGTATTTGGACCCCAGCATTGAAGCCATGCCCATGGCCCACATTAGCAGTGGCTGGTGTGGAGGAGACTGGCTGGTGCTGGTGCCAGTACTGGTGCTGGGAGTGCTGGCACGAGAAAGTGGATCCCCCTCTTTCAATCCCCTCACCTTTGCATTTCAGCCTCCATGACTTTGTTCACTAGCACCTGCGTCCAGTGATCAAGGTTGTGGGGCTGCCAGTGCACATGCTCCCCTTCACCCTCGGGTCATACATGCCCACCATCATGTGGACCGTGTAGCCAGCTGAGTACTGGACCACAACGGAACCAGCCGTCTCCTGATGCTCTGCTTCAGCCACCTCACCAGTGCCTGCATGTCTGGTGGTAGCGGCCTGCCCCAGACAGGAACATTGATCCCCTGGAACTTCTCCATTTGGTTCTCCGGTTCCCTCATGAGGGGGATCACCTGGCTGAGGAGGGCTTTGCCAGTGCTGAGGGTCTCGGTGGCCTCAAGGAAGGGCTTGAGGACCAGCAAGATCTGGGAGATGGTTCCCCACTCAGCTCTGTTCAGGGGGGGCGCTGATCCCAATTTCCCCAAGCAAGGCCATCTCATGGATGGCATTCTGTTGCTCCACCAGCCTCTCAAGCATCAGGTATGTGGAGTTCCACTGAGTCTCCAGATCCTGTATGATTCTGTGCTCTGGGATGCTCAGCTCTGCCTGTTTCTCCCACAGCATCTTGCCCCACCTTGATACTGTGGTGCAAGTAGCCCACCACCTTCCTGCATTTTGAAATCAGCTGGCTTGTAGAAGTACTGGTGGTGGCTCCATCACTGGCAGCCCTGTCCCCCTCCAAGGCATCCCTCACTATTAAGTGCAGCCTGTGTGCCACACAGTGGATGCCAACAAAGTTGGCATTACGGACACCTTTCACCATATTGGCCCCATTGGCGGTGACCATGAACCCATGGGTGAGCTCAGAATACCCAATAAGCCACCCCTGCACCATGTGGTTCATGGCCCCCATGATCTCCCTTGCCATGTGGGACTCATCCAGCACCTTGGCTTGCAGTAGAGCCCACCGACAGCCTGACTGATTGCATCAGTTCCCTATGAGGGAGAGGTGGCGTGATCACTACCCCGGCTGCTCCAGATGTCGGAGGTGAAGTGCAAGGCTACCTGTGGCCCTACCTTGGGCAGCTCCTCCCTCAAGTACTCCCTGCATGCCTCATACAGGGAAGGCACCAGTGCCCTGCTAAAGGTGGTGTGTGTGGGCACTTTGTAAAATGGGGCCAGAGTGGTACGAACTGCCTGAACCCTCGCTGCTCAACTAGGGAGAAGGGCTGGCTATCCAGAGCAAGCATCTCCCCAGTGCTCTGGGTGATCTCGCTCGCCTTGGGAATGTGCCCTCCTTTCTGTTCACCTTTCCCCCACGGGTCCAGTGTGGCCTGCCTCTGCTTTGTGGGGAAAGGGGCTTTGGAGCAAGTGGGGGACTTCCCTTTTGGCACACTCCCACTGCTGCCAGGCTGATGAGAAAGAAAGGCAAGGGGGTGGTGCCTCCTCAGATGCAGCAGCATGGCTGTGGTTAGAGAAGTGTCTCATGTCCTTGCCATGGCTCATGTGCCTTCAGCAGTGCTGGCAGATGGCAAACCTGGGATCATCTGCTACCTCAAAATGATCCCACACTACACTACTCCCCCGCTTCTGGGTTGAGAGTGAGGATCCTGCCTTTTTCCCCTTTTCAGCAGGCTGAGGCTGCACAGCAGGAGTAGCTGCCTCAGCTGAGCCACTTGCCTCCACAACCTCAGCCTCCTCTGAGGTACTGCTTTCCAGAGGAGACCTGGGCCTAAGGGAAACTTGAGGGGTGTGGAACACTAACTCTGATTCCCCCTCAGCCCCAGAATTGCTTGAGCCAGCGCACTCAGCCTCCCTGGTTCCAGCTCCAGGTCCTCCTCCGGCAGTGGGAGGCTCATGCTGAGAGCTGAAACTGGGGTGGACGAGGCAGTGATTCCACTGATGGTGCCACTTCTGGACTGAGCAGAGGTGGTGCAGGTACAGGAACATCAGGTGCAGACTCTGCTACCACCTCCTGGCTTCCACTGGCAGCACTGATGCCATGGCTGCTTGGGAATAGAATATGTCTGTGTTTGCGGGGAGGGGGGAGCTTGCAGCTCTAGCTCTCCCCCTACCCCCTCTCCTTCCCCTGCCAGAAGACCTGGCACTTGCCTTTCCAGCACACTTCATATTGATCTCTCCTGTGCTCCAAAAGATCTCTGTGTGTGTGTGTGAATCCTTTTGTATTGTGTGTTTTATTCCCTCTGTTGTGCGTGCGCACTGGCCTCTTCTTTGACTGTTTGCTTCAGTGTTAAGGGTTATGTAAAAATTGTGTGCTGTCTGTCTTCTTCTGCTATGAATA
>NW_017728994.1:35887505-35888038 GCF_001723915.1 Gavialis gangeticus | reverse complement strand
GCGCGCACGCGTAAGTAATCTGTGTCTGCCTGCACAGTGATAGATTATACTGGCAGGGAAAACACACCTTTCTTTTTGCAAAGTTTCCACACAAAAATGAGCAAATATAAATTCAAAGAAATAAATTGAATAGTAATACTAATAATAATTGAATAGAATAGCTAAACTAAGCTAAGTTAAGCTAAACCCTATCCACTCCTTTGTAACAAGAAAAAGGAGTAGGCAAGTTCAACTAGTAGTGAACCAGGAAGCCACAATACATCAGTCTGAGCATTCCTCTGTCTCACAGCTGATGACAGGGAATGAGCTGCGAAAATGCACAGAATGCCTCCAAATGGAGGCTTTTATCTTGTTTCTAGTCCCACCCCTCAGACACTGCAATTGGAAAGGCAGACAGTGAGAAATCCTTCTCACTGGCTACCTACAGATGTCAATCTTCTCCCCCACCCCCTTCCCACTCTCCCTCCCTCCCCTGCTTCCCCTCCCTCTTTAATTGTCAATCAAGCTATCCGAAACAGATCCAAAGTGCTTCG
>NW_017728994.1:35878737-35879685 GCF_001723915.1 Gavialis gangeticus | reverse complement strand
CTGTGTTTGTGTATGTGCAATTGTACACTGCACCCTCCTGTCTAACAGTGCAATTTTGAGATCCTGGGAGTTGGCCTGACCCTACAGGGCAACAACTGGAGGACACCAAGCTGGTCCACTTTTCCACCACACATCCCCACCACCTCTACATGCTCATGTGCCACACGATCCATCATGTTGCCCTTGTGTCCCACCCAGACACAAAGTAGTAGGACCTGCTCAATAAGGGCATAGCTGGGGTGCCCCAGTGGCTGAGCCTGTACTCCACCCTCATCCCATGAGGCATGAGGGACATCAGCTGATGGCTTCTCCATGGAGCCATCACCACAGGAGTATATGTTGTGAGCTTTGCCAATACCTTCTGCGGGCAGGGGGAGACCCTGGCACATATAAAGCTCGAGAGTGCCAGGCTGCAGCTCCTCCATCTCCACCTCTGGAACCTCCTCCTAAGGTTCTGAATGAACTTTACTCCCACCTTTTTATTTTTGGGCACCCCATCTGTGGCCCCACCAAATCCTGGGACCTCCTGGTCAAACTCCTCCTGGCCCTGGCCAAGTGGGCCCTGTACATAACTAGAAAGGAGGCTCTGGCCAGGATTGTGCTTGGGGAATGTGGGGCCATGTTCCTCTCACTGGTCTGCACATGCCTCCAAGCAGAGCACCACTGGGTGGCATCCATCAGCTCCTTGGATGCCTTTGAGGACCAGTAGACGTGGCCTGGGAGGCTCCGCTCAGTGTCCCCCTCAGAAGCACTCATTTTCACACTTTGACCCCTTGGCCCATACGCCACTCCCATCCTGTTTTTTTTCCCTCTGTTGTCCACAGAATTTTATTGTTTCATTAATCCATGACAATAGGAGCTACTATTTAGCTGGGTGGGCCTTAGGGTCCATGGTACTTGAATGCAACAAATAGACAGGAGTTTCTGGGTCCCGGCCAACTGGTATCT
>NW_017728994.1:35869562-35873737 GCF_001723915.1 Gavialis gangeticus | reverse complement strand
TTTAGCTGGGTGGGCCTTAGGGTCCATGGTACTTGAATGCAACAAATAGACAGGAGTTTCTGGGTCCCGGCCAACTGGTATCTGGGGACACTAGCCCTTTGTTCCAGCTGGACTGCTGAAGCAGCCCTAACCAAGAGTTCCCTACACCCTCTACCCACTGCAGCAGTCTGGAAGTGGGGGCTGCTGCCTGGCTATGACTTGCTGCCACCTGTGACAGCATGTGGCTCCAAGGCTGCGTGCTTGGCAAACCCAGATGGGGACTGTATGGCCACAGAAGAGGCATCTGTACCTCTGGGCCAGCTGCCAGTGGGCTGTGGCTGCACAGTTGGCCTTTGTGCAGCACTACTGCCATGTGTGCCCCTGCCCTGCCATCTGAGCAGCTATCACCTGGAAGATGTTCTCAGTGTGCTAGCCTGCTTTAAACTGTCAAAGCATGTCCTCCTGGCCCCAGGTGCCCCCCCAAGTGGCCAGGAGGTCAGCCACTTCCAGATGGTCACAGATGCCAGCCCTGAGCAGGCTCCTCTGCCTGGGTCCTGCCACTTGCTTCACTAGTAGGAATTCTGGTGTTCCCTATTTAAAAACTGCAAAATCTCTGATTAAAAAAATCCTATATTCACTCTTTAAAATACCCCCAAAACCATGTTTTTCCACAATTAAAGCAAAAGGCCACTATATTTATATAGATGCAGATATAGATAGATCTATATCTATATATATAGAGAGAGAGAGACAGGGAGCGCACGCACACTGATCAGTTAAGCAATGTTTTATTGATATATTTACAATTTTAAAGCAATTTGGAAGCCTACTGGTATCTCTATCATCATTATACAATAAATTCTAAATATCTGTATGTTTTGATGTTTGCTTTTGGTTTTCTTATCATAGAGCAGTTAGAGCTCCCCGTGAACCCTTCACTAACCAGGAAGTGGAGACAGCTGCCCCTGCAGCCACAGGTCCTGCCATCAGGTCTGATCTTGTCTGGAAGCTGGGCACAATGTGTGTGTGAGGGGGGCGATGTGGAATTTGCAGTACAGGGGTGGGAATGGTGGTGGAGGATGTGGGATGGCCTGGGGTGTGTGGGTATCTGTGGGAGGATTATGGGGGGACTGTAGATGAGGTGGGCTGCTCAGGGGAGGTGGGTCCTCTGCCCCCCACAGTTCACAGCCCCCCCACACAGCACATGGACTGCTGCCTCTGCAGGGCCACAGCCACACCTGGGTGGGCCCATAGCTCCTCCCTGCAGTGCTCATAGCTTCCCCCTGCGGAGTCCCACCCCCTTGCATGGCCCACAGCTCATTGGCAGCAGCAGAGACTGTCAAGGCACTCAGGGCCTCCTGGCAGAGCCCCACACCTACACAGCACAGGGCAGTGTGGCTTGGACCTGGCCTCCTGGCACACATCGCTGCCTGTGCCACATTGCATGGGCCTGCCCAGCTCAGGGCAGCACTGTGTGCCTTCTGGGCTGGTCAGTCTGTGACCTGGGGTTCTGCATAGTGCCAGATCTTGCCTCCAGCTGGACCCGTGGTATATGCAGGGAGAAAGCACGCAGAAGGACCCAGCCTGGTGTGGCCCACTAGCATGTCTTTGCACAGGACAAGGCGGTGCGACTCCAGGACGCATGGCTCCTGTGCAAAGGACCGCTAGCTGTGTAGCCTGGGATGGGTTGAGTTTGGCCAGCTGGGCAGGTTTCCCATGAAGCTCAGGCCCTGATGTGCCATGGCCTGAGCCTCATGGAAAATGCATCCAACTGGCCTGACCCGGCCTGGCCCAGGCCGCACAGCTAATGCTCCTTTGCACAGGAGTTGTGTATCCCACAGCTGTGCCTTCTGGTCGTGTGCAAGGTGTGCTAGTGGGCCATGCTGGGCTGTGTCCTGCCATGTGGTTTGTGGTGGGGCTTGAGCGGGGGCCACCACAAGCCTGCCTCCCTACCCACCTCCCATGGTACTGGCAGCAGCAGCCAACTGTGGCCCAGCTCCAGGCATAGCTGGCGATGACATGGCACTGTGTTACCTAGGCTCTGTACATGCTAAATGGACCTGACCTGGCCCAGCTCACTAGTGTACAGCTTTCCCGGTCCTGCCCAAAGCTGTGTGCTAGCAGGCCGGGCCATGTCCACTCAGCATGTGCAGAGCCCAGGTCATACAGCGTCGTGTCATTGACAGCTGTGCTTGCAGCTGGGCCACAACCATACGGGCTGCTGCTGCTGGCACTGTGGCAGGCAGGTGAGAGGGCAGGTGTGCAGTGGCCCCTACTGGAGCCCCTCTACAAATCCACCTACAGACTGCACATCTCCCTGCTACTCCCTGCACCCCCCAACATCCTCCACCACTCCTCACACCCACCCACACCCATAAACCCCCTTACCTCCATGTCCCTACTTACCCATGACAGTGCGCAGGTCCCAATTCTTGCAGTGCTTCTGTTTGCCCCAGCACACTAATGGTTCATGCCCCATATGCTGGGACAGCAAGAGCACCATAGAGATGCTCTGGCCAGAAACCAGAGCATCTCTCTGGAGGACCGGCTCCTGGGTTACTTCAGGACACAGTCAGCCCTGCACCACTTTTTACCCCCATGTTTTATTTTTATACCTGTATATCCTGGCATCATATTTTAAGCCCATGCTGCATATTTTCAGTGCAGAGAATGTTTTTTTTATTCCCGGGGTATGTCTTTGAGATGCTGCAAGAGGCTCATCTGAATGCACCCAGTGAGTTTTAACAGCAGCTGAGCTGGGCAGAGGGGTTTTTTTGGACTGTAGTTTTGGATTTAAGCACTTCAGTTCCATTTAAGTCTTGCTTTAGAAATCATCAGTTTTCACTCCTTTAAAAACTGAATGCTCCAAATCAGCAGCACATTAGAGTAACCAGAAACTGGGATTTTGTGCAAGATGCACTGTTATTTCAATTTAGTTGTAAAGATTTTAGATGTAGGCCTGGCTGAGCTGTTGCTGTTTTCACTGTCATCACTTTCTACCAAATATCTACATTTCAATGAAATACAAATATATGTAATTGAAGAGAAGAAGCCAAAGGAGAAAAGAAATGGTCATTTCTGCTATTGGGAACTGTTTACTTGACACATTTTAGCAAGGTTGGAAGTACTGTTGAGAAAAAAAATGGCACTGATTCATCTTGATGAATGTTTTGCTACTGATTAAATCTGAGCTTCTATAAACTGTGTGGTGATGAGGAAACCTGAGACTCTAATGAGGAAACAGTTGGGTAGGAAGTAAGATATTGGAACCACAAATATTGCCATCCCCAGGAGAAATACCTTATTTTGAGGACTGGAAGTGAGTTTGGGAATGTTGGATTGCATTCAAGGAATATGTTCTATTATAAATGGTATTTCCAAATCTTTACCCAGAAATTGCCTAGAAAAGCTGAATCTTGCTTCATAATAAGTAAAGAAAAACGTATGTGAAACAAGATGTCTGGGGTTTTGGGGGTTTTTTTGTTTGTTTGTTTTGCCTGGGATTTATTAGACAGTTTGCTGTAAAACATTACAGTGGCTAGTCAGTACAGCCCAACATTACATGGTTTTCTATACATTCAGGAGATAAAGTGTGGATTTGTACTTTCAATATGAACTGAATATCCTAGACAGTAAATTTTGCTTACACAAATTGGCCTTATCCTTCAGCCTTTACTCACATGAGCCATCCTTACATATATGCAAGGAGTCCCATTTGTGTCACTGAAACTACTTTCATTAATAGACTACATGCACATATAAGAGTCACTCAGACAGGATCTTGGTCCTGCTGTTATTTTTTATGCACAGAGGCCAAGATTTGCAAGAATTTGAAGACTAAAGTTAGGCTCTTGAGTCAATATATATGAGGAGCTGAATAAGTATCATGGGGTGTTTAATAGTTTGGGAAATCAGGAAAATAGAATTGATCAGAAAGAATGGAGAAAATACAAGTAACTTGTAATCAATTTGCATATTCCCAAGGTGCAGTTTTAATTTAATATCACACATCTTGATCTTGGAGTCATTATTGACTCCAAGATGAACATGGGCCGACAACATGAGGTCACGGTTGGCAGGGCTAACCGGACCTTGTCGTGCATCCACAGGTGCATCTCTAGCAGGGCCAAGGAGGTGATCCTCCCCCTCTATGTAACACTGGTCAGGCCACAGCTGGAGTACTGCGTCCAGTTCTG
>NW_017728994.1:35864006-35864562 GCF_001723915.1 Gavialis gangeticus | reverse complement strand
TCTTTAAGAGGAGGCTTGATGCCTACCTAGCTGGGATCATTTGAGCCCAGTTTTTCTCCTGCCCTGGCAGGGGGTCGGACTTGAAGATCTATAAGGTCCCTTCCGACCCTACTTTTATGATTCTATGATTCTATGATCTTTTTGTTTCTACATGCTTAAGTCATGTTCCTTATCCACTCAGCAATGTTAGCTCCCAGAGGTCACAGCTGCATGTGGTAGCCTACATTCCATGCAAATGCAGATTGGATTTGTGGTTAAACATTGTTATTAATTTGAGTTTCATAGATTCACACACACACACACACAAAAGACCTTTGACTTTTTAAACATTTCCTGCTTGGATCTCATTTAGTTTTTTTAGCTGTGGGATCTTGGCCTCTGAGTTGCTTATAACAAATAGATTAATTAATATTATGAACAATTTTATCCTATAGTGAATTTATGCTACAAAGATTCAGCCACTGCCTTCTCACAAATGCCATTTCACACCAAATAAACATATGGCTCAGTATGCCTTGCTATTAGGAGATGTGGGAAGGGAGTTGGCCATAAAATG
>NW_017728994.1:35858466-35859006 GCF_001723915.1 Gavialis gangeticus | reverse complement strand
GTGATTACTACCGTATCTGTAAGAGTAAAATTATGGATGCCATGTAAGTGATATATTTCCTCATAATGTCTTTTCTGCTGGAGTTCAGAAGCCAATAAAGCAAAGAAATGGAATAAATAGGGCTGTTTCTGATGAAGCCCTGACATTTTCCTTAATATAATTTAAAACATGAAAAAGACTAAAGAATCCAAGTAAAAACACATTCATAGTTTGGAAAGTTTTAATTTCAGCATGCGACCACTCAAGATTAGTGTTGCTTCTGTTTCTGCTCACATGCATCACTTTTCACGAGATATGAGAAGTCTGGAAGTGCAGATTATGTTATACTGAAGTGAGAGCTCTGCTATAATTAAGGTTGTTTTAATGATTGCTTTCTGTAACAGTTCTAAAATTGAAATGTTTTCATTGTGCCTTCAAAACAGTTGTGCTGGATGAGGGTCTACAGTATGGCCAGAGCTCCAAATGTGAAGTCATATAAAAGAAGGCTTGAGATATGTGATTTTAAAATAGTTTCATAGTTTCTAGGGTCGGAAGGGACCT
>NW_017728994.1:35852760-35858455 GCF_001723915.1 Gavialis gangeticus | reverse complement strand
TTAGATGAAGGTCCTGGACTCTCTCCAAGAACCTGCGTGTAAAATGTTATTCTTACATTTTTTTTTGCTTTCACTTGGAGTTTAAACTAGGTATCTGATTTTCCCTTACCTGGAGAAGCAATATTTCTGAAGTTATTCAAGGTAACATTTGAAATTTAAACCTGGGTTGAACCAGAATGACATACTAGAGTGAAGTGCATACATGCAGTAAGATTAGGGTTTTGCTTGAATGCTAGAGGAGTTGCTGGCAGACTGTTATAAGAGTAACTAGATGGCTTCAGCTGACCTGCCTTCACCACTGAAATGGATTCCTCTTCTTGGTAGGTGTCAGAGAGTGTGTGTTATACACTTTTGTTACCCTTTGCCTGCATTCTGGTGGATCTCTGTAACAGGGAGTCAGAGGCTCCCCTTAATTTAAGGGAGAAACAACAGTAGGGAAATACCCAGGTGGGGGAGGCTACTCATTATGAGCTGCAGGAGAACAGGCTGCCAGGGACTTAGAGGCTATGAGTACCTATTGCAGTGTTAATTTCTCTGCAATAGTACAATAGGGCAGAGTCCTGCTTAGAAAGCAAGGGCATTGCTAAAACATCCATAGCTGGAGACCTAAGCTGCCCTAGCCATCAAACCCTGATTGGAAACCTCGGGCCACATGACTGGAAGGGATAGGTTTTGGGAGGCATATAAGAACAGGTTTTGGCCCTGCAAACCATGGGGAGAGGACTGCAGCAGGCTGGCCGCAGTTGAGCTTAATGCCTGGGATCTTGCTATGCCTGGGAATAGCAAGTAAGGAGCTGAGGGCTTGCAGTGAGTTGGGACCCTGGACAAGTAGGGATTTTGTTATGGAGCCAGTGTGCTGAGAGTCTTATTTATGGCCAGAGTGCTTAGGCTTTTTATTTGAGTTTTAACTCATGGTCCAGATTGGAACTAGCAGGGTATACAGGATGTCCCAGTAGTGTCCAATGGACATATGATTGCTTTAAATCCAGCCTGGGTCTGGGATTGTGGTACTAATAAGTGGCAACTATAAAGGGGTGAAGCCTAGGCTGAGCAGGCCAGAGTCTGAGAAGGAGTAAGACAGGGCCAGAGGGTCCAGTGCCCAAAAAGGGTGCAGACAGAACCAGGTGCCCACTGCACTAGAGGGGTGAGGGCAGGGCCAGTGGCCCAAAATAAGAAGGACAAGACAAGGGTTTGCATCCAATAAGCTAAAATCCAGTGCAGAGGACCAAGGCAAAGGGGTCAGAGGGAACAGAGGGGAGAAGGCTGAGGCCCCAGTAAAGGAAAGTGATAGCAAGAGGGTAGCTTTAGGGAAGGTTGGAGCCACAAAATTAGCCCTTGAGACAATTCATGCCTTGGAGCGCAGATGGGCCAGGAGCGCACAACCGAGTGCCTAGGACACAATGGCGATTGGCAGGGGGACCCACAGTCTAATAGAGAACAAGAGCTTGCTCTGGGACCTGGGACAGCCTCCCTTTTCAGAGACCAATAACAACATCAAGGCATGGCAGGAGGGAGAAGAGGGAGGATACCTTAGGAGCCTGAGCAGGGCTGCAGCTGCATGGCCACCGGGGATGGATCATGGTCACGCTTGGGGCTCTGCACTTTACAGTCTGCTTGTGGAAGTTTTGCCCTGAAAGAATAGCTTAATTGATGACATTTTAAAGTGTCCTAAGGCCTTGATTTAGCACATATTTTCAAATATGATCAAGGAAAATAGCATTAATTAAACACATGGGAAGATGAAAGTCTCTAATAAGCAGCAGCAGTAGAGTAATGGGATTCTGACTAGAACTCTGAGTGACTGATTATTTTCAGTTTATAGAATCTACTGAATGAGTGAATGAATGAATGAATGAATTTTTAGGATGCTTCATAAGGGAAAAACTGAAATTATTTGGCAAATAGAAAAGTCAAACATATTGCATGTCAAACCAAAAAGCATATTCAACCTGAAATGAAACATTTAGATCTGCTTTCAAGTTATTCCAATTAAAAATAATAATAACAGTGAAGTGAATATTGAAATTATTCACTGCTGTAAATTACATACTTAAACTTTTCATTTTGACAATGTCAAACTGAAGAGCAGAACTATTCAGACTTTTTAAAAAACAATTTCCAAAACTGACATGAACTTGCAAAATGTTGAGCCAAAAGAAAAGCTGCATTTTTCACTGAAAAATGTTTCAGCTAAAAAAAATGTTATCCTGTTCTAATGATCATTTTCCTCATTCATTCTTTGACCCTCTGGGCAGCATGTGAGCAAAGTTAGAATGTAAGTTGCTGGGAATTAGGAAAGACAGTAGGTTAGAATGATTTTGATGATGCTTTCATCCAAAAAAAATAACAAAAAGCCATCTTGTCAAAACGAAAATACTTCATGAAAACATCTGTTTCTATGAAAATGTCAAAGGGAAGTTTCCTTAGGTCCATGAAGAAACAGAGAGAAAAAGTCAGGCTTGCTTATGATAACAGCTTGTTGTTTAGCCTGTGTATTAGCCTCATCTAAGGATATGGTGGACCTTGATTTTAGCAAGGCTTTCAATATGGTTTCCCACAGTATTCTTACAGGGAAGATAAGGAAGTATGGACTGGATGAACGGACTGTAAGAAGGACAGAAAACTGGCTGGAGCATCAGGCTCAGAGAGGGCTTGATATTTAGTTGGCAGCCAGTATCAAGTGGAGTGCCCCAGGGATCAGTCCTGGGGCTGGTTTTGTTCAATGCCTTCATTAACAACCTAGAAGATGGCATAGAGTACACTCTCAGCAAGTTCTGCAGGTGACACCAAGCTGGGGTGAGTAGTAGATACTTGGGAGGGTAGGGCTAGGATTCAGAGTGACCTAGACGAATTGGAGGATTGGGCCAAAAGGAATCTCATGATGTTCAACAAGGCCAGGTGCAAAGTCCTGCACTTAGGATGGAACAATCCCATGCACCAGTACAGGCTGGGGGGCTGAGTGGCTGGGCAACAGCTCTGCAGAAAACCCCAGAACCTGGGGCTTACTGTGGACAATAAGGTGCCATTTGGAGTATTGTGTTCAGTTTTGGGGCCCCCATTACAGAAAGGATGTTAGCTTCTAACAACTTTAATTGCTGCAAAACTAGGGAAAAATCGGTTCTGTGTCTCTCTCAGCTCAGTTGCACAGTATGCTTTAGCAGCAGGGACACAATCCAGCACAATGAAGAGTACATTTTACAAGATGCTGAGTTCCCTTGATTCCTGCTCATGGTAAACTAGTAGACTAATGTCTGAGCTCCCAGTGCCTCTTAGAAGAAGGCCTACTGTAGTACTGCAGCTTAAAAACCCAGAACAATCTGCTTCTGTTTTCCTTCATGTAGTTAGGAAAGTGCTAAACATTTACATAGACTAACCTTATAACCTCACTTCATTTACACTAAACTAGTAAAACTAAGCAGAATCTAGAAATAATCAACATTTTTGCCTTTCTAGGCCTTTAAGTTCATTTCTCTCCAATGCAAATCTCCTCTCAGTAGTTTGTAAAACAGTATATTTTGTTGTTATAAGCTTCCCTATTTACTGCATGTGTCTAACTTAACAGGTGTATGAAGAGAGGGATCATATAAATGTGCATTTTATTAGTTCCAAACAGTTATAGGTGAATGTCAGCTCTTAAAGGCTCTAGAGTTCTTATTGGGTCTGCAATTATTAAAGCTATAAGAGGAAAAGGAGAAACAAGTTTTGATCAAAACTGCCTAAGTATCTATATTATAGAATAAAAGAGAAGAAGGGCTGTAAGGGACCTCCAGAGGTCATCTATCCAAATGATCCTCTACAAATTGATAATCTAAACTTTTCATAAAACTACTATCAATCCTGACACAACACAAGACCTTACAACGTAGCCTGCCACAGGTAAAGCAGGAGAACTATGGCTGCCAATCTATAAAAGCTTAATATTCACTCAAGAGATCCCAGGTAGAGGGTCATGTCCCCTGCTAAAAGGAAAGCAAAACCCCCACAGTCTGTACCAGTTTGACTGTGGGGAAGAATCTATTCTTGACCACAAATATGGCAATTGATCTGACACTGAGTGGAAGGGCAAAAACCTCTAGCCAGAAACCTCTGGCTTTAAGCCCCTGTAGAAGCACTGGCATAACCCAGTCAAAATCCCTAGCCTTGACTGAAGCCAATACCCAATGCCTCTGAGGAAGGCTGACGTGTAGCAGAAAGCTGGGGGGAGAGAAAAACCCAGAAGCATGGGAAATACCCATTGTAGAACATAGCCATAGCTACATGTAGATCATCCTGGACCAGTGGCTGTCCAACCTCTTTTTGAACACCTCCAGTGATGGGGAGGCCACTGCTTCCCCAGGCAGTCTATTCCACTTCCTCACTGTGCTAATAGTGAAGAAGTTTTTCCTGATATCCAATCTAAACCTAATTTGCTGCAACTTCATGCCATTAGTCCACATCCTCCTCTCTGCAGCAAGAGAAAAGGTGTTCTCCCTGTTCTTGAAGAGCTGCCATAAAGTATTTAATACTACTATCATGTCCCCTCTTAAGCCTCTTTTCTACAAGTTGAACACACCTAGCTCCTTCAACCTCTCCTCAAATGACTTGCTTTCAAAGCCATTTATCATTTTGATTGCCCATTTCTGAACCTTCTCTCCACATTATTTTTAAAATGTGGATGCAACTTACATATGGGAAATAAATGATGCATAGTGTTAAGGGTTGAAGCAAGATTTTGTAACTAGATTTTCTATTGATTTCAAGGAGAACCAGAAACTGTGAAAGGTGTTTGGGTAACTTAAAGCTATCAGGAAGGCCATGCTGGGTTATAAAACTGTAGAAATTATGGCTGGAAGGGATGTCAGTAAGTCATATACTCCAGGGGTGGCCAACCTGTGCCACACTGGCCACAAGTGGCATGGGCAGCCTCTGTGTGTGGCACATATCAGACTGGGGAGAGGGTAGGCAGCACAGTGGCACATAGGTCAGGGAGCAGAAAGCAGAGCAGCAGATCAGGCAGGGAAAGTGGCACTCAGAGAGTGTGCAGGTCTTAGTGTGTGGCATACCTGTCAAAAAGGTTGATCCACACTGATCTAGTCTAAACACTTCTCAAGATAGGATTATCCCTGCCTAAATATTCTAGTCAAGTGTATGTCTAACCTGGTCTTACTACTTTCTAAGAGTGAAGGTTTCACAGTTACTTTGGGTCCATGTCTACATGTTCATTAATGCTTGGTAATTACAGTGCATGAAGATTAGTACGTGTAATGACAGGTTTTTTTAGTGACATTAATGTGCATCAGACTAAATCTACTGTGCATTAGCACAGTTTTTTCCCTCCATGCTAATGCACAGTAAAACTAGTCTTCTGGGGCACTTGTACACGTGATGAAAATTGACCATTTTTGCAGTTTGCAAAACTGCGGTTTTGCAGATACGTACGGGGGCTTTTTGCAATTTAAATGAGTTTATGTTGCAAACTAAAACACTTCTGCATGTATTTTAGTTTGCAAGGTAGCTATTTGTAATGTTGTAGCCTTTAATCTGACAGCTCAATCCCTGGCTGTGGGATAGGCAGGTTGAAGGCAGAAGTGGTGAGAGGCTGGATAGTTTTTTTTTTTCTTCTCTGCAGAGACTGCCCCCTCTCCCATGGCTGGGAGGAGCGGGGGGGAGGTGATGCTGGTGGGCTGAGCATCCCCTGTGCTGTAGGAGGCCCATA
>NW_017728994.1:35826471-35852270 GCF_001723915.1 Gavialis gangeticus | reverse complement strand
GGGGGGAGGTGATGCTGGTGGGCTGAGCATCCCCTGAGCTGTAGGAGGCCCATAGTGGTGGCATCCCTCAGGGTCCCCCAGGGGCTGCTCTGGCTCAGAGGAGCCATATCCCACCCAGGGATACATCCCTAAGCCCACCCAGGATTTCAATGTGCCATGCATCATTCCCGTTGCCTTCTCTAGTGACCAGCACATCAAGCCACCCTCCTGCTGCTTCCCTGCTCTGCCCCAGGGTCAAGGTAACCTGTTCCTGGGTGGTCCCAGGTGATGGGAAGGTGGCAGGGACAGTGCACTGGGCACTGCTCCCTGGGCGGGCTCAGGGAAAAGTTGGATCCAGAAGGAACTGCCTCTAAGCTGGGGTAGCATCCAGCCCACTAGCAGCCTGCCCAGGTGGCCTGGGAAGTGGAGTGGGGCTGTCACTGTGGAGGAAAGAAGCAGGGCCCCCTGCAGCTGAAGGACTGCTGATAGCTTGCCCCCTAGCAGGCTCCACAAAAAAAAAAAAAAAAAAAAGGATTCGGCCCCATGACACTTTTTTTTCTTACAGAGCCTGCCCATGCAAGCTGCCAACAGGCTGAGTGGGCCCTGAGCTGCGGGAGGCCCCAGAGTCCATCCCTCCACAGAAGTGGCACCCCGTGGGGCTGCCTAGGTAGGCTGTTAGTGGGCCAGATGCTGCCCCAGCTCAGAGGCAGCACCCACTGGATCCAACTCTTCCCTGAGCCCACCTGGGGAGCAGCTCCCAGTGTACTGTCTGCGCCACCTTGCCACTGCCTGGGACTGGGCTGCATTCCCCCTGGGGCAGCATGAGAAAGTGGCAGGAGGGTGGCTGGGTGTGCTGGTGGTCCAAGAAGGTGGCAGGGATAGTACACAGTGCACTGGAAGCCCAGGTGGGCTTGGGGAACCATTGGATTGGGTGCCCCGGCCCCGGCCCCGGCCCCGGCCTGCTAGCAGCCCACCTGGGCAGCCCCAGGGTGTGCTGCCATCATAGGTGGAAGGACCAGGGCCCCCCACAGCTCAGGGGCTGCTCAGCCCACTGGCAGATCACCCCCTAGCTGTGGGAAAGTCAGGAAGGCTTTGTAAAAGAAAAAAAGGATAGGGCACCTCACCATAACAGTGATAAAAGCCCCTAAATTGAAACTGTGGGATTTTAATCATCACAATTACAAACCCACCTTTTCCAATTAGGGGACTAAACCCCCATCATGCGTACATCCCTGCACATTATGCGTCTCATATAGACAAACCTTGGGTAATCTGTTCTAATGCTTTCTAATATCTAACCTACACTTAATTTCTGTTGCTGCAATTTAAGACCATCTTTAAGTCCTCTTCCTTACAGCCACAGATAACCCCATTAGATCATGTTTGCCATGAGGGATCACGCAATATGAGCATTCAAGCATTCCAGGGAAGACAGAACTCATCCACTAAGAAGTTATGGTACTTGGTCCCCTTCCTGTCTAGAAAGACAGAACCCCACTCATTCAAAGACAGTTCTTTCTGTGATTTTGTAATCCATTCTTTAATATAACCTTTATTATGCTGAGTTATCTCTGGCAGGAGATATAAAGTAGGTAACAGATGTAATCAGTCCAACTAGCACTTTTAGAATGAGGTAGTCAAATTCTGGTAGGTTCATTAACAAAGATGATTCAGTTGCATCACTTTTAAACTGGTATACATAGTCCTTGTCACAGCTATTTCTGGTTTCTATTTTAAAAATCCTAGAGCTGCGGAAATCTACTTGCAGGAATCAAATATAAGACAATGGGAACCTATCGGCAGGAAAAACCATGGACTTGTATTTACAAACCACTAATTCTTTCAGGCTAGGATGAGTGCCAGAAACAGTGATGTACTTTTTCCCCTTTCCAAAATCATAACCACATGGGATAGATGTGGTGTGTTGTGAAATGTTTACACAAGATATTTGATTCTAGTGAGGATTAGTTAAACTGGAAATCAAAAAAATAAGTAATAAATAACAGTAACACCCCTATAGGCAGATCTAGAATTTTGAAAAAGGGGTTGCAGGCTCTGCCTCCTTCCTGTCTTGGAAGTAGGCACAAGAAGGGAAAACCTGTCTTCTGCTGCTGCAGCCCCAGGGCTCCCCATGCAGCCAGGTCCTCCCTTCCACACCTACACCTTGCCTAACTCCCCCTGCCTGCACTGTCTCAGGGACTCCAGCTGTGTCTTGCTTCCATATCACCCCATGGTCTGAACTCAGTTCTTGATGCCCAGACTCTGCAGGGGGCATAGGCATGAAGGGTCGCATGGAAATGGAGTTGGCAGCAAATCTTCCTAAGAGATCACTGAACTATGCAGTTGAAAGAGGGTGAGACCACACCACTGCACCCCCCTCCCCTGTACAGCTCTGTGGGGCTGTACTGATACGCAGTAGGGCTGTGCAAAGCTTCACCAGCTGTTTCATTTGAATACTGTTTTGACTTGTTTTGAGCTGAAGACAGCAAAATCAAAATGAAATGAAGGGCTTTGAAACAGCCTCGAAATGAAACAAGGCCAGTCAAAAAGTTTTGAAAGTTTTGAAACGTTTCGAATTTCAGAGCAGCCAGCCAGGTGGTGGGAGTCAGGGGAGAGCCAGGGCTGTGCTCTGAGTGGCTTCGCATCCCCATTGTGAAAAGGAAGACTTACTTCAGCTGGGTGATGAACGGATCTGGTGGGATGCCTCACTGGAAACAGAATGCAGTGAAAGTGAAACCATGGTGGGCAAAGACACTGTGGTAAAAGGAAAAAAAAAAAAAAGAAATGGCAGAGCCAGAAAGAGCTGGGGCTGGCTCCCACATCAGTGTGGGCACATTTTGTAGCAGTGTGCCAGGGCCAATTTGCTGGCCGAACCCCTGGGGCTGGGATAAAAAGCCCAGAGGAAGAACAGCGGAGAGGACTGGAAGCAAGGTCCCCGACTGGCCCAGAGTGGCCAGAGGCAGAGCACAGTACCACTGCAAGGACATGGTGGCTGCCCCAGGAAGGGGCTTTCTCAGATAAGCAGAGCCAGACAAGGCTTGATGACTTAACCAAAGGAGCACTGGGGACATCAGACATCTCCAACTTGGATTGGCTCCAGGCAGGACCAGAAAGGACAAGAAGAGACGTATGTCTGAATTGTGGCAAGTATAGAACCGGGAGAGGGGAAGAGATGCCAGGAAACAAGGTAACCTGGGGTCTGGACAACACATAGTCAGGACAAGGTATGGACTGGAAAACTCGGATAAGACAGCGCCCTGATCTGACCATCATACATTTAGAAGGCCAAAACACCAAAGCTCATACGACACCAACTCTAGTAATCTGAAGATGACATCTTTGGCTGGCATAAGGTGGGGTGTAGGGGAGGTGGGGCCCCAAGTTGGAAGGACAGTTGGGAAGTTTGAAGGAAGGTACCAGGAGTGGCAGGACAAACCATCTTCCTCCCAATTAAAATAAGTTCCAGCAAGACATGAGAGGTGAGACCCCCTGGGGGACCTCACAAGATCTAGCCCAGTAACAACCCTGTCTCTTCTTTTAAGCAACAACGAAACCCAAAAAGACCCTACTGACATGACACGTGGGTGAACGGCATGGGAGACTACACCCATGTGGCTCAGCCTGGCAGGGAGTGCAGCCCTGGCTCTCCCAGCCTCCTGCTGCTGGGCTACGCTCCATGGAGCTGGTGGAGCCAATTGGAGTGCAGTGCCAGCTCTGCCTGCCTTGCACCATCAGGCAGCACTCCAATCAGCTCCACCAGCCCCATGGAGCTCAGCCCAGTGGCGGAAGGTGGGAAGAGCTGGCACTGCACTCCACCTCCCACCACCAGACTGAGTTCCATGGGGCCGGGGCTGGGAACTGAGCCTGGGGGGTGGGGGGTCAGGGAGCAAAGCTCCTCCCGTCACATGGCTCAGATCCCAGTGGCTTGTAGTGCTGGGGAACTCAGCCTGGCTGGGGGAGAAGCGCCTGCCACTCCCGGGCTCAGTTCCCAATGCTGAGGAACTGAGCCCAGCTTGAGGAAGTGCCTCCCACCACTGGGCTCAGTTCCACCAGCTCCACAGACTGCTTAGTGCTGGGAACTGAGCCCGGCGACAGAAGGCCCTTCCCCTAGCCAGGCTCAGTTCCCCAGTGCTGGGTCCCAGGCAACAGAAGCAGCCTCCTGTCATGTGGCAGGCAGATTGGGGGCATGCCCAGACCCCCAGGAGGGCTGCAGGGGCCCTGCCAGGTTCCTCCTGGGGGCGTGGACCCCCAATCTGCCTGCCAGATCACAGAACGCTTCTTCTGCTCCCTGGCTCCTGCTTGTCAGCAGCTTGAGGTGCAGTTTCCTAGAAACCACTGCACCCATCTCCTTGAAACTTGGCAGGCTACGTGCCCTCAGAAGGGGATACCATCCCTGCAAGGTTAATCAGAATCAGGCAAGAAATGACAAAGTTATAGGCTGTTTTGTGCTTCCCCATTATAGCCTATGAGCGAAACAGTGTCAAAACAACTAAACTGTTCCGACAAAATGGAATGGAACAGTGCTTTTGAAATTAAATGAAACTTGAAATGAAGCACTTTTCCATCAAAACGTCAAAATGGAAGTCGAAGTGGAATGCTGCTGTTTTGCACAGTGCTACTACCCAGTGTATCCACAGGTGATGGATTGTGGCATGACCTTTAGGGAAGGTTAGCTATGAAATAAGCAGGGGTAACTGACGAATAAGAAATCACAGACCAAGCAGCAGCAGTACCACCGGGATGTGGTCAGGACATCAGATAGCAATGGTTTCCCTCTTGAAAAGCCACATATATCCTTTGACAGTGCTATGACATGGCAAGTACAGGTCACCACTATAATAAAGTTGCCCGGCTCCCAGCCATGGGTCTGCAAGTCCTCAGTGACAGAGCAGGCAGAAGAAGATGTTAGAATCTCCATGGTTGTGAAGGCAGATAAAGGCTGCAGTGGAATTGAGACCCCCAATTGTCTTGGTCTCCTTGCTATTGGATCAAGGTCACATTCTATCAAGAGCCATGTGGAAGTTTATGTGCAGCACCTAATACATGATAAAAGAAGTCAAGCACAAGCATTTTCCATGAAAACAGCTTCTGCACTAGTCTATTGATCCCAGGTAGGTCTCATCATCCATCTTTGGACACACAGATAAGATGATCATGGAAGACTACCACCTTCAACTGAAACAGATTGCTGAAGAAGAACACTCCCCAAATTCTGCCTGTGAACTCAACAAAGTCTGATATGTATATACAAACTTTCACCTCAAAGGATGTCAAAGCTTTTTTTGTGTACTTTCTCACTAGTAGAGAGTAGCTATCTCTAGGGCTAGGGACAGACATCACATATAAACTGGTTTAAGTGATCAGAAATGGGTTTAAACCTGTAACAGAACAGGTGGTCAGTGCACGAAAACCAGTTTCAAAATGGCTGAAACTGTTTGAGATAATAATATCAGACTTAACTGATTTGGGTTAAACCAGTTTATGCAATTTCTGTCCCAGACCCCTTTTTGGTTTAAGATAAATCAGACTCTCCCAGCATGCTCTCTGGGATGGATGGAGCTCTCTGCTTCACAACACAGCTGACCCCTCTATTTCCTGGCTGCAGCTCCAGCAGCGACTGCAGGATGCTCACCCTCACTCCTCCTCACCACTCCCTGCTAAGTAGGAATTCCCTGCTCCCCTCTGCCTTGTGGAGAGGTGTCTGTGTATTACCTAGCAGACCACATGCTGGCTACGATCCATGCTGAATCAACAGGTTGAATGAACAGGTAGTTGGTAATGTCCCTCCGTTGTTTTCTTACTGGGGTGATAAACACTGTTATCAATTCCCTAATGGACCCATCAGAGCATCCTGCCAGAGCCTGGCTATGCCCCCCTCAGTTCAGTACTGTACAAGGGTCAGCATAAAGAATATACTGTTGGCATAGGCCCTGAATCTAATGCTTCTCTCCTTGCCCAGAAAATAAGAAGCCTATACATATACAGGACTTAGCCTTCTCCAGCTCTCTGTCACCAGTTAAATCATTTCACTGTCAAATCTCTCCTAAAAAAAAATCTAACTTCTGTGATACTTCTTGCCACACATTCACAAAAGCTTAAGCAGTTTACACAGGAGGGTGGAGTGGGTATACTAAGGTTTGGAAATTCATTTGTTTTGAGATTCCTTTGCACCCTGCCAGCTAGAGCCCGCTCCCATTTGCACTGATGAAAATCCACTGGGCCAGATCCTGTTCCATACTACCAAAATGCCATCTGGAGTAGTGCCATGACACCAATGAAGTATTGGGTATGTAAAGGTCATTGTGTAAAATGCATAAGAACAGTGCAAGCATCAGCCAGAACCCAAGATTCCCTCCATTCCATGACTGGGCCCACCTCCTTGGGTT
Source organism: Gavialis gangeticus (assembly GCF_001723915.1). NCBI lineage: Eukaryota > Metazoa > Chordata > Crocodylia > Gavialidae > Gavialis > Gavialis gangeticus. The sequence goes on along the minus strand of NW_017728994.1, from coordinate 35,845,905 downwards.
AGATGGTGACCTGTGATTGCTTTCCTTCTGGCTTTATGACTCTTTCTCTTTTAGCTGCACAGTGGACTAGTTTCAAATGGAAGGTAATGAAAGATAGCTACTGACATGTTTACTCCAGCTCCACAATTAGGGCATTCTTCAAGGCACAGGAGATATAAGTTCAAACCCCATAAGGAAAAGAGAAGCCTAGAACCCTAGTCACCCATATGTCAAATAAGAGCACTAACCATTAGGCTGTTTATTTAGAAGGCAGCCGAGCCATATTTGCATGGAAAGGAGCCCTTCTAGGACATGGAGGCTTTGGACAGTCCCAGGGAATTAAAGTTCTGGGGAGCTGAACATATACCTCCTGCATAAATCTTCAAAATCAGAGGAAACATCTGTGAAGGAATTCAACTGCTGCCCCTGCAGGGTGAAGTAAAATTCGCGCATTAGATATGTTCTTGCTCCCTGTTGAAAGTATGAAACTCCATGCACATCTACCTGTGTAAAATAGAATGCATTCCTGATTCTGATAATCAAATGAGGACCTTGATGGCACTGACACATTAATGCCTAGTACATGAAATAAGAGTTAGCCTTTTAAGATCCAAATTAAACTGGAGAAACCATTATCCTTTAATATTCTCTGCTCAGTCATCCCTTATCCCCTGACCTGGGAGAAAGAGTGAAGGTTCTTAGTATTGAAGTCATTGTCAGGTTGTTTCAGCCTACCCTAGATGGTGTTATGGTATGACCAGTAGGGCTGTGCAAAGCTTTGGTCACTGATTGGATTCAGGCATGGCTTGTGAATGCTGAGATAGTGGGGTGGATGGAGCATCCCACAGGAGCGAGGCAGGGTCCTCCGTGTGCTTGGTGGTGGACTTCTGGTCCACTTCCAGATCTTCTGCAGAGCATGTGGGGAACCCACCTGCCCCACGGCTTGGCTACTGGTGCCTCCTGGATCTGGGGGCGCACCTGGGGCCCCCACCATAGCCAATAGCTGAGCTGGGGGAATTTGGGGGGGTGTCCCCTGTGCACTCAGTGGCAGACCCAGCAGTGGACCAGAAGTGGAAATGTAGGTGATCACCAAGGTAAAACTATAAGCCATGGTATCAGCAACTGGAAACAGAAATTCAGACTACAGTCATTAGCCACGGGGCTGTATGGAATCAGGACAATTGCCAAGTTAACACAGTGTGTATGTAAAGATTCCAGGCATAATGAGTGCAAAACCCATTGGTTGTACAGCTTAGAGTACATGATCAAAGTGAATAGCCTGGAAGTTAGCTTCCTATAACTTTTATTGCTGCAAAACTAGGGAACAGATTGGGTTCTGTCCCTCAAAAAGCTCAATTTCCTAGTATGCTGTAGCACAGGGGTGAGAAAAATACAGCCCACAGGTTGTATCTGGCCCACTGACAGATTTAATGTGACCCACAGGTGGCCAGCCACCAACTGTGTTTGGCATGGGCAGCCAAAGACTCTGGATGCCACATGTTGCTGGGTGGCCGTACTGTTTCCACCCAGCAGCATCAGACATCAGCTGTGGACCTGGGCAGGGCTTCTGACACAGCAGGTGGGCGGCACTGTCAGCTGTGGATGCTGCCATTAGGTTCAGGAGCCTGGATGCAGAACCTGCCATTGAGGTCCACACTCTCCCAGTGTGGTGGTAGCTCCTACCCAGAGTCTCAACCCAGAACCTGCTGGAGGCATCAGCAGTGGACACAGGGAGGAGCTGCTGCCACACTGGGCAGGCAACAGCATCAGCTGTGACAACATTGGAAGGTCAGGGCTCCAGAACCTGCTGGCCTGCTGCCCACAGCTGACACTACTGCAGGCCCAGTACAGCAGCAGGTCCTGCCTGGGTCCACAGCTGATGCTGCTGGCAGGTTCCAGGTCAGGTCTCCAAGTGGGAGCTTCCACCACACTAGGAGATAGCGGCATCAGCTGTGGATGCTGCTGGCAGGTTCTGCATCCAGACTCCCAAACCTACTGGCAATATCCATATATGATGATGTCACTTGCCTGCTGTGGTGAACTACAATTCTGGTATCTTCTGGAAGGAGAAGGAGGGGGAGAGAAACAGAGAGGAGGGAGAGGAGAGGAGAGGAGAGAGACAGAAGAGAGAGAGAAGACAGAAGAAACGAGAGGAAATGAGATGAAGAGAGAGAGAGAGACAGAGAGAGACAAACAAAGAAAGAAGGATGTGGACCTCGCCAGGTCCCCAAAACTCATTAAGTGGCTCTACAGCTAAAATAACTACCAACCCCAGCTCTAGCAGCAGGGACACAATCCAGCATAATGACATAATGAGCTGAGGTTGATTTCCAGTCATTGTTTCATCTGCGCTCTCAGTGCCTCTTAGAAAGAGGCCTACTATAGTACTGCAACTTTAAAACCCAGAACAATCTGCTTGTGTTTTCCTCCATGTAGTTAGGGAAGTGCTAAACATTTACAGAGCCTAACTTTATAATCTCACCTAATTTACACTAAGGCCCCTTGTAATAGGGAACCTATGACTCCTGTTATTTTGATGGGAAAACAGTAGTAATCCGTACTCAGGCAGCCTAGTAAAGGTGACCTGTGAGGAAATAGGCAATAGTATGATAGCACAGAGCCTACCTAAGCAAGAGACCCATAGTTATAGGAGGCAGGGTAGCAACGCAAGTTGCCCATCAGAAGGGGTGAGAGACAGCTGAGCCAGGGCTAGCAAGACACCTGACTGAGAAGGGCAGAGCTTGGGGCCAGAGGACTCAGAGTCTGAGACAGCAGCAAGCCCAGAGAGGTCTGGAGAGCCAAGGCCAGAGGGTCTGGAGCCTGAGAAGTGGCAGCAGAGCCCAAAGAAGGACAGGAGCAGGGTGGAGACAGAGCCCAGGAGTATGGCATAGACTGGAGCCCAGAAGCCAGGTCCAGCACAGTGGGCCTGAGCTAAGAGGCCCAGCAAGAGTAAAGTGGTGGAGGCCAGGAAGTCCAACACCCCCACAACGGAGTGATTAGATTACCTGGACAGTGATATTTGTGACACATGGGCATGCTGTAAGGAGCAGTTGGAGCCACATAATAAGGCCCTAAGGCAATGGGTGCCTCGGGGCACATACAGGATGGGAGGGGCCAACTACAGGCAGACCAGGTTTGAGCTAATGGGGTTTAGGAGGGAGCCTGCTGATGAAGAAAGGATGAGCACTGGTTCTCGGATTAAGAGGTAACTTCCCTTTCAAAATTTAAAAATTTACATTAAGGTGTGGCAGAAAAAAGTGGAGGGGAGGGTACTTAAAATCAGGTTGAGGTGGTGGCCATTTGGCCACCCGGGGGGGCAACACAGTCATCCTTGAGTCCTTATTCCTGCTACACCCCCTCTACACATGCAGGTAAAGGTGTAATGGGATCTAATGCACAATCCACACAATCATGCCTCCTGCCATGACACATGTACATAGCAGGAAGCATTATTGTGGGATTGCACATTCCATTCCACTGGGTTTTATTGCATTGGCAAGAAGCAGTCTCCTCTGGCTGGGAGGCCCCTCAGCTGTGGGGATAGCACATTCACCCTTGGGTGTGGAGGATAGCAGCAGCCATGATCTCCCAGGCTCAGGGGTGCATGAAACCCCTGGGCCTGGGGGATTGCAGATGCTGATCTCCACCAGGCCTGGAGGTTACATGCATTCCCAATCCTGGGCAGTTACAGCTACCATGATCCCCCAGTCCTGGGGTTTTCATGTGCCCCCAGCCAGCTGGGTCCTAGCACCTAGCATCCACAACTGAGAGACTTTGGGTTCATGTGCTGCCAAGACCCAGAGTCGGCAGCTGCTGGGGCTGAGATTCCCCTCAACTGCAGTACTCCTGGCCTCAGCTGGACATGGTGAGCTCCTGTGGTTGGGTACCCCCATCAGCTGACATGGCTTTCAGTAACAAGGGACACCCTGCTACACATGAAAATTAAAACTCAATAGCAACCAGCTATAAAGTTAGTACATATTTTTGAGCTTTTTATCGTGTGATAGGTACTTTTACACACTCTTGTGGGTCAACATCCTTGTCTGCTTTGTGGAAGACTTGGGTTCAATTCCCAGACACACATATAGCTACATCCATTGAAGCAGCAAACATCTGGACTTGATCTGGCCTTTGGATACTGCTTCAGTGGTCTAAAGTGGGGATGGAAAGTCTGGTCAACCTTTACTTCTCCAGACTTCTGCCTAGGCATATGAGTTGAAGGTCCTGGTGATTGCTTACACATATACCATAATCCAGAAGGATCAATGGTTGTCTACTACATGTAGCTGTTCTTAAGGTTATTATGCAATTAACCAGTTAACCGTAATGTGCGGAGGGGGCCTAAATTAGTAAAATTAAGCAGAATCTAGAAATAATCAGCATTTGTGGCTTTCTAGGCTTTTATGTTCATTTACTTTCAGTGCAAACTTCCCCTTTCAGTGATTTATACAGTAATATATTTTGTTATTATAAGCCTCCCTATTTACTGCATGTGTCCAAGCTAGCAAGTGTATGAAGAAGGGATCATAGAAATGTGCATTTTATTAATTTCAGACATATATAGGTGAATGCCAACTCTTAAAGGCTCTAACATCCTTACTGTGTCTGTAGCTATTAAAGTTCTAAGAGCAAAATAAGAAAAATAAGTTTTGTGTAAAAATGCTTAAGTAGCTATGAGTTGCATGCATGCAACTCACATATGGGAAATTACCAGCATAGGAAAGACATATTGCACTCTGTTAAGAAAAAATAGATTTTATATTAATTTCAAAGAGAACCAGAAACTCTGAAAGGAGGTTTGGGTAACTAAGCTATCGCTAATGCCATGCCAGTTTACAAAATTGAAGAGGCTGCACTGTGAAGAAGTTTTTTCCTGATATCCTATCAAAAAGATACTGTGCTGCAACTCCAAACCACTGGCATGCACATCTTCCTCTCTGCAGAAAAAGAGAAATAGTATTTCCATCTTTATGGCATCCCATCAAGTATTTGAAGGCTGCTATCATGTCTTCTCCTAAGTGCTTTTTCCGCAAGCTGAACATGCCTAGCACCTTCATCCTATCCTCATATGACTTACATTCCAAGCACAGGCTGATTAACACACAGGCCAGCAGGGCCTGGACCTAGGACCCTGGACGCCCAGGTTCCCCCCAGATGCCTGAGGAGCTTTCCTATGCCTGGGTTCAATGTTGCCAGGTATACAATACTTATTCTTCAATTTTGATCCAGTTCTCATTCATTCACAGGCCAGTTATGGTTAACAATATAAAGCAAATAAGAAGATTTATTTGCATGCTTATTTGCAGATCATATAATTGAAAATATGCAAATATGTATGCAAATAAATCCTGTGGCTGTCTTCACTCAAAGGTTTTCTCCTGAGCCGCTTTTGCCTGAGCAGCTGACCTTGCTCGCCAGGGAACCTTGTGTAGACCCCGAAGGGTACCTCGATCACCTTCAGAGTGTCCCCCAAACTCTTCTGCTATGACTTTGGATGGTATCTCAGTGAAGGGGGTCCCCTTTGAGGGTGTCTTCAGAGTGGACACGCGTCCCGGTGGATGTCTGTAGGGCTCCAGCCTCCCCTACACCCCGGCCATACACCAACCTTCTAGACGAGCCTCAAGATCTTTAGCGGCTATTCCCCATTGATATCTTCCTGATCCTCACGTCCTTCCTCACCGATGGGCAGCTCAGGCTCAGACTGGACCCAGAGGGTCTGGTGACTCACTTCCTTTGCAGACGTCCCTTCCGACGCCCAGCGCTATCTCTGGGAGATGGCGTTGTTCCTCTTCCTGTTCTCTTATGGTCTCTTTCCCGCCTTTGACCAGGGTCACTGCTACCCCGGCTTGGGCTGGAGGGCTACACTAACCTGAGCTAGACCAGGAACCAAAACAGGGCAACCCGAAAAAGGGAAACACAAACGAAACACCCTCACTGATGTAAAGCCCCGGGCCTCAGAGCCACCTGACGCAAAACAAAACTAATACCATGGCTACAAGAACTGTGAGACAGGGAAGGGCAAAATGGACTAGGGGGAATCATGGGAAGTGTCCCATACCCCCTTGGTCCCCTACCACCCCTAAATAAGTGCGCCCTCAGGATAGGGGTCCACACCTCCACCCCAGCCAGGATCTCCTTCTTCCCCTCCGGGACCCACCTCTGGCCTGCAGCCGTGGCCCCCATTGCCTCTTATAAGTGTTCCCATGTTGGCTCTTCCTGTAGGCTCCTTCTCCAGCACGGGGATTCCCCACAGCTCCTGCCACTGCTGCTGCTGCCGGTTTCCCTGCCGGCATCTTCAATCCCCTCTGGTCTTCTCCGGTGTGGGGATCCTTTGCAGCTCCTGCTGCCTCTGTCACTGCTGCTGCTGCCGCCGCTGCTGCTGGCTTCCCTGCCGGTGTCTTCAATCCCCACTGGTCTTCTCCGGCATGGGGATCCTTTAAAGTCCTTGCAGTTGCTGCAGCTGCCAACTGCAGCAGCGGGACGTTCTCTGTCTGGCGGCTCTCCGCTGGTCCTTCAGCCCTCAGCGTCCCCCTTCCCACGCTTTCCGGGCTAATTTTTATCTTCACCAGTTGATGCCTCCTCATTGCATCATCCTGCCCCAGCTGGAGATGAGTGTGGCTGATAAACCACTCGGGCAGTTTTTTGCAGTGCGCCTCTTTGCTCCCGCAGGCCCCTGCAGCAGGTATGTGTTTTTTTGTTTTCTTTTTCTTTGGCCAGGGGTCTGCCTCTGCCCCAGGCTTCCCCCTGGTCTGACCCCGTGTCCCTGTGACAAATCCGCTTCTTATTTACTTTATATTGCTCACTGTAACTTGCCAGTGAGTGAGAACTGGGTCACACACCTCCCCAGCAGCAGGAGGGAAAGAGTAGAAAGGACCCTTCTGTCTGCTGGAGCATAGCTTTTTTTTATGCAGGGGGGAGAAAGGAAGCTTCTGTTGGGGAGGGTCCCCAATCTTTTTCTTTCCCAAGGCCCCCAAAATTTTCAATCTTCTTCTGCTTACAGGTCCTTTATCATCAGGGAGGAAAGCCTGAGAATTGGAGAAAGAACACCGCGGGGAAGGGGAGAGAGCCGGGGAAGAGGACCTAGGAGTGGCTCACCAAGTAGGCAAAGCCACAGGAAGCCTCCAGGGAGGCAGGAGGCAGGCAGTGATCCAGGAAGCAGGCAGTGGACATTGCTGCCAGAGGTGAGATGGACCTGGGAAGCTGCACATGGCTCACTCGGGGAGCAGAGCCAGCTGTGCACACCAGTGAAGAGAGTCCAGGAAGACACAAGTGGCTTGTCCAGAGAGCTGATCCTGCTGTGTGCCCCAGTGAAAAGTGGATCAGAGGTGGGGCCAGAGACCCAACTAGATGGGCAGCATTGGACCCCAGAGGTACCAGGCAGGGAAGAGCTGGGCTGGGACCCAGGAGATGGAGAAAGACCGAGTGTGGAAACTCCATACAGCTCTGAGATGGGGCTAAGCCCAACAGGGATAAGCTGAAGTGAGAGCAGCTTCCTGGGAGGGCTGAGGCCCCAGAAACCAGGTGGGGCCCAAAGCCCCAGACACAATTGAGGCTGGGAGTGACAGCTGACAAGATGGCCACCTGGATAAGACTAAAAAGGGGTGCAGCAAAGCACTGAAGGGCCCTCCCACTTAGATGGTGGCAAGAACCTGGTGACCATCAAAGTATACCAGCAAAGGCTGGTCAATTGGACTTTGAGTTTGTATCTTAAGTTATTGTTTAAAGAAGTACAATATGAAAAGCCATGATGAGGTTAGTTGCAGGGATGTTTATACCCAGGTCAAAGAATGGCTGAGAACAGGCCAACAGCCAGAGGGCAGCTCATGCTAATAACGGGCAATGCGGGTGAGAAACTATCCCCCAAGCCATCTGGCAACGACTCTAGTTCCAGTCCCGGATGTGGTAAGGGTGGGGTAAAGGGGAGGTTGGAGTCCCACAAAACAGCAAAAGAGTGAGATCTCACAGGATATCAGCAGAACCTGTCTTCTGAAGGAACATCAAGACATGGCAGGAGAGAAAGCACAAACAACAGGACACATGTAATACTATTCACCAGATATCACCCTGACATTGCAAGGGGGTAAGGCGCCAAGTAAGAGAGGATCAAAACCCTATAACACCTACCAGTGATAGTTAGTATTGAACCATCCAGTTGGCTATAGCCTAGCTTTCCAACCTATCAATATCTTTCTTAATTGTACTCATTTCTTCAGTGTGTTCACAGTTCTCACTTTTGTCATCTGCAGATTTGCTCAGGAAGCTCTCCATTCCAGCATACAAATCCCAGAACAGCATTGGACCCAGAGCAGACCCCTGTGGGACTTAACTTGAATCCTTCTGCCAGTCCAATATTAATCCATTTATCATGACCTTTTGCTTGTGGGTACTGAACCAGTTGTCTATCAATCTCATAATAGTTTTATAAGCCCACATTTCTCCGGTTTGCTTATAAGAAGGTCTTGTGGGACTTTGATAGAAGTTTTGCTGCAATCCAGATACGTTATATCCACTGCATTCTCTTCATTCGTCCAGCTACTTGTTTGGCTGAGAAGGAGGTTACTTGTTTGCCATGATTAATTTTTATAAATTCATACCGACTGGCTGTGATCAGGCTTTCCTCCTCCTGATGATCTAATAATCTTTTCTGGTCTTAATATCTATTCACTCATGAATTTTCTCTTGTAACCCTTAAGACTTGGCACTCCTTAATTGTGAGTGCAACTCCTTTCCTTCATAAATACATTTCTAATTGCTGTAAGGAATGGCCAAATGAATTCTGCAGAAGGCTTCATCAAAGCTGTGAGGGGACTGAAAGCAGAATTTAAACTGGAAATGTTGGGTTTTCTTACATGTGTTCCAGGGAGGTGGAGGTGGGGGAGGGAGAGGAGAGCTGGTTTAATTAAAGCACCCACAGAATCTCATGTATCAGCATCCCCATGCTTCAAAATGGCAGTGGCAGCGCTATAGTTAAAACTCCCCCACCACCATTTTGAAGTGTGGGGCCGCTAATACATGAGACATGGAGGCTGGCTGGAGCATCCTAATTGGCAAGATCAAGCAGACTTAATTGAGTCTATAATTATAGTGCATCGGAACAGCCTCCAGGCACATCTACAAGCACTCTTTAAGTCTAAGGGAGCTAGACATCAAATCTGCTGAATTTCTATTGTCTATGGTAGAGTCAATAAGGAGACTGTTGGGGCATAGTAGTTGGTTGAAGAGGATAAAAACCTATGTCCCACAAGGAACATTGGCTGTAACTGGGTGCTAGTCAGTGGCCACAGCTGGGCTGCTGGTGGCAGCAACCAGGAGAACAGCATCAGCATCTGCTATCTGTGTCTCTCTAAGTTGGTACCCAGGCTTGGTGCCCCAGTCACTCCCCCTGCTTTAGTTACACTACTGCTAGCTATGCATAGGTGGGGTAAATAAGTATGAAGGCTGGTGATTTAGGGATCCTGGAGATTCCTGGGGTGAGGGAGAAGGAAGAGAATTGAAGGCAGGGTAGTAGCTATGTTAAGATCCCCATGAAACCCTACCCCACTGAACCCCCATGCTTCTCCTGGAACTTTATATGTTGCTCATAAAGACATGATGAAGCAGACTTAAAGAGAACACCAATTCCAAACAACTCACACTTAGAATCATAGAATCATAGAAAAGTAGGGTTGAAAGGTACTTTAGGAGGTCATCCAGTTCAAACTCCTGCCTGAAGCAGAATCATCCTTATCTAAACCATCCCATACACATCCTTGTCTAACTTATTACTAAAAATACACAGTCAACCTTGCCACAAGGCTTAGCACCCTAACCTGCTACAGGTAAGACACAGGGACAATGGAGACCAGTGTCCTCCTGATGCTGCAAGGGTTATTAAAATATTCTTGAGAGCTCCAAGGAATAGGGCCAAACCCTCTTCTACAGAAGAAGGCAACATCCCCAACAATCCATACCTATCTGACCATGGGGTAAAATCCATGCCTGACCTCAAATGTGCTGATCAGTCTGACAGTAAATGGAGGGGAGACCCTCTAGTCAAGAATTTCTAGGTTTTAGTCCCAGCAGGAGCACTGGCATACTCCAGTCAAAATTCCCAGCCTTTTCACCTCAGCCAACACCCAAATCTAAACTCTTGATGCATGTAGCAAACAGGAAGGGGGGGAAATCTTACCTGGAGCCATTTGGAATCAGCAAAGCCCAGAAACATGGAAAATACCCATAGAAGAGCATAAGCAAAGCTACTCTTAGATCGTCCCTGAACGTTGCATGTCCAACTTGTTTCTGAACCTCCACAGTGGCAGAATAGGCACTGTCCTAGGCAGTCTATTCAGTTGCCTCACTGTTCTAGCCGTGAAGAAGTTCTTCCTGATATACAATCTAAACCTATTTTGCTGCAACTTCAAGTCATTGGTCTGTGTCCTGCTCTTCTTTATGGCAGGCCTTCAGTTATTGGAAGACTGCTATCCTGTTCCCTTTTATTAAGCACTTTTTCTGCAAAGTGAAACACTTGCGGGTGTTGCCTTAGATACTTGATATAATCATGAGATATTTGCTCTGTAATAGGAGGCACATATGAACAGATACAAATCAGAATTATGTCATACATGTGGGATGAGATATGAAGATACAATCCAATGAATACAGCCAGCTGGCCAGTTCTCCAGCCTATACAATTAAGTGCATAATATGACCTGACATGTATTATTAAGCACTACTTGCAGTGAAATAATATAGCAGTTTAAATAGTCTGTTCATTTATTTTATATAAGTAGTTCTTAACCTTCTGGCCCTGTAGGCTGGTTGAGTGGCAGGGGGTTTGTCTGCAGGCCAGATCCTGTTTGAAGATAGCATGTGGAGTCAGTTCATGGGTGTGATCCAGTGCACCAGCCCGTCCCCACTCATTGGTTCTGGCCACACAGTAGTGCAATAGAGCATGCAAGTCCATACTGTGTGGCCTGTAGAGGGTTGCCAAAATATGGAAAAAGCTTCCAAGGGAGGTGGTGCTGTCCCCTTCCTTGGAGGTATTTAAAAGAAGATTGGACAGACACCTGGCTGGGGTCATCTGACCCCAGCACTCATTCCTGCTCAGGGCAGAGGGTCAGACTTGATGATCTAATAGATCCCTTATGACCCTAACAGCTATGAAACTATGTAGAGATCCCCACAGGTCCAGAAATTTGGCAGCAGGGGGAGCAGCAATGAATGATGCCACAACTCCCCCCCACCCCCACCTTCACCCTCCACCAAATTTCTGGACCTGCGGGGAGTCCTGCAGGTTGGATGATGTGGCTCTGCCAGCTAGATCTGGCCCATAGCTGGAGGCTGAATACCACTGTTTTATACTATCATACCTTTACATAGCACTTTATGACCCTTCTCTTTTTTTCTAGAACAAAGTGTTTCCTCATTTGGGTGTTTGTTTTGTTTATAACACAGTTTAAACTTTTGATACTTTGTAGAAAACAGAAGATAAATACTTTATGTACTTATTAGAGAAGCACCTATGTTGGATAAGGGAGAAAAACATTCCAGGCTGACACTAGGATGCTTACCTGTCATAAAATGAAGAAAAATAATAATAATAAAAATATAACAAAATTAATTTAAACAAGAATTTCAATTTGAAACAATGTTTTTCTCTTGAAATATTTTTTCTGACATTACTACATGGGAAATCTCAAAAGTATTTTCATCCTGATTGAGAATAAAAATAACATTTGAAATTTCAAAATGCTCTATAAATCAGAGATTTTTAGTCTCAACTAGCTCTAGAAATGACATTTATGTTCACTATTTCATTACTGTATTGTTTGACAACTTTTGTTTTCAGTTTCAGGGGCTATATCTGTAAGAATGTAGGAATTATCAAACTAGTCTAGCATTCTAGACTAACACCTCTTACAGAGCCAATACCATATGTACCAAAGGAACGTGTAAGTAACAGCTTAATGTCTAATAGTTAGAGATCAGCTGAAACCCTGAAACATTAGCATTAACATTCCTGTCAAAATTTGTGTTAACATTGCCTATTATAATTCTAGATGTAAGTCTTTTCCAAATAACCTTCTTCTCCAAAATTATTTCTAATTTTTATGTCAGTTCATTTATTTGGCAATGAGCTCCATGAGTTAATTAAGTGTTGTGTGAAGGCATTTTTAAATCCTTTTGTTCTTGTGTTGAAAGACTGAGCAGAAGGAAATATCTGATCTCCATTCTTTATCTCATTCATTGCTTTATATTTTATTATCATGTCTCCTTTATGGCTCATCTTTCTAAAGTAACAATTACAATCTATTCAATTGCACTTTGCAAAGGATTTTTTTAAGGTTCTGCATTATTCTTTTTACTTTTTAAAACCACCTTAGATATTAATACCCTTTCTGAAGCAGAGTGGACAATATAGCCTATAAGAGCTGAACATGAATTTTACAACAATGTTTTATCATTGGAAAATTCCTATTTATTATTTTGATATTTTCAAAATGAAAAAAATCTAGTTATTACAGTTTAAAATGTTATTTCACTTTTAAATTTAAATTAACTATATTAAAAAGTTTAAATGCTTGAAATCAAAAGGTAATACTTCAAAATCATCATAAAAGCATTTTGATTAACCCAAGCTGCTTCAGTTCATTAGTATTTTTTTTTGAGATTTCACTGTTTGTCTCTATTGAAAATGGCATTTTTGTCAGTTTTTGCATATTTTCCTCCCAATTGCAGACATTATAGTATCCAGATAAGGCTGTGTCCTTGACTTATGATGCTATTATAATAGTCGCCATCTTATTCTCCATTCTGTTCCTTACATAACGTAGCATTCTGTTTGTCATATAATCCTGACTGCATACTCCTGTTCCGTATATTGCAGGTATTTATAAAGTACTTATCACCTTGGTAAGTACAGTTATTATACTTCTAGCAGGCAAAGAATATTACAGTTCCACTGAAATTTAAACCTAAGTACTGAGATTTATTTATTCTCTTGTGTTTTGTCATTTATGTCTTAGGTAAATTTTGCCAAGAACTGTATACATATGAATTCCTCGTGTGTGTATTACACCAGAAAATTTGTCCCCCTTCTGATTTGCACTTTAAGGAAGCAAATGCTAAAAAAAGTCACTTATATCCTAATGGGGCAAAAATCTCATTGGAGCATAAAGATTACAATATTTGGATTTAAGGGAATAATGGTTTATCTGTGCCATTCCTGGTTACCAGATTTATTTTCTTCAGAAAGTAACACTTAAAATGGGACATAAATTAAAGCGTCAAAGGAAAATGGAAGGGAAGTATCACTATTTGCCCCTGATTTGCAAGTGCTGACTGATTTGCTCACCAGAACTCAGTAACAGACTAGCCATTTCCCCTTGACCCAGCTCTTTACCTACCTTACAGTTCTTCTATTAGTCCCCATTTTCTCCAGCCTAACTTATAGTTGCTCAAGTGGCACCATATCAAATGCTTTACTGAAGTCCAGCTAAAGTTCTACTGCATGTTCTTTGCTTGAAAAATAAATTATCTTATCAACAAAAGTTATCAGGTTAGTGTGACATTACTGACCTTTAGTAAATTTGTGTTACACTTGCTGCATCTACACAAGATGCTGACAGTGCAGTAGCCCATGACTATAGTGCAGTAGCATTACATGGTAGGAAGCACGAGGTGATGCTACTGTGCAGTACTCATGAACTATTGCATAGTCACTGTCATGTAAAGGCCATTCCTTGGGGCGACTTCACAGTAACTCTGGTTACTGCACACACATTTAGTACTTAAACAAATATTAAATGACTGTGCAATAAGAATTGTGCAATCAGCGTATTGTGTAGATGTGGCCATTTTATCCTATTTCCCTTGGCTAGATTTATTTCTTATATCTTTAATTATCCTTTCTATCAAGATAGATTCCAGAGTCTTGCATACTAATGAGATCAGACTTACAGACATTTGCCCAAATCATTTCCCCCTTATTCAGTATTGGTACTACACTTAATATTCTCTAGTCACATGATAACACCTATGATTTGATGGATTTATTAAAAATACTTATTATTATACCTGCAATTGCATCAGAATTGTAGGCAGCAATTAATCCTATGGATCCTGCTGTAAGCGTAAGCGGTATACTTAGGTGCCCGATGAATCTGCTTGTGGCTGACAAGCCAGATTTGAAAGTGACACCTTGTTACCAGTTTCACAGAGCCATATGTTGTCTGAATTGGGAATCCAAGTTTACAGCATGCTGTTTCCTTCTTTCTTGCTTTGCTTCTATTCTCTAGACCAGGGGTAGGCAACATTTTTTGGCCAGAGTGCCAAAAAACCCACAATGTCTTCCTTGGAAGGCGCCAGTGTGCCAACATGCTGGAGCCTGGAGCAACTGTTTGCAGCCTCCTGGCTGCAGCCAGCCCACGGAGCCTGGTCTGCTTACAGCAGGGCTTGCAGCCTCTCAGCCACCTGCTGGGAGCAGGCTGGGCTCCGTGGCTGGCAGCAGCTGCTTAGAGCCCAGGCTGGCGGTGGTGTCCTAAGCAAAATAGCCTTGCATGCCATGCTCAGCACGCATGCCAGGAGTTGCTGACCCTTGCTCTAGACCAAAACTCCTTCAAGTTAAGCTGTACCAGATGTTCCCTCCAGATTGGACAGGATTCTACACACTTCTCCCAGCTTTCTACATTGATGTTGAACAAATCCATATCTTTTTGCACACATCATGGTACCATCATAGAGGGTGACCCTACTTTCTAGAGCCATCTTGACTTTCACATTTCAAAATATTCTTGGAGATACAGTCTTATCCCATTCTGCTGAAATATGGTTGAGCCATTGCAACCTCCTTTTCTTTATCATGGTTTCTAAGTGTGTCTTCAGTAGGATAGTAGCTAGAACCTAGTTTAGGCAACCAGGGATGCTTGCACAGCAGCTGCTAACAGCCAAGGAGACCAACCATTAGGCCCTAATGAAAAACCCCTGTAGGTGGCTACTGAAAACAACCTGACCAGAAGAGGCAGGACTTGGGAGGCATTTAAACCCAGGTCCTGTGTTAGGGTAGTTAGTCTGGACCTGAAGGTCACAAGGGGAAAAAAAACTCTGTAGCAGGATGACTGAGACTATAGATAATGCCTGAGAACCTGTGGCTCCTGGGAACTGGAAGCAACTGCTGAAGGCTTGTAGGAGATGTGACCCCAGAGGAGGAAGAATTCATTATGCATCTAGTGAGTTTAGAGTTTTAGTTCAGCCAGAAGGATTATATTTTTGGTTTACAGCTTATACCAGTGGATGAGGTGGGACTGATAGGGGAAGAGAAGGTCCCAGTAGTGCCAGAGGCACAAGGAGGCTTGAGCCTGCTGGGGGCAGGGAACAAGCTGCAGTGTAACCCAGTGACTGGAGAACCAGAGCCAGGGGGCCAGAGACAGAGAAAGAGAGACAGAGACACGGTCAGGGATCCAGCACCGTATAGGGGCAGACCCAGCACCTGAGGGAGGCAGAGAAAGGGTCAAGAACCCAGTGCTTATGAGTGACAAGAGACAGGGCCAGGGGCCCACCTAGTGTGAAGGCTGGTTTGGAGACTAGTAGGGCCCAGGAGGGACCCAGAGACAAGAAGGAGAAGGGCTCACTCTAGGACCCTGGGGTAGCTTCTCTTTACATAATTAACAAAGAACAGGCATGGGAGAAAAGGAAGGGTAACCTAGAGCCAGAGCAGACTAGGAGCCACATGGCCACCAGAAGGTATCACAGCCACCCCTGGAGCACTGATTCTGTTACAGTTGGGATAATGTAGAGAGATACAGCCATTTCCTAGGAAGCTAAAAGTTTGTGCTGGATATAATAAAAATGCTTTAATACCATGCCATGGAGATCCATCTTGCTTCCAAACTACCAAAACTCACTTGTGCTGCAGAGGCTTTGGCCTATTGCCCAAATTACCTTGCTCATCCCTAAACTAAAATTGGGAAGTTTTGGCAGTGCAGCCGTTTCATGAGTGACCTGATTAATGTAATGAGGTCCATCTTAAGAAACATTAGCCCTACTATAACCTTGTACCCTAGACTCCTGCTGACCTGGGGGTTAAACTTGGTATTCCTATGCCAGTCCCTGGATTGGTTCAAGATTCTGTTGTATTTAAGACTGTCTGCCTAAAATACACACAGGGAAGGAGTGATTGCTTTCTACACCAGGGTCCATCTGAAGGAACCGTCTGTGATCAATTGGGCCTAAGCCAAAAGCCCTGCTGTCTAGCATTAGGCTTTGGCAAGGGAGCCTGGGTTTTTTCACAAAGGGAATCTATAAAAATGTTTTTCCTTTTCATTGCACATAATTAAAGACAGCATTTTAATCAGGCTGCTCCTGCTTAATTGTAGTGCCTTACATTAACTACTGTTGACCTGTTTTAAATACACCCCACAGGCAAGGTCAGGCTAGGAAGATGAAACTTCATATGAAATATAGAGAAGCCTAATATTTTATAAGAAAAAAACATTTGCTCATTGTTATGGTGTGTTACAAAATACCCTTGATTACATGAAGGAGATGATCTCTAAAAGTAGTCAGCTTTAAACTCTAATGGCTCGTGATAGCTTGTCCCAGAACACAGAAGCCTGGATTTTCAAAACAAAATCTGAGGATTTGAGAGGCAATTATGAATGATTGCTTGACTTGTTTATTTTGACTCAGTTTTAAAAAATATCACTGCAAAGCTCTGAGCGTATAACTAATTCCTCCCTCCCTCCCCCCAAGCTTAAAAATAACAATTCAAATAGGAACTCAGCCAGCCTGCCTATCAACATTCCTTCCCCTTCATTATTCTGAGTAGCACACACCCGAGGCTCACCAAAATCCTTCTCAAATGAGGTTTGTGCAGCACACCTGGAAAATCACCAAATCTGAGTTATCTCAGACCAAGTTGGGGAACAGTTTCCAGAAAAGAGGAGGCAAGCAGCAGCAGTGTTAACACCCTGAGTTCAGGAGCCATGCTAAAATAGTGACTCTGCCAGTTATGGGAATTAATGCCACTGCTGCTGCTTGCAGGTCATTCTGCCCACAGGAAGCTTCACAGTCTGGACCTGGCTGACGGGAAACACTGCAGCCTGGATCCAGCCTGTAAGAAGCCCCACAGTCCAGATTTGTCTGACAGGGCCCAACACATTTGACATTCTTGTTTTAGACTGTCACAAACAGCAGCAAGCAGAAAGAAGCCCTGGGTACCTTTGGTGTTAACTGTTTTTTAAGTACATACTTCAGCAGGATGGAACGGGATCACAGTTAGGGACCTACATCCACTTAACCACCTAACAGGTGGAATAGAATCTGGTGTGTAAGTTTAGGGCAGTATTTCTTTAAAGAGTTAATTAGCCTCCGAGTGGTGCTTACCATGCTTCATTTTGGGAGCCACCAGAAATAAGCTGTAGCAGTAACATGTATATCTTACATACTTGTGTATAGTTAGTGTGGGGAACTGTACCTCGAAGAGGCATACCCCAAACCAGTTAGAACCAGTTGATTTGCTATGCAGAGGCTCATATTGTGCAATGCCGATCAGTTACACTACAGATACTGAATAAGATAGAACTGTGTCAGACTCCTCTACTCTGACATAGTAATTAGCAACACATCATACTGGAAGTGGAGTGCTTGCCAGGCCTCTTTAAATAACTCTAATTTGTTGTTTATGGTTGGTTTCAAGTAACACAGACCTTCCATAAATACAGACATGAAACTTTTTGCATGCAGGGTCTAAAACCAAAGCCTCCCTTCCTGTTTACCTGTATTAACGTTCAATATCATGTTAATGTTGATTGTGAATGTATCGTTTTTACATTTGGCTGGGAAGGGCAGAAGCGGAAAAGTGTATCTTAGGTTTTGAAATGAGCCATTTGAAACTGGTTGTTATTCAGAGGCTCTTGTTGTACAAGGCTGATCACTTACTTTAAAGCTCAAACACTGAATGATACACACCTAACTCAGACCCGTTGACCCTGTGTGATCACTGAACAATATACTCACTGGATGCACCTTTATGTTGCTCCTCCATAGTCTTTTTGTCATCGTTCTGGAAGCACCAAAATAATGAAATTATTGGTAAGTACCATGCAAACTGTAAGTACCATGCAAAATGAAACACCACTATATATACATCTATGTATGAGAGGTGTTTCAGTTTAATCATGGAAAAATATGGATTTTGGTTACTTTTTTTAACCTGAATATTGGGGAATTTTTTTGATCAGAGAAAACCAGGATCCCTGTTGCCCACTGTTTAAGTCAGAAATGTATTCCTTTTCTCCAACCTAAATTTCCTCTGCTGCAGTTTGAGGCCATTGCTCTTAGTCCTGTCCCCTACAGCCATAGAGAAAAGCCCATTTCTATTCTCTCTGTAAATCACCTTAAGGCAGGGGTTGTCAACCAGGGGGAACCCCGGGGTGTACTTTGAAAGGTCCCAGGGGGATGCGGGGGCAGGTGGGGATGGCGTGTTGCCACTCCACATGGCTGCCTCACAGGAGTAGGGTTGGGGTGGAGTGAGAGCGGGGTTGAAAGGGACCTCAGGAAGCCATCTAGTCCAACCCCCTGCTCAAAGCAGGACCATCCCCATCTAGATCATTTCAGCAAGGGCTTTTCAAGCCGGGCCTTAAATATCTCCATGGATGCAGATCACACCACCTCTATAGCTCACCACCTTCCTAGTGAGAGAGATTTCCCTAATATCCAACCGAAACCTCCCTTGCTACAACTTAAGGCCATTGCTCCTTGTTCTGTCACCTGTCACCAGTGAGAACCATTTTCATTGCTCTCCGCTGGACTCTCTCCAACTTGTCCACATCTCTTTTATAGTGGGGGTGGAAAACTGAACACTGTACTCCAGATGTGGCATCACCAGTACAAAATCGAGTGGAATAAATATTTCCCTCCATCTGCTGGCAATACTCTTACTAATGCAGCCCAATATGCTGTTAGGCTTCTTGGAGACAAATGCACACTGCTGATTCATATTTATCTTATTGTCCACTGTAACCCCTAGTCTTTTTCTGCAGAGCTGCTGCTTAGCCAGTCAGCCCCCAGGGCTGTAGCATTGCACAGTAGGCCTGTGTGAAGCAGCTAGTATTCACTTCAGACTCGGCCAATTTGGGGGACAGTGATTCGATTAAGTGATTCGAAGCACTGTCCTGAATCGATTAAGCCGAATCAGCCGAATCTCTGAATCAAACAGGCCCCATCCCCTGCCTGGTCTCCCAGCCATGTCAATAGCGGCCCTGCCTGGTCCCAGCATCCTGGCTCTTTAAAAAAAAAAGCCTGGCACTCACCAGCTGCTGCCAGGTGAGGGGTGATCCTTGCTGCCCACCACTGCCCCAGGCTGTGTGGAGGGGGACTCTGCCATGAGCCCAAGCCCCCAGAAGCCCCAGTGGCTGCTGCAGCAGCCAGTAAATGCAGGGCTTTTTTTTTTTTAAAGAGTTGGAAGCTGGGGCCGGG
>NW_017728994.1:35820462-35826131 GCF_001723915.1 Gavialis gangeticus | reverse complement strand
AGTGAGTGGGGACTTTTTTTTTTTTTTAAGAACTGGGAGCTGGGGCAGGCAGGACAACCATGCGGGGGGAGAGTGAGCAGGGGTCAGGGGGCTTTTGGGAGGTTGGGGGAGCGGGCAGGGAATGGGCCTGGTGGGGCCCCTCATGGTCTCTTCCCCCCTCCTTCAGCCTCCCCTCCTGTCACCTATTTACCAGCATGGAGTCTGGATCCAGTTCCCTGCAGCAGCAAGCAGGGACTGCCCAAGTCTCCAAAGCTCTCTGAATCTTTTATGAATCAATTCAGAGAGCTTCAAATTGATTCGGACCTTTTTATTGGTCTCCTGGTTTGATTTGCATTTGGAGATTTGGCGGCCAAATCCAGTCAAATCTCCTCTGAATTGAATCAACACCCGAAGTTTTGCACAGCCCTAGTGAATGGGTTTGTTTCTCCTGAAGTGCAGGACTTTGCACTTGTCCTTATTGAACCTCATGAGATTTCTTTTGGTCTAATCCTCAAATTTGTCTAATTCTGGCCTTACCCTCCAGCCTATCTGCTACACCGCCTAGCTTCGTGTCATCCACAAATTTGGTGAGGGTGCAATCCATCCCACCTTCCTGATTGTTAATGAAGATGTTGAACAAAATTGGCCCAAGGACTGACCCCTGGGGCACTCTCCTTGATACCAGCTGTCAACTAGACATTGAGCCATCGATTACTACCTTTTGAGACCAACAATCCAGCCAGTTTTCTCTCCACCTTACAGTCCATTCATCCAACCCATACTTCTTCAGCTAGACTGCAAGAATCCGGTGGTAGATGGTATCAAAAGCCTGACTAAAGTCAAGGTATATTACGTCTGCTGGTTTCCCCTGTATCCAGTAAGCCAGCCATCTCATCATAGAAGCCCATTGGGTTGGTCAGACATGACTTTCCCTTGGTGAATCCATGCTGACTGTTCCTAATCACCTTCTTCTCCAAGTGCTTATAAATGGAATCTTTGAGGACATGCTCCATTTTTTCAAGGACTGAGATAAGGCTGACTGGTCTAAAGTTTGTTGGTTCCTCCTTCTTTCCTTTCTTAAAGATGGGCACTATATTTGCCCTTTTCCAGTTGTTTGGGACCTCCCCTGACTTTTCTTGTATTGCTAACATATTTGTAGAAACCCTTCTTGTTACCCTTCACATCCCTTGCTAGCTGCAATTCCAATTGCACTTTGGCCTTCCTGACTTCATCCTTTTATGCCAGACCAACAATCTTGTACTCCTCCGCAGTCATTTGTCCAAGATTCCACTTCTTGTAAGCTTCCTTTCTGTGTTTAAGCTCACTGAAGCCAAACTGGTTGCTTGCCACATACGCTATTTTTCCTGCACATAGGGATAGTTTGTTTCTGTTCCCTCAGTAAGGTTTCTTTAAAATACAGCCAGTTATTATAGACTCCTTTCTCCTTCAGTCTGACCTCCCAGGGGATTCTGCCCATCAGGGAACCAAAATCTGCTTTTCTGAAGTCCAGAGTCCATACTCTGCTGCTGTCTTTTCTTCCTTTTGTTAGGATCCCAAATTCAATCATCTCATGGTCACTGCTACTCAAGTTGCCATCCACTTCCACATCCCCCACCAATTCTTCCCTGTTGTGAGTAGTAGGCCAAGAAGAACACGGCCCCTAGTTGGTCCCTCCAACACTTGCACAAGAAGACTGTCTCCAGCACTCTCCAAAAACTTCCTGGATTGCCTGTGTACTGCTGTATTGCCCTCCCAGCAGACATCAGGGTGATTGAAGTCCTCCATGAGCTGGTTGTCTGAAGAAAGCCTCATCTACCTCATCCTCCTGTTCTGCTGGTCACCTACCATGACATCACCCTTATTGCTCTTCGTCTAACCTGAACCCAGAAACTTTCAACATACCTATCTCCAGTTTCTGGATCTCTGAGCAATCATACAGCTCTTTTACATAAAGCACAACTCCACGTCCTCTTCTCCCCTGCCTGTCCTTCCTGAACAGTTTGTACCCATCTATGACCATGCTCCATTCATGCAAGCTATCCCATCAAGACTCCCTTTCTGATCATGTTATAGTTCCTTGACTGTGTGAGGTCTTCCAATTCTTCCTGCTTGTTTCCCAGGCTCCTTGGGTTCATGTACAGACACCTGAGGTGACTAACTGATTGACCTTTTTTCTCAGGAAAAATAAGAAAATTGTCCCCTCTTGTCCCCTCCTGCTTCTGCTTCCTCGAGGTCTCCCACTTCACCACTTACCTCAGAGCTTTGCTCTTCATCCCCCTGCAAACCAAGTTTATATAAGCACTCCTTATTAGTTAGGCAAGTTAGCCAGCCTGTCTGCAAAGATGTTCTGCCCTCTTTTTGTCAGGCGCTGTGGGTCCCCAACCTTGCATGAGGCAGAGCAAGAGCCCTCAGTGCATGGACTGGTGCACAGGGCTGGAGAGCCAGTGCACAGAACAGTGCACGGAGAGTCTGGGAGTGGATGGGACCATGGCAGCTGCACAAGGCAGCATGGGTCCCCTTCCCTGCATGAGGCAGGAGCTGGGCCATTGGTTCATGGAGCGGTGCACAGGGCCCTAGAGCTGATGGATGCTGGGGCTGCACTAGGCAGTGCAGGTTTTTCCCCCTGCCCAAGGCAGGTGCCCCTGCAGTGCATGGGGCAGTGCATGGGACAGAGAGCAGGCAGACAGGCCAGAAGAGCTGAATGAGGCAGCTGTGGCCTTCTTGCCAGAAGTGTCATGGGTTGACCATCCCAGCGAGGTGGGTGGGACCCTCCACAGTGGCTGCAGCTCTACCCAATTTGGTGTCATTTGCAAATTTTCTAAGCATGCACTCTGTGACAGGATGGGAAATTCAGGGTCACTGTGCCGCCCCTTTGTTACCCTCTCTACTGTGCCAGGCTGCCTATATGCATCTCGCAATCTCAGCTACCATGTCTTTGGTCTTATGCGTGTTATAGGGGGGCTACATTTAGTCTTCCTGGTCACAGTTTCTCCTGTCCTATACTGGGCCCATTTTCCAGAATGGGGTTCGGGTGCACCCCAGTCTTATGGGCTCTGCATGGCCCCAACCCTCACAGATGTACCAGACGGTCTTTGGTCTTATTGGATGCCTTCTTGCATGGCCCACTCTCCCGGGACTTCTCGCACGGCCCACTCTCCCGGGCCCTCTCACACGGCCCACTCTCTGGGGCTGGGGCTCCCACACTGTCGTGGTTCCCCTGTGAGGCCTCCTCCATCCCCTTATAGTCTCACCTGGTCCTCCGGTAGACAACAGCAAACAATAACACAAGCCCCTGGGCTATAACACAAAGCTAAACTGCTCGGCTAACCTCCTTTGAGTCCCACTCTGCAGGTGATCTGTCCTTCACCAGCATAACAATCTGCTCGTGTTCAGGCCTTTCCCCTTTGCTTAGTTAGGCAGCACTCCTTCTCCTTGGCCACCAGCCAAGACCCCCTCTCTCGGCCTCCAGCCTGTGCTTTATAGGAGTCAGCACTGCCCCTTCCGGTCAGCTGACTCAACAGGTGTGGGCCCCTAGCGCCTCCTGGTTGCCATGGCAACCGGCACCTGGTGGCCATTCCTGCTCTTCAAGTAGCAGGCATCTTAGTGCCCTGCTACACACTCCCATCTAAATCATTAATGAAAATGTTAAGCAAAATCAAACCCAAGACAGACCCCTGGGTAATCCCTTGATACCTCCTTTCGGCTAGACATTGAGCCATTGAGGACTACTTGTGGACTACAATGATCCAACCCATTTTATATCTACCTTACAGTTAGTTTGTTAATAAGATGTTGTACCCTACCATAAAAATGAATACACACATATTAAAAAGTGTTTCCTTTAATTCATTCATGGTGTCTGAATTCCAGTGAGTACTGGGTATGCAGTAACTCATCCACAAGTTTCAATATGAATCAGCAGCATCATCACTTTGGCGCTGTCTTCTCATTGAGCCCTATCCAACCAGCTCCCACCATTCTTTCTGGGAAGGGGAGTGGCTGTGGGGCTAATGCACTGAACTAGTTATGACCTGGATCTTTCTGAGCTCTGCTACAAGTTTGCAGCATGATCTCAGAAAGGTCATTGCTTCCCATCTATGCATTATGATACCTACCTGCTCTAAAGACAGGATGCTCTTTGTAAAGTGAGAAGAAATGTGTGAATGGGAAGCATTTCATAAATGGAAATTCACTGACATTTTTGTCTCCCTAGATTGGTTTGTTTGCTTTTTTGAACTCCTATGTATTGATATTGTTGACTTCTCTGAACGTGTTTAGTTTTTTCCCATTGGAAAGCACTTAATGAATTACTTCTAACCACAGATATTCATAGCAGAGAGGTCTATGATGAGATGTGCTAAATACAAGAGTTTAAGCAGTGGAAATTCCCTTCTTGCAACATCTCTGGCGGTGGGTGTTCATTGAAATATAGTTGAGCAAAGGGGATGCTCTTGTTGCCAACATTGTACATTGTGTATCCAATCACATTTCAAGGACAACAGGAAATATCCTTGGTCTCAGTTTGTCAGGCACTTCAAGACGCATGCGAAGTTTACATTTCAGTCAACAAGGGAAGGGTCAGTTGAAATGTTTGCTGTCTGTCACCAAGCATTGCAGATGTTGAGACTGCTGGGGAAGTGGCTTGTCTTACAGATGAACAACAAGACCACCAATCTTTTCCACCCCCTTGGGGCTGTGACCTAAAAAAGCTATTGGCAGGAGCTGAGAATTAAGTTTAGTGGGAGTTGTGAGTACTTCACAGCTTGTTGCCGAGAATCATTAGATATCAACAACAGAAAGTCAGTCATTTATCACTAAAATTCTACATTCTCACATCATACTGATGTATTTGGCTTACTCCTTTCTGGCTGTGTGGTATAAGCAGGATCAGGCCCATGCCAACAAATTTCCTTTCTTAAATGGACAATATGCTAAATAAAATATTAAAGATGAATCTGGGCCATGTGTTTTGGGATTAAATCCAAAGTTGAACTACCATATTATCTCTATCATACAACCCTCACCTTTCTCCCACAAAACCAGCTGGGAAAAATTTGAGTGTATATTATATGGGAGGAAAAGAACTCCCCATGGGTTCACAAATTTGGGGAGCAAGGAGGTGGTATGGTGGTAGTATTAATTGCCATAGCTCTGGGAGACTGAACAGTTAATGCTGCCACCACTTCCTCCATTTCTCCTCTTGTTGCCAAATTTCTTAGCCCATAAGCAGCCTCCTTTCCCAGCTGCACACAAGATCAGCACAGAACTTGAGGTTGGTCTGTGGCCAAACATAGTACTCTGGAGCCAGTATGTGCTCCCAGTCTCGGCACACAGCCCCACAGCCATCATGTAAGGTAAGACCTAGCATGTAGACCTAGAGCTGGTGTGCTGGATGCCACCTTACCATGTGGCATGCTGGATCAGGTACTGCCATGCATCATGCTGGACTGGACCCTGCTGAACCATGTGGCCACAGCACCAGCATGTAGGATTGGGCTCCAGCATGCTTTGTGGCCCCAGTGCCAACACACTGGAGTGGGATGGCTCCAGTGTGCAGCCCCACCAGCCCCTGGGCCCTAGCCCTGGCACAAGACCTCAGGGCCCAGCACAAGTCTTTCAGCCCTAGGGACTGTAGACCTATGGTACTCCTCCAGACTCCAAGGGAAGGGGGTTTTTTTCCTTCTCGGGCC
>NW_017728994.1:35813562-35815462 GCF_001723915.1 Gavialis gangeticus | reverse complement strand
TGCAGCATGCTGGACTGGACCCTGCTGAACCATGTGGCCACAGCACCAGCATGTAGGATTGGGCTCCAGCATGCTTTGTGGCCCCAGTGCCAACACACTGGAGTGGGATGGCTCCAGTGTGCAGCCCCACCAGCCCCTGGGCCCTAGCCCTGGCACAAGACCTCAGGGCCCAGCACAAGTCTTTCAGCCCTAGGGACTGTAGACCTATGGTACTCCTCCAGACTCCAAGGGAAGGGGGTTTTTTTCCTTCTCGGGCCTTCTAAAAATAAGGTGCACTTTTATATTTGGGGAGTGTTTTATATGAGAGAAAATACAGTATCACTGGGGTTAAGTTTGGCTCAGGCCAATCTTTATTAAATACCTGAGAGATGGCTGGAGATGATTGTGAGAACATAGAGAAACCCCCGAAAATCCAGGGACCAGAAGCACATCCAGATCTTTTCAATGACTTGGAAATACTCTGGACACTCAGTTAACTGCATACTGGTGACCATTAGTTTATTGACATTCACATTCCTGACACAGACTATTCTTGAAGTATATTATGTTTGGCTGAAAAATGGAGAACAACTTGTGATGGTCACTAGGGCACTGGTATGGAGCTCTGCAGACCATGGTGCACAGGATAGACCTTGTGCTGCACATGGCTTAGGGGTTTGGAGCACGGCTGCATATGGCACCGCAGATTTACCCCCTGTGCTGTCTGCAGTTTCAGATCCAGTCAGCATGCTGAAAATAGTGCATGTCCTGTGCTGGCCCTGGGGGCCTGCACATGCTACATGTGACATACAGACTAGATCCAGCACCATGCACAGGGGGTCAGTCCAGTTTGACCCACAGAGCAGCCCACCAATGCTTATCTGGCCTCTGGGGCCAAATTAGTTTGACGCCCCTAATCTAGGACAAGTCATTTTACTTTTATGTGCCTCAGTTTCCCTTTTGACTTTTTGCCACTTGTTGTTTTCTGTAAACTATGAGCTTTTCAGAGCAGGGGGCTGTCTCTCTATGCCCAGTATTGTGAGGCCCTTAACTCAGAACTTTTAGTCGCCACTGCAATACACATAACAGTAATAATAAAACTCATGGGGAAGCCTGTTCTTCCTTTATTTGCAGTTGTGCAGCCTCATTACGTAGGTGTGGATAAGCTTTGACTAACATGAAGAATTTTTCATGTTTGCACAGAGTGGGGTGCTTAGTATCCCTTAATATATCTGTAAGGGGAGTTTAATAGATTTTATAGACATTAGGGCTGGAAGGGACCTCAGAAAGTCATCAAGTCCAGCCCCCTGTCCCAGGGGCAGGAAGTCAGCTAGGGTCACAGGATCCCAACAAGATAAGCACCCAAATGTTTCTTAAAAGAATCCAGAGTAGGTGGTTGCACCACGTCTGGAGGGAGTCTAAAATCATAGAATCAATGAGTCGGAAGGAACCTAGACAGATCATCGAGTCCAACCCCCTGCCATGGGCAGGAAGGAACGCTGGGGGTGGCAGGGGTCATAAGACCCCAGCCAGGTGCCTATCCAGTGTCCTCTTGAAGATCTTCAGGAAAGGTGAGAGCACCACCTCTCTGGGAAATCTATTCCAGGCTCTGGCCACCCTTACAGGGAAGTAGTTCTTCCTAATATCTAACCTAAACCTATCCTCCCTCAGCTTGTGGCCATTGTTCCTGGTGACTCCAAGGGGGACCCTGGTGAACAGACTTTCCCCAAGTCCCTGCTGCTGGCCCCTGATAAGGCACAAGTTCCCCTCTCAGTCTCCTCTTGCAGAGACTGAAGAGATTCAGGTCCCTCAGCCTCTCCTCATAGGGCTGGCCACGGAGGCCCTCAACCATACGAGTGGCCTCTTCTGGACCCTCTCCAGGTTCTCCACATCCTTCTTGAAGTGCGGCGCCCAGAACTGG
>NW_017728994.1:35794804-35808562 GCF_001723915.1 Gavialis gangeticus | reverse complement strand
CTTCGACTCGTCCACCACCAACCTCTGGGTTCGCCCCTGGAGCCAGTTTGCCACCCATGTGACCGTGTATTCGTCAATGCTGCAATCTCTCAGTGTGCCCACCAGAATTGGGTGGGACACTGAGTCGAAGGCCTTCTGGAAGTCCAAGAAGATAACATCAACTTCCTCCTTCACATCTAAGCTCTTTGTCACCTGGTCATGGAAAGAGACCAGGTTAGTCAGGCAGGATCGGCCTTGCATGAACCCATGCTGGTTACCCCTCAACCTCACTTCCCCTGCAGGTCTCTCACAAATGTGAGTCTATTCCAGGCCTTGGGGGCTAGGCCAGTAAATAAGTTTTTCCTTATGTCCAGCCTAAAATCGTCTTGAAGGAGTTTGTGGCTGTTTGACCTTGTCATCCCTTGTGACTCTGGTGAACAAGTGTTTCCCCAGGCGTTCCTCCAGATCCTGATGTACACCCCTTATACACTTATAGGAAGCCACCAGGTCACCCCTGAGCCTGCACTTTTCCAGGCTGAAGAGTCCCATGGCTCTCAGCCTCTTATCATGAGGCTTGTTCTCTTGTCCTCTGATCATGCGTGTGCAAAGCTTTGGTTTGCAATTCAATTAGGAGAAGATTCGACCCAATTTGGGGGCCAAATCTCTGAATCCAAATCAAATTGCTAGAAGCTTAAAACTTTCTGAATCAATTTGGAACCTCTAAATTGATTCAGAAAAGCTTTGGAAAAGCTTTGGAGATTCAGAGGTGGTGTTTCAGGGGAAACAGAAACTTAGAAGATGGGGAGAGTGTGGGGGGGAGAGGGAACAAGGGGGAAAGGACTGACATCTCTAGCTGGCCAGTGAGGGTGATTTCTCCAAGTCCCCTTCCAATCATACTGTCTTGGGAAGGGACATAGAAACAGCATAAAAGCTTCTGTCTGCAGGCTTTGTGTGCCTTTTGTGAGCTGGCTCTGAGCAACAGCATCTGAAAGGTATTGGACTGGCTTGGCTTCCTAATCAGTTGCCTGCTCCATTTTCCTTTTAGAAAGGTTTGGATAGGATATAGCTTGGCTTATCTTAGAATCTCTCTAATTAATTTCTTTCAATTTATATTTGTTCTCTCTCTCACTTTTTTTCTTTGCAATACTTTTTAAAAAGAAAGCTCAGTGTTTTCCCTGGCAGTGTGATCCATCACTCTGCAGGGAAGCATGCATTACACACACTCACACACATCATATAAGAAGAAGAAGTCATAAAAGAGGAAATATATATATTAGTTATTAATATTATTAGTTATAGTTAGATAACATACAGACTAAAGACAACACAGAAGAAGTCAGATAGAGATTCAGATTGAGATTAACACACACAACACAGAACTCAGTCTTAGAAGAAGATATATTATTTTAGTTAGACTACACAACAAGAACAGTATAGTAAAGAAATACAACACAGAGGAAGAAAAAAAAGTAGTCAGTCACACATTCAGATTCATACTCATAGCACATCACAGAAGAGCACACCATATATATAGTTATTAATAATCAATAATCATCAAACCAGAGTCCACTACACACAATGCAGAAGAAACAAATCAAACAACACAGAAGTCAGAAACACACACACCTTTTACAGCACAGGAAAGATTAATATGAAGCGTGCTGGAGAGGCAGGTGCCAGGTCTTCTGGCAGGGGAGGGAGAGAGGCTACAGGGGATGGGGGGAGACCTAGAGCTGCAAGATTCCCCCTGCCCCAAACATAGTTGCATCCTCTTCCCTAGTAGCGATGAGGCTTCTGCTGTCAGTGGAAGCAAGGCAGTGGAAGCAGTACCTGATGTCCCTGCACCTGCACCACCTCCCGTAACTCCAGAAATAGTCACCAGCAGCAGAATCACTGTCTCCTCCACCCCAATATCATCTCCCAGCATGAGCTTCCCACTGCCAGAGAAGGAGCTGGAGGTGGAACCAGGGGACCTGAGCACCCTGGCTAAAGCAATTCTTGGGACTGAGGGGGAATCTGAGTTTGTGCTCCACACCCCTCAAAATTCCCCTTCTCCAGAAAGCACTTCAGAGAAGGTTGAGATTGAGGTTGTGAAGGCTCAGGCAACTGGCTCAGCTGAGTCAACTCTTCCTGCTGTTGTGCCTCAGCTTGATGA
The DNA here is from genome assembly GCF_001723915.1 of Gavialis gangeticus. Taxonomy (NCBI): domain Eukaryota; kingdom Metazoa; phylum Chordata; order Crocodylia; family Gavialidae; genus Gavialis; species Gavialis gangeticus. The sequence goes on along the minus strand of NW_017728994.1, from coordinate 35,806,428 downwards.
GGAAGGGGATAAGGCAGGATCCCCACCCTCAACCTAGAAGTGGGGGAATAGTGTAGTGTACAAATTAATGCAGTCTTCCAGCACTACCAAAGGCAGATCAGCCGGGACAAGGAGGTGAAACACTTCACCACCATGGCGATGCTGTGGCATCTCAGGAAGCAGCACTCCCTTGCCCTTCTTCCTGCTCAGCCTGGCACAAGTGTGAGCTTGCCCAAAGGGAAGTCTCCCACTCACTCCAAAGCCCCCATCCCCCAAAGCAGAGGCAGGCCACCCTGGAGCAGTGGGGGAAAGCTGCAGACAGAGTGGGGTGCATTCCCAAGGTGAGTGAGATCACCCAGAGCACTGGGGAGATGCTTGTTCTGCATAGCCAGCCCTTCTCCTTAGTTAAGCATCCAGGGCTCAGGCAGCTCATGGCGATTGGGGACCCATCTTACCAAGTGCCCACATGCAGCAACTTTAGGAGGATGGTGGTGCTCTCCCTGTATGAGGCATGCAGAGAGTACTTGGGGGAGGAGCTGTGCAAGTCAGGGCTGCAGGTAGCCTTGCACTTCACCTCCAACATCTGGAACAATTAGGGTGGTGATCATGTCTACAACGCTGCTGTGATCAGTCAGGCTGTTGGTGGGCAGTCCTCCAAGCCGAAGTGCTGGATGAGTCCCACATAGCAAGGGAGATCCTGGTGGCCATGAACCACATGGTACAGGGGTGGCTCGTTGGGCAGGGTGAGCTCACCCATCAGTTCATAGTCACCGACAATGGGGCCAATATGGTCAAGGCGGTCCATGATGCCAACTTTGTTGGCAACCTCTGTGTGGCACACAGGCTGCACCTCATAGTCAGAGACACCTTGGAGGTGAACAGGGCTGCCAGTGATGGTGCCACAACTACTACTATGAGTCAGCTGATTTCAAAATGCAGGAAGGTGGCAGGCTACTTCCACCGCAGCATCAAGGGGGGCAAGATACTGTGGGAGAAACAGGAAGAGCTGAGCATCCCTCAGCACAAAATCATGCAGGATGTGGAGGCTCAGTGAAACTCCACATACCTGATACTCAAAAGGCTGGTGGAGCAAGAGAAGGCCATCCATGAGACAGCCTTGCTTGGGGAGATTGGGATCATCTGTCCCCTTAACAGAACTGAGTGGGGTACCATCTCCCAGATCTTGGTGGTCCTCAAGCTCTTCCTCGAGGCTACTGAGACCCTCAGCACTGCTGATGCCCTCCTTAGCCAGGTGATCCCCATAGTGAGGGAACTGGAGAACCAAATGTAGAAGTTCCAGGGATCAGTGTTTCTGGTTGGGGCAAGTCACTGTCACCAGATGTGCAGGCATTGATGAGGCATCTGAAGGAGGGAATCAGGAGATGGCTGGATCCCTTGTGGTTCAGTACGGTCCACATGCTGGAGGGCATGTGCGACCTGAGGGTGAAAGGAAGCATGTGCACTGGCAGCACCAACACCCTCAATCACTGGATGCAGCTGCTGGTCAACAGAGTCAGGGAGGCTGAAGGGCAGAGGTGAGGGGATGTGGAAGAGGGTGATCCACTTCCATGTGACAGCACTTCCAACACCAGCACCGGCACCAGCACCAGTCAGTCTCCTCAACACCAGTTGCTGCCAATGTGGGCCAAGGACATGGCTTCAATGCTGGGGTCCAAAAGCACCAGACCCCAGCCTCAGGCAGGTAGTGCCAAGGCTTCGGTGGCTACCTATCTCACTGAGGATGTGGAACCACTGGACTGTGACCCCTTGGCCTACTGGGCAAGCTGCAGCCAGATGTCCTGTCCTCCAACCAGTGTTCCAAATGAGAGGCTGTTCAGCATTGCTGGGCATGTTCTGACAAGTTGTGCAGACCCGTGTCGTATCATTAGGAACATTCCCTCCCAAGGTGCCTGTTACTCCATGCCTGCCTGGCTGGGGCCTTATCACCCATCTCACCCGTCTCCTGAGGAACATTCCCTCCTGAGGTGCCTGTCTCATCCATCTTGTGGCATGGAACATTCCCTCCATACATCCCTAGCTGGAACATGGTGAATAACCAGAAAGGGGGGCTCCCTACCTCCCTGTGTTTTGTGGCCAGCAGCAATTCGAAAATTATGATTCCCTCCATATTGCACTGCCTGTGCTCTGTTATCACCTGGCTTCTGGCTGAAGAAACATTTCCCTCCCTCTATCCTCAGGTCAACATACATGCGTGCATGCACACTCACACACATGCATACATACATACATGCATACACGTTAATACAACAACAGTTGCTTGATAGAAGTAATACTGAAAGGAATATCAAGGGATATTGAGGGAAACATGTGAGCTGTGAACATTTCAGCATATTATGGCTGGGGCCTCTTAGTACAGTGCGTGTTTCTTGGCCAAACTCCATTTGCTTGCAATGTCTGTAATGTCTTTATTTAGAAAAAAAGTGTACATGGGCATCTTAAATACCTAAACCTTATTATTATTATCATCATTATTATTATTGTTATTCACCACTTGGCTACCAATAGCATTGTTTATTAAAACAGAAACGTCTATACTGTTTTGGGATTTCCCAGTCAAAATAGATGGCATTTCAATTTATTCTGAAAAAATAAAGAACAAAGAATAAATGCTGATTTATACTTGCTGCTGCTTGGGCACTCTTCTGTCCCTGCTGCATGGGACACACAAACACACACACGTACAAACATGCACCCTTAGCACATACTCACTGCACTTACAGGAAACACATTCCTCAGGTCTGAAGCCAGGTAAATTTGTAGCAGGCAGGGCTTGAATACTCTGTCCCACCAGGGATGTCATTTAGTAACCCATGTAAACCATGTAAACATTTTTAAGTACATTTGTAACCCATCTGAACTATGTAAACCATGTAATACAAATGTAAGTACAAATGTAACTCACACCTGCGTTTGCTATTGAACACCAAATTTAGACAGTAATGGATTGTTGAAAGGCAATGACTGCTGTGATTGACTCCTTTCTTTTGTGAAACTATGAGCACAAATTTGCATCAAAAGAAAGCATCACCAGGCTGCATCACAGGTGGGCATCATCTCTCCAAACTAACCCCATGAAGAAAGAAAAAATGAAGAAATAACCTCCACATACACACCCATCCCCCATGCCTGCTGCTAGGTTCCCCAGCCAACACTGGCCAATGTACTTAACCCTTCCACCCATAGGACAGTAGATGTTGGTGTGTAATGAGCCCCCCCCCAGCCCCCAAGCAGCAACCCCCTACTGTGTGTAATGAGCCACCTGCCTTGCTCATCCTCCTCTCCACCTCCATTCCCCATCTGCTACACCACCCACCCCTGCAGACAGACAGAAGTTTAGCTGGTAAATTTTAAAATAATTTATTGTACTGAAAAGAAAGATCACTGCTAGTTGCTGTCAGCAATATGTGCTACCAGGGAGTCTTGAACAAGTGCCACTTGACCAGCTTCTCCTTGGTGATATCTCCTCAGTTCCTGTGCTGCTGCCTGGCCATGTCTCTGTCTGGCCACTGCCTGTTGTACTTCTTCAGCCCACGATTCCCCGAAAACCTCTCCGCAGGTCTCACAGATGTTGTTCAGTATGCAGGCTGCTACGATAAATGCCGGGATATTTTCTGGCTCTACCTCAACCCAGCATATAAACACCCGCCAACATCCTTTCAGTTGGCCAAAGGCACATTCAACAGCCAGCCTGCAGCTTCTCAGTAGTTGAAAAGCAGCTTCTGTGGGTTGGAAATATTCTCTCCCTAAGGCTTCATGAGCCAGGGCCTTAGGGGGTAGGCAACATCTACTAATATATCTGGGGGAACAGCAACACCACGGATCACTGTCTCGTGGGTTCCAAGTGCATAGTGTCCTTTCTCCATGAGGCCAGGGAGAGGAGAGTTTCTGAACACACGTGCATCATGTGCACTGCTGGCCCACCCAGTAAAAATGTTCATGACCCAGCCCCAGTGGTCTACCACAGCTTGCAGTATCACAGAAGCAAATCCTTTCCTGTTTGTGAAAGGCCTCCCCCTCTCCCCAAAGGGCACAGCACCAGGATGTGAGTGCTGTCTAGAGCCCCCATGCAGTTAGGAAACCCCTTGTCATTAAAGCCACCTATGACCTGAAGTGGATTCCTGAGGCAGATACATTTCTTTGCAACGATGTCCTTTAGCAGCTGACATACCTCATGATTTGGGACCCCGGCCATACAGGGAACCATGCCGAACTGTTCTGCAATGTAGCAGAGGCTGCATGGGGTGGCCAGTTTCATGTTGGCTATTGCCACTGTCTTGTCCGGTGGGATAGCCTGACACATGTTGGTGTTCTACCTCGCAATGTGGGGCCCCAGCATTGAGATGATATGGTAAAACATCTTCCTGGTCATCCAGAATGTCTCCAGCTGCTGCTGGTCATTCCAAGTGGTCAGCACGATTCGCTTCCACCAGTCTGAGCTGCTCTTGAGGGCCCAGACCATGTGGATGCTGGTCATGAGCTTTCTCAACACAGCTCAGTCATGCTGCCAAGCATCTTCTCATTCCGCTGTCTTTTCCCATGCCCATGTCCATTTTCTTTTTTGCACTATTCTTCTGACAGCTTGATTACACACTAATGCTGCAAACACTAGAATGCTTATCTGGCAGTCCCAGATTACTCTGAGTGAGGTCACCAGTGCATCACATTGCCATCTCAGCACCGCCATCCTCTCTTTCTCATGCTCCACCATCCTCTCATCCTCCTGCTCACCCATGTCCTCCAGATTCTCCATGTCAGAGGATCCTTCACTCGCTGTGTTGTTGTCCATTCTCTACTTCCCATTTCTCACGCATTTCCTCCTGATTCTCCATTTGGCCCCACTCCATCATCAGCTGCTTGTGACATCTCACATGTTTAATATATCACCACCATCCCTCCCACACCAGCAGGGCGTAGAAGGGGAGATTGATCTGTGTCCACTACCTGCATTCCATAGGTGACCAATAGTTTTTCAGCAAGTAGCCCCGGGGCACTGGGCATTTGCGCAGCCATGCTCTGATGCATCAAGTCTTTGTTCAAGACAAGTTTCAAACAGAAGATTTTGCATTAGTCCTTTCCTGTTAATGCTGGACCAGCCAGCTGAGTACATTTCTGAGGTCTGCAAAAACAGACTGTGCTTCTGCAGTAAAATTATTTTATTCAGCAATGACAAAAAGGCCTTCATTGTGGGACTAACTAGGGGATGACAGGCTAAATGCAAGCAGGCAGGGCAGATGTGAATCAATTTTGGTAACATTCCTGGGCATCAAGCAGCCATCCCAATGGACCATCATCTTCCATATGCCATGCTCAAGCCCATCAACAAGTCTTTTGTTGGCAAAGGTGTGCTTCTTCACCTTTTGCCACAGGTGAAGGCCTCACAATCATTTGAATTTTGGCAGCATTTTTATAAAGCAGACCCCCAAATTTTGCTAGGGTTCTTTCTTGAATCACTTGCTGTTGACCATGAGCTGCTTCCTCATGTCTCAGAAAGTGAAGGCCAGCAATATGGTGATCACAGAGTAGGAGGCTGATACCTTCAATGCGTGTAGACCCAACTGGACCCAGGAAGAACTGCAGAACTTAATCAACATTTGGTTGGAGCAAATCATTATAGATAGGCTGGAAAATAGGAGGAATAAGCCTTCTGATGTTGCCATTGCAAAAGCAATGCAGGCTCATGGACACAGTCATGACTGGACCCAAGTCTAGTGCAAGATCAAGGGCCTGAGATCTTTGTCTGAGATTGTCTTATCCCGCCCCATGTGCCCCCGGTAGGGTTAGCATGGGCCAGCTGCCATATGACCCTCCAAAAACAAGAGGGTACCACGAGTTGCATCCTCTCAGCTTCTCCCACCCTGCCTTGCTGTACCCTGTATAAGAGGTGGTGTCTTACCTCGAACCGCGGGGATGCTGCTGCAGTTGATGCTTGAGGAGGTTCCGAGGCATCCACTGCTATTGCTCATAACTCTTGCAACTCCCCGTCCTCTTCCTGTGCTTGCCTGAACTGCCGGCTGCTGGCTACATCATGCAGGTCCAGTACCTCAATGTCATCATCAGGTCCTCCGTCACCTTTGGACTCCCCCCAGCCATCCTTCCCGCATTCTTAAGTTTCTTTGTGTAGTCTCGATGTCTTGAATCCTTTCTAAGGTGTTGTATAAGGGGGCCCAATCTTGTGCCAACAACATATCACAAGCCAAGCAAGGAGCCAGGCTGACTAACAGCTCCCCTTGGTGCTCCATAACCCATAAGGGTACCCACTGTCATGGGATCTGTTGAGCTTCTCCATGGAGGCAAGAGACCCTCACTGGTGTGGCCCCCATGACTCAGGCAGGCTGTAACCCAGTTGGCCCTTACTAAGGATTGGGCATACCCAGAATCTAGGACAGCCCACACCAGGTGATTCCTGACCTGCACTTGCACTACTGGTTGTTCCCATATAGCGCTTTCCCCGCCACTCCCAAAACTACAGTCTATTGGTTCAGTCGGCAGGAACTCCTTATGTCCTGATATTCCTCGTGGTGAATGATCCGGCCACCACCTCTCAGACATGCGGTTTGGGCACTCCTTGGAAAAGTGTCCCATCTTCCCGCAATGAAAACAGACCATGTCATGGTTTGGACCCTTGGGGAGGAATCACCGTCTTTCCTATTCCCTGGGAGCCATGGGTAAATGAGTAGGGATATGCTTCTCCCTTGGATAATAGACCTCAGAGGCTGCAAAAGCTTTGCCCAATTTTAATGCTTTGTCACAAGTAGAGGGCGAGTGCTGGCGTACCCACCGCTGTGTCCGTTCCTCCAGATCATTGAGGAACTGCTCCAGTACGATCTGGTCTACTAAGCTGTCATAGTTGCACGTCATTAGGTTAATCCACTTGCCAAACAGGTCTCTCAATAATTGCAGTAGGAGCCAGGGGTGCTTTTCTTCAGCCCCCTTCTTGGCCCAAAAAAGGTGTCCATAATGCTCGGGATTGATTTCTAGTCTATACAGGACAGCAGATTTAACCACCTTGTAGTCCTGAGCCTTATCTCTAGGAAGTGCCCTGTACACTGCTTGGGCCTTTCCCATGACAAGGGTGCCAAGTTGTCTGGCCCAGTACCCCTTGTCCAGGCCTGTCAGAATTGTGTGCCGCTCGAAGGCCTTGATATACGCCTCCGGGTCGTTGGTACTCATCATTTTTGGCATCTTGAAGGCCGTCAAGCTGTGTTGTAGCCAATCGTGTTGGTGCTACAACGTTTGTTGTTGCACATCTAAGATCTGCATCAACATCTCTAGGTTTTGGCCCAACATAGATTCATAGATTCATAGATGTTAGTGTCCGAAGGGACCTCAATAGTTCACTGAGTCCAACCCCCTGCATAGACAGGAAAGGGTGCTGGGTTCAGATGACCCCAACCAGATGCCCATACAACATCCTCTTGAAGACCCCCCAGGGTAGGGGAGAGCACTACCTCCTTCAGGAGCCCATTCCAGAACTTGGCCACTCTAACATGTCGGGAGGGTTCATGGCTGCTGCTTGCATTATGAGTTGTTCGTCTGAGCCGGGGTTTTCATATAGATTCCCAGCCAATGCACCACTTTGTACTCATCTGGCCTCGAACATCTAGTCACATGTGACTCTGGCCCAAAAGTTCGATGGTGTTCACCTTACCATCCCCTGTGGTCTGTCGAGAAAGTGTTCACTTCCGGTGTGGTCTGCCCCAATCTCGCCTGCCACGACTTTGAATATTCTTTCAGTGGAGGATCCGACCACTTGGGGTCTCCTAACAGCAAAACATTTCTCTGGCAATCTTCTGTGAGGTTCCACCTCCCCTGTACCTCACCCTTACACCAAGCCTTGACGGGTCACGGTTGTCCTCCCAGCCAAGTTCCCAACCGTTGAGCCCCTGATTACTATTGAAGGGGGCGGCCCTCTCTGCTAAAGCTAAGCAGCCTGAGGTATCCTGCCCGGGTTGCAAGGCTGCCATCTTTTCCCCAAGGCTAGCAAACCAACCCCGGGGTTTAAGTAACAACAAGGCTCCAAAAAAGCTCTACACCTCAGCCCCTCCAAAAGGGGGAAACATAAAACACAACAAAAACCACCATTACACTCTGAGGGACCCAACTGTTCCCTTGCCAGGCCCCCTCTGCCTAGTTGCCAACCACCCGCCCTTCGGCACTATGAGTCTGGGTTAGGCCTTGTATGTGGGAGCCACTTTTCGTTAGTTCGGGCCACCTATGGTCCTCTGGTGGATGCCTGTCCCCTTGTTACTCGCTGGATCAGTACCACATGCTGATGGCTGTGCTTCGCAGCGCCTCACACTGCCCTTGCTTCCTGTCTCCCACCTGCTGCACCTCTCTGGCTTTCCTGGTGCCCTCAACGGTCCCACCTGGTCTGGCGCAGGGGGTTGTGTCGGCCTTTCCAGTCCTTCTGTTGCCATCTCTGATATCGGGGTCCTCCTGCACCCCTCTGCTCCAATGCCCAGGTTCCCGATAGTGGGGAGCTGCCTCCAGCTCTCAGCTCCTCTCGCTGCAGCCAGCAGTCTCAGGCTTGCAGCTCATGCTGGAGGGTTCTTCCCCACTGGGGGAAGCAGCCTCTGGCTCTTCTCACTCCCATGGGAGCCTTGGAGAGACACCTTTTGCTGGTGCCCTTGACAGCACCACTCTTGCCCCTTCCTCTTCGCCGGAGGCCTGTTTTATTTCCGCCAGCCGGCGATCGCCAATGACATCACTGGCTGGCCACAACTGTATAAAGGTGCAGCTGATGATCTGCGTCGGTCCCTTCTTGCGTTCTGGCTTTGCTTCAGGTCCCGCTGCAGGTAAGTGTTTCCTTTTACCCTTGCTTTTTCCTTCTTTCCCCTCTGTGTGTCCCTGTCCCCAGGGTTCCCCTTTTGTATTTTGGGGTCCTCCCTTCTGCTTTTCCCCATGACATGGACCATGACCCATACTTCAAAACAAGAGACATGCTCGGGTCAGATGGGCTTCACCTCTCCCCCAAAGATAAGCATATTTTCTCTTTCAGGTTGGCTGTTCTCCTCCAGTGGGCTTTAAACTAGGGTCATCGGGGGACTGGGAGGATGAGTACGGAGGAAACCACAGAACACCAAACCAGGAGACACCCACAAGATCAGCCCAGGTATGTAGCAAAGATCTTATTAGATAGCAGTTTAAAGGGGGGGGACCAGGGACAGCCACTAGGGGAATTAGGTGTATATACACAAATGTCAGACATATGGGAAACAAGCAGGAGGATCTAGAGCTCTTGCTAGCGAGCGACAACTTTGACCCAGTGGGACTAACTGAAACCTGGTGGGACTCTACTCATGACTGGATGGTGGAAATAGAGGGCTACAGGTTGTATAGGTGAGATAGAGTAGGGAAAAAGGTGGGGGAGTTGCTCTCTATGTCAAAGAACAGTACACAACTTCCCTAATCAAATTAGGGTCAGAGAGTGGTCAAGCAGAGACTCTGTGGGTTAGGATCCAAGGGGCTCAGGGTGAAAGGGATCTGGTGGTGGGGGTCTACTACAGGCCAGTGCACCAGGATGATGAACCAAGAATTTTCCAAGCAGCTTGAAGAGGCTGTGAGGTCTAGAGATATGGCAGTCATGGGGGACCTTAACTACCCAGACATATGCTGGGAGGAGCAGTCAGCTAGACCTAACCACTCTCACAGGTTCTTAACCTCTATTCAGGACCTCCACCTAACACAGGAGGTAAGGTGTCCCACCAGAGGCAACATCTTGCTTGACTTGGTGTTGGCCACAGGGGATGACCTGGTGGGGGACCTGCAGATTCATGGCAACTTAGGGGACAGTGATCACCAAATGATTAAATTCACTATCCAGTCAAGGGCGGGTATTATACCCAGCAGGGCACAGGTGCTGAACTTTAAAAAAGATGACTTTAATAGACTCAGGGGATTGGTTAGCAGGGTGCTAGGAGCTAAGAACTTAAATGCATTGAGGGTGCAGGATGGTTGGACATTCCTTAAGGAAACCATTGTTTGGGCTCAGAGTGAGTCTATCCTATGGCAGAGGAAAGGAGGCAAGGGGGGCAGGAATCCCCTTTGGCTAACAAGGGGCATCCAAGATACCTTAAGGGCAAAAAAAAGAGACATACAGGAAATGGAAGCAGGGGGTAGCTAGCACAGAGGAGTATACTACTTTGGCCCACAGCTGCATGGAGTTGGTCAGGAAGGCCAAGGCAACTCTAGAACTCATGCTAGCATCAGGGATTAAAGACAATAAAAAGTCCTTCTTAAGGTATGCTGGGAGCAAAAAGGGGTTGTGGGGTCGCATAGGACCCATACAGGATGGGGAGGGGGGCTTAGTGGTGGATAGCAGGGACAAGGCAGAGCTCTTCAGTGAGTTTTTTGCCTCTGTCTTCTTAAATGGGAATCTAGATGAACCCTTAACATACGTCACAGACACCAACAAAGGGAACATCAGCCAACCAACGGTCAGTGCCAACACAGTAAAAAGACACTTAGAGGGACTGGACATATTCAAATCACCAGGGCCAGAGGGACTCCATCCATGGGTAATGAAGGAATTAGCAGGGGTCATAGCTGATCCACTAGCAAGGATATATGAGTGCTCATGGTGCTCGAGTCAGGTTCCAGAGGATTGGAAGAGGGCTAACGTTATCCCAATCTTTAAGAAGATGAGGAAGGAGGACACAGGGAACTCTATCCCTGGGAAAATCCTAGAAAAAATTATCAAGGAGCACATCTATGGGAGCCTGCTGAATAATGTGGAGGGGTAACCAATCTGGGTTTTTCAAAGGCATGTCCTACCTGACTAACCTAGTTTCCTTTTATGACAAGGCCACCAATTGTTTTGATGCAGGAGTCAAGGTGGACATTATCTATCTGGACTTCAAGAAGGCCTTTGACAAGGTATCCCATACCATCCTAATAAATAAACTGAGGGGATTTGCTTTGGATGATTACACGGTAGAATGGATTGCACTCAGCCAGGTGGTAGTGGGTGGGTCGGTGTCAACCTGGAAAGATGTGGGCAGTAGAGTCCATCAGGGCTCAGTTCTGGAGCTGGTGCTTTTCAACATCTTCATCAGTGATCTGGATGAGAGGGTGGGAAGCACCCTGTCCAAATTTGCGGATGACACAAAATTATGGGGTGCAGCTAACACCCTGGAGAGGAGGAACCAGATCCAGGCCAACCAAGACAGGCTGGGGAAGTGGGCAGAGAGCAACAGGATGCAATTCAATAAGACAAGTGCAAGGTGCTTCATCTAGGGAGGAAGTACTGCCATCATACCTACAGGTGGTTGGGCAACCTTCTCAGCTCCACTGAGGCAGAAAAAGATCTTGGAGTCACTATTGACTCCAGGATGAACATGAGTCACCAATGTGAGGAAGCATTTGGCAGAGCCAATTGCACCTTATCGTGCATCCATAGGTGCTTCACAAACAGCTCCAGGGAAGTGATTCTCCCCCTCTATGCGGCACTGGTCAGACTGCAGCTGGAGTATTGTGTCCAGTTCTGGACACCGCAGTTCAAGTGGGATATGGACGACCTGGAGAGGGTCCAAAGAAGAGCCACTCACCTGATTAGAGGCCTGCAGGGAAGGCCCTACCAGGAAAGGCTAAGGGACCTTAACTTCTTCAGCCTCTCCAAGAGAAGG
>NW_017728994.1:35789985-35794700 GCF_001723915.1 Gavialis gangeticus | reverse complement strand
CACACACACACACACACACACACACACACACACACACACACACACACACACACACACACAGTAGCTAGCTATGAAGACTAAGCACTGGTGTCAAGATATACCTATCCCCAAACGCTGGAGTCCATTGTCAATGGCTAGTCAAGGCTTCTTTCAGTGCGTTGTTGCTTCAGAAGGGGGTCGCCAGCTGGTCCTTCTGGCTGGACAGGCAGGGTGCTGGTCAGGTCAGGAGGGTGCCATTTGGGGTCCTTTTTTGCTGCCTTTTATCCCTCTGGCAGACTTTGGTGACTCCCCAATTCTCAGGCTTACCCAATCCAGGGGTCATTGACCTCAAGAGATGTCCCTCTTGGTAGCTACTGGATGGCAGCTGTCAGCCCCAGAAGTCACATTTGCAGGTATGTGCAGTATCAGGAGTCAGTTGATGAATTTTGATTGATTCACTGCCGTGATGAATAGAGCTCTGGAAGTGGTTGATCAGGAGATATTTCAGCCCTAAGGGTCTGTTTGCAGCATTGATTAGATCAAACCGGGGCTTCTGCACCTTTAACAGTGATGTTTTAGGGAGTTCCTGGCTCTGTATTGATGCTTTCCTCTTTTTGGTCTGTAGTTTTGTAGGTGTTAATTGCCACTCGTTAACTTGTTTATCCAGACTAGTTACTGTGTTACACAATCAACCATGATTCATGGGCTCCATACAGAGATTCCTGACCTTACATTGTTACATGGTACAACTTACTTTTAAACTTAAAGTACGTTTGTAAGAGCATCTACAAGCTCTATTTTCACTACAAGTACACATTATATATATATATATATAAAACAATATAATAAAAGAAAAAGAGAGAGGAAGGAAGAAAAGGTAGAAAAGAGAAAGCATCCCCAAAAGGGGGCAACTACTGCAAAAGGGGCGTTTGCCATATGGAGGAGCTTCACATTTGAGGCGGGGAAGGCAAAAAGTTTTCTTGCTACAAGGGGAGAGCAACATGAAGTAGGAGATGATCTGTTCACCCCCTGGAATGACAAGGAACAATGACCATAATCTACTAGAGAGAAGGTTTAGTCTGGACATTAAGAAAAAAGTTCTTCACGGTCAGGGTTGCCAGAATCTGGAATGGACTCACACGGGAGGTGGTGCTCAGCCCATCCTTGGGGGTCTTCAAGAGGAGACTGGACAGGCACCCGGCTGGGATCACATGACCCCAGGGCTGGTTACTCTTTTGTTGCCTGCCAGGGGCAGGGGGTCAGACTAGATGGCCCACAGAGGTCCCTTCAGACTCTATGAATCTATGAATCTATAACCTGCCTGACATCTGACTCCCCAGGTACCTCTCCACTTTTACCTGCTACATCCCCCTCCCCCCACCCTTCCAGCCTGTCTCTCACCCCCTGACTCCTTAATTTACATTTTCACTGACTGGCTTTCTTGCATGTATACCAGCCTTTGACTTCTTTACTATTCATTCCATCCAGGACAAGCACACACCAACTGCAGATGCTTCCTCAGACTGATAAAGGGTTTTTAAACCCAAAAGCTTGCTAAGATATATTTCTCCAGCTATTTAGTTGGTCTAATAAAATATATCAGATTGACCCAAAGAACCTTGTCTGATGTGTGTGTTAAGGCAGAGTGAGATGAATGCAGCAAGGATCATAGCCTTCCTGGTGCCGGTTAGATCTTGGCCCACCCACCTGTTTCTGGGCCAACCACCCACACCTCTTTCACTTACCATGTCTTAATGGAAATCTGATTCAGATGTTTCCCAGGTGGGAGGCTGCCCATTTAGGCCCCGATGCCTAGGGATGACATCCATTCCACAGCTCCATACCTTCCCTACACTGTGGCCCATGCCTCGTAGATTGTATCCTTCACCCCCTCCAGCTGTGGTCCCTGCTCTAGGACCTTTAGCTGCCCCACCTGATTTGTTTTCAGATCAGTGCTGTGGTGCAGTGCTGGCAGGTAGCATACTTAGGATTATTTGCCACCTCTAAATGATCCCACACTACACTACCCACCCACTTCTGGGTTGAGGGTGGGGATCCTGCCTTATATCCCTCCTTAGCAGGCAGAGGCACAACAACACACAGAGCTGAGCCACCTGCCCCCACAACCTCCTCCGAAGTGCCTTCCATGGGACACTTGCCTCCAACTTTGAGACATGTGGAACACAAACTCAGATTCCTCCTCCTTTCCCAGAATGTCCTTAGCTACGGCACACAGCTCTGCTGCTTCCAGATCCAGCTCCTCCTCTGGCACTGGAAGGCTCATGCTGGGAACTGAAATTGGGGTGCAGACTATCATGCTGGTGCTGGTGGTTATTACTGGTGTTACTGAAGGTGGTGCAGGTGCAGACACTGCTCCCACTAGCAGCAGAGGACTCATCTCTGCCAAGAAAGAGGGTGTGTCTATGTTTGGGGGGGGTGGTACTTACAGCTCTCCCTCTGCCCCCTCTCCCTTCCCTGCCAGAAGACCTGGCATCTGCCTTTCCAGCACGCTTCATAATGTTTGGTGTGCTACAAAACATGTATGTGTCTGTAATACATGTTGTGCTTTCCTGCACAGTGATGACACAATATTGGGGAAAACATAGGAGAAGAGAAACTAGCTAGCTACCAAGAGACTAGATAGGAAGCCAGAGCCTTTCAGACACCGTTGGTCCAAGAGAGACAGCTCACAAAAGGCACATATCGCTTCACACACAGCTTTATATGTTGTTTCTATGCCCCTCCCCCAGAGCACTGTGATTGGAAGGAAACTCAGGGAAAAATCACAGTCACCGGTCAGCTACAGATGTCAATATCAGAGCAGTCTTTCCTGCCCCCTCCCCCTCCCTCTCCCCTTTCTCAGTTTCTGTTTCCTGCAAGCCTTCTGAATCTCTAAATCTTTCCAAATCTTTTCTGAACTGATTCAGAGACTTCTGAATTAATTCAGACCTGTTAATGGGTCTCCCAATTTGATTCGGAGATTCAGCTGCCGAATCAGGCCAAATCTCCTCCAAATTGAATTGACTACGTAAGCTCTGCACAGCCCTACAACATATCTCTATATAAAACTATCTGTAACCATACAAAATATATCTGTATCTATAAAACTATGTCTATGTATACAAAATATGTATATAAAATCTAAACAGTCATTCTTTATTTTTCTTTTTTATATCCTTCATTGGTCAAAGCAGGGCTTGCTGCATTGTTCGAAGAAAGGGGGAAGAAAGGAGACATGGAACCAGGGGAGGAGTGGATGTTAAACAGCACATCTGACAGGTGGCGTCCACCTGGACTATTCTCCTATATTTTCTGGACTGGGAATGTTTGAAATAGGAAAGTTTGAAAAAAGAAATGTTCAAGGAAGTCTTAGGGTAGGGGTAGCAAACTTGAAACTTTTCAAACATACCATTCTGTTGATGCTGCGATGCTGGGCAGCTATGAACTCTGCAGAGGAAGGGAATACAGGCAATGGGTACACAGGGAGCACATAATAAATTATAGGCAGCAAAAAATTTACCAAGGGACAATTAACTACCACTTGTTGCTCTTGCTCGGCCATTTTCCTACCCATGTATATTTAAAATAATATATTTTGAAAGTCGCACCTCACTCAAACACAGACCTGGTCAGTTGAGCAGTGGGAGGGAGGGGTTAAGGATAACACACAAAATAAATTAAGAGAGCCACCTACTAGCTAAAGAAAAAGCACAGCACCACATGGTAGTGAAGGAAAGCAATTACAAGTCTTTGAGATGCTTTGAGATGCTCAGTGTGTGCATGACACAATTGGGTGTGCTAAGCTGGGGCACTGGGAAATAAAACCTCTCTGAGCAGAGTTAACTAGAAGTGCTGAGAAGACTTTTAAAGTGGAGGGAAATCCTGGTAGTGCGAACACAAATGCAGTTGCGGCAGTCAAAACAGGAGACCGTGTGTTGTCTACAAATGCCCAATGTTACTACTAGATTGAATGAAAACTCTAGGCTAAAACATACCTGTTGGGGAACAAGTGGGACAATGTCCTCATTTGAACAAAAGTAATACAACAAATAAACATTTTAATAGATTCATAGATATAGGGTCGGAAGGGACCTTGTAGATCTTCTAGTCCGACCCCCTGCCATGGGCAGGAGAGAAAACTGGGCTCAAATAACCCCAGCCAGGTAAATGTTGAGCCTCCTCCTAAGGACCCCCAGGGTAGGAGCTATCACCACTTCCCTTGGAAGTTGGTTCCAGATCCTAACTGCCCTGACTGTGAAGTAGTGCCTTCTAATATCTAGTCTAAACCTACTCTCTAGCAACTTATGGCCATTATTCCTTGTTACTCCTGGAGGCACTTGGGGGAAAAAGGTCTCTCCCAAACCCCACTGGTCCCCCCTAGTAAGTTTATAGATGGCCACCAGGTTCCCCTTCAGTGTTCTCTTGTGAAGGCTGAATAGGTTAAGGTCCCATAGCCTCTCCGCAAAGGGTCTTCCCTGCTGCCCCCTGATCATGCGAGTGGCCCTCCTTTGGACCCTCTCCATGTTGCCCACATCCCTCCTGAAGTGCAGCGCTCAGAACTAGATGAAGTACTCCAGATGCAGCCTGACCAGTGTTGCACGGAGGGGGAGGATTACCTCCTTGGCCCTGCTTGTGATGCATCTGTGGATGCAGGACAAAGTGTGGTTAGCCCTACTGACCGTGTTCTCGCATTGTCGGCCCATGTTCATCTTGGAGTCAGTAATGACTTCAAGATC
>NW_017728994.1:35787311-35788813 GCF_001723915.1 Gavialis gangeticus | reverse complement strand
TTAAAGAGGTCTGCTTTCCCCTATGGTGTGACCACCAGATTGCCAAGCATATCCTGTAGGGGCCTCACATTACCCAGGGCCTTCCTCATTCTCCCTAAGTATTTAAAAAAGGACTTTTTGTTATCCTTGATCCTTGATACTAGCCCTAGTTCTGTATCTGCCTTAGCTTTCCTAACAGCCCCCCTACAGACCCAAGTGGTGGAGGTATACTCCTCTTTCGTGATAGGCCCTCCCTTCCACTGGGTTTACGCCTCCTTTTTGGCAATCAGGCATTCACAAATGCCCTTGGTGAGCCAGGGGGGCTTTTGGGCACTCTTGTCCCCTTTGCTTCTAGTTGGGATTGTCACCCCTTGGGCTCTGAGTATCGTTTCCTTAAGGAAAGACCACTCATCTTGGGCAGCCAGTTCCCCTACTCTCCAGGACCCTAGTGCCTCCCCCACTAATTGCCTCAGCTCATTGAAGTTGGCCCTCTTAAAGTCTAAGGCTACTGCCTTGCTACTTGAATTGGCTAAGCTGAATGTACACACTGCCCTCTGCTAACAGGTAATGACGATTATCCTTTTGTTGTGATTTTCAATGCAGAAGGATTGGAGTTTTATTTCTACCATTTTTTGAAGTTTTCAGTGAGAAACAAAGTCAGAACCATGCATCTCCTAGGTAGCCGTGGGTTGGTTAGAAAATCAACCCAAAGTATCATAATATTTTGCTTTAACATCCAGGGCTTCAAGACAGAAGATGGTTTCTTAGCTTTTGACAAACTCTCAGGTTAATCAACATCTAACTATCTCACAGGATTTGTTTTTCTAATAGTGAGCTAGAATATGTTTTCAATTTCATCAAATAAAGTCCTGTTTATACAAGTGTTTGCAATGGAGTTTTATGGTTTCTTCTCAGTTGGACCAGGCCATTAAACTGAATTCTGCAGAAGTTCGTGCCATGAATGTTTCAGCAGTCCTGATGGGCACAGAGTGTTATATATATCCAGCTGATTGCTCTTTTCCTAGTAGTATTCACTCTTTTTTCTCATTATTAATGGGAACTGAGAAATAGCCAGGAAGACTCTTCAGGGTATATTTCCAAAGCAGGATCTGGAAAGTAGCCATATAGCTTACATTAACATTAATGGTGGCCAAATCCCTATGCACCATTTTGAGAATGCGCCCTTCACCTCCACAATCCAGTTTCATCATGAACAGTGAATGAATATAGACACACATAAACAGAAACACACACACAAAGCAAAGTAGGAACTCAGATGGCAAATCAATCATGAAACAATATATCTTGAATTTAATTTTGTCTTAGGTCAATTACTCTGGAGAGTTTACTCTGAATGCATTGGTAAGACAAAATTAACACCAATGGTGATTTTGAGATCTGCTGTTGGTTTCTCCCTCTGTTTATTCGCTCTTTGTGTATCTAGGGTTTTGTACACACAAAGACCTTATATGGCTATTCTTGGTGCAAATATTCACATGTGCAGGAAGAAGACCAGCTATTCT
>NW_017728994.1:35771110-35777173 GCF_001723915.1 Gavialis gangeticus | reverse complement strand
ATTCACATGTGCAGGAAGAAGACCAGCTATTCTCATCTTTATTCATTATTCATTATTGCCCATTTAAAAAGTTCCAGTCCTACTAGAGAGCAGGAACAACTAACTGTGTGACTCAGATGGCAAGCCATTCATCATAAACGTTCAATTCCAAACAGTCTAAGGACCAAATTTTCCAAGATTGCCTCTATTTTGGGCTGTTTCATTTTTTGTGTGCCTAGATGGAGACACTTTGGACTTGACTAGGCCTTTATTGAACTTGTAGGTATAGAACACTTAAAAAAAAAGCGCCTAAGTGATCCAAGTTATGTGATTTAAAATACAAAAAACTCAAAATGTTGAAGACTTGGGTCTTAAATAGCAGTTTAAAAATAAACTTTTACTGGAATGTTTTTGTCCAAACTGTCTTTGAGAATAATAAAGGCATCTCAAGGCCTCAAATGTCTGTAGAAAATAATGACTGAAAAGGGATAAAATGGATTTCATAATTTATTCACCAGAAAAACTTGGCTACTTGTTTCCATTAATAGAATACTGACACCAAGCTGTAGAAGCACAGAGTTGTAAATTTTATAATTTATTGGACTGGTTTACTCTAAACACATCCAAAGATGATGCTACTTCTAAATCTCCTTCACATGCCACTCTAAAATACATGAACACTGGGTGAATAACAGATTTGAGGGCTCACAGGTTAAAAAAAAAAAATGTTTTCATTTAGTTCAAACGAAATGATTTTTAATTTTTCCCCCTGCTCTAATGAAAAGCTGGGGAAAAAAATCAGTTGGTGTTGAACTGAGTATTATATTCAACTTTAAATAAAGTTTCATTTTGTTATTCTTTGTATTTTATAAATTTAAGTGTAGGTACATTTCAAAACAAGGTACCATGTTGAAATGAAATACCCAAATGTTTCATTTAGAGTATGTTGAAAACATTTAGACTTTTTAAGGTTGTTATTATTATTAATAGTGGTAATAGTATTAATAATCCAGAACAACTCAGTGAATTCCATATGGATTAGTGAATTGTTTCAGTTGACTCAAATAAGTATTTTTCAGCAAAAACAACAACAACAATTTCTGAAAAGATTGGCCCATTTCTAACTGACATATCCACATCACAGCAAATGAGAGAAGATGGCCTTTTGGCCACCTGTGGAATTATTTTTAATGGTTTGTCTGACCGAGTCCTAAATACCACAATCACATTTTTTTTACCTTATGCTCTCCCAAATATGCATTAAAGAGACAGTTAACTGGAGCCAGGAAAGATAAGCTAAGTCACTATTCATGACGATGCTCACAATTCAACCCCATTTCTATGTCTAAATAAATATAAAAGTTAGCAGCATGAATTTGGAATCTTAAACTTCTTCAAGATGAGACTCTGCTTAAAATATATTGAGCCCTATAAATAACAATAGGCAGGATTTTTGAACTACAATTAAAATATAAAAACAAAGCAGGAATCTCCCTTCCAACTGGCACCCCAGTTGGATTTATGGCCAAAAATATGATGCGTCTCTCAGCAGGGGGAGGTTGCAAAATGGTCTGTGCTAATATAAGGGACTGAGATAAAATGCAATGTTGTTTAGTTAACCAGTGCCACACAATTTGGCAATGCTAAAAAAATCTATTATTAATTTATTATAGTTGAAATGGCATGTTTTTCTAAGTGCTGTATAGATAGTTTATTGCCACTTAAATTTCACGTAAAGGTTTAATTATTTTTATTTTTTGTAATAAAAACAACTTTGGCTTTAAAGTAGTGAATTTTTAATGAAATTGTCATAAACTCTGGTCAAATCTGGAAATGATAGAGTTCCTGTGACATACAGAATGGCTTTAGAATGATTATTTTTGTCTTCCCTGTTTGGTTGCAAAACCTTTTAGGTCAATTGGCCTTTCTTTTTGTTCTTTTAATTTAGTTAAGATGCAGCTGTGAAAACTGGACTCTTCTTTTGAACTCCCTTATTTACATTTGCTTCTGGCAACCCTGAGGAAATATGACGTTTAAGGGCTAGCAACAGGGTTTAACACGAGAAGCCAAAAGTAACATGTTATGGAAGTTGGAGGATTTGACATTCCTCTCAGGATCATCCTTTGTCTAATTGGGGTAAGTGAGCTAGCTCCCTGTTTCTAGTGCACTAGAGATGAAAAGTTGAAAATTCTGATTTGGCCTATATCTGGCCCAAAGCCTGGGCCTGGGTGGATCCAAGGTTTTACTGCAGATCCATCTCCAAAAAGAACACACAATGGAAAACAGTACAATTTTGTAATTTTTAGTAAATTGCATGGTGAATATTCAGAAAAAGTCATAAATAGCATAAGCTTTTGTAATCAGCAGCTTACTTCATGAGTGCTTATGCTTTCCATCTCTAATTAAGTTAGTCTATAAGGTACAAATCTATCCTGCATTCTACCTGACTTCAGACTAACATGGTCTACCTTTCTTGAAAAAAAACCCAACAAATTAATGCAAATGGATAACATTAACTTTACAAAGAACATTCTTCTTCCAGAGAGTAACACTTCAGGGAGATAATATACCTTTTCTCTCCCATGCAACAACCCTGGTTGAATTACTTCCCCTCAGGGTGTTTTCCTTCTGCATCCAGGAGTTGTATGCAGCAAAGATGCTGCATTGTGGGCACATCTACATGTGCATTAATGTGCCTTTCCTAATGCACATTAAATTTAGTACCTTCCAAGTGAGGGACTAAATTAATGTGCATTCAGCTGTGCTAGTGCACAGTAATGCATTTGCACACTTTTTTTTAGTATTGTTTAATGCACAGTAGACTTTTTAATTGCATATTAGCATAATGCCACTTTTTATGTGATGCTTTAATGTGCAGTGAAATAGTCTTTATCTATTTCATGTATCCTCAGTGCAGTATGAGGCTGGGTTTGCAGACCCCACTGTCATTGCCCAGAAATGTGTGTGGGCCTTGGATTGTTTTCATTAGCAATATCTGACAGTCACTTTGTTGCTTAAGGTGGCAAGAGATCACAGTGCTGCCTCTGGAGATGTGTCAAGGAGCAGCTGGGAGATTCTTTTTAAAGCTGTACGCTCTGGTGTGGGAATGTTCAGGTCAAGAGACAATGTTGAGTTACTACCAGCTTCTGCTAGTAAAAAGAATGTGCAGATCATTAGTGAAGATAAATGGAATTGTCTTTAGGACTTCTGCACAAGTATCCAAAGAGAAATATGTAAGTTGAGATGGAACTGGGACACCTGGCTGTGAAACTGGGATATGACAAATGGATCTGGATAAAGGAAATAGGAATCAGCCGTGCTCCAGGGCCATGTCCCAAATTCAACCACAACTCTGTGACTTCAACTTGACAGAACATTATTACCCTTTTGGCATGTGCCTTAATGATTTCCCCATATTGTGACACTGTAACCAGGATGTTCAAACAGACTAAAATCTATGGACTCAACCTAGCCTTTGTAACCAAGGCTTGTCCTTTCTGCATCACAGGGGACAATGAAGATCTGGCTCCAGTGGGCTTTTTCAATGCTGCTCTGATGCCTTCACATGCTAAAGGTATCCCCAGAGAAATTTTAAGCCATAAAATGGTTATTATTGATAAACATCATTATTGACCAAGATCCAATGTTGAGGTTTGGAGCAAGGGGTGTTCTCCAGCTGAGCTTTCACTGATGTTCATCACTAATTGTGGTTTATGAATTCACTCTAATACATCAAGGTCACAGTCACAAGACCAGATAAACAAGTGGCTTGGATGGTATAAAAAAGACACTCATGCACTGAAAAAGTCTTTTTCTTATTTGGGGAAAATCAATGTTGGATCCATTGCTTTGATTCAGGTCCAGCTCTGCTCTGAAGAATTATATCAATTCTTGCTAAATTTAACCACATTTTAACTTCATTCTCCATGGTAATTTCCCAGATCTGAATGTTAGTTAATAAGTGATGTTAGGGGTGGATAGCCTATTATATTGTGCACACCCTGCATTTTGTGGGGTCAAGAAATGCTGAAATGGCATAGTTATGCACATGTTAATTTGTGGTGAGGATTTTATGTGAAGAGCATCCTTAGGAACTCAGAGTGGGAAGAGAGACCGGGAAACACATGAATGCCTGAAATCCTGACTGTTCACCTGCTCTGGAGAATTTCCATAAGGACACATGGGTAGCTAATGGAAGAAGCATTATTCAGCATATCTCATTTTTCATTCATTTTCTAGTTTTCTGTTATGACCTTTAGTGAAGCATTCACGTAACTTGTCTGCATTAGTGATCCTCTGCAGGTTTCTGTAATCATAATGCATCTGTACCAAATGAAGTCAAGCCAACTGAAATAGATTATAGGTTTAATTGGGTGCATCTACATGTGTGCTTTACTGCAGAGTTGATTAATTAGCTATGCAGTAAAGCATCATATTCTACACACGAACCAGTAGTAGGGCACAGTATATTAAGTAATTCCTCTCTAAGATAGTACTTTTGGGGACAGTACTATTCTACGGTGGAATAATTATAGGCACTGAAACACACATGTGACAGGGGCTAGCTGGGGCATGAGGTTGCTAAAGTGTTGGGGCTGCCTGCCACCTAACCCCACATGTTAGCACTCTCATGCCCCAGCCAGCCTCTCCACAGCCTGGTACTACCACCTGGAGCCCAGGACTGACCCCATGGGCCCCCTGCCAGCTTAGGGCTGCTCCGGCCAAGATCAAACTGCTGTGGTCCCAGGTGCACATGTAGACACTGTGCCTAGGAGCAGCTGACTCCAGAGTGAACTGCACCAGAATTCATCACATCACCTTAATGGCACATGTAGATGTACCCATTGGGTGTGTCCACACATGCAAGCATGTGCACTTGCAGCAGCTCACATAGAAGTGATGCAAATTTGAGCTGGGGCTTTTTGCCTCAGTGCACATGCTCAGACATGCACTTCATGTTGGAGCAAATTGTGTCTTTTGGGGCAAAATAATCCTGCCTGGCTCCTTCCAGATCTGCATCCAGGGGGAGCTAGAGCCCAGGGCCAGCAACTGTGCTGTCCCCAGCAGTATAAAAAGCTGCCCTGTCCTGGCCCTATAAGTACAAAAAGCTGCCCTGGCAAGTAGCTCAGGGCTACTCACTCTTAGGAATTTCTGGGGCCCAGCTAATTGGTATCTGGGGACGCTACCCCTTGTGTCAGCTGGACTGCTGAAACAGCCCTGAGAGTTCTCTGCACCCTTTACCCACTGCAGCAGTCTGGCGGGGGCAGAGGGAGGGGGGAATGCTGCCTGGCTGTGACCTGCTGCGCACCTACCAGACCCAGATGAAGAATCTTCCCCTCTGGGCCAGCTGCCAGTGGGCTGTGGCTGCAGAGTTGGCTTTTGTGCGGCACTACTGCCATGTGTACCCTGTGCCTGGCTATCTGGGCAGCTATCTCCCGGAATATGTTCCAGGTGTGGTGGCCTGCTTCGAACTTTCAAAGCATGTCCTCTTGGCCCCAATCGGCCAGGAGGTCAGCCACAGCCAACTGGATCCAAGGTGCCATCTCTGAGCAGGCAGGGTCCTGCCACTGGCATCCCTAGCAGAAATTCTGGTGTTCCCTATTGGAAAACTGAAAAATCCCTGTTAAAAAAATCCCCAAGTCCTCTGTAAAATATCCCAAAATCCACGTTCCTTCACAATTAAAACAAAAGACAACTATAAAGAGAGAGAGACAGTGAGCCAGAGAGAGACAGCGATCAGTTGGGCAATGTTTTATAGATATATCTACAGTATTAAAGCAATTTGGAAGACTACCAGTGTCTCTATCATCATAATAAAGCGAACTCTAAATACATGTTTCATGAATTCATGAGCACATGAATATATATTGTGCTGCCCACCAAAGGGCTACATCCCCCCTAGGGGCCGTGGCCCCTCCTCAGGGGCTACAGTCCCCCACAGGTGTTACAGCCCCCCAACAGGGGCCACTACCCCCCTCAGGTACTATGGCCCCCCACAGGGGCTACGGGGCCCCCAACAGAGGCTACCCCTTGCGCAGGGCCCACATGCCCCACCCCACCCCTTCTTGATCCCCTAGCACCCTG
>NW_017728994.1:35752450-35770455 GCF_001723915.1 Gavialis gangeticus | reverse complement strand
CCCTCCTCCAGCCCCCCAAGCCCTTACTTACTGGCAGTGGAGCCTGGGTCCAGCTTCCCACAGCTGGCATGCTGCCTGCCATGCACGGACAGGTAGCATGCTTCAGCATCAGGCTGAAGGGCTATCCATAGAGATGCCCTGGCAGCCAGAGTGGCTCTATGGAGGACCCAGCCTCTGGTTGCCCCACTTTTTTTCTCTGCAGGTTTTTTTGACCCCTGGATATCCAATAATCTAATTTTGCAAGTTTCCAACATGGGGAACCTTTTCCCATTCCTCCCAGTGCCTCTTGTAGCATCTCAAAGGGGTCTGAGACACTGCAAGAAGCACACGTGCTCATCTGGATGCACCCATTGTGTCCTTCCAGACTATATTATCCTCAGAACAGAGGCAGTACCTGCCTCTGTACATGCCCTCACCATTACACTTTTTCTGCCCATCAATAATCTGTCTCAAAGAAACTGAAGTCATAAACAGACCCAAGCACTCCTTGAATACTGCTGAGACTACCAACAAGAGGAATATCTAGTACCAGTTAAAGTAATGACTTCTGAAACATGAACACATGCCTAATAAGACCTGCATGGAAACCCAGTGATCACTTTACACTGATCATTGAACCAAACTGAGCAGAGATGGGCCTGAATCAAAACAACGGGTCCAACATCCATTAACTGCATGTGACTAGAGCATGGCAGAGTGGAGGGTTCTCAATAAATGTCAGAGCTAGAACCTGCAGCTGTTTCCCATCTTAGCAAGGAGCTGAACCAACTGCCCAGCTCTGAATAACTCTAAATATCAAGAGATACAAAATCCAGATTGATACTGTGCTGCTCTGACTCTTTTCCAGTCCTGAGGCCTTCCTCTACTAACAAGAAGCTCAGATGCCAAGATGCAGGACATGACGCAAACACCTAGAGATTGTCTTCATTTTACCAATGACTGGATGCAAGGTAGGTCACAGGAATATGGGTTGGGAGACCTGGGATAGCTTTAGAACTGCTGTGTGACCTCAGACAAGTTACTTGTTTGTTTAGACCTTGGGTCTGAAATTGTCTCTGCTGTGTCTTTGCAGTAACCAGTACTAAAAGCCTTGATCTGAGCCAGGAATGTGTCTTGGAACTGCATTCCTGATAATATTAACAATGGTAAAGCAGAGCAGTTTAGCAGAGCTGAGCAGAACTTCTTGGTAAATAGTGGACTCACCAAAAAATGGAGTTTGTCAGAAACCAAAATAGTTTGAAAAAAAACTTGAACTTGGTGAATAATTTGGGGCAATAATCAGTGGATATTTTGAAAGTGAAAACATTTTGTTCTGACATTTTTAAAACAAAACATTTCAACTTTTGTGCTTGAAACAGACTTTTTAGTTAAAAAGCTCTAAATTTTAAAAATATATATTTTTAAAGAATGAGCTAGCCATTAAATAAAAGTACTTCATTTTGAACTAATCAAAAATTAAGTTTCCCCATTTTTTCCATTTCTATAAAAAAAAAAAAATCTGTTTTTATTTGTTCCAAACCAGTTGATTTTTCAATATCTGTTTGGCCACTAAACTAAAAAATCCATTAGCCAGTCACCATGTTTCCTGCTAACTACTGTGCCCATGCAGAGGTAAAAGTTTAGAAAGTAAAGTTCAGGCTGGTGGGTTGATAAGTAACAAAAATAAACTGGCTCAAACAGTTTCAGTCTTGAAGTGTTTCTATGCTCCCTCAAACAGTGGCTCTGAACAGTGCAACTACTTCATTCCTGCTCCAAGAAATGATTAAAACTTTGCCATTAAGGGAACAGTGCAAGACGTGTGCTTTTTAATTTTGTTTGTACTGTCTTTCCACTCATCCTACTCCAAAGGAACTCTGTAACCTGTACCATGTAATGCTTTTGTCTGGGACCCAGTGCAGCAACTTTGTGGGTGTTCCCTTGCGCACATGTTTCTGAAGAATGAGCTGTCCAGCCAAGGAACTGTGTATAGTTTGCTTTCTCCACAGGTTGCTGTTATTCCTATGTGATGTCTTTAGTTTGTAGCAGCTGTACTTTGTTGTGTTGCTGTCATTTAAACCAATGAGAAATTGTGGTAGGACATACCAGATACCTGTCTGGACACATGATTCTTTCTTAAAATGCACAGTTCAGTCATCTTAATTTAGATACGGGCCAATGCCACAGAGTTCAGACCCAAGGCCTTGGAGTTTGACACTGAGCCTTTGGTTCAGGTATGTTTGATATTGAGCTTTGATACAGAGCCAGCCAGACACAAAAGGATTGTGCAGCTACGCCCCAGCCAAGTTTTTCCACTCCTGCCAGTCCAAGCTCTGAGTCATTCTTATATCTCATTTCTGAATCCTGCTGGTTCTTTAATATCTCTCTATTCTTACTCAGCCTTCTCTTCCCTGACACATCCAAGGACCATGTTAGGCTTCAGCTACAACTGGGAGGCCAGGTATACCTGTTTTCCACAATGATCTTTATGCCCTACTCAGAGTTGTTACTCAGCATAGAGAATAGGGCTGTCACTCCCTTGACCTGATGGAGAATGTCTCACATTCAAAAGCTTGTCTAACTCTATCCCAACTATGCAGTTAGCCCAGTGAAAGATACCACTTTGAGAAATCCTCACTTCTCACATAATTCATGGACCAACCTGGCTATAACATCCCTCTAACACTACCAGAATAGAGAATTCATCCTGCCCCTATTTACTCCCATTTTTCCTGTATGTTTGGCTTCTCACTTAGCAAGTATTTTTCAAATGAGCCCTATCACCCTACACCACCTGCTTGTCTTTATTTCCACCAACCATTTGGTCATCTACCGACCCCATCATGTAGTGTGTCAGTGAGGCTTCATCTTGTTAATCATTGCTGTAATCAACCCATACTTTACTGTGATGCCAACCACATTTCTCCTGCCCACCCCATTTTTGCTCATATTCATTCTATGAAATCTATTTGGCTATTGACTCATTAACCCAGCCAATTTTGCCAGCAAAAATCTTGTTCCTCAGTTTTTCCCACCTTCCCAATAGTGCTCCCTGCATGGGATAAACTGTGCGCCATCATCTACCACCTCTTCCTCTTAAACCCTCATAGCTCATGTCTGCCTCTGCGCAAGACCCGAGTGTGTGGCACTGTTTCAGCAAGCAAGGAGTAGGGACTTCACTGATTTTCAGTGTACTTTGAAGATTGCAAAGGGCAGAGCTTGCTACTACCATTAAAGTGTGAACTTGAACCAATGAATAGATATGCCAAAGGGAAAGAACTCCTACCACAAGCTATTGGTGAACAAAGGAAAGGGTTTAAAGTTTTCTGTTGAGAAATCCTCCAAGTGATACATCAAGGGATTGGACTAAATTGTAACAAAATTTCAAATAGCTAAGCCTATGTGAACCCATCTCTTGTTGATGCTAATAACATTTGGCAGAAGTGCTGTACTGTTAGACTACTAGATTTGTTGCAGATTCATCTTCCCAACACATACCATTTGAGCTTCATCCTCCTGTTACATCCTCATTTGTATGCTGACCTAAAACTTTCTGAGGCAAGTTGTATTTATTCACATGTAGCATCTAACAAAACACAGACCTGGTTCTTGGTTGGACTTCCAAGCTGCCAGAATAATGTTTTGATGTTATAGTTGTGTGAGATCATTTCTGTCTCAGGATGATTCACAGCTAACTGATCTCATCAGTCTTGGTAAACAGTTCTTCATAGTTATTGTGTGGCTATTTTCCTCTCCACTGAAAATGATATCACCACACTGCTACCTCCACAGACAGAGGTGTGAAGTCAGAGCCTTCAATTATGCTTTAGTGAACTAGCATCACCAATTCAGTGATTTAAGGCACTGCAGAGATCACAGACTTACATCAACACTGCATTTTATCCACCAGTGGAATTGAAACAGAGCTAGTGAAGTGCTGGTCAAAGTAATCAGGTTTGGCTTTAGCCTTAAAAACCTATGGACTGAGAATTGCTGCCTTATACCATGATGGCTTTGAACATCCTGATCATGTGACTTGGTGTTCAGAAGGTTGGCCTCCTTCTACCAAGGCCGGCCTACAATTTATTGGGGCCCCCTGCAAGGCATAGCTTTGGGGCCCCGTGACATGAAGAAGGCATCGTGGTGGTGGGAGGTGGTGAGTGCAGAAGCGAATTAAGGTGTATGGGCAGACACAAAATTGGAACCCCCCCTCCCTCCATGGGAGCTGAGCTTTGATGGCTTGCTGGGTGGAGACCCTGCCAGGTTAGGGGACACTTCTCTCTGCTCCCCACCCCTGCTACAGCCAAATGTACACACACACGGCAGACAAAGTTCTTTGGGTAAATCTGATATCTTTTATTAGACCAACTAAGTAATTGGAAACATTTTTCTAGCAAACTTTCAGGTTTAAAAACCTTTGGTCAGGCTAAGGAAGCATCTGCAGTTGGTATGTGCTCTTCCTGGATGGAACAAATAGTAAAGAAGCCAGAGGCTGATCTTCATGAAGGCCAGTCAGTGAAAATGTAAATTGAGGAGTTAGTGGTTGAAAGAATCAGTGGGTGAGAGTCAGTGGGTTTTGTGGAATCAATCCTTAAACCGCTTGGTACTGAAAGAGTCAGTTTTGTCCATGACACTGCAGACTTTCTACAAAAAACCCAAAAACATAGACCACCTTCCCAGCAACACCCTCCTAGCCCCCACGGATATTACCAGCTTATACACCAACATCCCACACCAGGATGGCATCCAAGCCTTCCTTACATACCTACAAGAGCAAAATGACAACTCTGAGTACAGACCCAAAGATATGACTGAAATTATATGCTTCATCCTCACACGCAACAATTTCACTTCTAATAACCAACACTTCCTCCAGACCATGGGCACAGCTATGGGCACCAACATGGCCCCACTGTATGCCAACCTTTTTATAAGCCCCCTGGAAGAAGAATTCCTCAAAGACTGCACCATCAAACTATTGCTATACTTAAGATATATCGATGACATCATCATTTGGACTGAAAACCTGCAATCTCTGATTGAGTTCCATCAGAAATTCAGCAACCATCACCCTTTCATCTGACTGTCTCTTGAGTACTCCAGCACCAACATCTCCTTTTTAGACACAATGATCACCATCCAGAAAGGTAAAATATGGACCACATTATACAAGAAACCCGCAGACCAACATACATATCTGCACAGAACCAGCAATCACCCTAAACACACCAAAAACCTGTGATACACAGCTAAGCCCTCAGATCCCACCAAACTTGCACTGAGGAGAACACCCAGGATTGCTACTTCACAAATCTTAAAAAGGCTTTCACACAGCAAATACACTCCTCCAAAGAGACAGATGCACATTTGAAAGAGCCACCTGGATACCATGTGAAGAATTGCTGCAGTGCAGAAGGAAAACCCCCATGAATTGCATACCGCTAGTTATGACATATCACCCATCCCTCAAACCTATATGGAAAATCCTCAAACAATTGCAACCCATACTAGAAAGAGACCCAGTTCTTAAAGAAATCTTCCCAGATCCACCCATCCTAGCCTTCAAACAAGCACTGAACCTCGCTAACCTCATCAACAGAAGCAAACTTCCTACAGCCCAAGACACATCAAATGGATTCAGGCTATGCCATGAAAAGACATTCAAAACCTGCCAACATATTTCCACCACCCCCACAATTACTACACCCCACAACAGAATCATCACCATTCCTGGATCTTACACCTGCACCTCCAGAAATGTTATATACTTCATCCAGTGTACTTATGCCCTGATGGGAAATACATAGGCGAGACCAAAAACAACTGCTCACTAGAATGGACGCACACTGGAAATCTATTGAAGTCCAGAATACCCAATTACCCACGGGGGCACATTTCTTACAAGAAAACTACTCTCTCTCCAATCTCTCAGTATTAATCCTCAAAGGGAATTCACAAAACACTTTTCACAGATGAGTCTATGAACTTCACTTCATCAACCCCCTGGATACAAAAAATCATGGACTAAATATAGAAGAAATAGAAAAATCTAAAACTCTTGGTTCCAAAATGATACCTTTTTATTAGACCTACTGGGAAATCACAAGAAAATCGTCCCTTTCTGCAAGCTTTCAGGCTCAAAGGCCCTTCATCAGGCTCTGAGAAAAGTATAGATGGTAAAAAGTCCCCATAGGTAGGAAATAAAGTTCATTTTTGCATGGAGGGAGGTGGAAATGGAAAGCTGTCCCCCTGGGCCCAGCTTTTTCTTGTGATTTCCCAGTTGGTCTAATAAAAGGTATCATTTTAAAACCAAAAGATCTATTTTTTTGTATTTCTTCTCATCTCAGACCAACATGGCTACCAAGTATATCCCTGAAACATGGAAGATGCTGAATTTTAGCCAATTTTTGATTTTAAGCTTCATTGCAGAACAACAAGAAAGATCTTTTACCTCCCTGGCTGCCACCTGAAACCTCCAGGGAAGGGATTTTACCTAATTTACATACCAAAGAGCAACTCAGCACAACTCTCAAAGACACAGATCCTAAGTACACTCCTGGACTAAACATAGACATTGGATTTATGACACTATATGTTGCCTGCCATCTGATTCCCAGGTACCTTTCCACTTTTCCCTGCTACATGCATCCCCCTTCCCCTCCCCTTCCTTCCCAGCCTGTCTCTCACCCACTGGCTCCTCAATTTCACTGACTGCCTTTCTTGCTGCAGCCCAGCTCTGGCCTCTAGACTCTTTACTATTTACTCCATCCAGGAAGAGCACACACCAACTTCAGATGCTTCCCCAGCCTGACCAAGGGCTTTTAAGCCCAAAAGCTTGCTAATAAAAATGTTTCTAATTATTTAGTTGGTCTAATAAAAGATATCACACACACACACACACACACACGCACACACGCACACCAACAGCCCTCCACTCCTTCCCCTGCTTACTGCCACCCGCAGCTCAGTCTCATTCCCCCGCACCCCCGTTACACTCACTTGCAGGGAGCTGTTGTCCAGCAATCCGCAAGTGTGGCGGGGCTCTTCAGGCAAGACCCCAGCCCTGCCCCTCCCAGCCCCATTGGTGGAGGAGGGGTCCTGCTTCCAGCTGCCAGAGAAGCAAATGTGAAAGCCACAATTTTAAACTTGGTGCCAAAAATGGGTGCAGAATTTAAAACTGCGGTTTTTACTTCCCTGCTGGGGAGGATGCCGGCCTCACAGGGCCCCTTGGCTGTGGAGCCCCCTGTGGCCGCAGGTTTCACAGACCTGGACAGGCTGGCTCTGCCTTTCATTAAATTAAATATTAAGGAAAGCCTCATTGTACTGGAATTATAGACATTACAAAAGGAAATGGGCAATCTACATCTGATCCAATACAAAGTCCCCAAACAACCAACATACCATTGTCTCTGAAGGCTTTTTCTATTCAAGATGTGGTTCACTCACCAGTTCCCTTGGAAAATAACACAGAGTAATTGGACTGAAATAGTTTTTCCTGATATTCAGCTTAATCTATACTTGACTTAATTCCATCCAGTCAGTGTTCCTTTGACCACCTGTAAAAACATTAACATTTTTCTCCTCCTACTAGTATGCCTTCTACAGATACTGGTAGACATCTGTCCTACCACTCCACATATCATCATCTTCTGCGTGAACTTTGGTCAAACTATACACATCCAGTTCTTTTAATACACCCTCATACATCAGTTCCTCTAACTACTCAGTCATTTTTGCTGTGCTTCTCTGAATCGCTTCCAGTTTGTTGTCACGTAGCTTTCCAGGATTTAATGCAATATTAAGATTCTGTACATGTATATAGTGGTTGTCATGTAAGATTTTGAAATGCACCACAAAGATTTAGTGATTTAAATCTCATAGTGACACCTATACCCATGACATCAGTGACTATTATTATCCAAAATTCTACTCAGCCCCTTTTCAAGGTCAATCATGCTTTTGATGGTTGAGTTCAATATTATTATTTTTTATTTGTCATTATCTTCACCATAGTAAAAGATAAATAAGTCAGCTCTGGCCTGGAGCCACAAAAGACCTAAGCTTTGCAATGCTAAGTAGCAAAGGACTGTGCCTTGCTGCATAATAGAATCCAGAGCTCTCCATCAGCTTTCTAATGTGCCTAAAAGCATATGATTAAAACTAGATGCACCCAGAGACCATAGCACTATTTCATGGACAATTTGGATGAAAATGAGGTTTTTCCACTTTTGTTGAAATTTTGCATAAAAGACCTGACCTGACCCTATTTTTCTGATCATGCCTAGTGCTGATTCCTCATTGTAGGTCTAAGACCTACATCTGAGTACAGCTGTATAAAATGAGAAGGGCTATTACTTTCCTGGCCCATGACAAGATGAATTTATATATTCTTCTATAATCATACTTTGGGGTAGTCCTAGCAGCTCACATTGTTTGTCTATATAGTTCCTGTGTAGCAATCTCCTCTTGGTCTTTATACCAATTTGCAATTTGGTAAACATGTAACACATCATCAAGTTATACACACAATTCAAAAAGGATGTGGAGAAGCTTGAGAGAGTGCAGAGGAGAGCCACGCTCATGATCAGAGGTCAGGAAAACAGACCTTATAAAGAGAGGCTGAGAGCCATGGGACTCTTCAGTCTGGAAAAGCAGAGGCTCAGGGGTGATCTGGTGGCCACCTATAAGTTTATCAGGCATAATTACCAAGATCTGGGGGAACATCTGTTCACCAGAATGCCCCAAGGGATGACAAGGTCAAATGGTCCTCCATGACCATTTCTGGCTGGACATAAGGAAGAACCTCTTTACTGTCTGAGTCCCCAAGGTTTGGAATAGACTGCCACTGGAGATGGTTCAAGGACCTACTTTCAATGCCTTCAAGAGACATTAGGATGTTTATCTTGCTGGGATCCTATGATCTCTGCTGACTTCCTGTACCTGGGGCTGGGGGCTGGACTCGATGATCTTCTGAGGTCCCTTCCTGCCCTAATGTCTATGAAATCTATGAAATCTTTCCCCCACCATTCCAGGGTGGCCTGCCTCTGCTTTGTGGGAATGGGGGCTTTGGAGAAAGATGGGGACTTCACTTTGGGCACACTCCCACTGGTGCCAGGCTGAGAAGGAGCAAGGACAAGGAGGTGGTGCCTGTGGAGATTCATCAGCATCCTTGTGGTGATCATATGTTTTGTTCCCTTGCCCCAGCTGGTTTTGGCTCAGTAGTGCAGGCAGATAGCATATGTGGGATCATCTGCCAGCTCAAAATGATCCCAGACCATACTACCCACTTGCTTCTGGAGTGTGGGTGCATCTGTGGATGCTGCTGCACTTTCCTTCTCCTCAGAAGTCAGAGGCACAGCAAGAGGAGTGGACTCAGCTGAGCCGCTTGCCTCCACCTGTACATCAACCTCCTCCAAAGTGCCTTCTGGGGAAGGAGACCTTTCTCTAGGGAAAACTTGATTGGTGTTGAGCACAAACTCAGCTGGTTCCCCCTCCTTCCCCAGAATTTTCCTTGCTAGGGCACTGAGATCCTGATCCAGTACCAGCTCTTCCTCTGGCACTGGAAGGCTCAGCAGGGGAAGTGAAATAGGGGTGGAGTAGGCTGCTGTGCTGGTGCTGCTGTTTGTTGTTGCCATGATGGTGGTGGTGATGGGAGGGGTTATGGCTGATGCACATGGAGGGGATGCAGTCTTGGGCACAGGCAGTGGCACTGGCACTGCTCCCCACTCTGTGCTGCTTGTAGCAGCCTCATCTGTTTTAGCTGAAGGAAAGAGGCTGCATCTCATTTTGTTTGGGGGGAACTTACAGCTTTCCCTCTACCCCCTCTTCTGCCCCTCCCTGAAGGCTGGCCAGTGTGGCCACCTGCCTTTCCACCACGCTTCATGGTGTGTTTCATGTCTTCCTTTACTACAATTATATAAATGTATTTTCGTTCCTATATAAATTTAAAAATGTAGGTGTCTGGTGCAAATAAAAAATGTTAAATGGCAATTATATGGCTTAGTCCCTGTATAAATTCAAAAGTGTGGGTGCAAGATCATCAATGGTACTAGTAGGTGTGTGTGTGATGTAAATAAGAAATGTTAAGCAAAACAGCAAGTATATGGATTAGACCCTGTATAAATTTAAAAGTGTGGGTGCAAGAGCACAGGTAGGTGTGTGGTGTAAGTAAGAAATGTATAAAAGCAAATAGAAATATGGCTTTGTCCCTATATGAAGTCTATAATGTATGCTGCAAGATTTTAAATGTATAGAAATAAAATATAAATGTATTTCGCTTCCTACATAAAATAAATTCTACAGTAATCCTATCCAATATAATTATAGAATACAAAAGAATAAATCAATAAATACAATAAAATAAAAGAGCCTCAAAGAAAAAGGTATTCTGAATCTGAAATCCCTTTTGCTAGCAAGTAGGGCATCCTTTAGAAGATCAGTGCTGCTAGCTGTGGTTGTCTGACACTGAGCTGCTGGAACACACAGCTCACTAACTGATACCAAGACAGAAAGCAGGGCAGTTCAAACAATGCTGCTGTTTATGCAGTTTTTCCATCCCTCCCCCAGAGCACTGGGATTGGAAGGGACCTCATGGAAGGATGACAGTCATTGGTCAGCTACACAGTCAATAATGAGAGCACTCCTCCCTGCTCTTCCCCATCCCTCTCCTTACTTCAGTTTCTGTTTTCTTGCAGGCAAGCCTGGCTTGACCTTTGAAACTCAAAATGCTTAAAAAATTTTTTAAACATTTTGACTTGTCTCATTTTGTTTTGAGGCTGTTTCAAAGCTCTCTGTTTCATTTCTGTGTTAATGTTTTGAGCTCAAAACCAGTCAAAATGAAACTGCTGGAGAAATTTCACACAGCCCTACAGCTCACCTACTCTGGGTCCAACAAAAACAGTGGCTACCTATCCATACAATCAGACTTTCCCCTATTCTGAGTCACATTCCTCTGAAGAGCAGAGGAATGCCTTTTGTTTTCCTCCCCCAGGGCAGCACTGGTACCAGCTAGGGGCTCATCTGGCCCTTCCTGCTCTGGAGCTCCTTCCACTGCAGCCTCCACAGTGCCAGACCAATCCCTCTCTGACCCAGGGCCTCTGTTTATAGTAGGGCTGTACAATGCTTCAGTAGCCAATCTGATTCAGAGGAGATTTGGCCCAATTAGGCAGCTGAATCTCTGAATCCAAATTGAATTGGGAGACCCATTAACCTCTCCAAATCAAATTAAAGCCTATGAATCAATTCAGAGAGATTCGGAAAGATTTGGAGATTCAGCCATAGACTGTACAGGCAGGCACTAGGGAGTGCCGGTGGGAGCAGCTGGGGATGCAGCTGGATGAGCCCCAGCTTCAGCCAGCAGCCCCGGGAGATCTGTAGAGAGTCCCTGACAAAATCATCCTGTTGATTAGGGAACCCTACCTCGACCCCCTCTGATCACGGGGCACGCTAATAGTAAGGTTTTTCTGGGAGGGGTGGGGAGGTAGACCTGTCAGGCACTGGGGTGGCATTGGTGTCTGCCTCAGGGTCCTGGGAGAGGGGACCTCCCTCCTCATAAGAAGGGGAAGGCACTGCTGCCGGGTCTTCCATTAGGTCTGCCTCAACCGCAGTGCCCGTGGTCTTGGGGGGGGTGGGGGCTGGCCCCAGCCAGTGGAGTGGGGGGTCTTCTCCATGGGCTTCTCTCAGGACTGGCCAGCATCCCCAAGGCCCCCTCCACCAGGATTACCCGTTCTGGTGGTGGCTTGTCTGGTGCAGCTGGGGAGGTCCCCGGAAGCTGGGCCATTCTTTCCCCCATGTGGTGGTCTTGGTTGTGTGTGTGTGTGTGGAGGGGGGGGGTCCTCCACCTTAGAGGGCTCCAACTGTGCCCAGGCCTTCCTCTTGGCCGTGTGCCCAAAGGGGAACTGCACCCACTCAGTCATGGGGTGGTCCTCAGGTAGACAGACTCCAGTACAAGACAGTGAGGGTTGTAGAGGTGGGGTAGTTACTGTGGGGGCATGGATGGGGTACGGAGGGCACTCCCTCTCTTCCCTTGGCTGTTGTCCCCCTCCCTGGGACTCCGCCAAACTTGGTTGGGGGGTGGGGTCCCCTGAGCTCATGGGGGAGGCTGGGAGTTGTTGCTAGGATGCCAGGAAGTCCGAGGGGGGAGGGGCATCATGGTAGGGGCACCCCTCTTGTCAGTGGGACCCACAGATGCATTCCCTGCCTGGCCCATAGGGCACTCATGATGCAAGTGTCCCAGAGCATGGCACCAGAAGCACCACAGGTCCCCCAGCATATAGAGCACCCTCACCAGGGCCCCCTGAAAAGGAATCATGAGGCACCTCTTGGCCTCCAGGCATGCTTGCACCACCAGCCGAATCATGACCTGACGATGGAATGAGTGCATGTCGTGGAGGTCAGGGTCTTGGCACCCCAGTGAGAGGGCCACCACTGGGAGATAACCTTCTCCATGGTTTGGAGATGGGGGAGCAGGGCCCACTTAGGGGTATAGAGTGGGATTGAGCTGAGGACTACCCAGGTCGCCAGCTCTTCTAGGAGCACAAGGAGCTCTTCTAATGATCATTAAAGTCAATGGAAAGAGTACCACTGACTGACTCAATACTATTTATTTTCTTGTGCATTATCTATCCTCCTTTTTCTAAAACTGCCTTTTTCTACTTCCTTCATAGGAGGGAATAAACTCAGGAGAATATTCCTAAACATTACATTCTTTACTTGAAGGAAGAAATTCCTAGGTAATATCTGATCTGTGTCCATCTACCGTAAGTACCAATTTTATAATTAACTTGCTGATATAGTTACATCCTATGACAACTTGTTCCATATACAGGAAGTTTGTTTTGGCTTTGCATAGCTTATTTATATATTATATGCCAGAGGTGAACAGTTGGATCAGCATGTCCCAGCTTGACAGATAGGACGTTGTGTGGTAGGACAAAAGGAAACATTGCTGACTGGACAATTTTTCTATAGAGTTTTGAAATTCTAATGTATAAGAGACCGAGTGGACTATTATTACATCTTGGGTATGTCACAAGTACCACGCGGCATCAATCCAGAACCCTATGAACATTATTTGAGATTATATTTTCAAGTAATTTTTTCCTAAATTTATGTTTCCAAAAGAAGTCCGTTTTTGTATGCACATGGGTCACTGAGTGCCTGAACCAGTGTTTGTGCACGTAAGAAACAATTTTGTAAATTGAGTACATAGTATGCAGATACCAGCTATTTGTAGGTGTAATTTTTTCAGGGAAAAGAGTATGTGTAAGTGTTGGCCCTTCAAGCACATACTTGGTTGATAAAAGTAATAGCAACCATACATGTATGGATAAGAAAGTGAGAAAAGATTACTGCCTTCAGGTTATTATTTCTGTACATACAGCATTCATGTTTGGAATTTTATGCAATCCCTGACTGAGAAACTCTCATCTCACTGCTCAGTTTTTGATGTCTCAATGAGGCATGAAGACAGAAACCCTTGGTGATTTAACAGGAGACATTGATTCATTTCATGGCTCCCAAGGGGGCAACGACCAAACTTAATAACCTGAGAAGTGAACATTTTGAGAAGTCTGATATGGACTTGGGTCTCATACTTGAGCTCCTGCCGCTTACTCAGCTGAAAGTTGTTCACTGTGCACAAATCTCAGAGAAGGCCAAAAATAACAGTTCTTTTATTCCTTTTTGGTAATCACAAATCCCCACCTCCCCTTCTCTCCATCCATGAATACCTTTAATTCTAATTCAGAGGCCCATCAACAGCCCCTGAAATCAATGGAAAGGCTTGACTCTGGCCCATGGAAAGAGCATATTCCAGTGTACACCAAGCTTTTCCTCAGTGCCTGCCACTTGCTTAGTTTTAACTCCTTAGATCCTATAATTGATTTCAGGGTTTCCACTCCTCTTTACTAGTTCTGTGGCACCTAGCTTTTCTATAAGACCCTAAATGTTATGTCCTTCCATCAGCTATCTGACTCCCCATTTCCCAGGTTAGTGCTTGTCAGAAAAAGCAGAGAAGCTCCTGCCAAGAATCTACAACAAACATCATTTTTGTTGTTTTATCAAAGTTCTGAGTTGAAAATTGTAACTTTTCACTGAAAAATAATACCCCAATCCAGAATATATGGGGGGTCTGCAACCACAAACTGTAAAATATGCAGGTTGGCTGAAAACCTGGAGGTTCCCAGTTGTCAATGACAAAAATCATATGCAGATATTTTTTGTGGATGTTTTCACTTCATCAAAAATAATTCTGTTCAAAAAATGAGTTACTGGAAAATGTTCAACTATCCCAAGGTAGAACCCATTTCATAGTATAAAGTAGACTTTTGATACCACAGCCTTCTAGAAAAAAAGGTTGCTTTTTTCCATGAGTTTCCAATGTCTAGAATTTTTTTTTTCATGGTAGCAGATACATGTTGATTGGGAAGTGAAAAGGTTGCGAGGCATTTGGAGGAATGGGTTTATTTGAAAAACTTCTTAGTTTTGATACTTTTTTTTGTCTATTTTCTTAGTTGAAAAAATCTTGCATTTTATTTTTACCATCCACCCATGATTGTTAATGGGCAGACATATTTTTTGTTGAGACTATCATGACATTGTACAGGTATAAGCCAGAAGGACCACCATATACTTGTGGTTGCAAGAGATGTTAAGTATTGCGTTTGCTACAACTTGGATAAGATATAAAAGTTAGTATGACATAATGGCAGGAGATAATGTAATCACTCCTACGTCAAGACCGTCAAAAGTGATTTTAGATACTCAACTTGGATCATTTTAAGAGGCCTGATCTTGAGAAAGTGCTGATCCTCTGCTATCTGAAAAGCAGGTTGCTTTTTAGACTTCAGTTTGTTTCAACCAGTGAACTAGTTACCCTTTTATTTGCCAAAAACTTCCAAAAAAATGAGATAGGAGCACAAAAATGATACCATACCTACAAGAAACACAGCCTGTTTCTAATAGCCTAGAAGTGACAGATCTAGGATATCATTATGTAATACTTAGAGCACCTGAGTGAGAGCTAGGACATGTAAATTAGTTAGTGCTAGAAGAAACTGAAAAATGGAGGAGGCATCCCATGGAAAAGTCTTTTATTTTAACATTTGTTTTTATTCCAAGTGGGAACAAACAGTTGAAACAGCAAACTGTTTGCAATATAATTTTTTTCTAAGAAAAAAACAACTGATTCAGAAATGTTGAAACATTTTGTTTGGCTTTCAGCAGACCTTAATCTTTGTTTCTCCTCAGGTCAACAAATTGCCTCACAGAAATTATGGCTTCTGGTCCCTCGTGCCACTGTTCTCCTTCAACAACCCTGATAGTTGAGTAGACCACATCCCCCGTGGTCCAATGCAGTGTCTCCCTGTAGCTGAGCCATCCTGGAGCTTCTTTGCCTGAAGTGAAGAATTACAGCTGCACAGGTGCTGGCCACAGAGCGCAATCCCTGCACACAGGGCTGGGCAGGGGCAGAACAGAGGCTTGGGACCCTGATCCTGGTGTGCAGAGTCCAGCAGAGGTGGCACAGGGTCCCAGCGCACAGGGTCTGGAGGAGGTGGCACAGGGTCCCATGGTCCTGATCCCTGCTCACAGGACTGGGTTGCAGCAGTGAGGGCAGAATCCAAATGTGTAGGCCCAATCCTGGGATGGGAGCTCTAATCAAACCTGCAGACCAGTCGCACACCACTCATTTGACCTGCAGGGCCAAAAGGTTAAGCACCACTATTTTAAAAAATTTCAACCAACCCTTCCTGGCATAAGTTCCATTATTTCAGTTAATGGAAATTTTTCAGTTATAGATAATGTTATGACAAATGGGGTTTTGGGGAAACTAAAAATATTCTAAAATCCGGACCCAATTCAGTAAATATTTCAAGCCAATAGAGGGAGGAAAAGGTTAAATATTTTGAGGTATTTAATTTCAATATATTTTGGATATCCTTCATTTCAGCAATTTCAAATGAAAACTTCTTAAAGTTTTTCTTTCTAAGTGGCAGTTTTCTTTTATCATTGACCCTAATTAAATAAAGAAGTTCAAACAAAACATTCAAATAAACCAAAGCTAAACAAAATATTTAATTTCAGCCAAAATAAACTTTTTTGGGTAAGTGCCAAATAAAATTTTTCTTTTTGTTAAAAAGAAAATAAATAACCTAATTTTTTTCCTCTTTCAATTCAACCTAAACCAATATTTTCTCCAAATTTTCAGGCCTACTACTGTACTGAGAAATTCTCTATCCTCCAAGAGCTAGCTGTAGAGTAAAACTTTAAAAGCATCAGTGTGACTTGGTATCTCAGGAGGCAAAAATCCTTTAAAAGTCTATAAGTCTTAAGTACTCTTACATGCCAAAGTCATATTTGGAAACTGAAACTTGGGCTACTAATTTAAAATTTTCATCTTGCACCCAATTTATTTTTCAGATTTATTTGGAAAAGGTGCAGACCCTACCATAAAAGACCAATCACACTGCCATTCCTACAGCTGTGCCCGATCAGATTAACTTAACACAGAGAAATAAAAAACAGACCTCATATTCCTGATCATGA
This sequence comes from Gavialis gangeticus, assembly GCF_001723915.1. Taxonomy (NCBI): domain Eukaryota; kingdom Metazoa; phylum Chordata; order Crocodylia; family Gavialidae; genus Gavialis; species Gavialis gangeticus. Next base: position 35,753,934 of record NW_017728994.1, on the reverse strand, counting down.
TGGTGTATAATACAAGGTTCATTTATACTTGCCTGACCGCTGATTGAGCAAATTATGTGAAATGATCTCTACCTGCAATTCTGACCACATGGCATTGTGGGGCCCAGAAGGAGATGGAGTTTATTGAGACATCTTCCAAGTTTACTTCAGACTTTGTGGAGCATGAGCTCTTCTGCTAGGCATGATTTCATAGATTTTATCATTGACTGTGTTCTTCAAAACAAAACAAACCTTTAAAAACAAATGTTAGCCATGATTTTCCAGATGCAAAACCAGTCCGTATTCCCTGCACTTTATACAATGAATTGCAACTACAGGCATTTGTTTTTTCATCATCCCTGAAGTCTAGTTTAGGATGAAGAATAACTGTTTTTGGCCAGATACAGCTATTTACAAGTGTTTTAAAAAGGTACAGGATTGGGAAACAAAAAGGGATGGGAAGAAAAAACATTAGCAGTTGTTTATGTTATTTAAAGTAAAGCTTGGCTCTGCGGTTGCTTTAAAAACAAATCCATTTATTTATTTTATTGTCAGCACAATAGAAGCTATTTCAGCTTGAGGGCTGGAGCAAGAGGTAGGGTTTCCATCAATCAATAGTATTTGGAGGTTATTTGGCTTCTCTTGCTGGGAGATCTTTGTGAGGCCCAACTGAGAGGAGGCATCCAACGTTTACCCTTCATAATTTCATTTACATTTATTATTTTAAAATATATATTGTGAAATAATTGTGTTTGTACATGTGTGTAACCTCCAGCTGGTATTATGCTGAAGGCTTTATCTTTGAATGGCAAGTCATGGTTAGTAGTGAATTAGCAAAGTGGGCTTACCACAAACATACATTACTAACAATGGGAACCCAGCTTCCTCTCCTGCTCCCCTTTGATCCCTCTTGGAACAATCTCTCAACTCTCCTTGCTGAATAGCCTCATTAATGACCACTCCACACACTCTTGCTGGTTGCTACCTCCTGCACATCTCTCAAAGTCACAATAGAAAAGTAGCCCATTAAGGAAAAAAACTCTTTAACCCTCCTTGTTCTGAGAAGCTTGTTCTCAGTGGGACACATGTAGCTCTGTTGCACTGTGGTGGGAGATCCTGCATAGGTCCAGTTCTGTGTGGTCTGTGCAGCATGGTTGTCTGAGGCACCCCATACCATAGGGGAAAGAAACAGGCTCGCAAATGAGTCAGGGCTGACCGGTAGTGGCTCTGGGAATGGGGAAAAGGGGGTGCAGGTCCTTCACTTTTGCTGTACCACATGGATACTGGCTGTGGCTAGACCTCATCCCAGTCTGCTGGTGAGCTTTGAGTTCAATAGCCAGTCAATGTGGGCTCTGGCCAGAGCTCTGTGTCAATGTTGCATAAATTGCTGGTTTTATCCCCTGGAGGCTAGTCCAATTCACCTCTAGAAGAGAGTCACACTTTCAGGCTGGGTCCAACTCTATTTTATTGCTTGCAAGCAGGCCGACAGAGGAGCTTGTTGCTCA
>NW_017728994.1:35749468-35752106 GCF_001723915.1 Gavialis gangeticus | reverse complement strand
GCTACATCAACAGTGGGCTCTTAGCTTGCCGGCTGATTGGAGTGGGGTCTCACCAGAGCCACTGCTTTCGCATGGCTCCAGAGCTTGGGGGATGAATGCTGCAGCTATTTGCCCTTTTCCATCCCATGGCATTCAGCAGAAGGGGAGAGGAGGGGATGGGTGGCAGTGGTAGTGCTCACCCCCTGGGCTCTGGCCAGACCCTGTGCTGAGGGCTCACACATGGTACAGTGTAACAAGTGGGGGTCCCAGGGCCCATCTAATGTTGGCCTGCCCACTTGTCTCAGGGCTAACCACCCATCTGCCTCACCTGCCACACATTTGATGAAACCAATTGGATGTTGATAATCAGGTGGGAGGCTGCCCATTTAATTGCCCTGATGCTGAGGGCTCCGAACCTCCTCTTATACCATGTCCCATGCCTTGAAGCTGGCATCCATGGCCTATCACTCAGCCTAAATTTACTTGGCCTAACACCTGGCCTATAATCCCGTACCCCACACTGGGGCTTGCAATCCGTGTGCTCTCACATTGGGGCTCACAAATTACATCTGCTTGGGTCTCTGAGCCCCTCCCTTTCACTCAGGCTCCCTGCCCAGCTCTGCATCCTCTTTGTTCCCTCACTTCCCACACTGGGCCTCATCCCATGCCTGACACACTGGGCCTCAATACCCTTGCCCCTGGAGCCTCCCACCTGGCTCCTTCTTGGGGCTGAGAATCCCACCCCTCTGGAGTCTCACACCCAGCTCCCTTTATGAACCTCAGGCCTCACTGTGGACCTGGGCTGTGTCTCAGGTCCCTTCACATGACCTGGACCCCACCTCAGGCTGCACACAGTAAAACTGGGCCCTTTGCTTTGTCTTCAGGGTGTGTTTCCCTAGCCTTTCCCCTCCACAGGGTAACCCACAAGGCAGCAGGGGCTGAGACTTTCTGGTGGCCCATACTCACCCTTCACTAGGGAGGCACAGGTGTATTTCTTGGAGACTGCCCCACCACTGGCAGCCCCACCACACCATCCAGCCCCAGTAGGGTGTTGTTTTAGGTCATGCCCCAGGACCAGGAGCCTACACCATCCCCATAACTGCTGCCTTGTACTTCCAAGACGTTATGTGTGCAGCAGCTCCAGCCAGGTGATGTTCTTCCCCCAGCATTTCCATTGCTCACAGCCTGTTCTTAACACAAATACCCGGGCCCTGTTCCCAATCCGGCAGTCTCCTGCTGGTCATGTGCCTGACTGGGAGTGCAGCAACCTTCAGGCTGCTCTGCTGCTTGCCTACGCCTCTTTTATTGACAAGCACAGCCTGTGCTTTGTCACATACAGCCAAACAGCAAAGGGTTGACTGGCCTATGACTGAATTACTGCACAGCAGGTGTGAAGGAGATGTGGAGTTTATCCTAATTAAATAACAACCTCAGATCTAAAAGCACTCTCAGTGTAGGTGTGGCTCTCCTGGAGTGGTTTACTCCTGAGTATTCCCCACAAACCAGCTCCTGTTCACATATGCCAGACTCAGAAATGAGGTGGTGAAGCTTCTGCTCCTGAGCTCTCTGTCTCCAGTGAAGGGGGCACATTCAGGATTCAGTGGATATGTTTGAGTATGGCCCTCCCTGGGTGCCCTTATAATCCATGTAATTTCTGGAACTTGTGTGGATTACAAGTGATTAGAAAATTACAACTTCCCCAGTAGAAAGTGTTCACAGTAAAAAAATCTTCTTTTGGAACATGTCCATTAAAAAACTATTGGATTTTCTCAAGAAGCTCATTGGTAAATTTTGGTTTCATTTCCATCAAGAACAAAACTTCGGAATTCACTTTTTTTCCCCATTTAAATGTTGATCATACTTTTGGTTTTTTGAAAACCAAGAAAAAGAGATTGATTCCATTTTTGGTTTCTGTATTCTCAAGAACCTTCTCACTCTTCTCTACTTTCTTGTTTATTCAACCCCCATATCAATTCCCCAAACTGAATAAGAAAAACATTTAAGTCAAAGACTTTCATTTTAGTTTTCACATGTTGCCTCAAAGCTTTCTATTTCAAATTCACAGTTGGAAATTGAAACATTTAATTGAAATGGGAAAATTATCTAGGTTCAAAATTTTGACTGCTTCTACCGGTGAGTATTTCATCCTAGCTTAATCCCTGTGCCTTCTTATAATGCATAGGTCAGTGATACAGGATTGGCATTACACATATGATGTTACTCTAAAAAAGCAGAATTTCATGCTAACCTTGTTTTCTAACATCTTCCACGGACAGATCCCAAAACACTTAATGAGAATACATTCAAATGTTCAGCCTTCTTTTGAGGCAAGAAAGGAATATTATACCCATTTTAGAGCAAAAGAAATAGAGATTACAGCCTAATTTTTCAGGCATGCTGAGCACCCTTTTTAAGTGGCTCATCTTACCTCGATCCTAGGCAAGCTGTTTGAGAAAATAATTCTGGCACACATCCAGGAGGGGACAGCAGGGGACTGCATGCTTAGGGGCAATCAGCATGGGTTCATCAGGGGCAGGTCCTGTCAGACCAATCTGGTGGCTTTTTATGATCAGATCACCAGATCATTAGATGCAGGGGTAGCAGTGGACATAGTCTTCCTGGACTTCCGGAAGGCTTTTGACACTGTCTCTCACCCCGT
>NW_017728994.1:35733254-35748950 GCF_001723915.1 Gavialis gangeticus | reverse complement strand
GCCAGGAGTGACCAGGAACAATGGTCACAAGCTAGCAGAGGGTAGGTTTAGGTTAGACATCAGAAGGCGCTATTTCACAGTCAGGGTGGCTAGGGTCTGGAACCAGCTTCCAAGGGAGGTGGTGCAGGCTCCTACCCTGGGGGTTTTTAAGAGGAGGTTAGATGAACACCTTGCTGGGGTCGTTTGACCCCAGTACTCTTTCCTGCCATGGCAGGGGGTCGGACTAGATGATCTTCTCAGGTCCCTTTCGACCCAAGAAACTATGAAACTATCACTTCTTTAACTTCTTATTTACTCATTTTCATAAAAAATGTACTCATCAGCCAATGACATTAGGACAGAACTCTGGATACCAACTCCCCATCTGGCACTCTGATCACAATGTCTCAGACTTGTCTGGAAATTAGGGGATCACTTTAGTTATACATTTTTCCTCTTTCACAGAAGTCATTGGTGACTGCAGGTAGTAAGCCATGGCCAGAATACAGTGCATGCTGAGGTGAGAATATATCACAGCATAATAATTGTACCTGTTATTTTAAAATAATTAATTGTGGATTTTGACTCAAACCTGTTCTAAACATTCCAGAGTCTGATAAATGCAACTGCTGGTAGATTTCCAAGTTCCTTTTGTAGGCCAAATGTTTTTAACATTCAAGACAAAACAAAATGTCAAGCAGTTTTATGGGTGGTCTGACTGGAAAAAAAATTTTTGTAGCTGGAGCTATTACTTTTTTCTCGAAAGCAAAGATGGGTTTCTGAGCCAACTTATATATTTTCTGGTTTACCAGTTATTAATCAAAGTGCATGTTTGGAAAGGCCTGGCTAGTATGAATGTCACCTAGTGGATGGAATAAAAATTGATTAATTCATAGGATCATTTCGAATAATTAATGGAGATATTTTAGTGCAAATGCCAGATAATGGTCTCTCTTCTTGGAGAAGAACAATCCATATTTTCTTTGGTTCCTATCTCTTCTGGCATATGTACAGAATTGCAACAAATTTTGGTTGTATTTTCACCAGTGTTTTGCATTAATCTAACTACCTTTATAGAAATCAGTGGTAAATTTCATGTTCATAATTGGAAAAGAATTAGGCAGAACTGCTCACTACTCTTTCATAAGAAAGATGTTTACCAAAAATACTTTAGAGTTGATCCCAAACACTACTGCTAATGGTGAGGCTACTGTAGCATTCAAGGTATGCATAAAATGAGTAAATTTCCTGCCAGATAGGTGATTACACATTAACGAAAAATTAAAAGCACAGCTGATCTTTGGTTTGTCAGTTTTAGAAGCTAATGAGAAAAGTGTTCATAGACTCAAGTCCTTTCTCAGCTATGGGGGCAGTACCAGTAGCTGACACATATTAACATGGGAGAATCTGGCAATATCTATTGTTTGGATAATTACAGATTGTTCACACAATCAGAGGTGCATTCTCCTTCTGGATTTAAGAATATTTTAATCATAGATATTTCAAAAATGCTCTTCTGGATTTCTTGGTAAACCCTCCATTGTTGCTCGAGAGCTTACATGCAAACAATACCGGAGACATAAAGAATGAAAATGGAATAACCAAATAATTAAGGGAAAGGAATTTTTATTTATGTTCTTTAATGTCAGGAACATTAGGATGTAACACAGCTCTGACTTTAGGGGGGCCAGCAGGAGTCCCTGCCTACAGTCTAGTAAAAGCTCTTGATCCCTTCAGCAAGACTAAGAACCAGGAGTCTGATGGACAGACACCACCCAGACTTAGTGACCATGATCTTAGATTTGTCTCAGTGGCCCTGATTGGGCTTACCTGTACAAACTAAACCGGAGACCTCTGACTCTAAGACCATGAGATTTTGCTGAGAAGTACAAAACCTTCCTCATTACCTCAGAGTCTGGAGTAGACTCAAAGCTCTGTATGGGCATGTCTATAAGTGCAAATAATCCAGAAGCAGTTTACTCTCAAGTAAACTACTCGAGAGTAAACTCTCCCAGGCATGTGATTAAACATGCAGGAATGTGGGAGATTTGCTGCTCCTAGCAGCAGATTGCTCCTGCTCCCTGCAGCCCTGCAACCAGCTCTAGTTTCCCCATGGGTTCTAGCTCAGGTGCCAGGAGACAGCTGTTTCTTGGCAGAGGCTGGGACATTGCTCCCTGCCCCTGGGAGCTGCCTGCTGCCAGGGCAGGCGCCACCACAGGAGCCCAGGTGGGGATAATGTTCCCTGCTGTGGCAGCAGGGAGCTCCCAGCCCCTGTTCTGCAATCATGGGGCTGGGAGATCCTTATCTACCAGCCCAAGTCCTATGGTTGCAGGGCCCAGCCCTGTCCCTGCAATTGCAGAGCAGGGGTTGGGAGCTCCCTGCTGCCAGGGCAGGCGCCACCACAGGAGCCCAGGTGGGGATAATGTTCCCTGCTGCCAGGGCAGGGGTACATTATTCCCACCCAGACTCCAGTGATGGAGTGTGCCCTGACAGCAGACAGCTCGCAGAGGCAGGAAGCAATCTCTCAGCCTCTGCTGCTCAGCTGCCCATGAGCACACTTGCTTCTGGTCAAGCGTTTATCTGTGTGCTGCTGTGCAGTTACTAATCATAAGTAAATTTGCTACTTGCATTTGCAGGCAGCAAATTTATTGATGATTAGAGCCAATTACTGTACAGTAAGTGTCTGCACATGTAGACACAGATGCTAACTGCACCGTAAGTGGCTCTACTGCTCAGTAAAGCATCTCATGTAGACACACCCCTTATGTTTTAGCTTCTAGATTAGAACACATCAGCACAATTAATTAGGATGAGAATCACTTTATAAGAGAGGTAACTAGTTCAGCTAAAAACAAGAAAAAGCCATCTTTTTAAAAGTGAGAAAGGGTATAAAGTTGAAGATAAAAACACATTTAAATGTTTGTATCAGAACAACATAGAGCTATTGGCAGCATAATGTTAAAGCAGTCTCCAGTGACCCAGAAGATTTTGGGTCTGGATCTGAACTCTGAATGACTCCTGCCTGTAAAAAGAACCAACTTAAAAACCCAGGGTGCCTATACATGTGCAGTGAGGCTGCTCCGACACGCTGTAATTACAATGCATCAGAGCAGACTCAATTAATTACAGTGCATCAGAGCAGATGCTGTAATTACAGTGCATTAGAGCAGACTTAATGAATCAAGTCTGCTGGACCATGGTAATTAGCATCCTCATCTTGAAAAATGGCAGTGGGGGTGCTTTAAGTAAAGCTCATTCAACAGGCTTTAGCTAAAGCACTGCCCCCCGGCATTTTTCAGCATGGTATGTGAGATGCTTCAGGCACTTTAATTAGAACAGCTCTCAGAGCCATTGCATTTAAAGTGTTCCCCCGCCCTCACACACACACACACACACACACACACACACAGAGTCCTGGAGCAACACCCCCAGCTCCCTTACCCCACAATAAAGTTCAGGCCTGGAGCTCAGCTAAGGTCCAATGCTACAGCAGTTTTGGCCAAGTCTGTTCTGGGAAACCTCACTGAATTGAATGGGAACATCTCAGGAATAAATGAGAGGATTTGTCATTTTAGACTGTGCTCTTTTTCCTTTGTAACAACCTTAGAGATTAAGGCTGAAAAACATTACCAATTTGATATTTTCTTAACACAGGAGGACTTCTCTTGAAATACTTATATAATCACTGGTTTGATGGACTTCCACACACGCACTTTGAAGAGGGCATGACCTCTTCAAGTTGCTGTTGCTGAGATCCAGTTGCAATAATTCTGCCCAAATACCCAGTGCATAATTGGTGACTCTTAAACATTATGGTTTATCTGGTCTATTTCAAAATGTTTTACTTCTGCTTGGTACAGATTGTACCAACAAATCAGTTTCAAAATGCTGTCTTTGCAACTGTGATACAATAGTGTTTTAGTCCTTTCCTCTAATTATTTTTGCCTCTTGATGTGGACTATTGAGAGACTCAGGAAACAATAACAGAAGTGCTGTGTGAGTTTTTTTTAGGAGAATTTGGTATATTGGCTCTAGGAACTTTGCTGATTATCTTGGCTAGCCTTGAACATTTCCGCTGGCATTTCTATAATTCTTTTAAGAAACATATATGTGTTGTAAACCAACTACTAATGATGTAGATCCAACTATTTGATTCTAGATACACAACCAATTTCTTTCCTGGTCTTCACAAGGGTTCCACCAATATAATAAAGAGCATAATTTGTCCTATAACTATACCTCTTGAATGGATGTGAATTTCTAAGAGAACTAATTGATGTGTATGGGGGGAATGAAACAATATTAATCTAATATAAATATTTTACATCTAGTTTAAAAATCTAATTTGAAATCTTTTTTTTTTCAAAAAAAGGAAGAAAGCAGCCTCCCAAAGATCTGAGTATTGGCTCAGAGCCTAGTTCCACTCAAATCCACTAGGAGATTGCTATTAATTTCAAGTCTCAAGATTTGGCTCATGGACTCAATATAGCTCCATCCTGCAAAGTATGTAAAAGGCCTTTGATTAATGATCAGTACCTTGCCCAGTTGGTGGATTTTATCATTTAACTGCATCTTTCTCTAAAAGGATCATGTGCATGATCACAGTACAAGGTAATTTCATGAGTTACTATTATTTATTACCTGCTGTGGTTGGCAAGTGGTCCCCAACTTGTGGCTGACCCATAAATGCTTTTTGTGATAACTGGAAATTTTATTTTTAATAAGTAACTATTTCTTCAAATAGCAAAGTACAGTGCTGCTGTAGCATATTATTTGCCTGTTGCTGGTATCTATGGGCTAGAGAAGGTTGTGGATTATGCTCCTAGCAACTGAAATTTCAGCCTCATTGAAGTCAGTAGGACTTCTTGCATTGACCTCGATTTGTCCAGAAATTTACCCCATTCTACTATGCATTGCAAAAAACCCCCACATAATGAAATGATGCTTTTGGCTCTGAAGACTTTACAGAATTATTCAGGAGATAGCCCTTTATTTTAGTTATTAGTTATTTAGTTATTAGTTATTTAGTTATTAGTTATTTTAGTTATTAGTGGTTCCCTAATCTTGTTAGACTCAAGACCCCACTTTTAGACTCAGAAAATGCCAGCTCTTAGCATTCACTCTTTTTTCATCTGTAGAAAAATAATAAAAGAACTACTTCACAGTCAGGGCGGCTAGGAGCTGGAACCAACTTCCAAGGGAAGTGGTGCTGGCTCCTACCCTGGGGATCTTTAAGAAGAGGCTTGATGCCTACCTGGCTGGACTCATTTGAGTCCAGTTTTTCTCCCGCCCAGGCGGGGGGTCGGACTTGAAGATCTACAAGGTCCCTTCTGACCCTACTTCTGTGATTCTATGAATAAAGCAATTCTTCTGTTGCAAAGAACTGAGGAGGACCACAGAAAGTCAGAGTATATTTTACACTATGGATTCCTGTTTCAAATCTGAATTTATTTTCTAAATCATGTGCAGGTTTTTGCATATCTAACAATCTTAAACGGATCTTGTGGCACCTATGGTGCTGTGGCATGCTAGCTGAAAATCACCGCATTAGAATCATAGAATCACTGCATTTAAGGATACAAAGTACTTTACAGAATCAGAAGAGAAGGCAACATGTACTCTTTGGCATAGAATGGGTTGGTTTCTGAATGTATTTATGTTGGTGAACATAAAACACTACTGAAATTAACTAGGTTCTTCTGAATCCACACTACTATAGATAAGCGCACACTCAGGTCCAGTACACTTAAAAACAGAAATGACCAACGTGAGAGGGGAAGAGAAAGCCAAGAGAGGCTTTCCCCACCCCAACAGAGACTTTTCCCATTCTCCACTTCAGTTAGGAAAACACCAGGACAAGAGGCTCAGGTGCGCCGGTCCCAGAGCAGCCTGAGCCTGCAGATTGGAAACAGAGAGGGGCAGGGCTCGGGAGTGAGGTGGACCAATAAACAACTGGCCGAGCATGTGGCTAAGGAGAGGAGAGAGGGACAGGGCCCAGGAGAGGCAGGGGCTGACAAGGCATGGGTGGAGCAAGAGGCCGTGGACTGGAGCAGTGGGAAGATGTGTGGAGAGATGGGGCCTGGAGCCAGGAAGCTGAGCCTGGCCCACAGATGAAGCAGAGCCCAGCTGCATGCCCCGCAAAAAAGCTGATTGTTTGCATTTTTGTTGGTTTACCCGAGTTTTCTTTTATAAAAACATTCTTAATGCAAGAGCACAGACAGATAAGTTAGGGACATCTGCCCATAGCCAAAGGATGGTCCAAGAAGAGCCAGTGGCCAGGAGGTCTCACTCCCCAATGGCTAGACATGCAGGTGAGAAGTGATCACTTGGAAATGGAGCCTCAAGATAACAATGTCTGTTCTGACACTGGATGTGGTAAGGGTGGGGTAAAGGGAAGGTTGGAGCCCCACAAAGACACCAAAGATATGGGATCTCACGAGTCACATGCTGGAGCTGCCTCCCAAGAAGAACATCAGGTTGTGGCAGGTGAGCAAGAACAGTGACCAGAACCTGAAGGTGGCAATACATAGAGTCTCACCCTGACATCGCAAGGGGGTAGGGCACCGGTCAAGCAAGGACCTAAGCCCTATAATATGTACCAGCAACAACCAAGAAAATAACTATGGACAAATGGGAGAAAAAGGGGATCAAATCAGCCCTATGTAGAGGTTCAATACAAAATCTACTGGTATGTCCATCAAAGTCTTGGATAGGTTTTCTGTAAAGCAGTGACTTTTGCCCATAGACAATGATGTATCTTAATAGCAACAAGGATAAATTTCAAACCCATGATGACTGAATTCATCCCTGGGGCAAGCCCACTGGAGTAATGAGTAAAGCTGTTATCCCTGTTGTAAAAATAAACACAAATTTTCAAACAAGCAATCCTTTAATTGTAACCAAAAACAGAGGGGCTGTTACAAATGGCCAGGGCCTCCTCTGAGTTTACCTATGTCACTTGGCTGAGACTCTCTTGAAGAGCAAAATTTAAAGTAAAATGGGGAGAATGCTTAAAGGTCATAAGGGTGGATTTTGGGTTCACTAGGTCTGGTTCAGTTTTTGACCACCTGGCAGTCTTGAAATCAAGTAACTACATTGTTTTCGATTTCTCAGCCACACAGTAGGTGATCCAGGCAAGATACAGAGCCTACATGCTACTAAGGCTACCTTGACAGTAGCTCAGATACAGTTATAAATTTCAGGCTAGTTTCCTTACTGAGCCCATTTCCATCATTTGAATAAAATGAGCAGTTCATTTTCTTGGCCTCTGTCAGGAAATGTCATGTTTCTTTCATATAATTTCTATTGATTAACTTGCATGATTCTCTATTGAGGTAAAATCCGCACCAAAAGTATTTGCTGGTACTGTGGAAATGCTTCTCATGGGGTAGCTGACATGTTCATGTTGGTAACCAAGTTCAAAAAAGCTCTGTGCACCAAATTCACTTCTCACTTACCATATGATGAATGAGGACTGACTCCATGGAAATTACAGGATCGCATCCATATAAAAGTAGTGTTAGAGAAGAAACAGTCCCTTTGTCTAAGTTCTGCCTTTATTATTCTATTGGCTGTCAGTGTCACAGGCTATAAAAAGGTATAAAAGTTGTCACCAGAACATGTCCAGCAATTAAGACTGGCAATGGTGACAATATCCATGTCACCATTCAAAGAGGGTTTAAAGAGTAAGGTCCCTATGGGGTAAATGGACAGTCAGCTGAATTTTGGTCCAGGTGACAGCTCTGGGCCCAGTAGGAAACTGGGGATGTTTAGCCAGGGGCCAACAATCAGCTAATTGTCAAAGCCCCACACCCAGTAGCTATGGATGGTCTGCCAGGGCATGAAGGGATCAGAGGCTCCCCGTAGCAGGGTAGCTGAAGGACTTCCCTCCACTACAGACTTTAAAACACCCTCATGCCCTGGTAGCATGTTAAGAGCTGCTGGACACAAGATTTAAAGTCCCCAGTGGGGGAAGCCCTTTGAGTCTGGCTCACTCCCCCTCCCCCACTCCTGCTGGGAGCAACTGATTGTTGATGCGGCCCCATGCATCAGGCCTGTTAAACACCACGTGTGCAACCAGGCAGTGGTTTTCTGACATCCCCAGTGCATTGGTACCCCAGGATCTCTGGGTCCCTGTGTGCCAGAGATGTCTAAAGAAATACATGTGCAACACACCTGGGCTGCACACAGTTTTTGAAGTCCCTGTGCACTAGGGCTGGGGTCAACAGTCACCTGATTGTCGGGTGTGCTGGGACTAAAAACCGTGGGCTGCACACATGATTTTTACACATGCCTGGCACAAAGGGACCCTGGGACTGGGGAGATGTTTTCTGTTTCCAGGGTTCCTGTTTGCCAGGGATGCAGAATTCACCACCACTCTTTGATGCTGAATTCAGCTGATGCACCATAACTGTATTGGTGTCTGCCATGATACACTGGGACAAACTGTTAATAAGTATTATTGTGCAAACATTTTTGTGCATCTGTGGCATAACAAGTGGCAAGGACATGAATATGGTTGTGTTTTGTCCCATCATAAATCTTATGTTGCCACAGCCATACAGAAAGGCTTCCATTAGACACTCTTGTGTTCAGTTGCTAACATCTCCAGAAAAGAGTGTCTTGTGAGATTAAATCTGGTCAAAACACTGAGTGAGATCCTTTTCTTATGGGCTTAATCCAAACAGCCTGTTGCAGCATTGCTTTTGTTTTTAGCTCAAAGAGTGCATCTACACAGGATGCTAACTGCTTAGTAGCCTAATTCAATTGCACAGTAGCATGCAGGGCAAAACCCGTACTAATACCTTAATTTGTAGTAGTACTAGGCTACTGCACAGTTAGCATCACTAAAAAGCTATGCACTGGTGCTAGTGCTCAGTAGTGCCAGTTACTGCACATTAATTAAGTACTTGGTTATGCAAGTACTAAACTCAATGTGCAGTAACAATGGCATATTAATGAACGCATAGATGCACCCAAAAAGTAACACTGATTTTTAAAGGGACCAGTTCAATTTCTGTTGTGTTGGTCAAACTAACAGCTGTCACATGAGCATGTTTAGGGCCCACGTTTTCCTTACTGACAGTGACACCTCTCTTATGTTGTTCCCTAGATTTCTACTACATTATCCCCAATTTTCACAAGTGCAATCACTATCAAACTCTTTTTCTATTGGGTATATGCACTGAGAGATTTCCTTAAGTGATCATTCTCAGAAGCCCTTTCCAAGTTTTAAAGTTTCTAAAGTTGAAAAGCTCAAGTATCATTTTTGATCTGAAGTTCTAATGACTGGCTCTTAATTTAATTAGCTTTCAAAATTAGACCCGGTTCACATTTTCACTTGCTACTCCCAGATGGACCCAGCTGCCTAGCTGGCATAAATTAGTGAAGCACCACTATGGCAATAAACAAGAGAAAGTCAATACAGGTATGCTGATTTACATCAGCATGGAATGTGGTCTAATACATTCAGTTATAGTTCCTGAAGCCAGTGTCTCCATTTCCCAAATCATGACAAAAGGAAGAATTGGCAAACTTCACTGAGTCTGGGGAACCTTCAAATACTGCATCTGGCCCTGCAAATATTAAGAAGTATTTTTGGAAACAGATCTTAGAGGCTAACATTATTAGTATGAGTCATAAATCATGCCCCATCATTTAAATATGTTAATTTAAAAGAATAATTACACTTTAAAGCTAATCTTATCAGGGGGTAACTTATAGCATGTGTCAGGAAGAGATGAGCCACCCAAGTTATGCTGATGTAAAGGGGTGCCCTCTATACACTAGACTTTAACTTCCGTCTCTTCCTGTCTGGTTGCAAATTCTCTATGCAGAGGAACACAAACTTAGCACCTGTGGCAGAGTTCTTATGCTCACCACTTCCGGTGGAGTTCAACCCCAGGTCAGCCACACTCATTAAAAAGGTCCTTTCTCTCAATCATTAAACAGATCACCACAAAGAGATAATTTAAGTCACAGTTGCTTCTGGGCCAGGAAAATTTGGTCAATGGCCTTATATCCAAAGGGGTGAAATATTCCTTCTGGGAAATGGATCTTGGTCAAAGTGGTTTATTTAAGGATGTCTATTAACTCATAGAAGTAGCATCTGCAACAAGGCATTACTTTTCTTGCAGTGTCGTCAGTGGGAGAGAAATCTTTTCTCCAAGCTGCGTTTGAAGCTCTACCCCTCTCTTCAGACCTAGCAGTTCCTTCCTTCTGAGCGTCTAGAATAATGATTCTCAAGCAGGGTGCCTTGGCAGGTGTCTTGAGATCCTTTCAAGGGTGCTGCAGAATGCTATGCAATGTTAGCATGTTAGGTGTACAAATATGATTCACAAGATAAACCCAACAATTTAAAATTGGAATCCATAGTGTTAAAATAATCTGACCTGTTGTAGTCTTTCCAAGTTCTTTGCAACAGAAGAATGGCCCTATTATTCTTCTGCAGTCAAAAAATGAGTTAAAGCTAAGAGCTGGCATTTTATGAGGGGTGCTTTGAGCCTAAGGAGGTCGAGAGCCACTGATCTAGAATGATACACATTCAATAAACATTTCATGCTCAGCCCAGAGGTGAGGATCATCATAGCCTGTAGAGACAGTAGAGAAAAGATGGAAAGGAGAACTATGTGAATAACTGATGCTTCAATACAAAGATGAAGAAAAATTTAATTTTGAGTCACCTGAAATGAAAAAACAAATATTTTTTTCATTCTGAATTGTACTACCCATACCAACATTTGTGCTGAGCCTAATGAAACATTTTAGTCGATCTGAGACAAAAAGCTTTGTTTCATTTTTAGGGATTTTTATTTCTAATAAACAATGTACATGTAGATAAAATTGGTCTCAAAGTAGTGTTTGAAAATGAAAAAAATAAAACATTTTATTTTGAAATAGTAAAACTAAATGTTTTGATTTTTTCCATTTCTCATCTCTCTTGATCTTTTTTTCCCAGTGCTATTTGTCAAACTCAAGGCAAATTTGCAAATTATGTTGGTTGACCACAAACTGCAATTTCATTGAATAACTTTTTATCCAAAATTTTTGCTCAGCAATAAGAGAAAGTGATTGTTCTAAAGCAGGGGTGGGCAAAATACAGCCCACAGGCAAGATCTGGTCCACCAAGTAATTTTATTCAGCTTGCTGTGTGTCTCTTGGCCCCATCTGACCCAGGAACAGTGGACAGTCCAGGTTATAGTGTATGTGGCTGGTCCTGCTGCCCCCAGGTGTGCATCAGGGTGGCAGCTCCTTCTGGCTGCCACTGCCAGTATCGCTGCTGCCTCCAGCCCTCATCCTGTTTCCTGGGCACTCAGGCCTGTCCACCCCACACCCACCATCAGGGGCATCCAATGAAGCAGGCAGGTGGGGTCACCATGGAGACCAGTCCAGGACCCACCCAGGCAGGGTATGCTTGGCCAGGTGGATGGGATGGTGCTGCAGGTGGGAGGGGAGTGAGACTGATAGGCAGGGCTAGGGCTGGGATCATAGGATTGCAGGGCAGTGATGGTGCAGAGTCTGGCCCCAGGGCAGAGCCACTTAGGGAGTTTTGGTGAGCTATTGTGGACTGGGGGGAAGAGAAGGTGCTGATCCAGCCCAGCATAGGGGGTTGGGTGGAGTGCTGACCAAGCCTGCAACAGTTCACCAGAACAGCTCACTAAAGTGGCCTTCCAGTCCAAATAATTGCCCACCTCTATTCTAAAGCCATTCAATATGTCGGCATAGTGATGAGACTAGAATTTAAGACATGAATCATTGGAATGAAAATAGTTGTACCTGAACATTCATCATGCTCAAAATTTGCCTCAGATGAAGTCTGCATTGCATTTATATTCTAATTTCCACTCTGGTCTCTGATCTTACTTTAATTTCCGAAGACAGGTTAAACACAGACCTTGTTTGTAAAGATAACAACCTGAGAAGGTGACAACAGCCTGTTCAAACCAAATAATGTCAAATTTCAGGGACTGCAGTAAGTGAAGAAGTGCTAACACCAATACTTTTCAATGTTTACATCTCAGAATTTCTACATACAACATCTAAGTGATGTGTGTATGCTGGCAATGTCACCACAGTAGCCCAAGGAATGTGACAAGACAGAACTGGAAAAGATACTGCATACTGACATGGAAGTCATCACTGGCTATCTGCACAACTGGCACTTAAAGTTGAGCATCAATAAGTCAGTATCATCACTCTTCCACTTGGACAGTCTTTGAGCCAGAAGCATGCTGAATATTAGAGTAAGCAACCATATCCTTCCCCATGAGCATACCCCAACCTACGTAAGAGTCACATTAGACTGTTCCCTTACCTAAAAATATCACATTCAGAAGGTCATCCATAAAGTCTCTGCACAGGTAGATGCCTTAAGATATTTGGCCAACATGACATAGGGTGTTAATTTCAAAGTGCTCAGAACCACTGCATTTGCAATGGTATATGCCCCAGCACAATATTGTGCTCCGGTAGGGTCCAGGTGTTGTCTTACTAAAAAGCTAAACACTGTACTTAACAGTATGCTGAGACTCATAACAGGCTGCACAAATTACATACCCACAGATATAGTCCCTGTATTCTCTGGCATTAATCCAACTGATATAAAAAGATAGACCCTAACAACTTTACTGACAACAGAGGCAAAAAATGATGACAATCACCTGCCCCATCAACTGTCAATTAAAGATCAGAATAGATGGAGACTTAAGAGGGTTAAAAGTCAATAACTGTTTATATGTGAAGCCCCCAAGCTCCTAAAATAGACTGGGGATGCTGAACCAAATCTATGGGCTGCAACAAAATGGGCCAACTCCTAGGAAAGATCAGACCTATTCCTACAGCATTTTATACCAATACCAAAGAGTCCCCATTGGGCACAACCTTGACAGAGAAGCATGGGTTAAGTTGAACATACTGGGATCTGGATATGGACACTTCAAGACAACACTCCACAAAATGAACTTCATGGATATCCCTGTGTGAGTGCAGTGTCCAACAAACTACACAGCACCTAATTGAAAGCTGCAATCTTTACAAATGCCCAGATGAGGCAGATGGAATGTGCATCTTGAGTGATAATACCAGATAGTGGGCACATCTACATGTCACTATGGCAAAGTTGTTTGGAAGTACTAAATTATGGTACAATAACAGCATGTACAGTGCTGTACACGTGCCACACGGTTATTTTTAGCAGCTACTTCGCATTGCGCTGCACTGTAACAGGGAGCATGTCACTATGGAAAAGTAGCTGCTGGTCCAGTGCAGACCCCTGCAGATGCTATGTCACCAAAGCACATTGCTATGGTGAGATAGCATTATGTGTAGACATGCTCAGTGCCTCATAGATTTGGAAGTTGATATCAGATGCCATATGAAGAAAGAGTGCATGTGAAGACAACTGGTGTTGGCAAAAGACAAGGGAACTATTTTCAACAGAATTTGTAAGGGTTCACATAGCTCCAATGTGAAAATGAATTCGCATTACTCAGTAGTCCATGTGTAAAAGCTGCCTTCTTACCCAACACTAGAACTTGAGATCTCTTGAGCTAACATCATGAGCTGCTCCAGTTTGTGCTAATAAAAGAGTTCTCCTTTGCCTTGGCAGCAATGGGCTCATTCTTCTTTGTGGATTGGGCACAAAGGGCAGTGGTTACTCACTAACCAATGGGTTACAGATGGTTCCTCCCAAGAGATTGCTGAGAAGGTGTTCTGCAGTATCGGTACATCTTTAGGGTCTGTGTCTGACATTTCACTTAGACATGCTCCCCTTTCTCTCCAGAAATATTTCTAATTTACTTAGAAACTCTGTTTGTAGAGCTCCTCTCCAGTTCTACTGATAGCTCCATTAATCATTTAACAAAGAAAACTTGTTTGTCTTTGCCATCAGCTGGTAAGAGCTTCCCATAACATTCCATTGCCCCTTTCTCTAACCTTCCCCTTGGGGCAGGTAGAAAACAAAGACTTTTGTCTGACTCTTTATCATTATGGCCCTTCCACTGATATCAGTGAAACATCCACTGGGATCAAGGACATTAGGGAGACCTCAATGGCCTTGCTGTTCTGAGTCTGGGACAACTACAGGGAAATAGCCATTAATTTCCTGATACAGGTCCTTACCCTGTTCTCTACATGCTCTTTAGCATTCACATACACAGTAGGTGAACCTATACCTGCAAATGCCCTGTGAACCCAAGCTTTTCATTCTCTGATCCTGGGAACATTTGTCGAAACTCCCTTTCACATTGGCCAGCAGAGGCCAATCAGGTACAGTGGTTTTGTGGAATGGAGGGTGTGTTTGTAGGGGGGGACCCTCTGGGTTAAAATCCATAGGGAACATGGCACACTGGACATGGTGGTGGGAGTCCACTACAGACCTCCCACCCAAAGTCAAGAGCTTGACCAGAAGTTCATCCGGGAACTGGCTGAGGCCGCACGCTCCAGGACTATGATTGTCATGGGTGACTTCAATTACCCAGACATCTCATGGGAAGATCACTCAGAAAAATCTGAGTGGTCACAAAGCTTTCTATTGTGCATGGATGACCTCTGCCTGACTCAAGAAGCCTATGGGCCAATGAGAGGTAAAGCGCTGCTCGACCTGGTACTGGCTACTGGGGATGACCTAATCAGTGACCTAGTGATCGATGGGAAGCTGGGTGACAGCGACCACAAGCTGATCACCTTCACCATCTAACATAAAGCTGGCAAGTCAGTCAGCAACACTGAAGTCCTTGACTTCAGGAAAGCCGACTTTGACAAGCTCAGGAGGCTTGTCAGTGAGGCCCTAAGGGACCATGACCCCAGGGGGAAGGGAGTTCAGGAAGAGTGGTTGCCCCTCAAGAGAGCGATCCTCAATGCACAAGCTAATTCTATTCCATCTCAGATATCTTTTTTAGATATGTGGGGAGCCGGAGGAAAAGCACTCCCACAATATAGAAGAGTTGGACTTAATTTTGAGCTATTATGCAATCACTTCTATATACTTGACACAAACACACACAAATCAGGACAAAAATATTTTCTGAAATACAGTTAAAACATATTAGTGTAGATGTTTGATTTTTAGTATATAATTTGGGGGGGGGGGTCTGATTCCAAGACGGCAAACTCCTTTCCCAAAAGGAGTATTTCTGGGGGCAAGTGGAAGGATTTCTGGTGGCAAAGGTCAGGGGTTAGGGGCAGGACTTCTAGTCCCAAGATGGCGACCAGGGGGTGGGCACCTGTCAAGGGGCAGGGCTACAATTGCAGGCCTCAACAGCTCACCAGAACTCACTAAGCAGCCCTCCAGCTGAAATAGTTGACCACCCCTTCTTTAAGTGGTAGGCTATTATCCACTTAACCCTCTGTAGCTGGATTCAACCCCCTGAGCCCTGAACCTCATTACAGATGGATATAGACAGCAAAATATTCAGAGTTATCATTATGAATGGCAACAACTATGCTGGAGGGAATTAAAAATGTTTCTACTTCAGGGCTACAAAGTGATTTCTGATAGGGAAGTAAACTCCCCATGGGGTAAATTATAGGGCTCCAGTGGACTCGGAGCTGGTAAGTAGGGGGCAGGGGAGGGGGGGGCTGAAGGAGGAGGTCATAGGGGGACCCTTTCCAGGCCCTATCACCAGCCTACTCCCCCAGACCCCCTGAGTGCCCCCCAACCCCCACCTGCTCTGCTGTTTACAAACTGATCAGAGGGGACCAGCAGGCACTGGGGGGGGG
>NW_017728994.1:35719183-35728254 GCF_001723915.1 Gavialis gangeticus | reverse complement strand
GGAGGAGGGTGATCCCGGCTGCCCCTACGGCCCCATGCTACATGTGGGGCTCTGTCACAAGTCCCCCTGACCCCCGCTCACTCCCCCAACACCCCACATGGCTGCCCCGCCCAGCCCAGCTCTGGCCCTTTAAGAAAAAAAATCGAGAAAAACCCTGGGAATCATTGCTCCTACAGTGGCCTCAGGGCTTCAGGGGGCCACATTGCCAAGGTTGACCCTGTTTTTTGTGTGAACAGGTGAATGAGCATTCCTGAACTGGTGGCAGAAATAGGTGTAAATGCTGACAGAATCCACACCATTTTTCAGTATCAGTGAATTAGTGAGAAGTGTGTGTGTTGGATACCAAAGCACCTGCCCAGGTATACATAGATGACAATGTGTGGAAGTGTGTCCCCAGCTCCTGCAACCTGTCTGGGACAAAGGGAAGGGGTTCCTCTCATGCACTTTCATGGGGGACAAGACCTGGGTCCACCATTATGATCCCAAAAGGTAGAGCATGCAGTGAAAACACACTTTGTCTGCACTGTCTCCCAAATTCTGCAATTAACCGTTCTCTGGCAAGGTCTTGCTCATTCTGTTTTGGAATTGCATGGGACCACTCCTTGTCCAAGTCACAGAGCACAGGGTCACAATCAACAGCAACACCTACTGTCATGCTCTCCAAAGCCACATGAAGTCAAATATTCAGACCAAATGGCATGGAAAGCTCAAGGAAGGTGTTCTTCAGCACAATGGTGTTCCTCAGCACACATTGCACAAATGACTCCTAAGACCTTGCATGGACTGGGCTCTGAAATCTTACCAAATTTGCCCTACAGTCCGGATCTTGCACAAAGTGCGTATCACCTGTTTGGACCATTGAGGAAGATTTTTTGTGGGCGCATATTCACTAGTCATGTAGAGGTGCAACTCATGGTGTGGGAGTGGCCATCACAGCAACCACAAAAAAGCTTATTTAAGGATGATATCCAGAGACTTATGACTGGCTGGAATACCTACATTGAGAAGTAGGGTAACTATGTAGAGAAGTGATGTGGTCCAGTAAATGATCATTGCACACAAAATGGTTTTATTTCAAAATTGCTGTTAGTCCCTGAAACAGCTTCATGCTTTTTGAAGAGTAAAACTATCCTTTGAGCAGCTAAAAGTTCCTAAAGATATACAGTCACAGGGCCAAAAGCTCATTTGGGGTAAATAAGGCAAATTGTTAAAGGAAAGACTGATTTATACCAGAAGAGGATCTGGCCCATTAAATTAGTGACTGAAAAGACCTGTTAGACCTTCTAGTCCACAATCCTGCCAATGCTGGATTATGTTTGGTCCAGGAGGCAGTGTTAAAGCATTCCACTGAATTTTGAATCTGGCCTGTTTAGTCTGACCTAATCATATATCTGATCTACAGAATCTGTGCCTTTATATCACAGTGACTCAGCTGCCAAAATGGCTGCATAAAGGAGCTCTAGTGAAGACTGATATTTCTCAGTGCCATGAGAAACCCATGATCTGGAAGAAAGAATACTCCTCAAATGCTGTCCCTTTGTTGCAAAAGCTCTTTCTTAGGCTACTGCCCATCATCCCCAACAGAATAACACCAGGCCACCAGGATTGTGCACCACGCAAGAGCAATAGTGTTTTACTCCCACCATTGCTAATCTGTCCCATAACTAAAGAATAGGGACATAAAAGGGACTGAGGCTGCCTTGGCTAAATTACCAGTAACCACATTGCAAAAATCACCTTCCCAACTGGAGCTGACTGAGTGAGGTAGGTCAAGGGCTGAGTAGACCATGGTGTCATTTGTTTAGGCAGGATTTCCCACTAGATTCAGCCAGACACACACTGGCAGGGAGCAGTGCCTAGGGAATGCTTACACTACTACAGCCCCGGCTGTAACTTCCCTGTGCTGTGGCTGTGCAGTCTCCAGGGCTCTCTCTCTGGCCCAAGCCCTGACAGTCACTTACAATTTATAGTGGGAAAACGGCACAAGGCCAAACGTAGTTCTTGGTCACACCAATGTGAAGCTAGAGAAATTACACTGAAGTCCAGATAGTTGCTCCAAATTTACACCTATGTGGCCAGGCATGGAATTCACATCACCACAGCAATAAATTTGTTTGAACAAGGCTTCTTGTCTGATATTTCCACCTACAAGAGCAAATGATTATGGGAGAAGTTGTCTGCCCCAAGATGTATAACGAAAGGAAAAATCCTAAGTACATTATAGGTCTCAGGCAAGCAACATTATGGTGATTCTTTCCATAAGCAAGGGAGTCTTAAACAGCCACAGCCACAGCCACAGCCACAAACTTTCCTCCAAAGCATTAAGATCTTTTCCACTTCTTGCTTAGCATTGCTGACTATTGTGTTTGAATATGACCAGAGGCCACCTATTTTGTTCAGCCACATGACAGCCCAGGACATCCCATGTCACTATTGCTTCTATTAAAAATTAGCTCAAACTGCATAATTTGGACCCAGATTTCTGAAACTTCTGTGTAATTTCTGCATAATTTAGATTCCAACCAAAAAGTTTTAACATGTAGGATAGGTGCCCATAAAGATCCAGAAGATTGCCCTGGCTAATTAAAGAGTGAAGGGCAAGTGACAGATTCCTCTGAGGGCTTCACAAGGTATTCTGGAATGTATCTTGGTCCCCTGCTCAAGAAATAAATATCAAAATGCAGACAAATTGCCATGGGATACAGGGTAACACAGAACAGCACAATCAGTTCACATGACTTGTGCTACTTGATGGCAACCCAAACAGGACAAAATGAGAATATCAAAATAGAAGCAGGGGAAAAGACAAAAACACATGGGAAAATCTTATCACACTCCCCTAGCTATGGGGAATTCATGTGAACTGTTGACTTCTCCAGGCAGCACATTATCTTCCACACTCCCACTTGGTAGCCTGGTTGTAACTGTATGTTGACCTCTCTGCCTTCACAAGCTATGCTAATTTACCTTTGCTTTTTCCTTTAGGTGATCAGCCATTTTGTGAAGGAGTTTTGTCTACTGCTGGGCTCTGTCCTTTCTCTCTGCTAAACCACTTTCCCATTGACAACAGGCTGGCAGGGATAGGGAGGAAGAAAAGGATTCATACTATACAGATTCATAGTTCCTAGTGTACCAGTATCTGTGGCTAGGGGTGAGTGTCTGTCTCTAATTAAAGCTTTCACTTCTTAAGCTGATTTCTCTTCTTCCTCCTTCCCTACTTTGGCTGATTCAGTCAGGTATGTCATAGCTCTTTGAGCATGATCCAGCAGTGCATGATCACTCTTCTGTACTCAGTTCTAATTATGAGCAGCGGAGCCACAAAATGGGGTGCAGAAGAGCATGGAGTCCAGAACAAGGATTGCTACTGATGGGTTTCCTGTGCTTGTGTCCAGCCTACATGCAAAAATTACAGACTTTGCAGGGAGGGGAAAGCCAGAAGGTAAGTTACTTTGCATGGAGTGGATATCAGGTTTGGGAGCCTAGTAGAACTTCTGGAGTCCATCTGGACAGCTGCTAGGAATTAAGAGGGTTCAATGTAGAGGGCTAGCAGGTACAGGTTTCAGGGCAGACATATCATTGACCCTACCAGTGTAGACATAACCTGTCTGATTATGGACCCATCCCTCTTATCCCTTGTATGTTTTTCTAGCTCCCCTCTACAGTAATGATACCTGCTCCCCATTCTCAGCTGTTCCCTCCTTTTTGGGTGGGTGGCCACAGTTTTCTCTGACAACTGTGAGACTTTTGTGGCTGTAACCATTCTGCCAGCAACAAGCGCTCAGTCCAGGTTAGGGAATCCCTCCTAAAACAAGCAAACACCACAGTAAATTGAGGCCCCTATCAGCTTTTGGGATCACTGGGTGCATCCACACAAGATACGTTACTGCACACTAGTGTAGTTTACTGCACAGTAAACATACACGTTTATATGGGTGCACACTTACTATGCAGTAAAAATCCTTAATCTTGCTTAAATTTGCTTAAATTTAAGTGGGATTACTTAATGAGCAGTAATGCACATGTAGACACAACCCAGGAGCAAATTTGCTCTCCAGTCTACCCTGCTGCTAGGGGCCTAGTCTGGAGCAAGCCCCAGGGCTGCAGGCTAAGAGCTTCTTGTATGGCAGCCTGTCTGCAGGCTATAAAAGCATGCAGACATGTGGCGCACTGAAGCACATAAACAGGGAGTGTGAGGGCACTGCAGGCCCCTGTGTTCCCTTAAGCAGGCCACAGCAGCCTGCCTGCCAGCACCCCAGCACTGCTGTCTGGCATTGCACTGCTGTGCGGCTGCCTGGAGATTGTTGTCCAGGCCAGCAGGGTGCTGCAGGATGCTGCAAGCTGCTGCAGCCTCTGGACAGACCTATCATCCCCCATAGCCAGCTGCAAGCAGCTTCTGGCCAGTAGCTACTGCAGGGAATTGCCTCTGCTGTGTGGCTGTCAATCCCTTGCTGGGCCCCTGCATTGGGCACTGCTGGCAGCTGCCCAGGGCTGGCAACAGAGGGGCAGCCATGTTGGGCCCAAAGAGCTGGTGTGGGACCCAGCAAGGAATCCTTCTCCCCCCCAGACCCGTGCCTACATCTGTGCCCATGCCGGTGTCCTTCACCTGGGCCCCCAACTGGACAAAGGAGGAGACTGGAAACATTGTGGCATTGTGGGGTGAAGCATAAGTGCAGCACCAATTCGAGTAGAGTGAGAGCTCCAGTGCCCACATTTATGACGCCCTATCAGGCTGGATGCAGGAGTGTAGGCACAACCAGTCAGTGCAGCACTACCACATAGATTAATCTGTTTGGCATTAGTGTATGGTGCAGTCCCAGAGTCTTGTGGGGAATTCAGGCTTCCCTTCAGCCCTTTGGAACATGTTACCTGGTGCTGGCCTGAATCTCCTCCATCTAATTCAGCTATTATGATTTCCATGTGACTCAGAAACTGGGCTTCTCAGAAGAATTTGCTCAGCTCTGCTGCTTCAGCAAAGAACTGTTGCTTTATTGTGCACAGTCAAGGAACTGCTTCTGCATCATTACCCATCATGTTCCCATGAAAAGAGCGTGGGATCCTCACTAGAAAGGAATCAGTATTATAATGAACCACTAGACAGAATCCTTGCTAAGAGGGCACTACTACTTTATCCCTTCTCCTTTCTGAGTTTGTGCCCGTGTTGGTGATATCCAAAATGTCACTGGAGGAATTCTAGGGAGGTTACACTTCCCCTGGTTAATCTAGGGGTGGGACAGATAACTGCTCTTTGAAGCTTCAGGCCACAAGGGTTTTATAACAAACCTAAAACTTGGGCCAGGATTGTAGAAAATCATGGCAAGGCTTCTGAACTTGTTAAACTGAATACACGGTGAATGTGAGGAAAATGTCCTGTTTAGAGAGTCACACTGGAAAGAGTTAGTAGGTTTGCTTGGACACAAGTACCTCTGGGCACAAACCCCAACACTGCTAACAAAAAAACCTCTGAGAATCATCTGCTGAACTGACTTTCAATTCTGTTCCTAAAAGTGGGGGAAGTAACGAGGTGTCTGCATTCCCTGTTTGGATTCTTGCAAGGATATTTAAGATCCTTGTTACCCATTTTAGGCCAAAGTTCTAAGCTTCAAGCTATGAGTTTTAATAAACCTGTTAAAATGGTGATAGCTTGAGCTGAGAGAACAATGTTCCAGTATTGCCACAAACTCAGTACCACACTAAGGCACTACCCTATTTTCAGTTTAGGAGCCCTTTCTAACCAGAAGCAGTATTACTACCTGGGTATAGTAATCTCACACAAAACTGCACATGTGCCAGTAGACTCTGCCGCTCACCAAAGAATATTGTGGGGGACAGCACTGCACTAAGGCAATGATTCTGCTGGAAATGAAAAGAACATGTCATTCTATGGTGCCACCTGCCACATGCTTTCCTGGGACAGAAAATTTAAACTAAGAAAAATGCTGATTTTTAAAATTCCATCTGATACTTGGATAGCTTTTTTTTCAAAATGGGACATTCAGTAGCTTTAGGTTTAGACACCTGACAAAAGGTGCTAACAATTAACCTGAGATGTATATTCCATTCTAGGCTCCAATTCCCTCCCCACAACTGCTCCTCACTTCAGGCTGTTGGTGTTAGTAGATCACCCATACCCCTATCTATCCACCTCTGTCCACAGGTGCTCAAGGAATTGGCCAGTGTCATAGCTGAGCCACTGGCACAGCTGTTTGAGCTCTCATGGTGCTCTGGACAGGTCCCTGAGAATTGGAAAAAGGCCAATGTGGTGGCCATTTTTAAGAAGGGAAGAAGGGATGAGCCAGGCCAGTCAGTCTTACCTCTATCCTTGTGAAAATACTGGAAAAAATCATCAAAGAGTGCATTTGTGAAGGCCCAGCATGGGAAATGATGCTGAAAGGAAACCAGCATGGGTTCATTACAGGTAGATCCTGCCTGACAAACATTATAGCCTTTTATGACCAGGTCTCACACAGCCTTGACACAGGATCTGAGGCTGATGTCATCTACCTGGATTTTAAGAAGGCCTTTGACACAGTTTCACATCCTATTTTCAAAGGGAAGCTAGAAGGCTGTGGAGTGGACACCTACACAGTCAGGTGGGTGGCTAACTGGCTTAGGGACTGCACCCAGAGTGGTGGTGGATGGGTTGATCTCAGCCTGGAAGGAGATGGGCAGTGGGGTCCCGCAGGGTTTGGTCTTTGGACCAATGTTATTTAATATCTTCTTCAGTGATTTGGACAAGGGTGTGGAGAGCACCCTCTCCAAGTTTGCATATGATACCAAGTTATGAGGCAAAGTTAACATACTGGAGGGCATGGAGCAGATACAGGCTGATCTGAACAGGTTGGATCAATGGGCAAAACAAAATAGGATGCAATTCAACAAAGATAGATGCAAGGTACTCCACCTGGGGAGGAGGAATCCCCAGCACACCTATAGGTTGGGGATGACCTCCTCAGCAGCTCAGCGGCTGAGAGGGATCTTGGAGCCATAGTTGACTCCAAGATGAACATGAGCCAGCAGTGTAACGAAGCCATCAGCAAGGCCAATTGGACCTTATCATGCATTAGCAGATGCATGACCAACAGACTGAGGGAGGTGATGCTCCTCCTCTGTGCTGCATTGGTCAGACCACAGTTGGAGTACTGTCTCCAGTTTTGCGTGCTGCGCTTCAAGCTGAACACAGCGAATCTGGAGAGGGTTCAGAGGAGGACTATTCACATGAATAGTTGCCTCTGTGAAAAACCCTTCAAGGAGAGGTTGGGGGATCTGGATCTCTTCAGCCTTCACAAAAGACATCAGAGGGGAGACCTTGTAGCCACCTATAAGTTTATTAAGGGAGAACAACAGAGAATTGGAGATACACTATTTACCAGAGCACCCCTAGGAGTAACTAGGAATAATGGGGGCAAATTAGTGGAGAATAGATTCAGGTTAGACATTAGAAAGCATTTTTTTACAGTAAGGATGGCCAGAATCTGGAATGGGCTTCCAAGAGAGGTGGTACTATCATCTAACTTGGAGGTCTTCAAGAAGAGGCTTGATAGACACCTGGCTGGGGTCACCTGACCTCAGTCCTCTTTCCTGCCAGGGGCAGGGAGTAGGACACGATGATCCTTTGTGGTCCTTTCCAACTCTACAATCTATGAATCTATGAATCTATCCACACCATCTACAAGAACTCGTATCTACTACCTCAAAAGCAGATATCTTTAGCTCAAACCAGTGAGAATCAACGGGTTTTTGGCTCAGAAAGTTACTGCTTTAATTTAGTGTCAGCCAAATAGATAACCTTCCTCTATATGGGGGTTTATCTAGCATTTGAACTGCTGTGGGCCTTAGTCACCAAGGAGGAACTTCTATTCTCCAGATGAAGTATGTGACTAACTGCTCAGGTATATGATGAGTCTTCCTCCTTGCAGGATTTGACTCCATCACAGCTAATGCTGCAGATGTTCTTGATTTCTGGTGTGCATCCCTGGTTCACTCTCTTGGGATTTGTTGTGGCTCTTTCTCTCTACCAGATACAAACATTTTTAAATTGGTGTGTCTTTTTTATGAGACATGATTCTGTTGAGTTTTAGAAGATGCTGGAGTGGTTCAAAGGCCAACAATTGCTAAATGAGAAGCAGGCATAAATGGGCCAATTTCAGCCAAGACATATTTCTCTTCAAGTCTCCCTGATACTTATTGATGCAATTAGTAACAGACTAAAACTCTTTTGCAGAAAAAATGCTTATACTCAGCTGACTTTCTTAGCTATGGAAATATGTAGGAGGCTTTATTACACAGAATAAACCAGAGTCACAACAACTGTTGGATTTCTTTAAGTGTCAAAATGGTGTATGGCAGCAAATAGATAAAACCCATGCCAAAGCATTCCCTAAAACAGGCATTTATTACAGTGAGGCCCAGCTCTGAGAAGCCTTTCATGTCGTTTGTATTCAGAAAGCCAGGGACTGACTTACCCAAAATGACTTTTATTACAGAATTGCACCACTTTTGTTGTTTTGTTATAAAACCTCAAGTTTCCTAAATGTCTCTTTAAAAAAAAAAAAAAGCCTCTGGGGACCCAAGTGGAAAAGGAGGGAAAAGTCAGCCAAGTACAGCATTCCAAGCACAGCTCCCTGTTCACACGCAAGAACCCATTTGAAAATAAGGTTAAAGGGCCTAGTTTTAGCCAAGTGACTCTGGCAATTTTAGAGATGCATGACTCCAGCTGTGCCCCCATGCCAAATCCATTCTTGCTGGGTGCTGAATGCTTTCTAAACTGAGGTTTTTTTTCTCTATAACTTTTATTTTTTTAATGAGAACATGGGACCAATTCAATACCTCAGTGGCGATTTGCAGTTAAAGTATGATTAAAGCTGTCTTAGTGTTGAGGTCCTGATTATAACTCCATAGTAAAAATAGAACATATAGACATAGACATTAGGGCTGGAAGGGACCTTGGAAGTTCATCGAGTCCAGCCCCCAGCCCAAAGGGCAGGAAGTCAGCTGGGGTCATAGGATCCCAGCAAGATAAGCATCCAAATTTCTCTTGAAGGTGTTCAGTGTAGGTGCTTGAACCACCTCCG
>NW_017728994.1:35717406-35718549 GCF_001723915.1 Gavialis gangeticus | reverse complement strand
CCTGCCATGCCTTGGTCTTAATTAATTAATTGATTGGTGTGATCAGTGGGAGGCTGCCCATTTTATGTGCCCCGGTGCCAGGGGTGCTACCTGCGGCTCCTTTCCCCCCCTACACTGCAGCCCAAGCCTCTCAGATGGAACTGACATGGTTTGACCTAGGCCCTGTTATGCTTTGGCCTTCTCCTTTTCCTTCCGGGGCCCCTCACTCACCGCCCCCTTCTCATTCTGGAGGTTCCTCACTGCCCCTCTCTCATTCTGGGGCTTCTCACCGCCCCTTCTCGTTCTGGGAGTTCCTCACCTCCCCCTTCTCGCTCTGGGGGTTCACGCTGTCCCCTCTCTCGCTCTGGGGCTTCTCGTTGCCCCTTCTCACCCTGGGGGTTCCTCACTGCCCCCTCTCTTGCTCTGGGGCTTCTCGCCGCCCCTTCTTGCTCTGGGGGTTCATGCTGCCCCCTCTCTTGCTCTGGAGGTTCCTCATTGCCCTCTCTCTCACTCTGGGGCTCCTCACCACCTCCTTCTCGCTCTGGGCTGGGGTCAATGCACCCCACCCCAAACCACTGCACCCTTTCTGATGCCAGGGCCCCCCACGCTACTGTGGAGCTCCTATGAGGCCTCCTCTGACCTCTTATAGCCTCACCCAGTCGTCCAGTCAAAAATGGTAAATACCAAAAAAAAAACACGAAGCCCCTAGGCTATAACATAAAACTAAACAGTCCGGTCAAACCCGACGTTCTAGCCTTACTGGGAAGAAATACTCCCCCTTATGGCAACAGCCCAGGGATGTTCATGCAGTCGTTCCTCTCCTTTCTCACTGCCCTGGCGGAGCTCCCCCCTCCTTGGCTGCCAGAGGGAAACTGCCCTCCTGGCCCCATGTCTGCATTTAAGAAGGGCCAAGCCCTGCCCCTTCCTGTCAGCTGGTTCCCTTGGTTGCCCTAGCAACCAGCACCTGGGCTGCCCTGGTGACTGACAGTTGGGCCTCCCCCTTCTCACCACTAGGGGTCTCTCTGAGCCAATTCTGCTTTTAGGTGCAGAGCACCCAAGTGCCCTGCGACAAGCATCTATAGATGCAAGCCAGCATTTTGGTCACTTTACTAGCCGCAGCATCACATTGCAGGCTCATGTTCATCCTGTGGTCAATGATGACCC
>NW_017728994.1:35710334-35717344 GCF_001723915.1 Gavialis gangeticus | reverse complement strand
TGGCCAGTCCACTCCTGAATCCAATGTCCACATCATTAATGAAGATGTTGAACAATATGGGTCCAAGGACAGAACCTTGGGGGACCCCACTTCTTGTTTTTGTATTTTCCTGAAAATTTTCAATGGAAATAAAACAGATAAAAAATTGTCATAATGATTTTTTAATTAAAATATTAATTATTTTGCAAGGCAACCACACTATTGCAGTTTTGGAATGCTGCTATTAAGCCTCACAAGACATGCAGAATGCATCCATTCTGTTTGATAGACTGGGCTCCCTGTTCAGATGATATTCCCCATGATACATTGCTGTCTTCCCTTCCTAGCACTGGAACACCCTGGGACAGACATGTAAATGTGGATATTCACATACTTTTGAATGATCATAGTAATCTTTCATGGATCCATTAGACATAGTCTGCTGGCTCCCAGGGGTCCGCAGACCACAGGTTGAAAACCAGTGCTCTAGTTCTGTCCTATCCTGAGGCCTAATTAAGCCCAAACTACCCTTAGCCCTCGTGCCCCATGGACCAGTTAGAGGGAGTAGGTTAATATATAATAATGGTGTTCTACCAGTCCAGATATTTACCCAATCTAGTAGGTAGTAATAGCCTCCACTCTTGGCCTGGTTAATAACTCCAACCAGCTCCTTCACCTGTGGTTCAAGTCCTGGGATCTCAGGGCCTACTCGCACCAAAAGTCCTTGTTCCATGGAGCCTACTCTAAACCCCTTTGAAACACAGAGCCCTAGGGCCTGTTTTAAGCCCTCACCTACACTCCTAGGGCCAAAGCAAAGCTGACCCAACCATTAGGTGAACTAGGCAGTCACCTAGGGTGCCAAAATTTGGAGGGCGCCAAGATTATATGTAGAACAAAATAACAGGAACATCTTTCTAAATAACAGCCCTGGCCGGCTATGGCTCCACCTTGGACTGGCCCTGCCCCCAGCTCTGCTAGTGACCCTTGCTCCCAACCTGCAGCCCCTGCCCCCAGGTCAGCAGTGCTCCTCACTCCTGCCCAGCACACCCACCCTGCAGGGCTCGAGCCAGGGCCAGAGCCAGCGCTGGGACTGCAGGGACTGGTCTCCAAACTTCTCTCCTCACTGAGCCGTAAAAGATCATTCTAGACTTCTTATTTTCCTCTATATTGGAAGTGGTGGGGGCACCAAGGTACACAGTTCACCGAGGGCACCAATTGCCCTTGGACCAGCCCTGGGCCTAAGATAAACCAAATTCCAAGGTACAGAGGTTGGGAGCTCTCAGATCTACTCTTCCCACCCACAGGGCTAGGAGCCCTTAATCCAGCTCCTTCTCACATGCAGGGCTGGGAGACCTTAACTCCCTACCACAAATCAATGTGGACCCAAACAATATAATCCAGCATTAAATGGCCTTTGCCTACATCCTTTCACATTTATCAGCCACCGTTGCAACAATCCCACAGCTTGCTGACCAAGGGAAGCACAGCCCCTACCAAGGAACATTTATCTCCTCTGTGATTTAGGCTGGAATACCCTGCTCTGCCCAGGAGTGGGGTTTATATAGCCCTTGCTCCTCCTTTCCAGCCCACAGAAGTCCAGCTTAGAGGGGCCTCTCCCTCTTTATTGTCTTTCTGTATTTTACTAGGAAATACAATGCCACCCTGGAGCAAGAGATATGTCTTTAGAATTCCTACTTTTTAATCCTTTGTTTAAACTCATTTCCTTTCCTTTGGCTGCCTGTATATAAATGGCATATGCCTGAAAATGCAAAGAATCCATATCTCACAGTCAAACACACGTTAGATCAGGGGTGGGCAAATACGACCCGCAGGTCGAATCTGGCTCACCAGGCCATTTTATCTGGCCCACAAGGCCCCTAAAAAATTTAGAAAATTAATATTTATCTGTCCCTGGTTCCTGTCAAAGATGACAGGAGCCAGGGGCAGTAGGACCCAGGGGAAGCCATGACAGGTTCCTGCAACAGCAGGGCCCACCTGCTCCGACCCCCACAGCTGGAAGCCCCTGCTTAGGAGGGGCTTCTGGCCTGGGACCATGGGGCTGTTCATGGCTGTGCTGATGTGGGAAATTCAGGTAAGAAGTGGGGGGAGAGGCAGGGGAGGACCGTGGGGATCACCCCAGTCCTTGGGGCCAGGCCAGCTCCTGCTGAGCCCCACGGTCCAGTCATGCACCCAGGAGGTGGCGGGTGGGTGGGAAAGCAGTGGTGGGGGTGGGGGTGTGTGGAAGTGAGTGGTGTACAGGAGCGTGGGGCCTATGCCAGTGTCACAGGGCCAGCAACAGCAGGACCCAGAGAGGGGTGGTAGGAGCAGGAGTGTGGGCTGGCAGGGGTCTGTGGAGCCAGGCTGGGCTGCATCAGCAGGGAGGTGGGGGAGCTGACCCGGCTCCATAGAGCCCCTGCTGTCCAGAATCTGCACTCCTGCCGCCCTGCTCTGGGCCCCGTCGGCGCTTGTCCCAGGACAACGGCATGGGCCCCACGGGCCCTGCGCTCCCACGTAGCTGCTGCTGGCTCCTGCACACCTGCTCACTTCCAATTCCCACAACCCAGTCCTGCAGTATAGGTGGGGAGCAGTGTGCAGCTTGAACCGCACCCTTCTGGACTGAGCAACAGTGGCAGGGAATGAATTGGTGCTCAGCATGGGGGGGAAACAGTCTCTCCCACTCCCCATGGCTGGTGCTTCCTGCTGCAGCTATTCGCAGCCTGCTTGAGGCTGTTCTGCTTCTCTGCTGTGTCACCAGTGGCCATGTGGAGCAGCCACAGGGTAGCACAGAAGTGGTGGTGAAGTAGGCACCTTGCAGCCTAGTGCAGTGTGCACTCCAGGCAAGCAGCCGAGGCAAACACTGCCCGATGGTGGCGAGTGAGGACGGGGCGTGCTTTCCTCTGTGCTGAGCAGCAGTTTCTGGCCAGCTGCTGCTGTCGCTCAGCTCCAACATGTGAGCGCAGAGCTGGCATGGGGCCCAGGCTAGCAGCAGTGGCAGGGAATTAACTGGTGCTCAGTGCAGTGGAAAAGTGGCTGGTGCCCCGTGCTGCAGCCACTCAGAGCCCATGTGGGACTGCCTGTTTCTGCTCTCTGTTACCACTGCTGCCCTGTGGTGATTCTGCGGAGAGGCAGGACAGCCCTGTGTAGGCTGCAAGTGGCTGCAGCAGAAAGCACCAGCCACAGGGAAGGGGCCAGGGGCAACTTTTCCCCCACGCTGAGCACCAGTTTGTTCCCTGCCTGCCATCGCTGCTCAGTCCAGGAAGGCAAGCTAGCCATGAAGGTTCGGGGATGCACTCTGGCCCCTGCCTGTATTGTGGGGCTGGGGTGGGAACCCTGGAGTGCCCTCAGGTGCATAGTTGCCAGCAGTAGCTGGGCAGAAGCGTGGGGCCCATGCTGAGGTCCTGGAACCAGTGCTGGTGGGGCCCAGAACAGGGTGGCAGAAGCACAGGGTCCTGCCCAGCAGGGGCTCTATGGATCCAGGTTAGCTGCCCCCTCTCCCTGCTGGTGCAGCCCACAGACCCCTGCCGACCCATGGCCCACACTCCTACTGCCCTGCTCTGGGCCCCATTGGCGCTGGCCCTGGGACATTGGTGCAGGCCCCATGCTCCCACTCACTTCCTCTCCCTGCCCCTGCCCCCAACACTTTCCCCACTTTCCTGCCCACCCACAGGCCAGCCACTCTGCTCTACATGGCTCCCATGCCCACATCCATACCCACACACACACATCCACCCATCCCCACAAACCGCCACATGCAATCACTTCTGCATATACAGCACTAATGCACACAAATCAGCTGGTCCTGCCCATGTTCTGGCACTGCTTCCACACCCTGCCTGTACCCCCCAAGGTCCTAGCCGGGCTCTAGAGATGGTCGCTGGAGGTTTGCTGGCTGAGATGGCACCGGGTTGCTGTGGAGGTCTTGAGCCTCCCCTTGTGGGAGGGTGGCCAGGACCTGATTTGCCTGTGCAGCCAGGTCCTGATGTTCCATTTTCAGGCCCTGCAGTGACTGCTATATGGTGCCAGTAGCTGCACAGCATGGGACCAACTGAGGCACCCCTTCCTCCACCACTTCCAAGGGCTCCAGTATGACTGGCAACTCCTCAGCCTGTGGGACTTCTCTTTGCAGGACCTGCAAGGGATGCCAGAAATTTACCAAGACCTCCTCCAGGCCTAGAGGATGGTTTCCACCTCCAGGTGCCCTGCAATGCTTATACACGGTGCCAACCTACTTGAGTCCTTCTTATGGAACCCTCAGCTAGAGGTGCCAACAGTGCAGGTGCCCCAATTGCAACAGAAGCTGGTCTTGGGTGGTGTCACCCATATTGGAGGCCTTCTAAACTACGATAGGAAGGCCTGGGTTGACCCTTCACTGGCCCTATGCCTGGGTTTACCCACAATGTGTGTGATCTGCCGCCTAGTTCAGGAGGTGAAATCTGCCTTCCCTCCCAATGCTCTTGCCTTTGTCAACCAGGTCCTGTGCAATGGTGGTCCCCACCCCCTCATGTCCTCCAGCCCACCAGAATTTGTCGTAGGGCTGGTGCCTCACCCAGACTTGCAGTGCTCCCCACTCCACCACCTGAGCTGGCTGGAGGACAGCAAACCAGTTCACTTCTCCACCATCCATCACTACCACCTCTACATACTTGTGCACCGCATGACCCACCATGTCTTCCTCGGATCCCACCCAGACACCAATGGGAGGGATCTGCTCAGTGAGGGCATAGCTGGGGCACACCAGTGGCTGAGCCTGTACTCCACCTTCAGCCCATGAGCCACTGGGGACCTCAGCTGGCAGCTTCTCCATGGATCCATTGCCATGGGCATGTATGTGACAATCTTCACCAACTCCCTGGTCTCCTGCCCCTTCTCTGGACAGAAGGAGACTCTGATGCACATGATGCTCAAGTGTGCCAGGCTGCAGCCCCTTCATCTCCACCTCTGGAACCTCCTTCTGATGTTCTGGATGAACTTCACCCCCTAATTTTTAAATTTTGGCACCCCATCCACAGCCCCACCAAGTCCTGGGACCTTCTGGTCAACATCCTCCTGACCCTGGCCAAGAGGACCCTGTACATAACCAGGAAGCCCTGGCTGGGAAGGTGCCTGAGGACTGTGGGGCCACTTTCCTTTCACTGATCTGTTCATACCACTGACCAGCAGATAGTTCTTAGGGATCATTAAAGCAGCACAATTGACCCTTAAATGGAACGTGAAATATCAACACTGACAACTTAAGTGTCAAAAATCAAAGTCTAACTTTATTAGTATAAGTATTATCTTAGCAATTTCTATATTCAGAGGGAGAAAGACACTTAGTACAATGCTCTCACCCAATCCCAGATGTTACTTTGCTTCACAGAAAAGATGGCCACTCAATTCCTGAAGCAGAGGTTGAGTCATTGGCTGGGATGATCCAGACAGGTGTTGAAAGCTAAATTTATGATGAAAATGATGATGACGATGACACACTTAACTTTCTTGCTCCCCCCTTTTATGCTTTACTTTAACTTGACTCCTTTGATGACTCCTTGCTTTTGGATTGGTTTCTTTGCACTCAGCATATTGTCCATATTTTAT
This sequence comes from Gavialis gangeticus, assembly GCF_001723915.1. NCBI lineage: Eukaryota > Metazoa > Chordata > Crocodylia > Gavialidae > Gavialis > Gavialis gangeticus. The sequence continues at coordinate 35,711,788 of NW_017728994.1, read as the reverse complement.
CCTGTCAGCATATTCCTTTGTTCAACATACCCATTACAAGCATACCTCTTAATTTGGCCTTTTTCTGGTGTCTTGCTTTGAGCATTGCCCATTGGTCTCCTTTATCACTTTTTATTAACATATCCAGTCATTTCATCCCTCTGATTCAGCTGGTTAGTGCCAAGTTCAGTTAATTTGAGCTAGTTACAAAACTATTACTATGCTGTATGAGAAACAACTTCTCTCAATGATCGAAAAAGGAAAGAAATATCATGAAAGCAAACTCAAGGCCATAAGCTCCTTGCAAGAAACAAAGCCAGTTGCTACTGCAAACACCAGCAAAATGAAAAATTAAGATAACAATGAGGCTGTACAAAACTTTAGGCTGAATATGAAAGAAAACTTTAAACAATACTATAATTCACCACTTTATAAACAGGTGCAACTTTAAAGCATAAAATATGACAACCTACCCTAACAGGTCCACACACATCTCCTTGGATGCCTTTGAGGACCGGTGGGTGTGGCCTTGGGGGCTCTGCTCAGCTTCCCCCTCAGGAGCTCTCATTTTCATGTTTTGACCCTTTGACCGTCACATCACTCCTGTCCTGTTTTTTGCCTTTTTTCTCCCAAGAATTTTGTTGTATCTTTCATCCATTGGCCCCACACAGTAGGGTCTATTAGTTATCTGGGTTGGCCTTAGGGCCTATGATGATTGAAAGATGCAAATAGACAGGAATTTCTGAGGCCCAGTCACTTGGTATCTGGGGACAGTAGCCCTTGTGCCAGCTGGACTGCTGAAGCCACATCCCAAATTCAATTTTTAAAATACCCCAAAGTTCATGTTTGTTTACAATTAGAACAAAAGACCACTATATGCACGCGCGTGCGCACACGCACACGCACACACACACATATGTATATACACATACACACACACACATATACATAGAGAGAGAGAGAGATCGATTGGGCCATGTTTTATTGATATATTTACAATGTTAAAGCTATTTGGAAGCCTACAAATGTCACTATCATCATAATAAAATAAATTGTAAATATCTATATGTTTTGATGCTTTCTTTTGCTTTTCTTATCACGTGATGAGTGTGTGATGCGGGGATGTGGGGTCTGAAGGAGAGGGATGGGAAAGGGCTGCTCTAATATTGACATCTGTAGCTAGCCAGTGACAACCATCTGTCCTTGAGGTCTCTTCCAATCCCAGTGCTCTGGGGGGGGACAGAGAAGCACCATAAAAAGGCTGTTTGTGAATTGCTGTAACCCATTTTGCAGCTGTATCTGTTGGGCCTGTGCGAAGCAGCTAGAATTCGCTTCGGATGTGAATTCGGCTGATTTGGGGGACAGTGATTCGATTCGGTGATTCAAATCACTGTTCCAAATCGATTTGGCTGAATCTGATTTGGAGATTCAGCTGCTGCCAAATCAGCAGAATCTCTGACTCACACAGGCCCCAT
>NW_017728994.1:35704958-35705334 GCF_001723915.1 Gavialis gangeticus | reverse complement strand
TGCACCGAAATGGGGAGGCAAGACCAAAGTGGCGCACCTGTGGAACAAAGCGGTGCACTCAGGGACCAAAGTGGTGTGCTCATAGACCACTGCTCCTTAGAGGGAACATTGGTGCCAGGCATCCAGGGCTGATCCCTGCTGCACCCCGATGCCTCATGCTGCACAGGAGGGTTGTGCCATGAGACCCTGAGTGGCCCTGACACCCGCTGCTGAAGCCAGTGAGTACAGGCTGTGCACAGGGAGCCAGGTCTAGGCAGACGAGTGACTGGGGAGCTGGGGGAAGGAGGGGGGATCTGTGGAAGTGAGCGGGAAGCTGGGGAAGTGAGAGGGGACCTAAGGCTGGGTGGGTCCCCTCCCCATGATCCCCTCCCCCCTC
>NW_017728994.1:35703614-35704395 GCF_001723915.1 Gavialis gangeticus | reverse complement strand
CCTCCTCCAGTCCCTCTCCCCCTACTTACTTGACACAAAGCACTGCTGCTTGCCCCACATGGGCAGGCAACATGTTTCAGGACTGGGGCAAGGGCCAGATGTAGAGATGCTCTGGCTGGCTACCAGAGCATCACTGTGGAGAACCAATCCTCCAGTTGCCTCAGGCCATGGTCCCAGACCCCTTTTTTCTCTCAGGGTATTTTTAGATACCTGGATATCCAACTGTCATATTTTACCCCTGCACTGCAAATATGGAGCGTGGGGAACATTTTTTTGTTCCCTCATGTGAATCTCATCAGCATCTCATCAGCGACTTGGATGAGGGGGTGAAAAGCACCTTGTTCAAATTCGCAGATGACACTAAGATGTGGGGGGAAGTGGGCACACTAGAAGGGAGGGAAAGGCTGCAATTGGATCTGGACAGGTTACGGGGTGGACGGAAGAAAATAAGATGGGATTCAATACTGACAAATGCAGGGTACTGCACCTAGGGAGAAAGAACCAACAGCATACTTACAGGCTGGGGAACTCCATTCCTATCAGCACAGAGGAAGAAGTCCTCTGGAGTCATTATAGATTATAGATTATAGTCCTCTGGAGTCATTATAGATTCCAAGATGAACATGGGCTGCCACTCTGGGGATGCAGTCAGGAAGGCTAACTGCACCTTGTCATGCATCCACAGATGCATCATGAGCAGGTCCAAGGAGGTGATTCTCCCCTTCTATGCGACACTGGTCAGGCCACAGTTGGAGTACTGCATCCAGTTCTGGGCGCTGCA
>NW_017728994.1:35694261-35703364 GCF_001723915.1 Gavialis gangeticus | reverse complement strand
AGCACTACTGGGAGTAACAAGGAATAATGGTCATAAGTTGACGGAGAGTAGATTCAGGCTAGATATCAGGAGGCACTACTTCACTGTCAGGGTGGCCAGGATCTGGAACCAACTTCCAAGGGAAGTGGTGTTTACTCCTAACCTGGGGGTCTTCAGAAGGAGGCTAGATAGACACCTTGCCGGGGTCGTTTGATCCCAGCATTCTTTCCTGCCCATGGCAGGGGGTCGGACTTGATGATTTGCTCAGGTCCCTTCCAACCCTACCAACTATGAGACTATGGGTTTGAGACACTGCAAGAGGCATATGCGTGCTCATGTAGATGCACCCCCATTGTCTATTCAGAGCCTCAGGACTTCATCTGATGGTTGGCTAACCCAGAGTCTGAGGGGCCCCAGATGGGATTCTCAGAATAGACATTTTCACTTTCTATCTCTCTAAATAGGAGTATAACACAGCCCTAAGATTTCAATATGCAGTAGAAGTCAAGGTTTCTAAAAGATTCAAAAAAATATATCAAAATATATCCGTATAGGCAGGTTATTCCAATCGAGTTATCTATGGGGTTTCTGGCACCTTTCACAGGATCCCAGGACCATAGGAAAGTAATGCTGGAAGCGACTTCACAAGGTCATCTATCCCCTGCTCAAGGCAGAGCCATCCCTTAATAAAACATCCCAGCCAGGTGTCTGCCCAATCTGCTCTTGACAATTTCCAGGAATGGGGATTCTACAAGTTCTCTAGGTAGCCTGTTCCAATGATAGACCACCCTCAGAATCAGGAAGTTCCTTTTAAACTCCAACCTAAATTTCCTCTGCTGCAGCTTGAGTCCATTGCTCTTAGAACTGTCCCCTGCATTCACAGAGAAAAACCAATCTCCATCCGCTCTGTAACTGGGGCTTGCAGGGCAGTGATAGTGTGGGGCTGGGGCCCAGGGTGGAGCTACAATCCACTCCTGGCACCACCTGACTATAGAACCATTCCCCATCACAAGGACCTGTGGGCAGTAGATTGTGGATCTTCCCTGGGTCCTGGCCCTGAACTGTCACTTCCTTGCAATCTTGCCCCACAATCCTGGCCCCAGCCCTGGCCCCATCTGCAGGTCCTGCTCCCAGATGCTACTCTCCACCTACCTGAGGCCTACCCCACCTGCCTGGGGCTATTGCCAGGTCCCAGAGACCCCCCACAGGAGCTACTGCCCACCCTGCATGGCCCAGAGCACCCCCCCTGAAGGGTCCAGAGCCACCCCGCAGAGGCTACTTCCCCCCCCAAAAGGCTCAGAGCTCTCCTGCAAGGGCTACCTTCTTTGCAGGGGCTACCTGCTTAACACGGCCACACCTGACAGCCTCTGCTATGTCAGCCACTTCGTCAGTGTGAGGAAGGCAACCACAGGGAGGCCATTCTGGACATGTGCGGCACACTCCAGGATGTGCTGGGGCACATTGTGCTTTGTGTACTCATGACCCCTTGGTGGTGGTGGTGGGATTCCATGCCCTGGTCTTTCCCCAGTACATCAGGACCCTGGATTGGACTCTCATCCTCCTCACTTGCCCACCCCATGCTGACTGCTTCTACTAAAGCTGGCAGGGTTTCCAATTTGGTGCACTCTGTCCAAGCAAAATTCTAGAGAGGTGCTGGCAACACATGAGTTAAGTCTGATCATGCGCAGATAACACTGGCTCATGGAAATTTCCATTGGGCTCACCCAGCATGTGTCCCCTGGGCGACCCCAAGAACCGCCAGTCAGGCTGACCTACTTTTCAGCCGTGCACATGCTTGGTAACAGCGGAGAGCTCAGACTCACATATGCTCAGTCAGCTAAGAGCATGATGTCATTCAGCTAGCAAGTTCTTTGAGGGACGCATTCTAATTGGCCACCAAATTGCTATAAAAGATTAAGGAGCCCCTCCCTCAGGGGGAGAGAGACCTGGTTAGCTGGAGACAGAGGCTGTACCTTTCAGCGCTGTCTCTCAGTTAGGCTCTTAGGCCTATTGGTCTCCTCCTCTCTTGGCGCTTCGTATCGTTTCTCGATTGCAGTTTTGATATACCGATCTTCTGGCTTACGATTTACCTTTGGCACCGATCATCAACCACCGATCCGGATCATCCCTACTGTTTCGACTTTGGCTTCGCTTACGACTCACCTGGCTTTCGACCTCGGCAATCACCTCAACCATCGGATTGTCCTTTGGGACTGGCGTCACAACTCTGACATCGTTCCATCTCTCCATTTGTTTTCATCAAGTTACAGTTTTGTTCTGTCAGTTGTTTATCCCTTCATAAGCTGTCGACCAGCTCTGGGACTAGCCAGCGGGCAGCCGCCTCTAGCTCCAGCAAGGGCTTGCTGGTGAACCCCGTGAGCCAACAGAACCCTCTGTTTGTTCATTGTTACTGTAACTGAAGATCGTTGCCTACGCCTCAAAAGCGTAAGTCAAAATAAATCCCACTTGTTTAAGAAACCACATGCTTCTGTGCCGCTCAGTACTCCATTGCCAAAAATCCCGCCTGTTCCATGTCCAATAGCCACCACCCAGCCGCCCAACCGTGACACCGTGAGCTTGGTTAACCAACTCCGGGACACACTCCAGTCACCTTTGTGAACATGAATGCTGGTTGCACAGGCAGTGGCCACAATGCCTGCATGTTCTGCAACTCTGCCCTGCCAAACCTGGTGGAGAATGGGCGCTTCACACTGGGGGTACTGGACCTCCAGCTTGGCACTGTGGTGGTCCCACCCCTCCTCATCAGGGTCCCCCCTTACCTTCTCCTCCTCTGGCTCATGCAGCCCTACACCAGCCAGCTCGATGCCTGCCAGGCACACTTCAACCAGTGCCTGGGGTGGATGAACGCCCTGGTGTAGTGTGCCTTCAGCTGCCTTACAGAATGCTGATGCATTTACAGGTAGAAAATTAACTGCTGAGTAGAGCAAATTACTGCACAGTGGGTGTGTCTATATGTGCATTTATGCTGGCTTAAATTTACTGCACAGTAATTTATGGAGCAGTAAGTGGGAATAAGCTGGCATCTACACGTGCAGGCGTTAAAATACATTAACGCTATGTGTGGACTGACTTGGGACTAAAGTTAGTCTGGGGCTATTGCCAGGTCCCAGAGACCCCCACTAAAGTTAGTCCCAAGTCAGTCCCCACACACAGTGTTACTGTGTAGTAAGGCGTATGCATGTGCATTACTGTGCAGTAACTAGCTGGGTGTAAATTTAATACCTGCATGATGCAGGTATCAGATTTACCCTCAAGCTGGCATACATAGCCAAATTTACTGCACAGTATGGGCACGCATGTGTAGGCGCATGCCCATACTGTACAATAATTTTTGGTTATTACACAGTAAAAATGCATATGTAGACACACCCACTAAGGGTCTGCAAATATAGACAGTGACACTACACAGTAATTTGCTCTACTGAGAAGTAAAATGTTTCATGTAAACGAACCCACTTTGTTTTTCTCTAGGTGCTTCAAAACAGATTAATTGAGCACTCACTGAGGTTTCATTGAAGCTTTTGGTACTGGCACCAAACAGAAATAAGATATTAAACTAGACCGACCATTGGCTTGATTCACTGTGGCAACTTCAACAGCTGCTTTCCGTTCTGTCCACTTAAAGAAATCTTAAATAATTAGAGTCTGACACTACACTAACCTACCTAAACCAATGTTCAATCCTATAATAGTTGGTATCGATGCCTTCCTGAGCAAGGCCTGGCCACATGAAAGTTTAGCTCTGTGATCTGCACTCAGTCAGGATATGATCCTGATCTCACTGCATTTAATATGTTTGTTGTTATTAACTTCAGTTGGGGAAGGTGTCACATAAAGTAAGATTTGATTGTGAAGTATATAAATTGTTTCTACAGTTATTTTTTCAAATTTTCCTTGAATTAGCATTTGTCACACAGAAACCCCCATGACCAGTTGTGACAATGTAAATTAAAAAGTAACATTACGCAATCAAAACATAGTAACCAGCCCAGAACAATATAAATCCTACATACCCTGTGCAATCAAACTAAAAATGCCTTATCAAAGTCTGACTCAGTAATGCACACTTAGCCAGATAACAAATGGATTGTTCTTGGAGAAAGGCCCAGCATTGATTTATATCTCACAGCCCAAATAAATATATGAAGCTTGCCAGAGCTGCCGAAGAAAATCCCAACCACCTCATATGGTTTCATTCTATGAAAAATAAGAAAAGAAAGAAAAATGTAAGGGAGAAGGTTTTTTTACACTTTGAATTAACCATTCAGGAAAAGTGTTATTTATTGAACGCCATAGGAGGGAAGTTAATTTTAGAAATTATAAGCATGATAAATTATAAGTAATATTTTTAAGGAACTGAAGGGGTTTGAAAGGAAAATTGTTCCTCTTTTCATTTAACAATAGTTTGGTTTCCTCAATGTTAATTATAGGCTTCCACCTGCAAAGAGCTTATTGTGTAGCTGTCCTTCAATTATATAATTTATTTCACAGCTAAGGAAGAGAGTTTCACAGATTGGTCCCACTAGTGTTGTTTGCTCAGAGTACTCAAAGTGATTCACAAGATAGTATGGACTAGTAACTTCAGCCTACTGGCTCTACAAGAATTATTTGCCTTGGCTGTTTGCTATTCATGCAGTGCTGATAGACTTAAAGCACAGTTTCTCAACCCATGGGTCATGACCCAAAAGTGGGTCACAAGAATATATGACAGGGTCATGAACAAACTTTAAAAATGGATCAACAAACCTTAAAAATAGATTATTCTTTATAAGAGAAAAACTTGGGAAACGATGGAGTTTCCCTTGTGAGCTGGCAGAGTTCCAGCCTACAAGGGGCTGCTTGGGGCCCCCCATGCCCCAACACATTCACCCCCTGCCCCACATACTGGGGGGTTGTGGCCTGGGGGCAGGGGGCAGCAGGTCAGGAGTGAGGGGCACTGGGTCTGGACTGGCCATCAATATTTACAAATGTGTCCTGGTACAAAAATGTTGAAAACCACTGTCCTAAGTAACATGACATTAGGGCTGTGCAAAACTTTGGTTGCTGATTCGATTCAGTGGAGATTCAGCCCAATTCGGCAGCTGAATCTTTGAATCCAAATCAAATAATGAGACCCTTTAATCTCTCTGAATCGAATCGGAACCTTCTGAATTGATTTGGAGAGATTCAACAATTTGGACATAGTTTCATAGTTTCATAGTTTCACAGTTTGTAGGGTCGGAAGGGACCTGAGCAGATCATCTAGTCCGACCCTCTGCCATGGCAGGAAGAGCACTGGGGTCAAATGACCCCAGTAAGGTGGTCATCCAACCTCCTCTTAAAAACCCCCAGGGTGGGAGCCTGCACCACCTCACTTGGAAGCTGGTTCCAGACTCTAGCCGCCCTGACCGTGAAGTAGCGCCTCCTGATGTCCACCTTAATGACACAGCTTTATATGTTTTTTCTATATACCTCAAAGTATCAGGCAGCTTGTGAATGCCAAGATCGTGGGGTGGATGGAGCATTCCACAGGAGTGTGGAGGAGTCCCCAGTGCACTTGGTAGTGGACCCAGAAATAAACCAGTAGCACTTCTGGTCCATTTCCAGGTCTACTGTGGAGTGCATGGGGGACCCTCCCCCCACCCTCTCGGCTCAGCAACTGGTGCCTCTTGGGTCTGGGGGGGCACCCAGGGTCCCCCCACAGGTGATCACTGAGCTGGGGGGGAGGCTGTAGGGGGGTCCCCTGTGCACTCACTGGTGGACCCAGAAGTGATTCCAGTCCATTTCCAGGTCCACCACTGAGCACACGGGGGCTGCCCTGCACTCCTGTGGGACACTCTGTCCACCCCACCATCTCAGCATTCCTGAGCCACACCTGGTACCTTGAGGTATGTAGAAAAAACATTTAAAGCTGTGTCTATAGCGGAATTGCTGATTCTCCAAATCAGCATTGAATCTTCAGATTCGGATTCAGCTGAGTCAAATCGGAACTGAGATCCAAATCAACTAATTGATCACTGTCCCTGATTCAGGCCGAATCCGAATACAAACTGAATATGGCCCATTTTACACACCCCTATTGACAATGTTTCTGCCCCCAGACTGAACATCTTGAACCAAGACACTAAAGAGAAAAAGATGTACTGAACAGTACAACACAGATCTGGTGCTCAGAGTGTGCTTCTAGGAGTTAAGAGAACTGTGTAAACAGCATTGGCCCATGTAGTGGAGCAGTATGGCTTAGACATGCAATGCAGTGGAATGAAAAATGACTTGCCACCCAAGAGGATATATATACTTTATCCAGCTCTGACTTCGACTATTCTGTGTCACTTCCGCTCCTGTCCATTGTCTGATTTATTTAAATGGTAATTTCTTTGGGGGAAGGACTGTTTCTTACTATGTTTGTATAACAAGGCACTTAACTCTTTAGATTCAGGGCATCCCTCAGAAAATGCCACCTCTTAGTTATCTCTTGTTTTGAAAATTGGAAAAATAATAGAGCAATGTTTCTTTTGCAAAGAACTCAGAAAGACTACAATGGGTCAAATGCTTTTAACAAAATAAATTTCTGTTTGAAGTCTTTGGCTTTATCTTGTGAATCATGTTCATAAACCTAACTACTAACATTGCATGGCACCCCACAGCACCCTTGAAAGGATCTCACGGCACCCCATACACTGTGGCTGAGAATTCCTGATTTAGATGTTACTGTTATAAAACTAATAATAATAATAACAAAGATCTATTCAGGTCTCTCCACAGAAACGAATGTTCCTAGATTGTACTGAGTGCCAAAGTCATTCAGACCATGAAAGGTTTCAGGTTATCACATAAACATTTGCTTGGTGCAGCCTGTCAAAAAGCTCTCAGAAGAGCCGGAAACTGTCCTGTAGCTTGGAGAAGATTGGTTGCAAAGGAGACCAGCTGCTAGCCCAACAACTCTGCTCTGGCCACCTAAACTCTAGCAAGCCAACTTGCAGCCCCAAACCCATCTTAGCTGGATCTGCTACTGTGAGAAACTTTAAATTATTGCACGCTGATGTTTTCAATTATTCCTTGGAAAAATATCTAAATATCTAACATTGGCATATAGATTTGTTTAGATCTAGACCTAAGAGCTGGGATGGAAAAGCACATACGCAATGCACACAGTCACATGCGTACATACACACACAAAAATCATGCATATAGCCTCAGACATACATACATATATAAATATGCAAAAGTATGCACACTCAATCAGACATACTCCCATACTGACAAATATATACTGACAGGCATATATAGAAATTAAACATCTTCAGGTGTTTTCTTTAATTCTGTTACCATTAATGCCAGTTTTTCATTGCTCTTAACACACAAGGATGCCTCAGCCTTACATAACCTTGCTGTTGAAGCCTCATGCTCATAAATCTGAATAAGCAGTGGACAGATACAAATCTGGGTAATAGAGTTAAATATTTCCTCTACAGCCAAAATGCAAACCAGATGTTTTCCATCCACCAACATGCCTCCTCCATTAGTCTCACTGCCCATGCCATTACCCCCAGCTCCCCACTAGGTCTTGTTCTCATGGGTGATGAATATGATGCATAGCTATAGCTAGCTCATTGCACCAATTGTATTAATTCAATAGTCTCTTTGTCAAGTGAGTTTTCTGCAGTTCTTTATTCAGCTGGTTTTAAGGACTTATTAAAAGACACAATCACAAACTCAGCTGGGAGACAGTGCTTTGGTAAGAAACCTCAGCTCTACCATTCTGTAACACTTTTTAATTTTAATATGCTGCTAAAATGGTCTTTGCATTGTATCATCTTTAATTAATTCTTTCCACTTTCTGTAAGAAATATAGCATATTACTATCCCTATTGTTCTAGTAGGGAAATTAAGGCAATGTGAAGAGCATTGCCATACTCTATGTCAAATATAAAATCAGTAGTAAAAGCCATACTAGAACTCAGAGGGCATGTCTACACGTTCATTAATGTGTCATAGTTACTGTGCATTAAATTTAGTACTTTTATAATCAAGTACTAAATCAATGCGCAGCAACTGGCATTACTGCACAGTAGCACTGGCACATACCTTTTTAGTGATGCTACTGTGCAGAAGCTTAATAATACTGTGCAGTGGAGTAATTAGCACTGTTTGGGCTGTGACGTGTTACTGAGTAGTATTATTAGGCTACTGTGCAGTTAGCATCCCATGTAGACATGCCCAGAGAGTGTTATCCAGGGCTCCCTTTCTCCAATCATGCTGTCTCATTACTATAAAACACAGGGCCTGATTCACGTTCCAAATAAGGCCCTTTTATATACTCTGGCAGTTTACAAGGGCCACAAAAAGGGTGTAAATCAGTATGTAAATAAGACAAATCAGGATTGCTATATTTTGCACCTTCCATTTGTTGTACAATCATCCGTGAGTCCAACAATGCCCTCATAAGAAATTACTACAGTTATAATTATGTGTGGCTTGTCAACATTAGCGCTGCTGATACAGCTATGTCAAAGATCCTAGTGGAGACACAGTGCAAACTCATAAGTTTTCTCTGCAAGTGGCACAAGCTAAAGCCTTCTTTTGACATAGCTGCATCTGCCCTGAGGCATTTGCCAGTGTGCCTGTATTTTTTGGGAACCACCCTGGCAGTCATGTCAATAAAACTTTGTTGTGTTGACCAGACTGTAGATACCAGAGGCTTCAAACACTTACCCAAGGAAAACAGGAGTGAATTCCAGAAATCAAAGCACATCGCCAGAGTCTGTGAGATCCAGTTTCATACTGTGGCCAACCTTTCCCTTAGGCAATCTGTTGAGTTATATCATAACTGTCTATCTTCTGAGTGGCCAGAGGTTGCAGGCCCCCAGCCACATGCCATAGGAGCCGAACACCTCCCAAGCCACATGCTGTGCCTCATGTGTTCCCCCCCCCACTACATTACCCCAGTGTTCCTGGGTCTCCTGAGCTCCCAGGCCACAGGCTCCCCCAGCTCTGAGGGCTATGGAGGCAGGTAGCAGAAGTGAAGAAGCCTGGAAACTCTGGTGGTGGCAGCATGAAAACAATGAGGGGAGTGGCACCTGGACTGAGAGCCCAGGAGACACAGGTTAACTCCTCAGAAGCT
>NW_017728994.1:35683888-35689261 GCF_001723915.1 Gavialis gangeticus | reverse complement strand
TAGCAGAAGGGAAGAAGCCTGGAAACTCTGGTGGTGGCAGCATGAAAACAATGAGGGGAGTGGCACCTGGACTGAGAGCCCAGGAGACACAGGTTAACTCCTCAGAAGCTACATGTGGTCTGCAGGCCACTAGCTGGACACAGCCCTGAGCTGTATCTATGATAAACCCAACACTGTTTGGCTAAAAAGATAATGTTCAGCTAAACTACAGACTGGCAAAATGCAGTGAAATGTTTTATTTTTTTAATTTAAAATGGCATTTTCTCTCTATCTGGAACATATTAGGGCTATCCACTTTATAATCATATTGCCAAAAAATTGTGCCAAGGCCTTCAGAGCTGTCAGGAATAAACTGTCTTCCTCACGGGTTAAACTTTATTAAGAAGTTGCTTGTAAGTCAGCTGCATGAGGTCATTATTATCCCTTTGGTTCTGCATACTGGATCTCAGCTTGGGTAGCTTGGTATCTCTTCTAATAGCCTTTTGGCATGATTATTATGATAATGTATACAAATACTGCATTAATCTTCAATTAAAAACTGTGATTTTATTGGCAATCAGGTGTCGGGAGCAGCAAACATCACGACAGTCATTTTGCATCAATGGGTCAACATGCAGAATTTTGCAGAAGGCCTGTTTGGGGAATTTCCTGACATCATCAGTTGGTGTAAGAAAATAATATTTTCCAGGTTACAGAGTGCAGTACAACCTGAGTTGATAGTCATTACAGATGGACCCCAGGTACACAGTTCATCCCTCCTCCTGAAACACCACCAACATTTTCTGAGTTATTTGTTGATTTTTGACGTATCTGTTTGGCCACTAGCCATGAAATCCAGGTTAGCAATTCAAGCCAACTCCCTCTGAAGTTCAAAAGACATTTGGATCAATTCCAGATCTTCAGCTATGACATAGCCATAATAGTCCAAGCAATGACTGTGCTAGGAAGCTTGAACTCCCCTTTATTCCAGGTAAGGATTCCTTTTAGGACAGGAGGCAGGAGAGAGAAACTTTTCATTGCCACTGACCAGCTTGGACCTGTCTAACAGAGCTTCAGAGTGGTGTACAGACTTTAGAGGACACAAAGTTAGACTCTGGGAAGGCCCATCCCAGTCTGCACAGATTCAAGTACAGCACCTTTCTCTAGTAATAAATTCAAGAGGAAGAATTTGCTCTACCTGAAAGCTTGTCAAAGTCTATTCCAACCATGCAAAAGATATCACCCATACAAATCCTTGCTTCTTGCAAGAAAATATATTATTATAGAAATCTTCTAAGAATAAAAAATACTAGAATCCAATCCTTGTAATAGGTTCATGAGGTGTAAGCTATTCCCATTTCTCAGTTACTGAATGTTAGATATGTTGGATCATTTTCATGGTGGTGCTCTCCATGTCTAAGAACATTCACCTTCCTTTCTCATACCTTTGTGACAAGGTATTTAACAGAATTTGCAAATTCATTGGACTCTGATAGGGCCACAGAGTGCACACATCTTCTATGGCCTTCAATTTACAACCTCTGGGTTGTCATCTGTGGACCATAGCACCTTTACCACCCCAGCACCCGTAGTCCTTTCCAGAAATGGAAGAAAAGAAACCCAGGTTTGAGCCCAAAAGAATTTCAGCTTAGGAAAATGTAGGACTCCCCTGTGTAATGCACTCAAGTGCAGGAATATAAGGTAGTGGTGAAAAATGAAACACATGCCAGATCAGAAAATGATACATTAAAGCAAAGTGTTTGGGAGTCAAAGGCCCTTTAAATAAATCTAAAATGCATGCATCATTCTAAGCCCTAAATCTGCTGTCGCTAATCCTCACTTTGAAAACAGAAATCTACTTTCTATGAACTCCAGCTGAAGTGAGCTAATGCAATTCTATGTGACTGGTTGAATGGTGAGGTATTGTCTTTGACAATGGAATGTGTCATGTCCATTAGGAGTGTGAGAACGGGACCCTATTCAATTCGGATTTGGATTCAGCCAAAATCAGGGACAGTGATTCGATAAGTTGATTCGGATCACTGTCCCTGATTTGATTCAGCTGAATCTGAAGATTCGATGCTGATTTGGAGAATCAGCTATTCAGAGATAGACACTGCTTTAAATGTTTTTTCTACATACCTTGAGGTAGCAGGCATGGCTCGTGATTCCTGTGATGCTGGGGTGCCCTCCATGTGCTCAGTGGTGAACCCAGAAGTGGACCGGAAATACTTCTGGTCCACTTCCAGGTCTGCAGGGAGCGCGTGCCCCCCCCCATCTCAGTGATTGGCTGCAGGAGGACCCTGGGTGCCCACTCCCACAGACCCCAGACCTAGGAGGCATCAGTCACCAAGCTGGATGGGGGTGGGGGGCCACCACAGTGTGCTCCCCAGCAGACCCAGAAGTGGACCAGAAATACTTATGGTCTACTTCCAGGTCTGCTGCTGAGCATGCTGGGGAGCCCCCCATGCTTCTGTGGGACACTCCATGCGTCCCAGCACCCAGCATTCATGAGCCCCTGCTACCTAGAGGTATGTAGAAAAAACATTTAAAGCTGTTGGCCAAATCTCCAAATCTCTCTGAATTGATTCAGAGGGTTCCGAGTCAATTTGAAGAGATTAAAGGGTCCCCTGATTTGGTTCGGATTTGGAGATTTGGCCACTGAATTGGACTGAATCTCTGCCAAATCGAATCAGGGACCAAAGCTTCACATAGCCCTAATGTCCATCACTATCAGTGTCATAGCTCTGCTACAGCTTAAAATTACCATAGTATTTTAGTATGCACGTGTCATCTTAATACTAACCTGGAATGAACCCACAGCATATATGGTAGTTTCCAGTAGCATGCCACTTTTCCCATTTCCTTTGCCAACAGCATTTTCAGCATTGATACTTGACAACTTCATAGTGTGTTGTGTATGTTTCACCTGCACATAAACCAGTGAGATGATAAGCCTTGCTATCTCCAGTTTGTGGGTAGATGAGAATCAGAAAAACAAATAATTCTGGTTACTGTGGAGATGTTGGTGAGGCAGTATCCTCAGGGTTAGGGTATAGCCTGAAAGTGAAGACCAGAGATAATGGACCCTACTGTAGCCAGTGACTAGCTTAGCCAGACCTCATATCCCCACTCTGGACACAAATGCCTTCACATGGCTTAGAATCTTACTGATTGGCCATGTCTACACATGCATTAATGAGCCATGGTTATGAGGTGCATCTACACTTGATACTAAGTCGCCATAGCAACGTGCTACAGTGACATAGTATCTGCAGGCAAAAAACTATGATGCGCTCCCTCAGTAATAGTGTGTCGCTACAGTGATATAGCAGCTAAAAACAACTGTGCGCTGCGCTCATGGTGCAATACGGGCTGTTACTATGCCATCATTTAGTACTTCCAAAAGGAAGTACTAGATGATGGCACAGTAACAAAGGCACCATAGGGGCATGTGTAGATATGCCCACTGTGCATTAAGTTTAGTATCTGTAATAACAGTTACTAACTAAAAGCACAGTAACTGGCAGTACTGCACAGAAGTACCAGGGCACACCCTTTTTAGTGATGCTAATGTGCAGTAGACTAATTCTACTGAACATTAGCACAATAGCATGGCCTTTGCCATGATGCTCTAATGTATGGTAGAATTAGTCTGTTGACTATTTAACATCTCATTTAACTGTGCCCATCTGGTGCTCATCAGAAAGTCTTTAAAGCCTGTCAGGCTCAGCTAAAGGAGAGGGGTCTGAGAGCCTGACCATGTGTCACCTTCTCATAATGCTAATAAATGGAGCTGGTTGAAAACATCCATTCCTTTCTCCACAAAAATCATGAGATTTTTTACAAAAAATAAATAAATAAATAAACAAAGACAATGACCAGTGTTTTTGCAACTGAGTCTGGGGCTTTCCACTGAAAAATGCAGGAAAAAATACAAAAGGGAAACAAAATGAAGAAAAAGAATGACAAATTATTTTTTGCTTCTTTGTTTATCTGCTTCCTTTTGTCTAGTGAGGGTGGGGCAAGAAGAGAAAGTACCCTGAAAATAAAAAGCAAATCCAAAAAAAAGGGTGATTCAAAACTAAATGAAAACTGTTTAATTTTTAATTTCTTTTCTTGAGGATCTTTGTTGAAATCAAACTTTTGGAATCAGATTTCAAATAAGCTGTGTTTTCAATGGTAAAAAAGGACCAACAGTCAGTTTCCATTCCACTTACTAGGGCGGTCTAAGTGGATTTAGATGCCTAAGTGTGATTCTATTCCACTCTCTTAAAGTCCCCCCCCCCAATCTATTCATACATCTGCTTTTGTAACACACCATTATCTTACCTTTCAGATTCAATCACAGAAAAGCAGCAAGGAGGAGGAGGACCGACCTGCCCTTTGTACTAACATTTTTTCAGGGACTCAAGCAGGTAGAATAGAATCACACCTGAACATAGTAGAATAGAAGCTGGCCCCTCTGTATGAAAATATAGACCAGCTCTACTAATCATTAAGAAAGGAAAACATAAAGTAGATTGTTAAAGCATGAAGACATTTCCAGCATACCTTGAATCTATGATCTGTTCTGTGCTATGTCTGAAATGACACCATGAACAACTAAAATTGCATGGATTTCATAGACATTAGGGCTGGAAGGGATCTTGGAAGATCATTGAGTCCAGCCCCCCTCCTGAAGGGCAGGAAGTCAGCTGGGGTCATAGGATCCCAGCAAGATAAATTAATTGTACCTGACTCTGTAGCTTCCATTAGAGTGGAGGACCTCAGCATGTGATACTTAGGATGGAATTAGAATTGTTCAAATTCTGGCAATGAGATCTTCTGGCTACATAGGTGGCAGAAGTGGGGGGGGGTTGGAAAATGCAGGGAAGCAGATAGGGCTGTAGGGCAGCCCAGCTGCAGGCTGCTGCAGGAGGGGAAGAGGGCTGCATATGCTTGGATACCCTGCATGATCACAGCCAGCCCAGCTGCAGGCAGGTAAGTTTATTTTGGTCTTTCTTTATCATGGCCTGGACTTGGGGGGAGGGACAGATCAAGACCTCCACAGTGCAGGAGAGAGTGGGGTAGGGACAGGTCAGATCATTCACCCCTGCCCTGCTCCCTCCTGCACTGTGGGGATTGTCCCCACAACCCAGCCAGCTGGGTCATGGGACAATTGGAGTCGGAGCCTGGTGGCTCCTTCAGTGGCATTTTAGCAAAACCCCCAGTTTTTCTCTCTTTTTTTTTTTTATTGCATTCACTCCACTTCCCCAACCATTTCTGACTTTTTCTCTCCCTCTCTATTCCCTATAGATAAGTATAAGTAAGCTAAGATGTAGGATAAGCTTTAAACATTTTTATTTTGGTAGCAAATTTTTGGTTTTGGATATCCACTGTTTTATATTGTAT
>NW_017728994.1:35682082-35683474 GCF_001723915.1 Gavialis gangeticus | reverse complement strand
ATATTGTATGGTTTAGGCCTGTGTTTGTAAGTGAACCAAAGTCATGTCAAGTTTCCATCTTATATGTCAAGTCTCCATCTTGTGTCCTCTGCCCGGGCATCCCCTATGTCACAACTGTATGAGTCACGTATCCCTCCCATGTAAATTGGTTCCCTGATGAATGAGTGTGATTGGGAATGATTAAAATACAATGGTAGCAGGCCCCTACTGAATGGCCTGTAATGACTGGGCCATCACCTCACATTGATTCATCCAGGAACCACGGACCTCACCCAGGAACAGAGACAAGACCTGCATTTGAAAGACAAAAGACCCTGCAGAACCAGCAACTCTCACCATTACAGACACGCGAAACCCCCCTCTGGACAACATCTACTGAACAAGGACCCCTTTCCAGCCTGGATGGGTAGATATTACCTGCACACCTCCTCCTACAATTTGGACTCTCTCTGTCTCTCTCTCTCCTCCTGGACTTCAGTGGACTTCAGCCCCTACACCAAGCCTCTCTAACCCCTGCTGCCATTGTGTTTGTGTGTGTGAGTGGGTACAAGGGAACCAATAAGACATTGTGTCACCATCTCCCCTGTTCAATAAAACCACAGTCATTTGCAACCCAGAGTTGGGTCATGTTTTACTAAATCCCAGTCCCTTCCTTATCTTAAATTCCAGCCTCATTCTCTCTCTCTCATCTCAAGTCCCCATCCTCTCTGCTAGTTTTCCGAACTCCTCCCAATTCCATCTCCCCTTTTCTGTCACCTCGCAGCCTCCCATGCTCCTACTGCCTTTTCCCTGTGACTTTCTGCTGCCTTTCTCTGCTTTTCTGCTGCCCTCCTGCCTGCTGCTTTTCCTGTGATTTTCTGCTGTCCATCCCTCTGTTTTCAGGCTTCCCCTGCACCTTCTGTAATCCTCCCTCCACCCTCTACAGCTTCCCAGCTCCTCTTAGCTGTCCTGCAGTTTTCTTCAGCAGCTGGAGCCTTTCTCCAGCTTCCAGCACCTACTGCCACTTCCTGCAACTTCTCTAGCTGCCCCGGAGCCATCCTCTGGCTCCCTACATCCAGAGCCCCTCTTTAACACCCACACTTTCTCTTAGTCCCATTTTTTCCTCTCCCTACCTACCTTTTCAGCTCCCCCATAGCTCTGGCTCCATTCTGTCATTGCTTCCCTGTTCTGCAGGCTTTGGGCATTGTCTTTTAATCAATTAAGATCAACGAACCTAAAGTTACCCTCGAGCCTCAGTTCTTCAGCCCAGGGCCCTGTAGTCTACTGGTTCTAATCCTGGTCCTGGTAACTTTAACCCCCTACACTTCTACTTTCTTACCTTAACCTTTCCCCAGGTATCCCAAATACACCAAGCACATACATACATACACATCACAACACCCAACTTAGGAA
>NW_017728994.1:35678075-35681962 GCF_001723915.1 Gavialis gangeticus | reverse complement strand
TATGGGCTTAAACTGGTGATAGGTGTGCATGAACCTAGATTAGTTATTTTGAAAGTGTGTGTATCTGAGTTGCTAGTGTGTGGGTGTGTGTATATATACATATATATATGGCATTGTGTGCGTGATATATGAATTAGTGATCTGTGTCTAACTTCTGGGGTGTATAGTGTATGTGCTTGAATTGGTCATAGGTATGCATGTACCTAGGCTGGTTTGGATGTGTATGTGCCTGAGCTGGTAGTGTGCATGTGTATGCACCTGATTGATTTGTGTGTTTGTATATGTGCAATTGTGTTACACCCTCCTAACAGCGCAATATTGAAATCCTGACAGTTGGCCCAAACCCACAGGGCAACAGCATGGCACTGGGAAGCCAAGTGGGGGCACATGAGCCCCTGATCTTTGCATGGGGCAAGGGAGGGCAGGAGCTGTGAGCTGGGCTCTGCCTGCTCCCTGCCTCCATGCCTCACTGCTACTGCTGCTTTGAAAGTGTATTTCATATGGCACCACGCCATGCCACTTTCAAAGCAGTGGCAGCAGTGAGACACCGAGGCAGGGATCAGAGGATGAGCCCACCTCACAGCTCTGACCTGCCCTTGCCCCGTGCAAAGATCTGGGGGCATGTGCCCCTGCCCCTTGGTTCCCTGGCACCATGCCAGCTCTGGACAAGTCACCGGGCTCCAGTTGTCCCACAATCAGAGCCCACATGCTCATCCATGGGTGTGGCACAGGGAGCTAAGGAGGAGGGAACTTCCCCCCCTTTGGCTCCCCACAGTATGCACAGTGGCAGGAGCTGCCTTCCCATGCCCCCAGATGAGCTGCCGGGCTCCGATCTCCCCACAACCCAGCCCAGCCGGGCCAGGTCGTGGGGAAATTGGATCCGGGTGGCTCATCCAGAGGCATGGAAAGGCAGCTCCCTTGTGCCATGCCTCTGGAGGAGCTGCAAGGCTGTGTTAGGCTTTTTCTGGTGATGACTTGGGGTGGGCACAGTGGTCCTGGGGGCTCCAGCCCAGTGGTGCAGCCAACGCTGGCCCCGAACCAGCCCCTGGCTCTGGGCACCCCCGGGCAGTGTGGGGCTGGGGTCAATGAAGGGCTGGGAGGTGGCAGTTCACAGTGCCCACCAGTGCCAGGCAACAACTCCAGGCATGGGGGATAGGATGGCTGCAAAGGCACAGCAGGCCCCGGCCCCAATCCCAACTCTGCTCCAATCCCTGCCCCGCCCCATTCCCGTACCCCACAGTCCCTTTCCCCTTCCCCACAGACTTTCTCATGTGCATGTGTACTCAGCCACCCCCCCCCCCAATTTTTCTATCTCTCTTCACCTATATCTGGCTACCATAAGGATGTCTAATGTCTATGGTTGTGTTGTGTGTCATGTATTATAAACATGAATGTTGAATGAATGCTATGGTTATACAAGGAATATAACTAATCCCAGGTCAAGTGTGAAATTAACTAATTAATGATTAAAATAGTTAACTAACTAATGAAAAAAATAAAAAAGTATATAATACCTGCTACTGTTGCTAGTTCTAATGTCAAAGGTATTTTGATAGTAAGGCCTAAACAATTGATTTGTAGGAATTGATTTGTCACAGCCACAGAGCTGTGAAACTTATGCTTCAGTAACAGCAATTGTTCAGGATACAAATGATAACCAACAGATATTAGTTTGTTCTATCTATCTATCTATCTATCTATCTACATGCCATAGTATAGGAGCATCTTCACAGTAGTCATAGTAATATAGGAAGAGTTTTTATTCTTCACTTAGAAAGTATGTCCCTGTTTTCACTTGCTTGTTACTTTGCCAGACTTGAATTGTATAGGCTGAAAAATTCTATGGTGATTGTATGAGATTTCGCCTGAGTTGGTCTTATTCTGTAATAATCATTCAGGCACTTTTCAAATTGAGATGCGGGGGACACCATTGAATGTCTTTGACTATTTTATTGAGGAACTGTCACACTTCCAGGCATCAAAACATGGACTTGAAATTTGGTGACATAGTCAGCATTCTACCCTGGAAATGCACTTTGCATGAACATTATAAATATCTCAGTTTGCACACACTGGGTACATTTCTTGGTTTTTTATCAGGTAAATTCTCCAAAGATTCTGTCTGCCCTGGACATCTGTCAGCCCTTCATAATACTCAACTATGATTGGACTGAACCTGTGTCACTCTTGGGGAGAAGCCAGACTTTCCCTGTAACAACTTTTCCCAGTGATCCCTGCAGATCTTACTGACAGAGGCTGAGCTAGGCCAGGCTCCTGCCTTTCGCAGCTGTGACTCTCTCTCAGTCAGGTTGAGTTAGGATCTTTATTTTTGTATGTGACCAAAATTCAACAGTTTTCAATCATTCTGAATTATCAACTTAAGTTCTAAAATTCTCATGAATGACTCAGTTGTGACCAGACTAAGAACCAATAGCATTCAAAAAGAGAGTCTACCAGTGAGGCACAGGGTACCATGATGATCTATGGACTTTATCCTTGTATTACTTCTGTGTAAGAACAGGGACCCTATTTTTATCTGTGTCAGACTGCAAACTCCATTTTGAATGTCAGTAACTGGGCAGGTAGGCTAAAGTAAGGAGTGCAGGAGGAGGGGGTTGACCAGGGACTCCCGCACCCAGTGCTTTGGCCCCTGCTGGCAGGTGTGTGCCTCTCCTGGGGCCAGAAGGACCAGCACCATGGCCAGAAGGAATACAGGGTACTTACTGGTTGTCATTGCTGAAGGCATGGCTGAAACAGTGGGGTGCTGGCAGGGGCAGAGGCAGGAGCTGGAGCAGCCATAGTGCAGGGAGACAGGGTGGGCAAAGAGGGAGCTTCCACATGCTGTGCCTGCACTGGGCACATAGCTCCTGTGCAGGGAAGGGGCTGGCCAGGGATCAGAGGGAGGCGCTGTGTTTCCAAGATGGCTGCCAAGTGCTGGCAGCCAGGTTTTGGCTTCAAACAAGTGCTGGCAGCTAGGGCCAGAGCCTGGAGCTCTCCCCTCCCCTCCGCCTGCCCCCCCACCCCCAGTGGCCACAGGAGCACATGGCAGGTCTGGAGGGACTTGGCACTACATTTAGTGTCAAGCCCATGCATATGTAAACATCTGCCAAAAATCCCTTACTGCACATTAGCTTAATGCACAGTAAATTTAGTTGCAACTTATTGCAAATGTAGACATTCCCAGTTTATATCAATTTGGGCTTGTGCCCATATTACTCTTTCATTTGAATAGCTCTTCTCTTTTCATAATATTTTTCCTGTAAATGTATTTACAGGAGCCACCATAGCCCCTCTCAATTTTCATCTTACTAAGCTATACAAACCAACTTCTAGTGACCTCTCAGAAGACAAATTCTCCATTCCCTTAACCCAGTAGTTCTTAACTTTTTCAGACTCAAGACACCCTTCAAAATGACAGTTCATAACTTTTACTCATTCCTTGACTACCAAAAAATAATTGAGCCATTCTTCTGTTGCAAAAAATTCAGAAAAAAACACGACAGATATGAATATTTTTGCCACTATGGATTCCTATTTGAAATCTCGTGGTATCACTTGGGAACCAGGAGCAATGGGGAGAGGAGGGATCCAGGCATACATGTCTCCCGCATGCATGTGTTCCCCCTTACCAAACCCAAGGCAGAGGCAGACGCAGCAGCAGTGGAGCCAGCAGCTGGGGCAGCAGCAGCTGATCCCCCTAAGGTAAGTGGGCAGAGGGACCGGACGCAGCTGAACCAGATCCAGAGGGGAAGCCCCCCGGATCCCTCTTAGCTGAGCTGGTAGGGAGCCGTGCTGCGCAAACAGAGTGCACAAACAGGCGTGCTCTGTAAGAGCTCACCGGTGTTTGCGTCGGCATTTGCGCCGGTGGGTGAACAGGAAGGGCCAGG
>NW_017728994.1:35672573-35673075 GCF_001723915.1 Gavialis gangeticus | reverse complement strand
TGCTGCGCAAACAGAGTGCACAAACAGGCGTGCTCTGTAAGAGCTCACCGGTGTTTGCGTCGGCATTTGCGCCGGTGGGTGAACAGGAAGGGCCAGGAGGGAGACTCCTACCAGGGCAGGGCGAAGGCACTGCACCAAGCTAAAAACAAGCAGCAACTCCTATGATGGTGTTGATGTGGAGTGCTGCCAGGGCCCCTGCCCGGGGGGAGCAGCCTACCTGTGGCTTGTCTGAGGCCTCCACCAAGACAGAGCCCATGGGGGAGCTGGAGTCCCCCCACTACCTGGCCTGCGGGGGTTGCCCAGCAAGGCCCAGGGGGCAGGGATTGGGGACTCCCACACCTGTCCTGCAGGTGCCCGCCTTAGAGCCCTGGAGGTGCAAGTGAGGAAGCTCCAGGAGGAGGTTAGCAGGCTAAGGCGAATCAGGGAGGTGGAGGAAGAAATTGACAGCTATTTCCTTTTTCTGCAGGGCCACACACCCAAGGAAGAAGCACCTTGGGAAGTG
>NW_017728994.1:35666531-35672562 GCF_001723915.1 Gavialis gangeticus | reverse complement strand
GTCCCTTCCGACCCTACTAACTATGAAACTATGAAACTACCTTGTAAATCCTGTGTAAGTGTTTGCACACCTACTGATATTTATTTCACAAGGCACCTTTTAAAAGGATCCAGTCTCTTTGGGCACAAGCCACTTAGCTCTGTCTCTGTCCTTTTCAGGCACTGGGCCCCCTGGCCCTGTCTGACCTTGGCCTACATTAAATTTCCTCTTCTCTCTCTCAATTGAAATGAAGCCCCACCCTGGCTCAGGCACAATAGGCTGCCCCAGGCCCAGCCCTTTCTGGCTTTGTGGCTTTCTCGGCCACCTGCAGGCATTTCTTATCTGTGCCTGATGTCTGGTCTCCTTGGTAGTTTACAGCTACGGCTCTAGCAGCACCCTTGTGGCCCATAGCAGGTCTGTGCCCTATTACACTATTGCAGGGCAAGTAGCTCTGTAATAGGTACTCATAGTCTTTTAACTTATTCCTGTAATGTGCAGCACTCTACCTAGGTAGCAGTGTTTCCTTGCTGCTTACCCTATTGGAGTCAGCCCCTATTCAGCTGCCTGGGCTCTATCTGCTGTATTTTTCTCCCTAAAGTAACAGGAGCTCTAGGCTCCCTGGAAAAGGTAAATACAAGCCTTATATTTATATTGATCTAGCCACGGTTAGGTTGAACTAAATTCCTAGCATGCAGGCATTCACAGGGCTTAAATTGCCCTAAAATGATGTACCTAATATTAGTACATCTCAGGAAGCTAACTAACTTTAAATTGGCCTGGCTTAATCCAGTCTGCAAAGGATTAATTCAGCCTAACAAACACATTCACAGCACAGACCCAGGGCTTGGAAAGTCCAGTCACTCAACCCAACCCTGGGGCTGTGCTGCTATAACTCCCTTCAACTACACCCCAGGACCTATTAGTCTACATGTGACAGAACCCAACTCAATTATGATTGGACTGAACCTGTGTCACTCTTGGGGAGAAGCAGGTTCTCTCAGGTTTAAGCAACTTAGAGCAAGCCACATAACCTATGTCAGGTGATTTGAATGCTTGTATATACCCATAATCACTGAGCCTATTCCAACTTCACAGTGATGCTATCACAGGCCTATTTATTTAAGCATAGCAGTAGACTAACAAAAATATTCACACTGGGCTCTTAGGCCTCCTCTACATATTACAGGTATTGCACAACTGACAGGGCTTCCAGCTACAGGGGTGCACCATACCAGGTATGAAAACCCCAGGCCTGGGGAATCAAGGCAGCTGCAATCCCCAGGGCTCAGGGATGTGTGAAACACTGAACTTATCTTATGGTGAGATGGGATCTAATGTGTGATCCCACAATCATGCCTCATTGCAAGAGGCACGATTATGTGGATTTACATTAGATCCCATCACGCCTTTACCTACACATGTAGAGGGTACTTTAGGTACTTCTCAGGTACCTTTTCCTAACCTTAGGTCTAACTCAGGTAAGGTTGCATATTTTTACTAAAATATACATGGCCTGATTTTCCTCTTAGCTCTGCCTGTATAAATAGGAATCAATTCCACTGAAGTCAGTGATGTGCAAGGAGAAGAGAATAAGGCCTTTCAGTCTCACCATGTGCCCCTTTTACACAATGAAAAGAAAGACCCTCCCCCATCAATAGTATGCTTGGTTCATACAGACTAACAGCACTATTATGGAGTCCTGCCTGAATGATCATCATTCACAATCAGAAATCTTTCCTGATGTTCATAAGAAGCTGTCCCCCCACACTTATTTCCACATTGAAAAGACCCATCCGTATTGGAGATTACTGTACATTTTGCTTTGACATGTGAACTTTCTCTGAAGTTATTTTTCATCAGGTTTTCACAGAATCCATCAACCCTCCACCCCCCTTGGTCAGTCCTGTGAGGCATCCCGAGATGTTCAGTCCTCCCAGCTGGATGGCTAAAACTTCAAACTGTTTCCTGACCCATTTAGCTTCAATAATACCTGCTTTATTATTCAAAAAAAGCAAGCAGTTCTCCAGGCTGACAGCCCAGGCAGCAGATCTCAGTATTCAGAACCCACACACTATGTTATATGTTTTGTTTCTGTAAACATCACTGGATTTTGCTCCTTACTGTCTCCTGGATTAATGACCAGTGCCCCTACCCCTCAGATGTCCCCCTTAGCTTTCCCCTGGAAAAACACAGCAGCCATGTAGACTTATTGCTGCCTCTTTTTGAATCCCAAGCGGCTTTGGATGTTGACCTTTCCATCACTGCATGATTTTTTTTAAACAGTTAGCAAGAGTTCAACTGTTTTTTGTGGGTTTTTTCCAGGTTGTCAGCCTTGAAAAATAAAGGCGAGTCTGACAGTTCCTTGGTTCCTGAGCTGCTTATTGGCATCTGTAGTAAACAAGGAAAATATCATAAATACTAATTAATTCTAATGATAAAGAGTTCCAGAGTGAGGAATTGCTTCCAGATTGCATGGTTTCAGGGCAGTGTCATAGACACAGGGTGCATCAGTTCATGTGGAATGCAAAAGGCATTTTCCTTGCTGAAGCAAGAGAGTCTTTCCAACAGTCTACATTGCGACTTGTGTTTCATCCCCAGCAGATGAACCCTGTAGCAGGTAGTTACAGTATCATCCTCTAACCATGAAGACAGAGAACTTCTGAAATTCTAGTTTTTCCCTAATAATAACTGCACATTCTTGCTACACAAATAACCAAAGCTCCAACTCCAATGATAACCCATGGACTTCTATATGCTAGTAGTGCATTGTGGGAAAAGTGCATCCTTTTATCACTGAGAGTTGTTGCCAAATGCCATTCAATTAACTTAATTTCCCTTTGTTCTCATTTTATGAAACAACAAAAATATTAGTTCATTCTCTACCTTTTCTGTCTAATCCATGAATTGTAAACTACCATTTCTTATTCATCTCCAATCAAAGGTTAACAGTTCCACCCTTATTAATCTGGGTTGGAATTGGGCCTCTGTATTCCGTGATTTTAAAAAATTCACAAACACTTTAAATATGATTATGAATATTTTAAAGAAAAGCCTCATGATAGCATCTCCAGTATGGATTTAGTTTTTTCATATTATCATTGTTATTATACTCATAGACTAGCATAAGTCTGTTGTCAATCTGATAAATAGCATTTTTGCTTCTATTAAAAGGAATTCTGGTACATTACTAATTTATTTGTTATATGCCTTTAAAGCCCCCCTACACATACAAATGTGAGTGCATATATATACACACATGCACAAAAAAACCATTGGCTTGTATTTTATATTTGGAAGGTATTTGGGTTTGCAATTCACTAAACATTTTTCATTTTTAATAGTACTAATCCCATTTTTGCAATATCAACTATGAACATCCTATGCTTTCCATAGAAAAGCCATTGTAATTCAAGCCAGCATCTTTCAAATATGCTTGGGCTGTATCAGCTTTTATGCCTAAGGGAAATGGCACTGAGTCTGATTTTACACTCTCGGAGGAGTTGGAGCAACTAAAGTGTAATTCACATGGATGTTGTTCCTTTCCACATTTTAATGTTCAGTCATTGTTTAAAGAGCTATTTATTCTGCCAATTTGCAGTCTAACTGTTAAAGAATGCAGCTGCTACTTAAGAAAACAAGTTAAGCCATTTAAAACTTTCAAATGAAGCTAAATACATGCCTAAGTCATGGGGCTACACTAAATGGAAAATTGGTCTCATCCATGAGAATTATTCTATGCTTCCTTTTCTCAAGAGACTTGAGGATTTTGAAGAACCTCTGTCTTCTTCTGCCCCTATTTTTTTCTCTTCCATTCTAAAATAAAGCTTGTACATTCCCTCTATCTCTTTCCCATCCCGCCACCCCTCACTGCCCTCTTCCTTCCCCACACACAACCTTCTTTTCATTATAGAGGCTAAGATTTTTATAAGACCATTTGGGAAGTAGGGGACCAACTCTCATTCAGTTTCAATGAGCTGCAGGCAGTGACCTCCTTTAATTTTCTTAAAATTTCCTGCCTCTCTCCTCTCTCTTCTTTCTAACACTGAAAAACATACTGCTCTGGACACACTAGGCATGTCTACCTGAGATGGTTTACTGAGCAGTAGAGTAAATTAGTGCCCAGTAAATGTCACAGTCTACACATGCAGACATTTCCTGCACAGTAAATTGCTCTAATTGCAAGTTAATTTGCTACCTGTAAATGCAAGTAGCTAATTAACGCCCAAGTAGATACCACATGGTAACGTGTAATCACTGGCTGGGAGCAAATGTGTAGAAGCTCCCCCACCAACAACCCTGTGCCCCTGTTGGGCAGGACCCTCTTGCCCCTCAAGCCCAGGAGCCCTGGGCTTGGCAGCAGCACAGGAGACAGGCTGGGTTGCAGGGAGAGAAGTGGGGGGGAATGGCTCTGGAGCCATGGCAAAGGTGCTGCCAGAAACTAGGCCTGTCCCAGGCAGGGAAGGAGGCAGGGGAAGCAGTCCACCTGTTGTCAGCAGCCAGCAGTCCAACTGCCCCTGCAGAGTAAGCAGAGACAAGGGGCTCAGATGGGGGCTGCCTGTGCCAGGGCCTACCTGACCAATTTATGGGCCCTTGTGCCTGCATTATGCCCAGTCTGAGGCTGGGAAGCACATAGACCCCTGGTATTGAGCACCTTGCCTCAGAAATGTTGCAAACTCTCACAAACAAGCTCTTTCTCCTTGCTCTGTAGGACCTGCATCTGCAGGTGGAGGAGAGACATCAGTTGATTGCCAGGATGCACCATCAGTCTTGGCTGGGGCCCTGCATACGTGCTGGCTGTGGCAGCACAGGACCCAGGACTAGACCTGCCTGCTAAACCAGCAGGTTATGGTGGCCAAGGAGTAGCTGGCAGACTCACAGGCTTGGAGCGTGGAGGATGTTGCCTGCAAGTGGGAGAGGTACTGGCTGGACCAAGAGTTCCAGGACTGGCTCCTGGCCCTGGAGGAGAGGCACCTGGAGACCCAGGAGCAGCAAGTTACCCTGGTGGGCATGGCAGTGAATGCCATAAAACAGTACCATCAGGTGCTGGATACCATTGCAGTTTGGTCTGGCTCTGGTGTGAGACGCGGAAGGAAGCCCATCGTGCCCCCATGAGCCCCAGATCCCCAGCACCCCCAGTGGGACACCCAACAGACCCCAGCCCTGACTCCCAGTGCAACTGGTGGGTGGGAGAGAGTAAGCTGCAGGAGATTGTCAGCTCCAAGGAGGGTCACTTCCCCCACCCTGGCTCCTACTTGGCCCAGCCCTCAAGAAAGCCACACAACCAGTGTTGCCTGGCACGTGAAAGAGGGGAGCAGGGGGGCACTTACCTGCCCCCTTTTCCAGTGGGGCAGCAACCCCCAGCCCCTGAAAGTGGTGGAGCACCAGCAGTGGGCCCACTGTGCACGCGCAGAATTTAAAAGGGCCTGCCAATGGTGGAAACTGCAATTTGGTTTGGCTCTAGTGCAAGACACATGGGCAGAAGCCTCTTGCATCTCTGTGATCCCCAGGACCCACATTGGGACAACCAGTGGACCCCAATCCGGACCCCCAGCATAGTCGGGAGGTAGGTGGGGCCCACAGTGGGTGGGAGATAGTTAGCTGCCAGAGGCAGCTGAGAGGAGCCGAGGAGGGTCACATCCCCACTCAGCTCCTACTTGGCCCAGCCCCCCAGGGAGCCATGCAACTGCAGCCTTGTGAACAGAGCACACAAATAGGCATGCTCTGGGCCCAGTGTGTGAGTTAGCACAGGAGGGAACACAGGAGGGAACACAGGAGGGGCACAAGGCTCTAGGCAGCAAGCCTGAAGAGAAGGGTTGGCACAGCCCAGACTACTACCTGTACCCCTGTACCATGGTGGTGATGCACTACATCCTGAAGATCCCCTCTGTGGCTGTCTCCCCCCTACCCCCAGTACCTCTGAGGCCTCCACCCAGATGGAATCCATGGTTCTGGCCTCCACTTGGATTAGGCCCCTGGCTCTCAGCTGTGGGGGCTGCCTGGCACCTCTGCAAGCACATGAGATCAGGAGCAATGACACCTCCCCTTGTGAGGT
>NW_017728994.1:35648744-35661531 GCF_001723915.1 Gavialis gangeticus | reverse complement strand
TCCCCTGTACCATGGTGGTGATGCACTACATCCTGAAGATCCCCTCTGTGGCTGTCTCCCCCCTACCCCCAGTACCTCTGAGGCCTCCACCCAGATGGAATCCATGGTTCTGGCCTCCACTTGGATTAGGCCCCTGGCTCTCAGCTGTGGGGGCTGCCTGGCACCTCTGCAAGCACATGAGATCAGGAGCAATGACACCTCCCCTTGTGAGGTTTGCTCTGCATTGGAGTTTCTGGAGTACCAGATAGGGGAGCTCCAAGCCATGGTGCAGAGGCTGCCTGCCATCAGGGATGGCAGAGGAAATCAACACTTACTGCCAGGCTCTTCATCTGAAGAAAGAACAGGGAAGAGCAAGATTGGCTGGCAGGACAAGGGTGGACAAGAAGAGCTCCCATAATGTCCAGCCAGGGGTTGCTTGGATGAAGGTTGTCTCCAGTCCCAAGGCATGCTGCACCAGAGTCACCACTCCCTGGATCTTTACAACAGGTACAAACACTTCGCAGCACCAGTAGAGCCAGCAGAGCCACCAGCTCCTGCACCTGAGAAAGAAAGGCAATCAGCAGCCACCCCTAAGAGGAAACACATAGTGGTCATTGTGGGAGACTCCCTCTTAAGGGAGACAGAAGGAGCGATCTGCTACCCCAGCCCCTTAGCCCATGAGGTCTGGTGCTCCCAAGGGCCCATATCCAGGATGTAACTGATAGGATGCTGAAACTTATCTGACCCTCAGACCACTACCCTATGTTCTTTATCCATGTGGGCATGAATGACAGCTTGGAGCAATCTCAGCCAGGTCATGAATGACTACAGGGCTCTCGGACAGGGTGTCAGAAGGTTGGGGGTGCATAGGTTATCACTGGAGTTGGAGCTTTTCAGGAGTCAAAAAATGACTGGATGGTTATTTGGGTAGCATGAATGTGCAGAGTTATTATTAGGGAAAAACCAGAATTTCAGAAGTTCTCTGTCTTCAAGGTTAGAGGATGATATTGTAACTACCTGCTACAGGGTTTTGTTGTGGTTTTTCCTTAAACTTCTCGTTATGGGTCACAGGCATAGGAGGGAAAGAAGAATTGTAGAAGTTAACAGAAGACTGTGGCACTGGTGCCATCATGAAGGCTGAGGCACTGGTGCCATCGTGAAGGCTTTGGCTTCTATAGCCACAGACCACACTTAAAAGAGAGAGTGAGCAATTTGTTAGGAAGAGACAGCCTCCACCTCACTCAAATGGGGAAGAAGCTCTTCTCAGCCAGAAGGGCTGACCTGCTTGACTGGGCTTTAAACTAAGTTTGCTGGGGATGGGTGGATAACCACTGGTGCAAGCCCACCAAGTGTCAACCACTAAATCAGAAGGTCAGGCTGCACAAGGAAACTCACTCCTACCCTGCCCAGGGACAGGGCTTTTCTAGCAGTCCAGGAAAGCATAAGGCCTTTGATGGCAGGCTCACTTGCCTATACAGAAATGCCAGGAGCTAGGGCAACAAACAGAAAGAACTGACCCTTCTGCTAAACAGAAATGACTTTGATCTCATAGGGATAACAGAGACCGAGTGGGACTCAACCTATGACTGGACCACAGGCATAGATGGCTATACCTTGTACAGGAGAGATTGTGTTGCAAGAAAATGCAGGGGTGTAGCTCTCTATGTGCAGGAACACATCCCTACAGGCAGAGATTGGCAACCAAGAAGGGAGACTTGAGACCCTCAGGGTTAGAATATGTGGGGAACATGGTGAAGGGGATATAATGGTAGGAATCTTCTACAGACCTCCTAATCAGGATCAAGAACTTGATCATGAATTCACTGTGAAACTGGCTGAGGATGCACACTCTTGGTTCATGGTTGTCATGGGTGACTTCAACTACCCTGACATCTCATGGGAATAGCATTTAGCCAAATCCAATCAGTCACAATGCTTCCTCACATGCATTGATGATCTCTATTTGTGTCAAGAAGTCTATGGGCTGACAAGAGGCAAGGCACTGCTGGACTTTGTACTGGCCAAAGAGGACTATGGCAGGGCGCAAACTCGAGGCCAGATCACAAGTTGGCCCATCCACCTGCCTAGGGCAGCCTGCCCTGACTCATCTGCCATGACTTGAATGTTAATATGATATAGTATTCATGAGGCTGCCCTTACATTACCCCAATGCCAGGGGGTGCTATCCATGGCTTTGTACCTC
Source organism: Gavialis gangeticus (assembly GCF_001723915.1). Taxonomy (NCBI): domain Eukaryota; kingdom Metazoa; phylum Chordata; order Crocodylia; family Gavialidae; genus Gavialis; species Gavialis gangeticus. The sequence goes on along the minus strand of NW_017728994.1, from coordinate 35,659,349 downwards.
CTCTACACTGTGGCCCATTCCTCACAGATAGCATCCAAGATGTAATCAGAGTTCTTCATTGCTCCGGATCAAAGATGGGCCAAACAGCCACAGTTAGGCTTCTTTCATTCTACCCAGTTATAAGCCACATGCATACAGCCCCCCTCTCATAGGGGCCTCTTCCACTCCCCCTGTTCTCACCAAGGTCTTTCTTTCATACCGCCCCTCTTGGGCCACACACATCCCATCCTTGCTCCCTGAGCGACCCTGTAGGGCCATCAAGCTTGATTCTTTCCTCTCTTTGGCTATCAGGTGCACAGCTTTTTGGGCCTCTCTCATGCCCTCATCTGCATGATTGCCAGGCAGTTCGCAGAACTGAGTTTGGCTTTGCCCCATGCCCCTCTCTGGGCCACTTCTCTGCCCCTCTCTTTGGGGTTCCTCACCACCCCCTCTCTGGGACTCCCCACTCCCCTCACTGGGGCTCCCCACCATCCCCTCACTGGGGCTGGGGCTTCCTGGGATTCTCCATCCCCACCACCCCCATAGGTTCAGATGCCTGCCTAGATGTGCCTGGCCCACCACCGCTCTAGATAAAAACTCACCAGATGGTGGAGGCTGGGGTTTAGAGACTCCTACCCACCTTTCACTGAGTGATTCCTCAGCCCTGGCATTTAAGCAGTACTGCCCTGCCAACGGCAGTCCCACCAGGCCTCCTCATCCCAGTAGGGTACAGTTTCAAGTCATGTCCAGGACCACTGAGGCTTTCTCCATCCCCATACCTTCACCCTTACCTCCAAGATGTTCCTGAGCCATAGCTCAACTGGATGATGTTTCTCTCTTGGCCACTAGCAGCAAACTGCTGCCTCACCCTATATAAACTGGGTTTCAAAATGGCCATCTCCTGGATGTTTGCCTCCAGCCCTTAAAGTGGCAAGCACCCAAAGGTGTACTACCACAGGGACCCTCCAGTGAGTGACCTGAGAATCGAAGGGAAGCTGGGATTCAGTGACCATGAGTTGATCACTTTCTCTATCCACTGCAAAGCTTGCAAGTCAGGCAGCAATGTGTAAGTCCTGGACTTTAGGAAAGCCAACTTTCACAAGCTTAGGAGGCTAATTGTTGAGGCCCTGAGAGGCCATAATGTGACAGGGAGGAGAGTCCATGATGAGCAGTTGCTCCTCAAGGATGCGATCTTTGAAGCACAAGGGAAGTTCATTCCAGCCAGTAGAAAAAGTAACAAAAGAACTGGGCAACCCCCTTGGCTCAATAGGGAACTCATGAACCTCCTGTGTCTAAAAAGAGAAGCTTATAAAGGATGAAAGCCAGGAAACACCACCAAGGAGGAGTATTCAGCACTGGCCCACACCTGTAGGGAATGAACCAGAAAAGCCAAGACTGAAACTGAGCTCAGACTGGCTACACAATTCAAAGACAATGTGGTGCCTATCTTCAAGAAAGGGAGGAAGGAAGATCCAGGGAACTACATGCCAGTCAGTTTGACCTCATTCCCAGGAATGATCCTGGAAAAAATCATCAAGGAAACTATTAACAGCAGGCTAACACAAGGCAACACTCTGAGAGATAGCCAACATGGCTTTGTTGTGGATAGGTCTTGCCTGACCAATCTCATTTCCTTCTATGACCAGGTGATGCATCATCTGGACAAAGGAGAAAAGATTAGTATCATATATTTGGACTTTAAGAAAGCCTTTGACCTGGTGTCCCATGATGTCCTCATGGTAAAATTGGGGAACTGTGGCCTCAACAACCTTATTGTCTGATGGCTAGGGAACTTGCTCTGTGGATGGACCCAGAGACTGATAGTTGATGGAACCAAATCAATATGGTGCATGATGACCAGTGGTGTCCCCCAGGGCTCCATTCTCAGACCTGTACTCTTCAATGTATTTATAAATTATCTGGACTTTGGTGTCATAAGCAAACTGGCTAAGTTCTCTGACCACACCAAACAATGGGGAAGTGTGGTCACCCTAGAGGATAGGCTGTCAATCCAGGCTGACCTTGACAGGCTTACAAGGTGGGTGGATCAAAACCTGATGGCATTTAATACGGAGAAATGCAAGGTGCTGTACCTCAGGAGAAAAAACCCAAATCTCTCTTATAGGCTTTGCAATGCTATGCTTTCTAGCACCATGACTGAAAGAGATTTGGGGATCATGATTGACCACAGGATGAACATGAGCCGCCAATGTGACACCGCAACCAGCAAAGCAAACAAAATTCTACTGATGCATCTCAAACAAGACCCAGGAAGTCATCTTCCCACTTTACTCGGCCTTGGTGAGGCCACAGCTGGAATACTGTATCCAATTCTGGGCTCCACAATATGGAAAGGATGTGGAGAAGCTTGAGAGGGTCCTAAGTAGTGCCACACACATGATTAGAGGACAAGAGAACATGCCTTATGAGGAGAGGCTAAGAGCCATGAGACACTTCAGCCTGGAAAAGCATAGGCTCAAGGATGACTTGCTGGCAACCTATAACTAAATAAAGGGTGTGCATCAGGAACTTGGAGAATGTCTGTTCACCAGGGCACCCGAAGGGAAGACCAGGTCCAATGGTCACAAACTCCTGGGAGACCGGTTTAGGCTGGACATCAGGAAAAACTTCTTTACTGTCCAAGTCCCCAGGGCCTGGGATAGACTCTCCCCAGAGGTGGTGCAAGCACCTACTCTGGACACTTTCAGAAAACACTTGGATGCCTACCTTGGTGGGATCATTTGACCCCAGCTGACTTCCTGCCCCTTGGGCAGGGGGCTGGCCCCGATGATCTTGTGAGGTCCCTTCCAGCCCTAATGTCTATGAAATCGATGAAAACCTAGTCTTGGCAGTTGCCTTCATGTTTCCCATGCCCTTCTCCCAGCCACATCCCTGCCTGCTGGGACCTCCACCAGCCAGCCTCGCTTCCTGGGCCCAGCCCCACCACTCACCCTGGCTCCACATGGCCCTGGAACAGGAGCTGCCTGCAGTGGGGCCAGGGCTACATGAGGGCCCTCCTAACCCAGCATGTTAGCTGTAGTGGGGGAAACCCCCATGCTGGCTGAGCTGCAGCTGCTGTCACATCTGGGTGAGCCCCTAGTCTGCTGGCCTTGTCATGGCATGTGTACCCATGAGAGTGCAGCCAGAGGCCAGACTATTGGGCACCTATCCCCGAGCTCTGCTCCTTAGGCACCCCACCCCTGCCCCCACCCCAGGAGAGCACACACAGCACTGTACAGGGTCTGTATAGGGAAGAGGGTGCTTTATTGGTGATGGAGGGGCCCTGTGGGGAGAGGGAACAGGGTCTTGTATGGGGTAGGGTGGGGAGGAGAGGGTCTGGAGGGGGATAAAGTGCTTTTCTGAAAACTATCTGCTGTGAGCGTGGAGCATGGGGGTGAACTGTGGGGCTGGGATCCATTGATGGCTGTCCAGGTGGGTTACACCAGGGAGTGCAGGAGGAGGTGGTTAGCCAGGGCCTCTTCCAGCTAGTGCCCTGGCCCCCACTGGTGAGTGAGCGGCTTACCCAAGGCCTTGGCAGGAGGAGCCTGTTGCTGTCACTGCTGTCACTGCTGCCACTGTTGGCACATCTGGTCCTCCACCCACTGTGCCTCTTCTACCCAGGCCTCACAAAACAGCTCCAGTTGGGCCTCACAGATATTATTCAGCACACAGGCTGTGACGATGACCCACGGAATGTTGACCTTGGCAACATCAAGGTGGGCAGTGATAGTGTGCCAGCATCCCTTCAGGTAGCCAAAGGTGGACTCCACCAGCATGCAGGTCCAGCCCAAGCACCAGTTGAAGTGTGCTTGGTGTGGGTCCAGCTAGCTAGTGTAGGGCTGTATGAGGAGGAGTAGATAGGTAGGGTCCCTAATGAGAAAGGGCAGGACTGCTGGAGGTTTGCCATCCCTGGTGTGAAGCTCCCACTTTCCACCCAGGTTAGCAGGGTAGAGCTGTGGGATATGCAGGCATTGTGGACACTGGCCACCCACCCAGCACTCATGTTGGTGAAGGCACCACGGTTGTCAGTGATGACCTGGAGCATGACTGAGTGGAAGCCCCACTCTGTAGTAGGGGTAGTCACTGTGGGGTAGGCAGATGATGGGCATCCAGCTCCCTGGTGCAAGGGGGAAGCCTAGAGTTTGGAATCCTGCCACCACTTCCAGGGGGTCATGCATGTCCTGGAGGGCACACCTCTAGGATGACCTTCTCGGAAGTTGCCTTGCCTATGCTGAGGAGGTGGCAGTGGAGGCTGGCAGGCACAGCCAGGTTGATCAGGGCAACAGTTAGCTGGGTGTCTGCAGGGAGGGTTGGCCTCATGGTGGTGGCCTACTGTTTTAGATGTGGGCAGAGCTGTTTGGGGAGATCCTGGAAGGTGTCCCAGGTCATTTGAAACAACTCCAGCCACTGCTCAACATCCCACGTAGTCTGGACGATGTCCAGCCACCAGTTCTGACTGGCTGGATGGGCCCACAGGCAGCGGAGCTGGAGGTCTGGGAGCATGTGGACAGCACCAGTGGTGGCATCCAAGTGCACCCTCTCAGCATCTCTGCTGGGATCCATGCAGCAGCATGAAGTCTGAGCAGCAGTAACACAGTGGTAGAAAGCCTGGCACACCACAGTAAGTCAGGCTATGTGACCGGCACCATGTGTGGGGGCCGTCAGGGCCGAGACTGACCTGGACCAGGTGGTGGTCACAGTTGTGGACCAGCATGGCAAGCAGGGTGTCCAGCAGGAACCCAGGATACTAGATGCTGCAGCCAGGGCCTGGGGGTTGGAGCAGCCATGGTGCAGTAGGCATAGGCTCTGGTGACAGAGCCACTGTGTGCTGCCACTGCAGTGCCAGGAAGGCAGTTGGTCAGGGAGCAGGGAGTGCGGCTGCCTTTCAAAGATGGCTGCTGGCCACAGACAGCTGCAGCTGGAGCCTCCAGCTCCCCCTGGTTGCTGCAGAGGGCTGGTGCAGGGCTGCATGGCGGGGGGGATCAGACTGCTACGAGGAGCAGCACATCTACTCCAAAAAACCCACATGTGTAAATGCTTGCCCAGGGTGGGTTTACTCCACAGTAAATTACTCTGGAGTAAACCTATCCCACAGCATTTGTGTGTAGGCGCCCACCATGTAAGATGTTCAAAAATGTTAAAGGAGCAGATTTTCAAAGGTATTTCAGAATCTAAAAATACAGATAAGCCAGGGGTTGGCAAGCTACAGTTGATGGACCAGAATTGACCCATGGAGCTGTGATTTTTGCAACTTTTAGCAGAGGGCATAGAGAGGTGAAGAAGGGGTTCTTCTTGTGATGCACCATAGTCAGCTACCTGGGTCTCCAGCAGAGCAGGAGCTGCTCCTGAATCCTGCCACACTCAAGCAGCAGGGCCTCAGGCAAAGCGGGGTGTTCACTATGCCACACTGCTGTTGAGCTAGGGCAGAAGTGTTGGTGGCAGCTGGATCCTAATGATCATCTGTCTCTAACCTGAGCTGGGTCATTCAGGCCTCCCAGTGTCCCCCAAGCCCTGCAGTACAGGCAGGGTGCAGCGAACAGCCCCAACCCCCTGCTCACCAGCAAGGAAGAAGCTGGTGCTGAGCACAGGAAAAAGTGGCCCCTCACCCACCCCATGGCTGGTGCTCCCTGCTGCACGCACTTGCAGCCAATGCAGAGCTGTCTGGAGCAGGCACAGGCAGCCCCACATGGGCTGCAAGTGGCTATAGTGCAGGGCACTGGCCACGGGGTGAGTGAAGGGCCAATTTTCACCACGCTTAGTACCAGCTTGTAACCCACCCTGCTGCCAGCCTGGGCCCCATGCTGGCTTTTGGCTCGCCCACCAGCGGCAGCAGCTGCAGCCCCCCACTTGCTGCACTGGGCAGTGTTGGCTGCTGCTGCCCACTCAGAGCTCATGCGTTGGGCAGCCCAGAGGCAGCAGTGGCAAACACTGCCCGGCACAGCAAGTGGGGGGCCGCAGCTGCTGTCGCCATGCGCAGCCCTGACAGACAAACCCGAAGCTGGTGCAGGGCCCTGGCTGGCAGAGGAGCCAGGTTACAAGGTGGTACTGAGCGTGGAGGGAGCAGGCGGAGGAGAAGAACGGCTCCTCCCCACCCCATGCCCAGCACTCCGTGTTGCAGCCGCTTACAGCCCACCTGGGGCTCCCTGTGCTTTCTCTGGACAGCTGTGCAGGCTGTGAGCAGCTGCAGCACGGAGCACCAGCCACGGGGCAGGGCCGCTTTCCTCTGCCGGGAAGGAGCAGGGAAGGAGCCTGGGGAAAAGCTGAGCGTGGGCGGGGAAAAGCTGAGCATGGGCAGGGAAAAGCCCCCCTCCCCCACACCATGGCTGGTGTTCCCTGCTGCAGCTGCTCGCAGCCCACATGGGGCTGTCCAGATCAAGCACAGGGAGCCCCAGATGGGCTGCAAGCAGATGCAGCATGGGGTGCCGGGCATGGGGTGGGTGAGGGGCCGCTTTCATCCCCCCGTGCTCCTTCCCTGCCTGAGTTCCTCCCCCGCCCTCCTTCCTGCCACTCACCTGAAGTTCTGGTGCAGGACAGCCACGTGCTCCCAGGCCAGAAGCCGCTACTGGGGCTTCTGGCTGCAGGGGGCGAGGCCGAGCTGGCCTCCCTGCTGGGGTTTGGATGCCCAAGCCACTGCCTGTAGCTCAGGGTTTGGTCCTAGCAGGGGATCTGCTGCACACTGCCTGTGTACCAAGTGGTTGGAGACGAGATGCCACCTGTGGCTCTGATCCCCAGCTGAGTCACCTCCTGCAGCTCCCAAGCTCCAGGGCTCTTCTGAGGCACCCGCTCCACCCTGCTGGTTAGCTCTTCAGGGCCCTTCTTCTCTGTCCCTCATTGATTTCTCCCAGGGCCAGGTATGCTGTCCCTTTTATCCCCTGCTAGGTGGCCAGTAGGGCTAACTGGGAGACGTGATGGCTGATCTCCTATGCAGGACTTTAAAATAGGTTTGTTGGAGGATGGGGATGCAGACAACAGTGAGAACCTATGATCAACAAACCACGAGCCACGTGTAGGAACAGCCCACTAAGGGGCCCAATGGGCCTCAGGACAGGGGGCACCAAGGGCACCCATCTGGGGACTCAAATGTCTCTACACAAATGCTAGAAGCATGGGAAACAAGCAGAAGGAACTCACACTCCTGCTTGCAAACAAGAACTTTGATTTAGTTGGGTTAACTGAAACTTGGTGGGACCCTATCCATGATTGGGTGGTAAGCATTGAAACCTATAGGCTGTACAGATGAGATAGAGTAGAAAGAAAAGGGGGAGGTGTTGCTTTCTACATGAAGGAGCAATATACATCTTCCATAATCAAGATGGGATCAGAGGAGAGGCAAACTGAGGTATTGTGGGTCAAAACGCAAGGGGGTTGAGGGGAAAGGGACTTGTTAGTGGGGATCTACTACAGACCAGCACATCAGGAGGAGGAGTTGGACTTGGAATTCTCCAGACAGCTCTCAGAGGCCATATGGTCAAAGGACATGGTTGTCATGGGTGACCTAAACTACCCGGACATCTGCTGGGAGGAACAGTCAGCTAGATCCAACAGTTCATGTAGGTTCTTAACCTGCAAACAGGACCTTCACCTAACACAGGAGCTATACAGTCCCTCTAGGGGAAACACCTTACTGGGCTTGGTCCTGGCTGCAAAGGATGATTTGGTGGGGGATTTACTGACACTAGGTAACCTAGGTGACAGTGACCATCACTTGATTTAATTCACTATCTGGCATAGGGTGGGAAAGATAACCAGTATTGCAGAAGTGCTAGACTTCAGAAAGGCGAACTTCAGTGTGCTCAGAAGATTAGTTAGTGAGGGCCTGAAGAACAGCAGAATTGGTGAAATAGGAGTCCAGGAAGGGTGGTTGTTCCTACAGGGAGCAATCCTATGGGTGCAGAAGTAGACAAGCCCTTTGTGCAGAAGAGGGGGCAAAGGGGCCAAGAAACCCTCTTGGCTGAACAGGGAGATCCAGGAAAGCCTAGGGCCAAAAAAGGCATATAGGCTGTGGAAGCAGGGGATAGCTACCAAGGTGGAGTATACCTACTTTGTCCGCACTTGCAGGGAGGCAGTCAGAAAGGCCAAAGCAGAAATGGGACTTAGGCTGGCAACAAAAATTGAAGACAACAAAATGTTCTTCTTCAGGTATTTAGGGAGCAAAAAGAAAGTGCAGCGTAGCATAGGCCCTCTAGAAGACAAAATAGGGCAATTAGTGACAGATAGGGGGACAAAGCTGAGCTCTTTAATGAGTTTCTTGCCTCTGTATTCCTAAACTCAGATCAGGACAAATCTCCCAATTGGATCATAGACAAGCATAAAGGGGAAATCATCCCACCAACTGTTAGCACTGACTTAGTGAATGGACACTTGGAGGGGCTAGATATGTTTAAGTTAGCAGGCCCAGATGATCTTCATCTTGGAGTTACTATTGACTCCAAGATGAAAATGAGTCATCAAGGTGACAAAGTGATCACTTACCAGTAAAGCTAACCACACTTTATCATGCATTAGCAGATGCATGACAAACAGGTCCAAGGAGGTGATACTTTTTTATGTGACACTAGTCAGGCCACAGTTGGAGTACTGCACCCAGTTTTGGGAACCACACTTCAAGAGGGATGTGGACAATGTCAAGAGGGTTCAGAGGAGGGCCACTCATATGGTTAGGGTCTGCAGGCAAAAACCTACAAGGAGAGATTGAGGGCCTTGGATCTCTTCAGCCTCTTCAGAAGGCTAAGAGGTGGTCTTGTGGTCACCTACAAATTCATCACGGGGCACAGCAAGGAATAGGAAATGCTTTGTTTACCAGGGCACCTCTTGGAGTAACTAGGACCAACAGCCACAAACTGATGGAGAGCAAATTTAGGTTAGACGTCAAGAAGAACTTCTTTATGGTGAGGGTTGCCAAAATCTGGAACGGGCTTCCAAGGGAAGTAGTGCTCTCCACTACCTTGGGGAGTCTTTAAGAGGAGGCTAGACATGCACCTGGCTGGGGTTGTCTGACTCCAACGCTCTTTCCTGTCCAGGGCAGGGGGTCAAACTCAATGATCTGCTAAGGTTCCTTCCAACCCAAACATCTATGAATCTATGATAGGTGAGTCTATCCTCAGGTATGGTTTCTCTACCTGGTGCCAGGGTGGGGGAGGGGAGGGTTCTCCTTTTCAGGGCCTGATTGGTGGGGAAAAGGAAACCCCCCCACCAATAATTTTTGAACTTCTCAAAACCCCAGGGCCAAGCCACCACCAGCTACCCCTTCACAGAGGGGTAATTAAAGGCCACTCCCAAATGACTAATGTGGAAATTACTGCCACCAGATGTTATGGAAGCTGACAGTTTAGCTAGTTTCAAAAAGGGATTGGACAAATTTTTGGAGGAAAGGGGCTTCAGTAGCTATTGAACATGGGAGTTAGGGATACAGTATCTGAATTAGGACTTCCTAGGCCTTAAGTGCAGGAGGCTGCAAGTGAGAGAGGGACATTGGGAAAAAACCCTGGTCATACCCAGTTCACTTTCCCTTTTAGCATCCACTCTCTGCCATTGTTTGACACAGATACTTGGCAAGATAGACCTATGGTCTGACCTAGTAAATGACAATTCTTATGTTCTTATGAGGAAACAAGACATTTCAATAGTGCCAAAACAGGGAGAAGAGGGAGAGTAATGAGACCTGCTGCACATTTTAGATGTCTATAAACAATTGGCATGATTATGTGGGTAAACTTAGGAGAATTAGAAGTCCTAGTAAAAAAAACTACAATTATGACATAAATAATAGGAAACTTGGTGAGGAAAAATTAACTGGAATATTAATATAAAAGGCTATCACTTACATAGAAAGGACAAGCATAGAGAAGAAGGAGGATGTGTTGCATTGTAGATCAGGAATGCATATATACAATGTACATACTTCTTCTGAAGTATGGAAGAAGGTGTAAAGTAAGCATGTTAAATGTCTGTGGTTGAAGATAAAAGGGAAAAGAAGAGGTGATGTCATAGCGAGAGGCATTTGGTTAGGAGGTGGTAGAAGATGAGGCTTTTTATGAGAATTCATAGAAGTATTTTAAAACAGGGCCTGGTGGTAATTATAGACTGGACTTAGATACCTTCTGGAAAAGCAACATTACAAGATGGAGACAGATTCTGGAACAAATTATTAAACAATGCATTGTAAGTACCTAGAAGATAATAAGGTGATAAACAAGCAGTCAGTGTAAATTTTTAAAGAACAAATCAAGTCAAATCAATATAATCTCCTTCTTTGAGAGTGTAACTGGCTGAGACAGTCCATCAGTTTCTTAGAAAGGGAGGAATTGACTTAAAATCTAAAGTTGGAAGCATTTTGGATGAGAAAGATCACAAAAATAATCACAAAATGATAGGGTGCCTATACATATGCAGCAATTAATTGAGTCTGTTGGAGCGTGGTAATTACCGTGCTCTAGCAAACTCCAGTGTCACGTGTATCCGGGTCCCTGTGCTGAAAAATGGTGGTGGGGCACTTTAACTAAAGTTCGTTCGATAAGCTTTAGTTAAAGTGCCATTTTGCCCGCTGCCATTTTTCAGTGCAGGGACACTGATACATGTAATGCTCTGGGTGCTTTAATTAGAGTAGCTCTTGAAGCTGATCTAATT
>NW_017728994.1:35621791-35648687 GCF_001723915.1 Gavialis gangeticus | reverse complement strand
AATAGAGTAGCTCTTGAAGCTGCTCTAATTAAAGTGCCCTCCCTCCCCCTTGCTTCCTGGAGCATGTGTATAAACACCCAAAGAGTTTATAGTTCTAAGAAAAGAAAAACATTTGAACAGAATATAATGCACTTCAGAGAAACAGCCTTCAACAACCTCAGGGAACTGGTAGGTAGGGTCTTCTGGAAAGATAATCTAAGGGATAAAAGCATGTGAGAGAGCTGGTGGCTATTGAAAATGGCTCTATTTAATGCCCAAAGGTAAACTGTCCAGAAGAGAAAGGATGGTAGAAAGCATTATAAAAGCCCATTATGGCTGCATCAGGAGCTCTTTAATGCCCTGAAAATCAAAAAGGAATAAAACAAAAAAGGGAAATAAGGGAATATGACTAAGGATATGTATAACAAGAATAGCACAAGCATGTAAAGAGAAAATCAGTAAGGCTAAGAAGTAAAATGACCTTCAAATAGCAAGGGACATAAAGGCAACAAAAGAAGATTCTATAAATACATTAGAAATAAGAGAAAGATAATGGAAAGCATTAGTTCATTACTAAACAGGAAGTAAGAGCACATAACAGATTAGGCAGAGGCAGCTGAAACAGTAGCTTTTTCACTTTGTTCTTGACAAAAATGATTAATTGTGATCAACTACTACATGAAATTAATGTTAACAGGACAACAGAAATGCAACACAGGATAGGAAAGGAACAGGTTACAAAAGATTTAGGTAGCTTAGGTGTATTCAAGTTGACAGGCCTAATGAAATTTAGCCTCAAGCACTTAAGGAACCAGCCAAAATCAATGTTTGACATATAAGTAATTATCTTTGAGCAGTTGTGGAGAACAGAGAGATACCAGAACACTGAAGAAGGGAAGACATGGTGCTTATTTTAAAAAGAAAAACCAAAAAGAGGACCAGAAAACTATAGACAACTTGGTCAAACTGTGATGCTGGAAAGATGTTGGAACAAATTATTAGACAGTCAATTGTAAGTGCCTAGAAGATAGTATGCTGATAAACATACAGCCGACATAGTTTGCCAAGAATTGATCATGTCAAAACAATCTAATTTCCTTTTTCTTAGTGTAACTGGCCTAGTGCAGCAGATGTGATGCATCTTTACTTCAGAAGGTTTTCAGTACTGTCCCATAATGTGCTCATAAGCAAACTGGGGAAATACAGTCTAGATGTAACCACTAGCAAGTGAGTACACTATCTGTTGAAAAATCATTCTCAAAGAGCATTTTTCAGTAGTTTGCTGTCAGACTGGGATGGTGTTTGAAGTAGGATTCCCATATGGGTCTTCCCTGCATCCAGTTCTGTTTTGCATATTCATTAACACATCAGATTCTGGAATAAAGAGCATGTTTAGAAAATAAACAGCATCAACTGGAGAACATAATCAACTTTCAAAAGTATCTTTACAAATTGAAGAAACAGTCTAAAATTAACCAGATGAAATTCAACAGAGAGGAATATAATGTGCTACCCTGAGGCAAAAGAAATCAAATGCACAAATACAAAATGGGATTATCTAGCTATGCTGATGGAAAGGATCAGTGCATTATAGTGGATCACAAACTGAATATGAGTCAACAATATGATAGTTGCAAATTTCATTCTGGAATATACTAACAGGATGGTCATAAGTAAATATAACAAGACCACTCCCCAAGGCTCTCCATGATGCCTCCTGGTGGCCAAATGGGTTCTTGCCCAGCTCAGTCTCTAGGCTACCCTTCCCTTTCGTTTCGCCTGCCACACCTTGATCTTCCTAACAGATTTGAAAAGGAGGCTGCTCAAGGGTCTCAGAGCGAGGCTTCGTCTACCTACCTGCCAGCAGATCCCGCCGAGATCCGGCTGACCTCAGTTTAACCCCCTCACATCAGGTGAGCCCTCCTGGCCTGCATGTATCCCCAGGAGACCCAGTACTTTCTGGCCTATTCGTGGCCTATGACTTCCCCTACAGCCATGCTCATGCCTTGCAGGAGTTACCTGTCTTTCATAACAGTAGGGAATTGGCCCCAAATCTCCTCTCAGATGATTCAGGTCTCTGTGCCCTTATCAGTCTCTACCCCTTTGGGGTTATGGGCCCCTGACCCTGCTCTCTACCCTTCTTGTGCTGGGAACTCAATGTTCCTGTCTAGTCTCTAGCCCTCATAGGTTCTGGAGCCTGTGATCCAGCCTCTTCCCTTCCTAAGCTGTGGGCTTGGCCCTGGTTCTTGTCTTTCTAGGTTGTAGTACCATGGCCCTGGGTCTTGCCTTCTAGGGCTTTGGAATGTTGACCCTATTTCTTGCCCCTCTTAGGCTTCTCAGCCACTTGGGCTATGGGCGCCTGGCCCAGGTTCTCATTCTGCCCTGTGCCCTGTCTTCCCCCTATCCTGGGTGCTCTCTCCACCTTGCTCAGAGTACTGGGCTTGCTGACCCTGTTTGGCTTTAGCCTGGGCTAGGCTTTAGCTTTGCTCTCAGCTACCAGCCAGTTTAACCCACACTACTTCTGGGCCTTGAGCCCCCAGTCCCTGGCAAAGGTCACAGCAAATTTGTATCCCTCAGGCACTACTGGAACCTCCTGTCACCCCTAATAGTTCTGCCCTAACTATCATTCAAACTCAAACACAATATAAGCACACTGGCTGCAACTTAAATCTATGGCCACTAGCTGGCCACTACAAACCTGCATTCATTCAGTGTCTCTATTCCCTAGCAGACCTCAACTCCTTGCTTATTTTCCTCAGGCTTGGCAGGGTCTCAGTCGGTCCTCCTGCCACAGCCATCTCATAGCAGGGATCTTTCCCCTTCAGCTTCCAGGGCCCTCCCCTGGCTCAGGACCTGGCTTTATGTGTTTCCTAGGCTCTGCCCTCTTCCAGGCAGGAGACTCCCTTGGCTGGCTGCAGATGCTTCCTGATTTAGCTTACTGCCGTGACTTCAGGGTAGCTTACTGCTGCTGATTGCTGCTACAGTAGTATCTTGTCCCCCATGCCGTCCTCTAACCTAATGTTCTACTTGTAACAGGTACATCCCTGGGGACCTTCTATCTGGCAGCACATAATAAACAGTCTTCGCCTGCTCGGACTCTCCAGGCTGCTCTTTCACCTTTAAAGTAACAGGAGCCCTAGGCTCCCTGTTAAAGTAAGACTTCAGAGATAATTATTTCCCCTTCTCATCACTGGTAAGGTCCCAGCTGGAAAACTGTGTCTAGTTACGAGCAGAAAGATGTAGACAAACTAAAGAGAGTCCAGGGAAGACAACAAGAATAAGAGGTTTGGAAAACATGACCTATAAGGAAAGGTTGAAGAAACTGTATTTTAGTCTAGAAAAAAGAAGACTGAAAAGAGAAATCTGATAAGTCTTCCAATATGTAAAAGGTTATTCTAGAGAGGAAGATGATCAATTGTTTCCCCTGGACACTGGCAGAAAGAAATCAGTTTAATTTAAAGCAAAAGATTTGGCATGGGTGTTAGGAAAAATCTTTATAACTTCGAATGGTGAAATGCTGGAACAGGCTGTTTAGGGATTTTGTGGAATCTCTTTATTAGAAGTTATAAAGAACAGGTGATGTCTATCAGTGTTGTTCTCTTGATGTTCCTCCTTGTTCTACATTTCCACGATTCTGTAATTCTGAGTACAGTGAATTGTGGAAGTCCTTCTATCACTACATTGTAATTTCATAATAGAAAACACAGTATAAATAAATACTATAAATTCAGCCTAAATTTTCCTCTTCATCATTTCACCTCATGACTCTACAGCAATACTGCAACATGACAGTCAACCAGGTGGCTCACCAGCTTCTACCTAATGGTAAAGCTTCAAATAAACATCCTAAAATATGGATTAGATGGCAAACTGATCTGGAGGGAAATCAATTTAGCATGCCATACATGATGGATGAACTTGACACTGGAATAAATCACTTGAGCAATAGCAAAGCAACTGGACTCGATGACATATGCACAAAGCAGATCAATTACTTTGGTCCCACACCAAGTTTTGGGTATTACACCTTTTTAATAATTTCTCATCAATCATTAAAATATCTAAACTATGGTGACAAGCCCATGTAACAGCTCTATTAAAGCCAGGGAGTGATACCTCTTGCACAGAGAACTCCAGGCCAGTGTCACTCCAGTCTCATCTTTATAAGCTTTACAGACACCTTTTTCCCAGTCACCTCTCACCTCCTGTCAAACAACATCTAATATAAGAATAAGCTGTATTTAGACCAGGCAAGTGCTGCACTGGCCAAATACTAAACATCGCCCAGCATACAAAAGATGGATTTGAGAAAGGGATGATAGCAGGTGCTGTCTTTTTAGGCCTATCAGAGGCATGCAACAAAGTTAACCGCTGAAAACTGCTTGTCAAAGTCCATGATATGATACAAAACTACCAACTAATACAGCTCTTCCACTGTCTTTTGAAGAATAGACATTTTTACATAGAACTGTGCAAAAAACAGCTACTGGAAATAACAAAGCTGCAGCTGGAGTACTGCATCCAGTTCTGGGATCCACACTTTAGAAAGAATGTGGAGAAGCTTGAGAGAGCCCAGAGGCGAGCCACACATGATTAGAGGTCAAGAGAACAGGTCTTAAGAGGAGAGGCTGAGAGGCATGGGACTCTTCAGCCCAGAGAAGCGAAAGCTCAAGGGTGATTTGGTGGCAGCCTATGGGCATGTCCACACATGCAAGCACATGCGCTTGCAGTAGCTCAAATAGAAGTGGTGAAAATTTGAGCTGGGGCTTTTTGCCTCAGCATACGTGCTCAGACATGCACTTTGTTGTGGAGCAAATTTTGCCACTTGGGGCAAAATAACCCTGCCTGGCTCCTCCCAGATCTGCAGCCAGTGGAAGCTAGAACCCAGG
This sequence comes from Gavialis gangeticus, assembly GCF_001723915.1. Taxonomy (NCBI): domain Eukaryota; kingdom Metazoa; phylum Chordata; order Crocodylia; family Gavialidae; genus Gavialis; species Gavialis gangeticus. The sequence goes on along the minus strand of NW_017728994.1, from coordinate 35,643,819 downwards.
ACCAGCACCTGTGATGGTCCCAGCGGTATAAAAAGCTGCCCTGTCCTGGCCCCGTCAATACAAAAAGCTGCCCTGGCAAGTAGCTCAGGGCTACTCGCTCTCAGGAGCTTCTGGGGCCCAGCCAGTGGAGCAGGGTGGGTGAGGCAGGGATTGGAGGTCCTCAGGGAGCAGGTGGGGCCAGCGGGGGTCCCCCTATGGTCTCCTCCCCCCTCCTCCAGCTCCCCAACCCCTTATTTACCAGCAGTGGAGCCTGGGTCCAGCTCCCTGCTGCTGGCACGCTGCCTGCCCTACACAAGCAGGCAGTGTGCTTCAGCACCAGGGCAAGGTCTAAGCATAGAGACACTCTGTCAGCCAGAGCATCTCTATGGAGGACCCAGCCTCTGGTTGCCTCAGGGCATGGCCTGGGACTGTGCCCTGCACCACTTTTTTCTCTGCAGGGTTTTTTGACCCCTGGATATCCAGGGGTCTAATTTTGCCCCCATGCTGCAAATCTGTAATGTAGGGAACATTTTCTTGTTCCTTCACATGCTTCTTGCACTGTCTCAAAGGGCTTTGGGACACTGCAAGAGGCATGTGCGGACTCATCTGGACATGCCGTATAAGTATATAAAGAGTGTGCATCAGGAACTGGGAAAACATCTGTTCACCAGGGCACCCCAAGGGAAGACAAATTTTAACAGCCACAAATTGCTGGAAGACCATTTTAGACTGGATATAAAGAAAAAATTTACCATCTGAGTCTCGAGAGTCTGGAATATCTCCCCCACCACCGTGGAAGTGGTGCAAGCACCCACTCTGGATACCTTTTAGAAATGCTTGGATGTTTATCTTACTGGAGTGAGCTGACCCCAGCTGACTTCTTGCCCCTTGGGCAGGGGGCTGGGCCTGATGATCTTGTGAGGTCCATTCCAGCCCTAATTACTATGGAATCTATGAAATCTATGACAATGAAATAGCCTCCCACAGGGTAGTCTGCTAGTACCAATCCTTATAGAACCAACCATGTATACCAATGACCAACCTATACAGAGTAATACAACGAGCTTCATATATGCTGATGATCTATGTATCATGTCACAGGATAAGGACTTTGCCATTATTGAGAACAGACTAACATGTACACTGAGCAACCTCTCAGATTACTACGATAAGAACCAGCTTTCTGCCAGCCCAACCAAGATGCAGGTCATAGCTTTTCACTTATGCCATAGAGAAGCCAAGCTGAAATCAAAAATCATCTGGGACAGAATCCTACTGACTAATCACCCAACCCTGTGTACTTGGGGGTTACATTGGATTGAACAGTAACTTTCAAAGAACATGAAGACAAAATGAAAGGGGAAGTCAGCACCCGCAACAACATACTTCAAAAATTAGTCACCTCAAAGGAGGGAGCTAACACAGCTACATTACAAACAACTGCTATTGTTTTGTATTACTCCACTGAGGAGTATGCATGTGCCCTATGGAAATGATCAGTTCATGCCAAGAAATGTGAACCAGTTCTAAATGACTTGAAATAACAGGATGTCTAAAGCCAACACTAAAGGATAGCCTGTACTTACTGGCTAGCACTGTACCACATAATATCAGAAGAAAGGTAGCGAACTAAAAAAAAGATCAAGGCAGCTGGAAGACCTCAGGCATCCACTTTATGGTCCAAAAGAAGTAACTAAACAGCTACAAGTGCAAAAGAGTCTTGTGACCAATGTTGTGCCATTGGACATAAGGGCTGACACGGTGTAACTGAGGTTATGAAAAGAAAGATTACACTCAATCAGTTGCTCTGAAATGGATCTGGAACCCCAGAGGGGCTGATTTAGACTGGCCAACATGGTGATGCCTGAATCACCTGTGCACAAACTGGAAGATCAAAAACAAACATGATCAAATAGGGTTACTGGAATGACAACAATATATGAGTGTGATGAAGTGTAATATGGAGTATCTGCTCATTTTCCAAATCCTTTGTGAGACCTGTATGAAGAAGGATGTCACTGCAGCAATGGAAAGAGCCATCAGTTGTGCACAATTCTGGAAAAAAAGCATCTAGTTTATGACAAGAACACAAGAAGAAGAAGACCCTCATTACTGTGAATGAAAAGATCTTCAATAATTCCAAGCCACTAAATGGAAATTAGCAAGCTGTTTTGCCAATCAGATGAGAAAAATATATAGCAAGAAGTCATTGTCAATAAGAATATTACAGTACCACTAAAAAACCCTAACTGAGAGCAGATCATTGGGCTACATGTGATCATTGGGCTAAGTAAAATACACTGCCTATTCCTGAAAATGTACAATTCAAATTAGACAAGAGACACAAGCAGTGTTCCCATGAACACACTGTTTCCTAAAATTTATGGGAAAATATTTGTTTCCTTTTTGAAATTCATAGCTACAGTTTTTCAACCAATGCATTTTAATGCAAATATTTGTTTTACTAGTTGATCTGTTCAGGTCCAGCATATATGGTGAACAAGGAAGTTGTGCAGGGCCCAGCAACTTGCTTTGAGGTTATTGTATGTTTTGTCCTATTTCACCTCCAACCTGTAAGTGACTTTCAGTTGATACTCTCGGACTTTTTCCTGTCTTTAATATTTTAAATCAGTGCCAAAAAAGGAAGGAAGCCAGCAATCTGAAGATGTGGCAGCAGTCACTAGAGCACCTGGTACCAGTGCAATCTGCCACTAAGCTGATATAGAAAGATAACATTAAGGAAATGCTGGAAACCTCTGGCTATCATTGAAGAAATTAGGTTGCAACTTATGATTGTTGTATCTAATTAAGATTATATGGGATGTAGACAGGAAGTACTGTGACATCAGAGATAAAACCAATTTTCCCTTTTCCTTTACAACTAATTCGCATGTACTGATTCAGTGGTGTGAGGGAGATTGAACACAGTCAAGATTTCCACTCTTAGGCATTTGGTCTGCATGTCACTGGTCCAGTGTATGTGACTGAGAGCAGTACTTTCTGGGGAGCTGAAAGAAAGGGTATAAGGGCAGATCTTAAATAACAGAGACATTGTGAACTCAAGGGCTAAGCTCTCCTTGCAATCCTTCCTATGGCCAAGTTTGGTTAACACAGCTCTTTAGGCCAATAAATCAATTGGAATTTAGGGGCCAGGTTCACAAATGCACTTTGGTTGCTTGGAACTATTCTACTGATACAGGTCACCTCTAAACTTGGAGTACTGACACTGTCTCCCACAGCATTCTTGGAAGCAAGCTCCATATTTCCATTCTTGGAAACAAGGAATCGGAAGAATGGACTGTAAGGTAGATAGAAAGCTGGCTGGATTGTTGGGCTCAATGGGTAGTAATCAATGCCTTGTTGTCTAGCTGGCAGCCAGTATCAATTGCAGTGCCCCAGGGGTCAGTTCTGGGGCCAGTTTTCTTCAATATCTTCATTAATGATCTAGAAGATGAAATGGATAGCACCTTCAGCAAGTTCGCTGATAGCTGGGTGGCAGGGGAAGTGTCGTAGATACACTGGAGGGCAGGGCTATGATTCATAGTGACCTAGACAAATTGGGTGAATGGGCCAGAAGAAATCTAATGAAATTCAATAAGGACAAGTGCAAAGTCTTGCACTTTGGACAGAACAATCCCATGCATTGCTACAGCCTGGGGACTGACTGGCTAAGCAGCAGCTCTTCAGAAAAGGACCCAGAAGTTACAGTGAACAATAAGATATGTATGAGTCAGCAGCATGCCTTTGTTTCCAGGAAGGCTAACAGTATATATGGCCGCATTAGTAGAAGCATTGCCAACAGATAAAGGGAAGGGATGATTCCCCTCTATTCTGCACTGGTGAGGTCACATCTGGAGTACTGTTTCCATTTTTGGGCCCCCCACTATAGAAAGGATGTGGACAAATTGGAAAGAGTGCAGTGGAGGGCAATGAAAATACCTTGGGGACTGGGGCACATGACTTCTGAGGAGAGGCTGACAGAACTGGGTTTATTTAGTATCCAGTGAAAAAGACTGAGGGGGGATTTGAGAGCATCCTTTAACTACCTGAAGGGTGGTTCCAAAGAGGTTAGAGCCAGACTGTTCTCAGTGGTGGCAGATGACAGAACAAGGAGCAATGGTCAGACATTACAGCAAGGGAAGTTTAGGTTGGATATTAGGAAAAACTTTCTCATTAGGAGGGTGGTAAAGCCCTGGAACAAGTTACCTAGAGAGATGGTGGAATCTCCATCCTTGCAGGTTTTTGAGGCCCAGCTTGACAAAACCTTGGCTGAAATGACATAGCTGGGGATGGCTCTGCTTTGAGCTAGGGGTTAGACTATATGACCTCTTGAGGTCCCTTCCAGCCCTCATTTTCTATTATTCTATACTGTTATGGATATAGTTTCTTTAGGAAGTATAAGGATGGGGTTTCCCATTATATAAAGGAGATGTGCATATGTTCAGAGGTGCAGTACAAAGTGGAAAATAGGCCTGTTGACAACCTCTGGGTAAAGGCCAAGGGGAGAGCAGTCCATCCAGTCCTGCTGATTTGAAGACATTCATCCACTCTAAGTGCTCCCTCACCAGTTTGACACTGACCATTAATTGGCAATGCTCCCCCTGCCCCCCCTACATCCATCCAGTAACCAGCCAGGTGGGCAACCACCATTTGCATGCAGGAACACAGACACAAAGTATTCATTAAAGAGTTCAGCTTTCTCCGGACTGTCTGTTATCAGCTGTCCCGTCCCATTCTGCAAGGGCTCCACATTTTCCGTGGTCTTCCTTCTGCTCCCTATATACCTAAAGAAGGACTTATTATTGTCCCTGATTTTGGTCACCATCCTTGCCTTCCCTATCCTCTCCCTGCAAATACAGGCTATAATTGTGTATTCCTTCTTGGCGACTACCCCTTGTTTCCACTGTCCATAAGCCTTCTTTTTCATTTTTAAGCACTCCTTGACTCCTCTGGTAAGCCAAGAGGGCTTCCCAGCCCCTTTACCACCTTTCCCACATGTAGGAATGGACCTTTTCTGAGCTCTGAGGATTCCTTTAATCAATGACCACCCTTCCTGAACTCCCTTCCCTTCCAGTCCCTCTTCCAATAGGGTCACTCCCACTATTATCCTAAACCCATTGAAGTCAGCCTCCTTAAGTCAAGCAACTCTGCCCTAGTGGGTGACTTCCCTGCCTTATGATGGATAGTGAATTCTATCATCTCATGATCACTATCTCCCATATTACCCTCAATCCTCAGATCTCCCACCAGGTCATCCCCTTTGGCTAGAACCAAATCCAACAAAGCCTTTTCCCTAGTTGGCCTGTTCACCTCCTGTACTAAATAAAGATTTTCCATGCAGGTCAAAAACCTATGTGACCAGTCAGATCTGGCCATGTGCTCCTCTCAACAGATGTCAGAGTAATTGAAGTCACCCATGACAGCCATGTTCCTTGAGCATGCAGCCTCCATCAGTTCTCTGGAAAATTCCAGACCCAGTTCCTCCTCCTGGTGTTTTGGTCTGTAGTAGATGCCTACCATTGAATCCCCGTATCTTGACCCACAGGGTTTCAAGTCACCCTTCCCTTGAACCAGTTTGGGTCTCCAAGGAGTCATACTGCTCCTTTACATAGAGAGCTAGACCTCCTCCCTTCTTCCCTACCTGATTCCTTCTGTGCAACCTGTAGCCCTCTATGCATACAGCCCAGTCATGTGTGGCATCCCACCAGATCTGTTATTCTGACAAGATCGTATTCCCTATTTGCTACCAGGAGTGCCAGTTTCTCCCGCTTATTTCCCATATTCCTAGCATTTGTGTATAGACAATTAAGTCCCCCATTGGTAACCCGTAGTTCCCTGCCACCCTGATGTCATTCCAGCCTCTTAACACCTCCCAGACTGCTCTCTCTATGTTCTTCCTGCTTGGCTGTACCCCAATTTGCATCCCCCTGCACACTCATCCCCCTATTAGACAAAAGCATTCCATTTTTTATAGTTTTTTATAACTGCCCAAACTTAAAATCATTGACATCTGGCATATTACACCCACTGAGCTACAATCAAAAGGTCAAACAGATCTAAACTGAGAATGAACTATCTACTAGTGAAGACCCCAGTTCTTCAAATAAAATGTAATACTGGCAGATTTCTAAGCAGAAGCTTCCCGTAAGTAAGTCTCTTGCAGCCAGAGGATCCAAACAACAAACCAGAATTATACAAGATACAGAACTGGTGATCACTACCCGGGATACAGAAATGGGAGGCATATACCTAGGAGAAACCCTTAAGTGAATGGCTGTGTGGCTGACATGAGACTGAAACCATGGAGCCTTCTCTGATGAACATTCAGCATGGCAGGATGTGAAGTGGCTTTCTCACATTATCCATTACGAGAAGATTAAGTTAAAATGTGAGAATAAAAAGCCACCTAGTTTTGGGAGAAAGGACAGGGATATGAGGAGAGCATCTCAGCAGCGTATTGTGATGTCATCTTGTCAACAGAGAGCCAAGTGCTGTGATGTCAGTGCTGAGGTCAGCACTTCACTTGTCTTGGAGATAAAGCCAGACCTGGCTTTTCAGAAAGAACTTGGCAGCTCAGCACCCCAGGAGCAGAAAGGCCAGGTGTACTGGGAGGGAAAGTGTTTGAGAAGAAAAAAGAAACCCAAACCACAGAGCCTGGGAACAGACTGGTTTTACAGGTATAGAGCAAAGGTGCGGGGGCAGGAGTGAGTAAAGAATTAGGGCCAGCAGGGGAGCATGCCCTTGGAGGTCCTTCAGTTGTGGGGTTGTGATGGTCTGTCCTTGTGCTGCAGACTTGGCAGATAGTGCTAGGATTTCCACGGCCCCCGGGATGATTCTGGAGCAGGGAATGAGGATTCTGGGATCCTCTAATTGGGGTGAGGGGCCAAAAATAATAGAACATTTATAGATTTCTACATATGAGCACTCCTTGTGCTCTGAGACGAAGGCTGTAAGGTTTAGGAGATTTTTCTGGAAGGGCTGAATCTCTTAGTGTGGGAGCCGTGAGTGTACCCAGGAGCCTGGTCTGGGAGAGTTTATGAGGGGAATGGAGTTCCTCGTTCTGGGGGGCTTCTGCAGTCTGTGCTGGGGAAACTGTTGTGTCTGCTGTGATTGTACTGAGACTCAGAATCTCATGGCTGCACTGTAAAATGTGCCTTTGCCACCATGGCAGACATTCATCACAGCTCCCCTTAGTATGCAGAGGACTTTGTTGTCTCCCAACAGGACAGCCAGATAGAGCCCAAGTGTTTTCTTTTTCACAGACCGAGTTCACAAGAGACCCTGGGCAGAACGCTAATACAAAAATTCCAACAAGGTAAGGAAAATTAGCACAAGCTGGTTGCACTGTTGAATTTAGGAAGCAGAGTTCACCCTCCTGTGACTGTCCTCCCTGTACCGTAAGAAAGAAGGTCACAAAAATGGAGTTCGGTACCCCCTCTATAAGGGAAGGGCAGCAGTGCCTGATAACTTCTGGAAGAGGGGTCTGATACTGCACGCTACAAAGGAACTAGCACTACTAGGCCTGGGTCACAGTAGGAGGAACATGGGAATTCCAGACAAGTTCAGCCTTCACAAAGAAGCCAACATGAAGTTTCATGAATGCATCCATGCTTGATATTCCCCTTGAGTTTTTTGCCCAATAGCTTTGTCAGGAAGGAATCCACTGATCTCACAGACCATCCACATTTAAACTCCCACCTTCCTCCACCATTTTAAGAACAAGATGGGAAATTCAGATGTTCCTCTCTGCATCTTCACTGGGGCTGTCAAGATCTGTCCCAGAGGTGAGTGCATATGTAATTCTGCCATTTTTCATATACATTGTTATAGTTCCCCAAGAGTTTTAAATGATATAAAGCCCAGACCCTTTTTTAAGCTGCAGTTCTGAATTTCTGGACCTAATTTTCATCCATTACTTTTCACCAATTGTAACTACACATGCAAGAGAAAACAAATGCTATGCAGTATTGACAATGGTGACCTTTCAACATCCATGAATCATGTTATTCTAAAAAATTAGACAAGCACTGATCTTCTGATCTTTTAAGAGATCAATTAGGAGTCAATAGCTGTCACAACAAAATGAGGGGTGAGTTTCTGAGTGGTAGTAATAGTCAGAAGTGCTTCTATTAACTTCCTTTTATAAAAGTAAAATCAATTTGATGAAATTGAAATAGCTCATGGGAAAGGATGAGTTTTAATGACATTCTTCTTTCATATACATTTTGGGGAAAATGTTTCAAAATTGTTGAAATGTCCTGCTTCAGGATTTTCAAACAAAATCTATTCTGGAGCATCAAAATGATGGTTCATTTTCAAAATTCAGGTAAACTATGATAAAAAAGTTAAAGTAAAACATTTCAAAATATAGAAACAAAAATGTGGTTTTAACACAACCAAAAATTTTATGTTGGATTTTTGCTTTATAAGAAATTTCCAGGTGGATTTTTTTCCCCTAATTTGGGATAAGAACTTCTTGGAATATCATGGGGCCAAGATGACAATTTGCTGTCAGTTCTGCTAAATAGGTTTGGTTCTGGCTGAGATCATAGGCCTTGAAATACATATCAAAGTCCCAACTCCAGTTTGTTTTCACTAGGCTACTTGCCACTGTAAGATAGGATGGTGGCTTAGATGGGTGCATTCAGATGAGCATGCATGTGCAGGCTGTGACACTGAAGACCCATCTGTGGCAAGCCACATTCACCACACATGTAGGCATTTGCTGCACTGCCAATTTGCAGCATAGCAGGGTTGTTTGGGTTTTTTTGATACTGAGAGATCCAGGTGTCAAAAAAACCTGTAGCAGAAAAAGCAATGTGGCACACGTGGCTGCAAAGTGTTCTGCCCGAAACCAGAGCCTGGCCAGCTGTAGCCACAGTATTTGTCCATGGGAAAACACCATCTGGATGCACCGAATGAGCCTTTGGTTTGATACCATCGGGGAGTTTGTATGTTCTTAACTCCTAGGGTGTTTGCCTGAATTGCCCATGTGGTTCAGGCAAGGATCAGAAAGCAGGCAGCCTAGATGCCTTGGAACCATTACATCTGGAAAATAAAGTCCAATGAGGCTGGTCTCAGTCTCCTCTGTGCTGTGGGCAGATGGTGCATGATAGACCTGAGGTATTCAGAGGCTGTTTCAAATTTAGGGTGCTGTGTAGCGGCTAGGACTGGTTACTTCCGGTCCTGGCAGGATGCTGCCTGAAACACAGTACCCCTCTGAGAGTTTGAGGCATTCAACCAATTCCCCAGGGCCTGAACATGACATACTAACATGAGTGTAATTTATATGACTTTTCTACACTGATGTAGGGTACAATGGTGTCTGACATGAACAGAGAACACAGTCTCCCAGGGTAGTTGCTACAGTAGATGTCTCTATGCCTGAGTTCAATGTTTGTACAATGGAGACAAGATTGTGAGGTACTCAAATATTATATTACTTAGGTCAGAGAAATACCATAGTAGATAAACTGTATATTTTAATATACATCACCCTGAAACACAGAGCACCAACTGCATCTGCTATAAAAACAAGTATAATGGAAGGAAAGGGCATATTAATCACTTTTGGATTTTACTCACTGAAAACCTTGAGTCCCAAAATCCAACAGAATCTGCACCAAACTTTTCTTCTGTGCATCCCATGGAGCTGCACAAATCAGGAGGCTTCACCACAAAATTGGAGATGAAGTTGCTGTAGGATACACAGGACCTTGCATTCAATAGGCAACAAAGCTAGAGAGACCTCATTTTCCATGAGTCACTCCAGCTCCTGGCCAGGTGACATTAGGGCAGACAGGATTATAAATGTTGCTGGTTAGAAGCAGTTTAATGGATTTAGTTGCTATGTCCAGAGCCCTTGTTGGGAAGTGTGGCATATACAACAGATCAATCAATCAATAAATAAATATCCTTAATGCTCACTAATCCCCCTGATAATGAAGTTCTTGCTACCACATATCAGAGCTGAAAAGGGAGGCAATTTCCTGTATTGTTTAAAAGCTCTGAGGTGGCCTGCACAATGCAGCAGAAAAGTAAACATAACCTCCCTTGGCACAGTCAAAACAAAAAACCTCTCTCATGCCTCTCTTATCCCGCACTCCCCCAGTCTGCTTTCATCCCATGCTAGCAGCTGGGTCTTGCTGCTATAAAGGCTGGGATATTACAAATAAACGACTGCAGAGCTTTGTTCTGTTCATATTTTTTGCTGGTTTCATTTAAAGCACAACATGTTTTTGCCTCAATTGTGGTCTCTTTCCCACAGGATTTCCCAGCAGGTGAAAACTTCTCTCAGCTTAACCATTAAAAGCCAGGCAATGTCTGACTCAGGGAAAAAGCAGACACTGACCTTGTAAAAAAGCTTGTGTACTGGTAAACCATGGATTGGGTTAGCCTTTTAGCAGCTTGGAGACGTGAAATTACAACTCTGTAGGGATTTTTGACCTTCCTCGCTTCTCCATATATGAAAACCATGCCTTATCCCTGGACTTTTTTGTTATTCATGAATCTCTGAACTCCAAGATTCATGAATAACAAAAAACCAGAAATATCAAAAAATACTGGTCAAATTTTCTCGTCTGTTTTATGCAGGAGGTCAAGATGATAGTTATAATGGCCTGTCCCGGTCTTAATCTCTGTTGAAATTACAAGAGAAAATGAATGGGTCCAAAATGAACATGGATTCTGAATTTGAACCAAATCGTGCCATGGCTGTTTTGCATTTGTAATAAAATATAAGTTTTTTAAGTGGTATGTTTTACTGTCTCTTTGTTAGCTATTTCATAGACAAAGCAAACATTTTTGCTTCCTGGACTTTTAAGCTTGTACTCGCAACTATCTACTTTGTCATCATTAATTTTTTTTAGCTGTTCACCTCAACCAATGGCAATTTTGTTGCATAATTTAGCGAGTGCTTTTAGAGTTTTGAAATAAAAGGAATGTGACAACTGATGGGTCTGTAGGTGAGCTGGGTGATAAACTAAAGAAAACCTTTCTAAGATAAAGTTTCCTCTTTGGCACATGCTTTAAGCCTAGCATGGAAGATGGAGGTTTTAATTTAGTAATAACAGTGAGATGTTATCAGAATTCCAGCGAAAACAAATCAAAATGACATTGGGAAATTCTGAAGATTAAGAATACACTGCCAGGGAAGAATTATGCAAATTAAACTATCTTCAAAGAATGAATGAAATAACTCTCACCACATTTTCAGATTTTGATATGAAATTGTTTGAGGTTAAAATGCTGACTAATGTGACTCTCTGCTCCTTGCATAAGAAGTAGGAAAGAATGGGTTTTTTTGAGATATGTTTATTTCCCCCTACCCATCATTAGCATACAGCAGGGGCAGGCAATTATTTTGGGCAAAGGGCCACTTACTGACTTTTGGCAAGCGATCAAGGGCTGCATGACAGGCATCCCAGGGCAGATAAATATTATTTTTCTAAATTTCTTAGGGGCCCTGTGGGCCAGATAAAATGGCATGGTGGGCCGCATCTGGCCCCTGGGCCACATTTTGCCCATCCCTGGTATACAGGTTGCATGAAGAAAACAGTGAGAAAAAATGGTATTTTTGCTCTGGTGAGTTACTCTTATAGGTTGAAGTATTGCCTTTTGTTTAACATAGTAATGGTTAAGTACATGTGTAGTGGGACTCAAGCCAAAGGGTCACACTGGCGTGGGACCTTGCTGTCACACTCTCAGCGGGTGTTTAGCCCCACCTTTTTATATCCTGCCTGTCATGACTTCCTGTTAAAGAAAAGGATATCAAGAGGTGGTACCTGACTGTAGTGCGGCATGGGTCTTGGTGTCTGGGCACCTTATGTGGGGCTCCACTTCCCTACACCCCAAGCCCTTCCACTCGGGTGTTCCTGTGATGATATCAGGGTAGGCACTTGGTTTCCTAGGCACCTGCCTTCATGTAATGGAAGAAAGGTCTGACTCAGGAAGCAGAACCAAATGATCTGGGACCAACGGGCTGACCGAGCCCTGTCACTTTGGTGAAGGTCTACTTCCAATGATGTCCGTACCACATCAGAATTAATAAAGTAATACAACATAAATAAGGATGGCTGTCATCTGCTCATGGGCCTAGCTTTGATATTACAGTATCTGTCCATCTGCTCCTCAGGCAGCTAAGGCTCTTTGGGGTTCACCCCCAGTCAGAAGCCTGATTCACAGGGTGGGCCTGTATCAGGCCAACCCCTGTGAATAATTAGGGACCATGAGCACTATCAACCCCCCGTAAGACCCTTTCAGGCACCTGGCATCCAGCATCTGCCAGGTGGTCTGGCTCCTGCTGTGCGAGCCAGAGTTGGGCTGGTCTCTGATGAGATGTCCTTGGCTCCAGTGGAGGGAAGCAATGTAGTTTGGTACCTACTCCAACATCTCCTTTTTCCTGGGGCTGATGCTATCCTATAAGGGAAGTTCTAGGTTGACCTGAACCAACCCAGACCCCTGCCAGCCCCCATGTGCCCTACAGCTGCTGCCAGGGGCTCATAATTGTCTGTAGGTGCAGCCTTCAGGCTCTAGGCAGTGCTGGGCATGCCAGTCACTTGCTCTTGGCCCTGTCCAGGCTTCATGTCCAGGTGGAGCCCAGCTTCCTGCTTTCAGCCCTACTTGGAGGACAAGCACATGAGGGATGAGGTCTCCTGCCACTTCCTTGCCCTGCTTGCGGGGGAAGCATATGCGGGGGAGGGGTGCGCTGCCTGCCCATGGGCCTGTTGTTTGCCTTCGGGATAGCCCAGGACCCCGCGGTGATCTTCACCCTGGTGAGTACAGGGCTGGGCTGGGTCTCTGCTACAACATGTTTCTATTAAAAACAGCAAATGCAAAGCCTTCAGGAATTTGAGTGCTTTGGGTAGAGGGGCAGAACTGCAACAAAGATAATGGGCTCTATTGCAATTTTTTCCTTCTAACTTCAACACTCTAAAAATTGGAAGGTAGTTTTGTTCAAAAAGTGTAACAGGTCTAAATCAGTGTCTGAAACTGCCTCATTCACATTGGCGGTTAGAACCAATTTACTGTTGTGGAAGTCTTTTGCTATCTCTAGCTGTTTGACCAGAAATCCTACTGTGCAGCCAAAAAACTTCTACTGATGAAGTTTCATCAAAACCAAACTATAGTCCTGACAAGTAGTAGTTTTCACAAATCTCCCTTTTCCTACAGAAAGTTTCGTCAGAAAAATCCTGATCAGCTGTAACTCACATTCTACTTACATTCTGATCATACTTCCAAACTGAAAGTTTCTTCTCTAATTAGTAATGAAACCACATATTTACATAATCTCAATTAGGTTTCATGATTAACAGTCAGAATAAGTAGAGACAGTTCATCATTTGTTATTTAAAGGGACACATTCCATTTCCAATTCAGAAGGAAAAGAATCTTAAAATTGAAAAAAATATTTTTTTCTCATGGGCACTCCTTAAGTAAAATACTTTGCCACCAGATTTAATTTTTTTTTTCAATCAGAAGCATAGTATGTGAACTACAGTGTTTAGTTTTATTTATTTTATTCTATCCCTGATATCCAATTTAACAGCAACCCACAGCATGCAGGCATTAGTCAGAATAGAACATGAGGTAATAAATCATTGTGTACAGCCAGGCTATAATTCCATAGCTTCTGGTGAGGGATATTTTACAGATAACTGCTTTATGACCAGGAAGCAGTAATGGCCTAGTATGGAGACAGTCATTGCACCAGGAAGCACTAAATCAAATGGCAGTATAGATGCCAAGAAGAGATGTTACTGATTATTCTTCTCTCTCTTACATGCATCAAAAGTTACTGTCTTAAATGGAGATGTTGAACATTGTGGACAGAATTCCTATAATGGGGCATTTACACACCCAGAGGGGATAATAGAATTGCTCCTACATTTTAGCTGGTACCTCAGAGTTGATCACAAGCTGCACTTTGGTCATTAACTAAGCAAAATACAGCTCTGTCCTTTATGGAAGCACTGTTACTAGGATGAATTCACTTTAAAAAAAATGACATACAACATTTTCATAATGACAAAACATTTTATTTTGACCTTTTTAATGGAATGTTTCAAATTTTCATTTTACTCTGACCTTTTTCTTTCTAAACGTATTTTGCTTGAAGTTAGAAACCCATGTTAAAAATGCTAAAAATGTTTACCATATTTTCCAGTAAGCAGTGGTCTAAAATTAAAGTGAGAACAACAACAAAGCTACATAACAAAAAAAATTGATCATTAAAATAAAAATTTGAATACAAATCAATAAAGTATTTATTTTAGAAATGTTTTTTTCAAAATATAATCACTGGGGGGAGGTTCCTAATACATAGGTGCACATTGTACACTGCAAAATACGGTTAATACAACAGCATTTTAATTTACAGTATGTAAATTAACCCCAAATTAAATATTTTTCATATGCGCATGGTGTGAGGAATTCTGAAGTTTTTGTTTTTGTTCACTTCTAAAATTTGAAAAAAAAATATTAAATTTATGGAATTCCCCACAAAACCAAAAGCTGGTTCTGAGGAAGCTCAAATACCAAGGTCTATGCTGTCTTCTTTACTTGACAAAACTGAAATGACACCATCACCTGAGCAACTTCCTCCGAGATGGCAGGATGGTTGGATTTTACCCCATAGCACATATATACATAACAAAAGTGAGGTTGGGAGTGCTGCAGAAAATAATCCCCACAATATCTCTCACATTTGACTCAAAATACATTTCAAACATTTAGATTTTCCAGGAATTTATCAAGATGCTCAGCTCCCCAGTGTCCAGAGTAGAATATCCAAAATCTCTTGTGAAAGTTTGCTTGCACTATTATTATTCTCCACCAGACCCTAAGCAGGACATGCTAGACATCATCCAAAAGAGCATATTGCCACAGGATTTCCAGCCCAGTTTTGTGAAGGCAACCTGGTTGATTCAAACTCAAATCTGTGCTGCTACCTGATGCTGCAGTGCACGCCCCTGCTTGTGCGCTTTGCAGCAGGGCACATCCTGCTACTCCATGTGCTGCGGGAGGGGAGGAGGGAGGAGACTGGCTGGGTGCCTCCGCAAGGGCTAGCCAACAGGCAGCCCCTATGCTGAGACACCCTGTGGCCTGGCCAGCCAAGGAGGGACACACAGAGACAGGGGAGCAGGCAGCCAAGGACTCCCTGTGCCCCCATCTCTGCCCACCATGGACCATCTTGTGCTGAGGCACCCTGCACCCCAACCAGCCACTCCCCAGCTGACTTGGGTACAGTGTGCCTCAAAATGGGGGAGCAGGCAGCCCTGGGTTGAGGGTTCTGTAGTGAAGCCATGGGGAGACAAGGGGACATCCAGCTCTGCACCTCAGCCAGCCAGGGAGTGGGTCTCTGGGGTGCAGGGTGCCTCAGCACAGGAGCTCCGCCATGTGCAGAGATGGGGGAGTAGGTAGCCCTGGTCTGCCTGCTCCCCTGTCCCTGCGTTTGTCCTGGCACACGTCACTTTGGCATGGTTTGCACCACTTTTTTCAGGATTTTTTTTTTGGCTACCAGGAAGTCACAATAGCAAACATTTTCCCCAGCATTGCAAATTAGCAGTGCTGCACACAGATTAACATGCAACTCATGTGCTTTGTGGCACCACAAAGAGGTTTCTGGCACCACAAATCACATGTGCCTGCATATCTGGATCCAGGTTTTAGTCCAACATTGGAAATTCAGATGATGTCTCAAACAGGACCCAACTGTTGCACTTTCTTCAATTTAGTAGGTGGATCTATGAACAATGAGCCAAATGCAGCCCACAGCACTGTACTTAATTGATTGGTCCACTCCTGTTTATACCAGGCTGAAATCTGGCCAATATTCATTCTTTCAACAAATACAACAAACAACTGAAAGGAGCAAGGCTGTACAGCATATGCCAAAGCTTTTATGTGAAAAAAATAGAATAATAATGTCTCATTTTTAGGTCACTTAGCTATTTTTCTTCTACTTTAACATCCACATCAGTGTCCACCCTATACTAATCAACACAGAGAAGTGGATCTGCAGCCAAAAAGGGACTCTTCTGCTTTAACAAAACTATTTTTTTCTACTAAGACCCATTTCACCCAACAAAACCTGACATGAAGGTTTTAGGACAAAAAAAAAAAAAATACTAAGACTGGGTCAGCTGCCAGTTTGCACTAAAAATGGGAAAAATTAAATGTTCCTGATGGTTAAATTGCTTCCCTACAGAAGGCAGCAAACAGAAATCAGGGAGGGTCATGCGCATGGAATGTTTAGGGAGTATCAGGCTGCTTACTCTCCACCTATGAGGAGATAAAAAGACGACTTGGATTTCTACAGAAAATGTGACTCACAGTAAAAGAAACAAGAGGCCTTTTGTTCTTCAAAAAATGAAACCTAATGAGAAAAATATATTCCTAGTCACATGACATAATCTAAATAGGGGTTAGTAGATTTAAAGACTGGACACTCAACCAGTACAAACCCCCTAGCTCCCCTGGAGCTGTGCTAATATACACAAGATGAGTATATGGCCCAGATCCAAACTGATAAACTAGATGTCTAAAAGCGGTTCAGTGTCATTTAGGTACCTACAGCACAAAAATGATGTAGGACCACTGATTTAAAGGATTCATCTCTAACTGTTCTGTTTAGTAGCCATTATTAGATCCTTGGATTTGTCTAGTCCTTATTTGAACCTGGCTATACTAGCTACCTCCTGCAGTAATGAGTTCCACAAGTTAATTACATACTGCATAAAAATATACTTCTTAGTTTTAAATCTGTCTCCTGCTAATTTTAGCAGTGCCCCCTGTTTCTAGTATTCTGGGATTTGTACCCTGGCAGACATTACCTTTAAGACATGATTAACCAGTTAATCACTTCTAAAGTAGTAACCTGGACGCACCTTAATGCAGATGGCCTGATAAAACAAGCAAATACGCCACAAAGTTATTAAACAAAATATGTTTAATAACTTTGTGGCTGGTTCTCATCGCACCTTAAATTGCATGTGTGGAGTGCACAGGAGCACCGATCAAATAACTTCTGCTCCCAGTCTTGGGGTCATATTGTTGGTACTGGATTATGACCCAGATTCCTTGCTCTGGGTGGACCCAAACTCTCAGACTGACCATAACTTCTTCCATTTGATAATAGGTAAATTTTATTGAGACACAGTGATAGCAGATAAGACTAATACAGGAAAGGCAAACAAAATAAAAGCCCCTTCCTCTCCCCTTCCCTCCCAGATTCTATATCTACTAGTCCTAGGGTTCACAGAGGGAAGGTATGTCTGACCAGTCTGAAAGCTTCACCCTGTTGTTCTTTCTTCAATGTCGGCAGCCTGGAGCTCGAGAGCCAAGGCCCAAGGCTCACCGCCCACCCCAGTGGGGTGGGTGAGACAGGCTGGTGGTGTGCCCTCTGTGCATGGTGGCCTCAGGTTCTTTCTTTGGGGCCTTTCGATGCTCTGAAATCCCTCCTTTAGTATTCTTCCTCCTCCTGATGCATCTTCATCTCTGCATACCATTAATTGCTTTCCCTGTGGTCATCAGGCTGTCCATTCTGTTCTGTCAGCATATTTCTTTGTTTCCACAAACCAATCACATGCACATATATTAATTTGGTCATTTACCAATGTCTTAATTTGGGCATGCCCCAGCCTCCTAATTTGGTCCGTCCACCAAAACCAGAAATCCTAAGGGCTTTGCAGTTGGCCACTGTGACCTGGTGCCAGTGCTGCAAGCCTCTCATGTTATGGATACACTGTTCATGTTTTTCCAGCCTGTTTATGCCTGCTTGTCCATTGGCCTCAGACACAATGTCTACCTTGAAGGAAACTTTGCCACAAACAGATTTTTATAAACCAATTAACCCTTGCTGTTTCCATGGACCACTGTTGTAATGCAATATAAAATTGAATCTACTTTACCTATAAGCCAGTTCCTAAAATAGAATCTCTAAATATGAGTTTCTAAGCCATCAACGTCAGAGTCAAGATCTCTGATGTGCCCCCGAGGATGGGAGCCAAGATTGGCTGTTGCTCCCAGACTTGGGGTGCACCACAACCTGTGACTCTGAATGCACCCCTAAGGCTAGGAGCTGCCACTCCCAGCCTCGTGGATGCACTGAAGTCTTTGAGTCCACTGCACCCGGGAGGATGGGTACCCTGATCAGCTTATCTTTGCACCCAGCCTCTAGCTGTACTCTGGAGGCTGGGAGTGACAGATGATTGGGGCTCCCAACCTGGGGGTGTGCATCAGAGTCAAGGGCTCTGGTGCATCCCAGAGGCTGAGAATGGCAGTAAGCAAATTGGCACTTCCAGCCTTAGAGGTGCATCAGAGCCCTTGACTCCAATATGCTCCCAAGGATGAGAACAAGGATTAGCTGACTGGCTTCCTATTTTCTGGTGCAGGAAAAACCCAGAATCATGGTCCTGGGCTCCCTCTGTGTTGGCAATATGGTGCCATGGGGATCTGATATGCAATCTCAATCACACATCTTGCTTTGCATGTGTAGCATGGCAGGAAGCATGATTTCTGGGATCATACATCAAATCCCATGGAACCTTTAACTGAACATCTGCCAAAGGCCTTGGTGAATAACAATTCACTATTCACTTTGTTCACAGCCTTCAAGATTCTACAGACCTCTATCATATCCACCCTCAGCCTTCTCCTTCCCAAACTAAAGAGTCCTAGTTTTTTAATCTCTCCTGGTATGACAGCTGCTCCATACCACCATACCTCCATATCTCTGTATCTTGATTGCCCTTCTCTGTACCTTTACTAATTCTACTACATCTTTTTTGAGATGCAAACGCCAAAACTGCACACAGAATTCAAGATGTGGTTGCACCATAGATTTGTATAACAGCATGATGATATTTTCCAATTTGTTTTCAATTCCCTTTAATGATGCTGAACATTTTATTAACTTTTTTGTCATTGCTAGAGAACTATCTACAATGACTCCACATTCTCTGTGTACATATAATGGAGCTTGTTTTCCCCCATATGCATTCCTTTGCACTTATCATAGAATCATAGAGAAGTAGGGCTGGAAGGGACCTTGAGATGTCATCTAGCCCAACCCCCTGCCTGAGGCAGGATCATCCCTATCACAACTACATAGTCAACATTTACACAAAAACCAAGACATAACAACTTAACCTGTCACAGGTAAAGCAGGGGAACCAAGGCACCCAATGTTCTGATACTTTAAAGGTTCTTAATATATTCTCAAGGGATCCCAGGAAGGAGCGGGGGGCGAGCATCCATCTACAAGGAAAGCAAAAACCACCACAGTCTGTACCAATCTGACTGTGAGGTAAAATTCCTTCCTGACTCCAAATATGGTGGTCAGTCTGACCCGGAGTGGAAGGGCAAGACCCCTAGCCAGGAATCTTTGACATTAAGTCCAAGCAGGAGCACTGGCACATTACAGTCAAAATTCCCAGCCTTGGCTGCAGCCAACAACCAATTCTGCTAAGGAAGGCTTTACAAATCCTGGCACATGTGACAGCATAGGGTGGGGTGAGGAGCAATGTTCCCTCTAAGGAGTAGCAGCCCATGAGCGCGCTGCATCAGTCCGTGAGCGTGTCGTGTTAGTCTGGTGTGGGACACTTACTGAAGGGGGCTGAGGGGTGGGGGCCGGAAGCTGGAGCTGTGGGCTGGAGACTGGGCCCGAGAGGCTGGGGGCCAGGGACTGGAGCTGGGGGCCAGAGGCTGGAGCCGCTGCCTGCCCTGAGTGAGGCACCACTGACTCTGGGACACTGCTCTGCTCCCCAGCCCTGATGCCATGTGCCTCCTTGCTCCCCAAGGCGATGGGTGGGAGTGGAGCAGTGTTCCAGAGCCAGCGAACCCTCACTCGGGGCAGGCAGCGGCTCCTCCCCAAGGTGTGGCAAGGCAGGGATGGAGGCTGGGGTCGGGGGCTGGTGGGGGCTCTGCTGGCTCTCGGGAAGTGCTCCACTCCCTGGCCCTGATGCCACGTGCCTCCTCACTCCCCGAGGCAAAGCGGGGGAGTGGAGCAGTTCCCTGGAGCTGGTGGAGACTGCGCCAGGCTCCCACACCCACCTCCCCTTGGAGCTTACCTTCAGCACCTCTCCCAGTGCGCGGCCTTGAAAAAGCTGTGCATGGCCAGACTTCTGGTTGTGCGTGGCCTTTGAGGGAACTTTGATGAGGAGGGAGGAATGCTCTCCCCCTGCAGCAATCCACAGAACTAAAAAGCATGGGGAATACCCATAGATGTACATAGCCATAGCTATGCCCAGATCATCTCCAACCAGTGGCTGCCCAACCATTTCATGAACACCTCCAGTGATGGAGAGTTCAGCTTCCCTAGGCAGTCTACCCCATTGCCTCACTGTTCTAACAGTGAAGAAGGTTTTTCCTAATATCCAATCTAAAACTATTTTGCTGCCATTGGTCCACTTCTTCCTCTCTGCATCAAAAGAGAAAAGATGTTTTCCCTTTTCTTTATATCAGCCCTTCAAGTGTTTGAAGACTGCTATCATGACTCCACTTACATGCATTTTCTGCAAGTTGAGCATGCCTAGCACCTTCAGTCTCTTCTCATATGACTTTCCTTTTATGACAGGGTTTTCATAGGGGCAGTCATAATGTTGGTCCACCCACCTGTCTAGAGCAGTCCACCTGCCTGACTTTCCTGCCACACCTTTCTCATATTTTAGTAGTTGTTTATAGGCAGGAGGCTGCCAATTATATGTCTTGATGCCAAGTGTGTAATATACAGCTCCAGCCTTCCCTTTACCATGTCCCATGCCTCACAGATGGTATCCAAAACCACTTCCAACTCCCCCCGCCTCATTGCTGAGCTGCACTTGGCCTCTGGCATCCTGAGACATACCTTGCTTCAGCCTCTGGCCCAACTTGGCCTCAGGTGTTCTTAGAAATACCTGGGCCACTTGCCTCCTCTCTGGGGCCTCTATTCAAACCCCATCTCTGGGTTCCTTGCCTCTCATTAGCGTCCTTGCCTCTCACACTCTACCGCCTCACCGGGATTACTACTCTGCCCCCTCACTGGGGCTTCTGGCCCTTGAGCCTCAAGTGTCTGTCTTCGTACCTGGACCTCTCTCTCAGCCTCCCACTAAGCCTCAGTCACATTCCGGCATTGGGCCTCGGGCCTTCCTGGCACCCATGTTGTCACCCCAGCCCTGCTCTCCCAGATTTTGGCTTCAGGCCCCCCTGGCCCCATGCTGTCACCCAAGCCTGGTGCTTTTCTCTCAAGGTGTGCTTCCCTAGCCTTTCCTCTCCACAGGCTCACCTACAAGGCAGTGGGGACTGAGGACTGGTGTGGCATTTCCTGGAGACTGCCTTGCCACAGGCAGCCCCACCACACCCTCCAACCCCAGAAGGGTGTAGTTTTAGGCCATGCCCCAGGGCCAGGAACTTTCTCCATTGCCACAGTTCATACCCTGGCCTCCAGAATGTTCCTGGGAGCAGTAGATCTCCAGCTGGACAACGGCACCTCAGCAGCATCCCTGCAACAACCGCCAGCTCCGCTCCTCATGGCCTGGTCTTATACCCGGAGTGCCCAGCTGCTGTAGCTTCATGGAGCAGCTGCTCTGGAAGTATGGCTCCCTTTTTTCCTCAGCTGGTTCTTGCCAGTGTATGATTCATACTGTCACCATCTCTATCTCTTTATTACACATCTTCCCCCTTAAGACTCCACTAGGCGCCTTTTCTTCTATTTCTAGATTTCTGTTTCTGGATGTTTGTTGACTTTGGTTTACATTCAATGCAGGTTCTTCTGATTGGCATGGAGATAAAAAGTCCACCACCACATTGGTCTAGCTGGGCCTGTATTCGATACAGATATGAAAAGGTTGTACAGCTAAGGCCCACCGGGTGATCCAAGCATTGTCAGTCTTTGTGGTCTGTAGCCACTTTAGAGGAACAAAATCAGCAGGGATCCTGGTTTTCCATGATAAAAAAAAAAATCACAAATTCTCTGATAAAAAATGGCTAATTCTCTGGTAAAAATCACAAAATCCATGGTTAAAATGAAATGCTCCCCCACAGCCCTGCTGGTGTCCCTCACTCCCCCCCCC
>NW_017728994.1:35616719-35621720 GCF_001723915.1 Gavialis gangeticus | reverse complement strand
CCCAACCCCCCAGCCCTGCTTGTGCCCCTTGCCCCCCACCCACAGCCCCTGTCCCCTAGCCTTGCAGGAGGAGGCTCCCAGCTGCCAGGACTATGGGGCCAAGGACCCAGGTCTGCAGGCCTCCGCCCCCAGTGAAAGGCAGCAGCTGCTACAGCAGGAGCATGAGCCAGCTTCCCCCTGCTGCTGCCTGCTGCAGGCTTAGGCAGGGCTGGCTCCCAGTGGCAGCATGCATTCCTGGGGGGCAGGGGGGACCTGCACCCCCAAGATCTGTGTGGGGGGTGGGGGCAGGGCAGATGCGCACTTCCCCATGCATGCAGAGGAAGTGTGGGCAGGAGCTTGCAGCAGCAGGCAGCTTTCGTGCATGGCCCTGCTGCACCAGTCGCACATGCTGCACTCTGGAGAGCCTGGGAGAGGGTAGCAGGATGGGAAGCACAGGTTTTGTGACCCAGGGTTTGCAGCTGGCCAGGCACTCTGGTTGGCAGGGGGTTTGCAGCCTGTCTGCTCCCAGCCAGAGTGCTTGGCTGGCTGGAAAACCCCGCAGCTCCAGGCCAATTGCAAACCCCACCTCCCAGCTGGAGTGTCCGGCTGGGGAGTGCCAAAGCTGACTGGGGCCTGAGGGAGTGGGGAGGTTTGCAGTTGGCTGGGGGTGGCGGGGGTTTCCAGCCAGCTGAGCACTCTGGCAGGGAGGCTGCAAACCCCTTCCAGGCTGGAGTGCCTGGCTGACTGCAAACCTCCCTGCTCCCTCAGCCCCTACTCAGCTTCCCCCTCAGCCCTGCCCCACAACCTCCAAGCCCCATTTACCTCCAGCAAGAAGAGTGAACCTGAAGCAGCCTCTGGTAAGTGTGTGTGTCAGGCCCTGCCCTTCCCCCCGGTTTCCCTGACACTTTTGCAAACAGCTTCCAGAGGCTGGGACTCTACCAGCCTGCAGAGCTCTTTGCAAAAAGGGGGAAATCCATGGGTTTTTCTTCTAAAAGGGAAAATTTGTGTTTTCTCTGATAAAAATGGGAAATCTGTGGTTTTCTCTGTTTTTCTGTGGGAAACGGAAAACCAGGATCCCTGATGATTAGTGATTAAGGTAAACTCCCAGATGAGAAGATAACAACAGAAATACTCTACCCCCCCCCACTTGATAGCTAAACATTCTCGTTTGATTGTTGCATACCTTTGTTCATGGGGGTTAAGCTTGTGACTGGCATAGACTATAGGCCGGTCCACTCCTTCATGTTCCTGTAACAATACTACTCCCAGAGCTTGATTGGATGCATCTGCCTGCAGGACAAAAGATTGTTTGAAATCAGGGCTCTGAAGTACCACTTCCTTGCATAGCACTCCCTTTTTTCCTTAATTGGTTCTTGCCAGCGTTCAGTTCATACCGTCATCAGCTTTCTCTCTTCATTACATGCTCCCATCCTTTAACAAGTTCATGGTCCTTGCCTTGTTGACACTGAAATTCATCTGCCACTTTTTTGCCCACTCAAATTTATGAGCCCTTTGTCAGCAGAGGTGCCACACACACATTCTATGCAGGGGTTCCTCAGCTTAGATATCTACTTTCCACAACACACTTACCCTTAAGCCCCCTATTTTTATAGGTCCCAAGGTCCCACTTTGATAATGATCTTGGAATATATGGGACAGCAGGGGTTAGTAGGAAGGAGGGAAGCAGCTGTTTGAATTCATTTTTTCCTGAAGTTAATTATTTTTGGTTGTGGGGGGGATGGAAGTAGATATTGGATTTACTGTAGGCTAAGTAGATTGCTTAATTTGGAGAAAGATACCATTAGGAGCCTAAGACAGATAGACATTTTGGTGTATCCCATTATAAGTCTAAAATAACTAACTACTGGTATATAAACTCAATGTACCATTAATACCCGTATTATTATGTCACTTCCACTAGTTGGTGATGCTCCTTCAAAAGCCCTAGCATTGCAGCATTCATGAGCCATGCCTGGTACCTCGAGGTATGTAGAAAAAACATTTAAAGCTCTGTCTATGGATAAATCACTGATTCTCTGAATCAACATTGAATCTTCAGATTCAGATTCAGCTGAATTGAATCAGGGACAGTAATCCAAATCAACTAATCAAATCACTGTCCCCAAGTCAAGCCAAATCTGAATCGAATCCAGCCCATTTCACACACCCTTACTATTTGGCTGTGGTCTGGACACCTAATCTCAGCTACACTGCTATGTTGAGACATAGCAGCTAGACCCGTCCCCCTTGGCTCCTACTTCGCCCAGCCCCCAGGCAGCCACATGACTGGAGTGTTGCAAACAGGCTGCATAAACAGGCGCACTTGTCTGCCCGGTGTGTGAGTTAGCACAGGAGTTCACGCAGGAGGTTGAGCGGGAGGGCCCATGGCCCTGCCTGTGAGCCCCTAGGGTAGGTAGTCACAGTTAGCCAGACTACCACCAGTAAAATGCAGATGGGCACATGCCACAATGCAAGGGTCCCCTCAGGCTCTGTGGGCCCCTGCTCTGGCTCCTCAGAAGCCTCTACCCAGACAGAGCCCATGGTGCTGGGCTCCACACAGATGAAGCCTCTGGCTCTCAGCTGCGGGGGCTGCCTGACACTTTTTCAGGCTCTGGGGATTGGGAGCATGGCCACCTCCCCTTGTGAGATCTTCTCCCTTTTGGGGTCCCTGGCACACCAGCTAGAGGAGCTCCAGGCCACAGTCCAGAGACTGTGTGCCATCAGGGATGGTGAGTGGGAGATAGACTCCTATTACCAGGCCCTCCACCCCCTGGAGGCGGAGGGTAGACCAAGGTCACCTTCCAGGACAAGGGAGGACTCGGGGACCTCCCATGCTGTCCAGCCAAGAGGTTGGACCAAGGTGGCCAAGGGGCCAAGGCCTACCGCACCAGGGTCCCTGCCCCACTGGAGCTTTGCAACACGTATGAACCTCTTGCAGCTCCAGCTGGCAGCACAGGCTCAACTGTAGCTACCACTCCTGCTCTCCCTATGACAAAACACAAAGTGTTTGTCATGGGAGACTCCACCCTGAGGGAGACTGAGGGGGCAATCTGCTGCCCTGACCCCTTAGCCCAGGAAGTCTGCTGCTTCCTGGGAACCCATATCTGGGACATTGAGGAGAAGATCCCTGAGCTCCTCCAGCCCACTGACCACTACCCTATGTTCCTTATCCATGTGGGCATGAATGACATGGCTCGGAGCAATCCCAGCTGGGTCACGAAGCACTACAGGGATTTGGGAGTGGGCCTAAAGGGGTTGGGAGTGCAGGTGGTGTTTTGTTCGATGCTCCCTGTCTCAGGCTATGGGCTGAGGAGGAAGAGGAGGATTGAGGTAGTAAACCAAGGACTGCAGTGCTGGTGTCATTGGGAAGGTGTTGGCTTCTATGACCACAGTCCGCTCTTTGGTGAGAGAGGCAGTGAGCTGCTGGGGTGGGATGGCGTCCACCTCTCTCCACTGGGGAGGTGGCTCTTCTCAGCCAGACTGACTGACCTGCTCCACCGGGATTTAAACAAAGCCCATTGGGGGATGGGGGGACTACTGCCACTTCTGGCCTGTTGAGCAACCCTTGGAAAGCCAGCAGATCAAGGCACCCCTACCCCAGCCCTGAAACAAGCTGTGGGAAAGGCAAGGGCCCCTAAAGGGACACTTGCCTGCCTGTACACAAATGCCAAGAGCTTGGGGAATAAACAGGAGGAACTTGTCCTCCTGCTTAACACAAATAATTATGACATCATGGGGATAATGGAGACCTGGTGGACTCCACCCGTGACTGGACCACAGGTATAGACAGCTATATCCTGTACAAGAGAGATCCAGTGCACAAAAGGATGAGTGGTTGCTTCTCAAGGGAGCGATCCTGGATGCACAAGCAAAGTCTATCCCATCTCAGAGGAAAGGCAGCATATGGGCACAGCAGCCCCCTTGGCTCTGCAGGGAACTACCAAACCTCCTGCATCTAAAAAGAAAGACCTACAAAGGATGGAGGACTGGATCCACCTCCAAGGATAAATATTCTGCACTAGTCCAGACCTGCAGGGAGTAAACCAGAAAAACCAAGGCTGTGACTGAACTCCAAATAGCTACAGGTATCAAAGACAATACAAAGTCCTTTTTTAGATATGTGGGGAGCTGGAGGAAAAGCGAAGGCAACACTGCACCTCTGCTAAACCAGATGGGACAATTGACAGCCGATAGCCAGGAAAAAGCCAACTTACCAAATGGATACTTTGCATCGGTTTTTCACCAGTCCCAAGGGGCAACCCTGCCCATTACAGGATGGGAACGCCTGTGTGAAGGTGATTCCTTACCCTCCATCAATGCTGACCTTGTGAAGGAACACCTTGAGAGGCTGGACACCTTCAAATCAGCCAGCTCTGACAGTTTACACCCCCGGGTACTCAAATTGCTAGCAAGCACCATAGTTCAGCCTATGGCACAGATCTTCGAAAACTCCTGGTGCTCTGGTGAAGTACCTGAAGAATGGAAGAAGGCCAATGAGGTGCCTATCTTCAAGAAAGGGAGAAAAGTGGATCTGGCAAACTACAGGCCCATCAGCCTGACCTCTATCCTGGGGAAGGTATTAGAAAAGATTATCAAAGAGACCATTCTTAACAGACTGGCCGATGGTAGAATCCTGAAGGATAGCCAGCATGGGTTTGTTGCGGGTAGGTCTTACTTGACCAATCTTATTTCCTTTTAAGACCTATCACCTGGACAAGGGAGAAGAGATTGATGTTGTATATCTTGACTTTAAAAAAGCCTTCAATCTGGTATCCCACGATCATCTCTTAGCAAAACTGCCAACTGCAGCCTTGGCTTCATCACAATCCACTGGCTGGGGAATTGGCTCTGTGGTCATACCCAGGGGGTGGTGGTTGACAGAAGTCAAATTGTCGTGGTGCGCAGTGACCAGTGGGGTCCCTCAAGGCTCATTCCTTGGGCCAACACTATTCATCATCTTTATTAATGATGTGGACATTGGTATCAGAAGTGGACTGGCCAAGTTCACTGACGACACCAAAC
>NW_017728994.1:35598480-35611719 GCF_001723915.1 Gavialis gangeticus | reverse complement strand
TTCCAGTCCATTCTCCTTTTGAGGATATTGGGACTGGGGCATTGTTATTGTTCATAGGGTGTCGCTCTGCTGGTCAGGCAAGCCCTGAACAAGAGAGAAAGGAAAAAGGCGATTGAGGGAGAAGTCACCACAAGTCTCCGGATAGAGGGACCACGCCCCGAAAGGAAACAAAGTAAAAAGAAAAAAACTAGAACTCAAGGCAATGAAGTTAGGACTTACGCAAGAGCAATAGATGCGAAATTACTCAGTTAAGTTGAATTAAGGTCCAGGTAGGATTCTGCTTAAGCTGAAATTCATAGTTAACTGATGTAAATGAGTAAGGATAGCTTTGCTCAGTGCAAGCTGATAATGGATGTAAGTTTAAATATGGATAAATAAAGGACATTGTAAACCTGAATGGGATGACATAAGGCTGCAATTTCAAATTAATGGTCAATAAGTTAGGCGCCCTATAATGAAGAGAAAAAAGGAGAAGCTAAGAGTGTCACAAAAGAGATCCTCTTTCTCAATATAGATTGCGGACTATTATGATGGTAGATAATAATTAACACCTCCTGACTTATAACATTGACTATAAACCAAGATGTGGCAGGTGTGAGTTGGTAAATACCATTATACTATCCAGCGAAACAACCTGATGTACAGAAGGGGAGGAGAGTACACCAGGTTAGAAGCTAAACCCCCCCACAACAAGTGGTGCATTGGCCGGGAATTTGACAACGGCCTACATTGCAAGGAACGCGTGGAAATGCAGCCAGGCACAATGGGGAGTCCTGAACTGTTTCAACAAACATTACATCTGGTGAGCCAAGTGCTCCAACAACAGCAACAAGTAACTCAACAAATTGCTCGAGGACAAGTGGCTCCAGCAGCAAGCATGGGCTCAACAGAATCAAGTGGAATTAAAGTTACCCAAGATGACACTGCAGGACGACCTGGAAGCCTTTTTAGAGAGTTTCAAATGAGCTGCATTGCCTCGGGATTAGATCAGAGCAGACGGGCTGGCCAATTGGGCGTATTACCGATCGCAAGAGCACAAGCCACTTATCAAGCTATGCCCCAGGGTGAAGCAGTCGACTATGACACACTAAAAAAAAAAGGAGATTGTGTATCGCTTGAATATCAACCCCAAGAGATACCGTCAAGCCTTTTGAATGAAGAAGCGAAGAGAGGACAAGTGCCTGCGGATCCTACTCCAGTATTTAGCAGATCTATTAGACAAGTGGTTGAGACCCCAAGAGGTAGCCAAAGTGGATCTTCGTGATCAGATTTTACTGGAACAGTTTTTAATGGATCTGGATGAAGGTACACAATAGTGGGTGCATTGTCATTGCCCTAAGTCATCTGCCAAGGCGCTGAGGTTAGCCAAAGACTTCAACAGCATACAAGGAGAAGGCAACCGAGAACATGGTATAAAAGGAAGGATGACCACCATATCATTAGAGATGGAACATAAGGAAACCTGAGAACCGAGATGACCGACGATAGTGCGTTTCTGATGTGGATGGGATGAGATATGGCGAGAGAATGTACAAATGCTCCCTGACAAATTCAACGTGGTTGGGAAACATCGTTTGACGCCAGGATGCTGCACAATGAGCAGAGGGACAATGGACAGGTAGAACTGATGTACTGTAGTATGAGTAAAACAGGAGGGGAAAGACCAAATGATAAACCAACAGTTTGATGCCCCTCATTCCCAGTTCAACTTCTACTATATAGGGTCCTTTTGTTCCACTGAAGTAACAGAGGTCAGACCCTCCATTGCAAATAACCTTCAGAAGGCTTTTTTGGAAATTTAGTCTGGGTGGTGAGAAATTTTGAAAGTCATTCTCACAGTACACACACACGTGCATGAAAATACGAATAATTTGAACAGAGAGAATAAATATTAGCTAAATCTGATTAAAATTGACTGCTTTTATTCTCAGACCTGAAGAAGGGTGCATTGTACCCAAAACCTTGTTTAAATCTCTCCCAATCACGCAGTTAGTCCAATGAAATATATTCCACAAAAATCCATGCCTTCATTGCAACATTTTAACTCCTCTCTCGTTTTGACTAAAATAAACAATTAATGAAAGACATTTGATGAGAAACTATAAATATTGATTAACTACTTGTTTTATCCTTTTTATTTTCAGTTAAATTATCAAGTTGTGAAACCAAAACTAACCCTCTCCTAAATATATATTTACCCAAAGCTGAAAAAACATTAATCAAAAACTGATTTTTAACAAATTTTATTGGAAAGTTTTTTTAAAAAGTCTATACAGTTTAATATATATTTCTCTGTGATAAATAATGCAACATTTTGATCACTGTTAGGTTTCACTTTTAAAAAAAATTCCCCAAGTGTTTATTATTCCACTAGACTTTGATTTTGACAGCTATTTAATAATAATGTATACTTTTCATTTAATACTTAACACCCATATATCTTGTAGTGCTATGCAAAAGGGATCTGTGTCAGTATCCCCATTTTACAGATGGGGAACTGAGACTCAATGAGATGAAGTGATGTGCCCAAGGTCACCTAACAAGTCTGTGGCATAGTCAGGAATACACTAATTTCCCAAATTCCAGTCTAATGTTCCATCCATTAAGAAACACTGACTGCAGTTACTTCTCTTGCAGGCTGTACATCCCTGAAGTAACTAGCAGAACAATCAAACTTCTCAGTGAGGTGCATGTGTCCATTTATTTTCACTTTGTCTTTTGGGGATATTTCACATCATATCCATGTAGTTATCAGCTTTAATGGGAAGCTGAAGGCTCATTTTAGAACCTTATCAGCCTCAGGAAGAAACCCATATTATTCCTTAAGCACCCCTCCCTCCCCCCTGCAACCCCTTTCTGTTTAGGGCAGACTGCATAATACATTTTATGATACCATCCAAGATAATACACTTAAGTATTCTGAAGAGGAGTGGTTTTCTGAGCATGATCTCAAATCACATTACACCTTCACATTACTTCTCTCCTCTCTGCTGACCTCTAGTTATATCTATTTGGGTTTTGATCTCTTTAGACCTCACAAGATGAACAGCCAGGGTCAGTCTTTTGTTGGAAGATGGGCAAAGCAAGTTGCAGTGCTCTGTGTAAATGAAATCAGCACCCTAGTTTGACTGAAGAGGGTGCTCTGCTATTACAGGTGCTGTCTTTTGGATACGATGTGAAACAAACATCTTAACCACTTGTCAGTAAAGATCCCCATGGTGCATTTCATAGCTGGGGTGTTAATTCCAGAGTTGCAGTCAAATTCCAGTGTTGGCTGTTAAATTCTGCCTCTTTAAATTTGCTCTGCAGTTTTCGCTGGATACAATATTCTTTATTTCCTTTCTTATTCATTTGTACAGCATTAATGTGCGCCCTTCCTTGCTTTCTGACTGGTCAATGCATTTCAGTGGTGTGTAGATGGGTGGCATGATCTCTACATATCCCTCAACTTCTTTAACAGGACATTGTTTCAGAACCTCAAGGGTACATAGGTACATAAGCTCCAACTGAAATCCAGGAGAGTAAAGTCCTTAACTTCCTTGGCAGATACAAACTATTGTGATCAGCAGCGAGCACTCCTGGACGTGGATTTTTCAGTTTGTTTTTCAAACAAACAAAAAAAAATGGGGGGGGGGGGGTGCACAGTTTTGTGTCATCTGCGAATGTGGACAGAGGGGTTTCCACACCCTCATCCAGGTTGCTGATGAAGATATTGAACAGCACTGGCCCAAGGACCGAGCCTTGGGGGACCCTACTGTCCACATCCTTCCAGGTCAATACCGACCCATCTACGACCACTCTCTGGGTGTGACCCTCAAGCCAATTTGTCACCCACATGACTGGGTAATCGTCCATGGCACAGCCATGCAGTTTGTTTATGAAAACAGGATGTGATACCATGTCAAAAGCCTTCTTAAAGTCCAAAGTAGATGACATTTACCTCAACTCCTGCATCTAAGCATTTAATGACCTGGTTATAGAAAGAAACAAGGTTAGTCAGGCAGGATCTACCTGTTATGAACCGATGCTGGTTGCCCATGAGCATTATCTTACCCAATGGATTCCTACAAATGTGATCCTTGATAATTTTTTCAAGGGTTTTCCCAAGGATAGAGGTGAGACTAACTGGTCTATAGTTATCCTCCTTCCTCCCCTTCTTGAAAATAGGGACCACATTGGCCCTTTTCCAGTCCTCTGGGGCCTCACATGAGCACCATGAGTGCCAGCAGCTCTGGCTAATTCTTTCAGAAACCTTGGAAAGAGCTCATCCAGTCCCACTGATTTAAACACATCCAGCTTCTCCTAGTGTCTCTTCACCAAGTCGGCACTGACACTAGGTGGGCTGGTGTTCCTCCTGCTTCTAATGCATTTCGGAGATCTGTCTAGACCCATGCTCAAGAATACAGAGGCAAAAAACTCTGCTTTGTCCTTCCTATCTGTCACCAACTGCCCTAGTCTATCCTGCAGGGGTCCTACGATGCCCTGCACCTTCTTTTTGCTCTCTATATACTTAAAGGATTTCTTGTTGTCCTTAATTTTTGTTGCCAGCTTAGGTTCTAATGCTGCTTTGGCCTTCCTGACTGATTCCTTGTAAGTGTGAACCAAGGAGGTATACTTCTTCTTGGTAGCTACCCCCTGCTTCCACAGCCTGTATGCCCCTTTTTTTGCCCTTAGGCTCTCCTGGATTTCCCTGTTTAGCCAAGAGGGCTTCTTGGCCCCTTTGCCCCCTTTTCTATGCAGTGGGATTGTCTCCTTCTGTGCCTGAAGGATCTCTTCCTTGAGGAATGACCACCCTCCCTGGACTCCCATTTTGCCAATGCTCTTGATCTTCTATGCCCAACTAACTAATCTCCTGAGCACATTGAAGTTAGCCTTTCTGAAGTCTAGCACTTCTGCCCTGCTGGTTACTTTTCCCACCCTTTGCCAGATAGTGAATTCAGTTAAATTGATGATCACTATCCTCTAGGTTACCTCGTACCTGCAGATCTGCCACCAGGTCATCCCCCGTAGCCAGCACCAAGTCCATCAAGGTATTCCCCCTAGTGGGATCACATACCTCCTGCATTAGGTGGAGATCTTGTATGCAGGTTAAGAACCTACGTGAGCAGTTAGTCCTAGCTGACTGATCCTCCAAGCAGATGTCAGGGTAGTTTAGGTCATCCATGACAACCATGTCCCTTGACTGTATGGCCTCTGAGAGCTGCCCAGAGAATTTCAGGTCTAGCTCATCCTCCTGGTGTGGCAGTCTATAGTAAATCCCCACTATCAAGTCCCTTTCCTCCTGACCCTCTTGTAACCTAATCCCCAGTACCTCAGTTTGGCCCTCTTCTGATCCCATCTTGATTATACAAGATGTATATTGCTCCTTAATAGAGAGCAACAGCCCCCCCCCCCCTTTTTACCCACTCTATCCCATCTGTACAGCACCAACCACTCAATCATGAGTAGGGTCCCACCAGGTTTCAGTTAGCCCAACCAGGTCAAAGTTGTTGCTTGCAAGCAGGAGTGCAAGTTCCTCCTGCTTGTTCCCCATGCTCCTAGCATTAGTGTAGAGACATTTAAGCCCCCCAGTAGGTGCCCCTGGTACCCCCTGTCCCGATCTCTATCAATCCCCTTAGTGTTTACCTGGGCTGATCCAAGGCATGGCTCATGGCTCTCTGATCCTAGGTTTTCTTTGTCCGCTGGATCCCTGTCCCTCGAAGAACCTAATTTAAAGTCCTTCAGATGAGATCAGCCAACCTGTAAGAGAACAAACTCTTACCTTTAGAAGAAAGATGAAGACCATATCGTCCCAGGATGCCTCTCTCATGGAAGTGTGGATTATGGTTGTAGAAGCCAAAACTCGCAAGATGGCACCAACTCCAGAGCCACAGGCTGATTTCTCTGATGCAGGCATCTTGGTGTTGATGGCAACTGCTGACCAGGAGGATCAATGAGAAACTGTCTGGCATTTGACAAACCAAAATATTCTGACATTTTGGAAATGCTCCCCCTATTATTTTCTAGTTTATAACTACATGTCTCAATGAATTTGGTTCAGCTGTGCTTGTAAAATCTAGTCCCAATAGTGAGTAGCCATGTAACCTTGAAGACTAACTGGTTCAGAGAGGTATAAGCATTCATAGGCAACAGCTTACTTCAGATGCTATTTTCAATGGACTAGCCTGTTGTCTAAGAAAGCCTGTGCCCCTAAATCAGTTAGTCTCTTTATGTGCTACCATGTGCTGCCTTCTGCCTGATTAGTTAGTACAGCTAACTACCTTTCTGAGATCTAAGGAAAGGTGCTGTGGTACCTGAAAACTTGTCTATGTCCTTCCCAACTATACAATTGGTCCAATAAGATATTCCCCACAAAAATATTTGCCTCACATTTTTATTGGACCATCATGGCTACAGCATCATCCCACTTCTACCTTGCATTTTTTTTAAGGATCCATCCAAATAGTGTTCCCACTTTGCTTGCCTGCCCTGTGTACTGAGAATATTAAACCTTTAATATCAATAATAGACAGGAAGTGTCCACAATACCATTTGCTAAAATTCCTTCCCCTCACAGTTAACTGCCAGTGGTCCATCTGTTGCTGCTTTCCAATCAAGAAGCAACTTCATTTCAGTGGTTAAGTGATGCTTGGGTATAGATAGACTGTAAAGTGCTTTCAAATGTCTTGGGATGAAAGATTTTTTGTAACTTTAAGAGGTTAATCAAGGGCTTCAACTCAAAGATGCCAAAAAATCTTCACATTTCTGCTTCTATCTATCAGTCTCTACATTTTCAAAGGCTTTTAGAATAATGTGTTACAGAGAATATCTATGGGTCATTTTTCTGGTTGGTCATTCTTCACTGGATTCCTTCCAAGTAGGATCAGGTGGCACTTTTGATGTTAAAATAATTCAAAGGGCAACAGAGAAGCCCCCAGATAGACAAACCAACAAGGAAGTAAATTGGTTGCTAACAGATTTGTCCTCACTAGATGATTTTTGTGGACAATATAGACAGAGTAATGCAAGATCAGGTTGCAAAGTGGCCTGTATCAGATGATTCCATCAAAAGATATTACTTCAGCTAAATTGTCCCTGGTATTATTTATTTTTGTAAAGAATAGCACCTTCTTCACACACTGTCATTTTATTATACGTTGAACATACCCAAGATGTGTGTTCAATGCCCTATACTAGCTATAATGAGAGCTGTACATAACAATGTCTCCTTTTTTTGTACACGGTGCATTAAAAAACACTTAATGAGGCAAAAGATTGGTTTAAGTCTGAAGCTTTTCCACTGTATTTCACTGAATAAAATGAGTTGGCTTTGTTTCAAACAAGACATGAATCAAAACTAGCACTCCTGTGGCCAGAGACCAAGAAGCCTAGATCCATTTGTCTTACAACCAGGGATCTGGGTTTTCTGTTCACCATGGAAAAACATGGTAAAAATGGATTTTCTTATTTTAAAGAGAAAAACCCAGCTTTTCTCTTTTTCAGGAGAAAAACACAGGAAACAGTGGGTTTCCCCTTGCTGGCCAGCAGAGTTCCAGTGTGCAAAGGACTGGAGGGATCAGGAGGAGGGCAATCAGGCAGGGGGTGTCATGTGCACGTGCACATGTACACATGCACATGGCAGCCAGGTAGCATGAGAGCAGCTCCTGCAGCTCCCCACAGGTAAGTCAGGGATGGGGGATTGAGGCATCCATAATGAGGGAGAGAGATGGGCGGGGCTGGGGCTGGGCCTGAGGTTGCTTCCCAGCCAGGGTGGTGCATGGGGCTGGGGGCCTGGGGCCAGGGTTGGAATGCGCAGCTGCAGGGCCCAGGCA
Source organism: Gavialis gangeticus (assembly GCF_001723915.1). NCBI lineage: Eukaryota > Metazoa > Chordata > Crocodylia > Gavialidae > Gavialis > Gavialis gangeticus. The sequence goes on along the minus strand of NW_017728994.1, from coordinate 35,603,908 downwards.
GGGAGTGGGATGGAGCTGCAGGCTCATCTGGGGGGTTGGTGATGGGGGGGCTGGCTCCCTGTCCCTGCACACACTCCTATGAAAGTGATGGGGGGGGCACATGCCCCCCAAATTTGTGGGGTGGGTATGGGCTGCCCACTGCAGGCTCAGGCTCCCGGCCCTGCTGTCCTCCCCCGGGGCCTTCTAGGTGCAGCAAGTGGGACCCAACAAGGCAGGGCAAACTGGGGCAGGGAAGCTCGGTGCCACTGACAGGAGGCCCATGTTGCCAAGGCAAGGCACCCCCTGCCTGCACAGCAGCAGCAGCGAGCACAAGCCTATGCCACTACCTCTGATGCTGGCAGGTGGGCAGCGGGTGTCTCACCACAGTGGCATGGGGCTTGTGGTGGCAGCACTGAGACTTTCTGCTGTGCTCTGCCCTGCAGCACTGGTTCCTGCCCACTGGGCCATGGAGGTCCAAGAGGGAGGGCAGCAGAGTGGGGAGCCCTGAGCCTGCAGCAGGCAGCCTGCATCCACCCCCACCACAGGCTCTGCTCCAGCTGTGCTGCCTATGGGGAAAGGGGAGCCAGGGTCCGCTCTAGCCACAGCAGCTGCCGCCTCCCACAGGCAGCGGCCAGAGCTCAGGCACTGCTTGTGAGGCAGGGGTCTGTGGACCCAGGTCCCTGGCCATGTAGCCCTGGAAGCTGGGCCCCACCTCCAGCACGAGATAGGTGCAGGGGTTTCTGGGAAACTGTACCTCAAGGTGTTGACAAGCAGAACTTGTGTCATGTGTGTATGTTACCGTGCAGCAGGGTGAAAACAGCCGACATGGTAGTCCCTGCTGAGACCATGAAGCCTGCCAAGTTTCAAGGAGATAGGTGTAGGGTTTTCTGGGAAACTGCACCTCAAGCTGCTGACAAGCAAAAATTGTGACACGTGCGACTTTGTGTATGTTAAGGTGTGCCCTCACTGGCACTGGGGCCTCTACTTGACATGATAGTGTGCCCCAATGAGGCCTCTTCCTCCCCTATAGCCTCATCTTGGTCCGCCACTTTAAATAACAACAGGTAAGCACTGCAGCACAGTAGGACTAGCATCTCAGGCAGCCAAACTATCAGAGAGCCTTTCTTTTCTTTCTTGCAGGAGCTTCTTTTCCAGCAGCTGCCAGAGAACTCTCCCTGCCAGCCCCAGCCCCAGCCCCAGGCCTTAGATGTGCTCAGGACCCTGCCTCCTTCTGGTCAGCTGACCGAGGACAGGTGCTAGGGGTGTAGGTTGTAGCTGTTTTGGCCTAAGGGCATGGCACTGGCAGACAAGGTTCTTTGGGTCTGATATATTTTAGTAGATTGACTGAATGGAGAAATATACCTTAGCAAGCTTTCGGGTTGAAAAACCCTCTGTCAGGCTGAGGAAGCACCTGCAGTTTGTGTGTGTGCTGTTCCTGCATGGAAGGAATAGTAAATAAGTCAGAGGCTGACATGAAATGCAGGCAAGAGAGCCAGTTGGTGAAAATGGAAATGGAGGTGTCAGGAGCTGAGGGACAGGCTGGGGTGGAGGGGGGGTTGGGGGGATGTAGCAGGTAAAAGTGGAGAGGTACCTGGGGAGTCAGATGTCCCGCAGGTTGTAGTGTGTCAGAATTCCAATGTCTATATTGAGCCCATGAGTTTCTGTACCTATGAGGTTGATAAAGTGTGGTTCATACGGTCATCTGTGAAAAGTAGTTTGTAAATTCAAACAAGCACTGAACCTCACTAACCTCATCACCAGAAGCCAACTTCCTACAGCCCAAAACACACCGAATGGATCCAGATCATGCCACAACAAGACATGCAAAACCTGCCAACAGCATCTCCAGTATGGAGATCTCTTCACAATACATATCTCCATCAGGGCACTTTGTGCCCTGATGGAAAATACATAAGAGACACCAAGCAACAACTGCACACCAGAACGAGTGTACACTGAAAATCTATCAAAGACAAGAACACCCAGCTACCTGTCTCCAATCTCTCAGGCAAGATCCTCAAAGGGAATTTACAAACCACTTTCCACAGACAAGCCTATGAACTGCACTTCATCATCAGATTGGGCAGGACAGGCAGCAGTGGGGGTTATGGGGTGGGGCTGAAGTCACCCAAAAATTCACCGTAGCCCCCGCTGCCTATCCAGAGCACCCCCCAGTGCAGCCCCAGCCCCTTCTGTCCTTCCCCATGCAGATCTGGGGGCACATGCCCCCCATCCCCTCCTGGACTAGCGGCGGAAGCAACAGCAAGAACTGCTGGTCAAGCCACCAGACGAGCAGCGCACAGTGGCGGGAGCTGCAGCCCCCCCTCTCCCTGTGCCCACCTGGGTAACGCTTGCCCCAGCCCCAGTCCCTCCCTCACCACAGGGCGCATTGATCTTCCCCCCACAACCCTTCCCTTTCCTCTCCCCTTCTGGCACTTACCAGCTGCACACAGTATCAAACATCGTAAAGACAAAACCCATGTCGGAACATTGAAACGGGGTGTCAATTTATAAACATCATAAGCGACATTCATCTCAATTCGAAAAGTTGTAAGTCAAGAACTGCCTGTATAAGGCCCTTTCTCTGTGACTATCAGTAGCATACAAGCACATACACATGTACCAGGATAGTGTTTAAATTTCTCTCTCACTTCTTGTATTTTTTATTTATTCTTAAAATCAACTAAACATAATTCTTAGCTTGAGTTAGCCATTTCCTAGTTTTTTCTACACTTCATCCACTTTTACACTTCCTAGATACTCCCCATCACTTCTGTCTTCTTATTTGGGCCCAAGAAGGCCAATCTAGTTCTCCAGCTGGGTTAAGTCAATAAAATAATCCTGCATCTACATCCAGTGTTCTAGAATTTGAAATCCTGTTATGCAGCCCAGCACACTCAAGGTCTGGCAGTTAAGAAATATATTGAAACTAGAAAAGAACAAAGGTCACATAGGCAAATAGCTTTATGTAAATAATAAAATCTTCTTTAAATCTATTAGATCCACTATCTTTCTAGATGGATTGTTAATGAGGAAAACAATCAGGAAATCTCTACTCCAAGGGCATTTTTAGGAGAATTCCCAGGGTGATCTTAGGGTTCTATAGGAGAAAGTTGTTTGAAAAGTTCAAGTGCAATAAAGCACTGAGGACTAACAATAATCTCTTTACTCCTCTTTTCTCTGAAGAAGACGGCATAAGAAAAGGGAAGAGAGGCTGTAGGGCTGTTCCCTTTCCATGCTCTTTGACACAGTCATACCTGCAAAACACGGTCACTGCATCAGTGGGAAGCAATCTCCAGTCCAAAGGATGTTTATCCCTGAGGCAGAGTCTCCTGAGGCAGGGTGATTCTGCCCAGCTGCCAGTTGCAACGTTTTGGCTTGGGGGAAACAATCTAGCCATATGAATGTGCAGAACTGAGCTAACTGTTTTACTGGAAATAGTATATAACATGGCAGTGATGCGCACAACATGATATTGGTAAGGTTGTGGCACACGTCCATTAAGAAGTCCTTCCTGGAAAAATAGAAAGGTACTAATATATGCTGCCTATGTGTAAAGAAAGAGGCAGAACATAGCAATCACTAACAACTGAGATAACAAGTCAAGTAACTGGTGTAATTAAAAACCATGCTTTAAGGTACTCATGAGATCCCGTACTTAAAGAAGGAAGAATTTCCTTCCTCTGCACACAGCATTGCCCTGGGACATTATGGGTTGTTACACACTTCCCTATCTGGAATAAGTCACTGCTGAATGTAAGAGTTTCAAAAGTGAATAGGAATTTAGACCATCTCAGTTTTTGGAGTCCCCACACTGACAGGTTTGTAAGGGGCCTCTGTGATCAGCAGATTATGAAAGTCACTCCTATTCAATTTATCTCAAATCAAGCCCCCATAATTGGTAGTCCTTTTTGAAGACCTTGGGTATTTTCCCTCCCTATGCCATTTTAAAATAATTAGCATTTTAGTAGGTTTCTCAAGGAAATCTGAAGCACTGGAAAACCTTAGTTTTCCCCTACAGGCATCCTGTTGATACAGCCCTCCTTCATTCTAATTATCCAAACTGTGTATTATTCTTAGGTTAATTAGTCTCCTCAATTCCACTGCCATCAGAATGAAGTTCTGCAGAGCATGTGATCTCCTGTGATTCCCATTAACAACTTTCCAGCGTTCACAAACACAGATCACAGTGATTTGTCAATGTCACCACTGTTTCGCCACTCATTCTCTGCAGATCTTCTACATGTGGCCCTGGTGATTTACAGCAGCGGAGGTTCCCATGAGGCCCTGTAATTTCCTTTCTAGAGATCTTAAACTCTCTTCAGGTTACATAGTAGGAATTTATTCTGCATCCTAAAGTAAAAACTAGTGTGGAAAATAATCTTTCACTTTTCTTACTCCTGTCTGAATTACTTATCTGAGAAATAGAGGATAGTACCAGCCTTGCTTACCAATAAATAAAAATACTTTTCAGCTGGAAGGGTCAGGATTAATTTGTGACTACTAGAGAGGAGAAAGATGGCTAAATCAGGGGCAGCTTCTTGCCGGGCATAAATCCCATATGCAGCAGTGTCACTTGAACAGCTACATAGTGTTCATTCACTTTGAGGGCAGATAGATGGTGGAATATCATACAAACATTTGACTCATACACAACTGTGAGAGGCAAGGATTTCCTTTTATTGTACAAGCTATCTAACTGGGATAGAGTTAGACAAGGCTTTGAATACAAGACTTACTTCCTCAGGTCTGATCACCTAGCTCTTTGCACGTTTTTACACATGCTTCGTGGGTGAGGTACAGGTGCTTTAATTAGAGTAGCTCTGAAACACTCTCGAATTAAAGCACCTGGAGCATCTCATATATCAGTGACCACATGCTTCAACATGGTGGTGGGGGTGCTTTATCTAAAATTCATTGAACAAGCTTTAGTTAAAGCACCCCCACTGCCATTCTGAAGTGGTGATAAGATACTGGGCACATCTATGCATGCAGTTTACTATGGAGTTGACTAATTAGGTCCACAGTGAAGCATCACAGTCTACAGTCTGCACATGCACCCCTATTAGGGTGCAGTAAACTAATTAACTCTGCTGTAAGATAGTACTGCCTGACACAACTACTATCATACAGTGAAGTACTTAGGTACACTCTAATACCCATGTAGACTATGACTGGGGATGGCTGGGGGGCAAGGTTGCTACAATGCATGTGCTGCCTGCCAACTAGCCCTGCAGGTAGGACCTTGTGCCCCAGCCAGCCCCTCTACTGCCCAATGCCATCACCTGGAGCTTGGGGCTAACCCTCTGAGCCCCCTGCTCTGGGTCAGCTGCTCCCAGGTACAGCATATTCACGTGCATCAAAGACTGCCCTGGCTCCAATTACTGTGGTCCCGGATGCATGTGTAAACGCTGAGCCCGGGAGCAGCTGACTCTGGCACAAACTGCCT
>NW_017728994.1:35584317-35593480 GCF_001723915.1 Gavialis gangeticus | reverse complement strand
CTACGACTGGGGATGGCTGGGGGGCAAGGTTGCTACAATGCATGTGCTGCCTGCCAACTAGCCCTGCAGGTAGGACCTTGTGCCCCAGCCAGCCCCTCTACTGCCCAATGCCATCACCTGGAGCTTGGGGCTAACCCTCTGAGCCCCCTGCTCTGGGTCAGCTGCTCCCAGGTACAGCATATTCACGTGCATCAAAGACTGCCCTGGCTCCAATTACTGTGGTCCCGGATGCATGTGTAAACGCTGAGCCCGGGAGCAGCTGACTCTGGCACAAACTGCCTTTTGAGTTTATTCAGGTGCATCAATAATACGGGTAGGTGTGCCCATTGGGTTTTACAGTGCCTGGGTCAAATCCTTGAGTCTGCCATTAATTTTCTATGTAATTTAAAGAGACGTATGTAATAATTGGCTTCAAGTCTAGCCAATTTTTAAAACAGGTTAGAAGAAGTTTCAAGTTCAACATCTCACCCTAAGCATCCTTGCTACTTTTAAAATCAGTTCTCAATAATAGTTCCATATTTCCATTTTTTTCACTGTTGTTATGTTTAACAGACCCAAACAAGCAAGAGGTGGAACTTATGACCCTGATTATACAAGCACTTATGTTTATATTTAACTTTGTGTACATTCGTAATTCTGCTGAAATGGAAAATCTCATATTTGCAAAGCTAAGCACTTGTATAGGTCTTTGCAAGTTCAGGGCCTAATCAACTATAACACAGAAATAGTGAAATTGGCTATGCCACAATGCCTTTTTCATTCCTTTACCATCTCAGGCCAAGCTCTTATTTCTACTCCCATATGCATAAGTGGCACTTGATTCCACATATGTGGAATTTAAATCCTATCCCACACTACTTGGCTAGACTTGGGTTACTGTGCATGCTCAGAAACATATCTGGTATGGCCACTGTGACAGACTATGGGGTTTATTGTAATTTTTCTGTTAACTGTGTTTGTGCTGTATTAACGTTATCAGTATCCTCCCTGACCAACTTATATAGCAGAGAAAAAATGGGCTAAAAACCTTAAAAGCCAGAGTTCCCTACATGTGGCACAGGACAGGATGAATATACAACATCAAGATTTGAACAGCTTTGTGGATATATCAACACAAGTGAGATGATCTACAACACTACGGAGGCTCCAAAAAAGCTGAAGAAGATAAGCATGACAATGGACAAGGGAGTGTGAGCAAACACCTGTCTCAGGAAATAGTCTGAAGAGAGAGAGCAGCTTTGGGACTTGTAGCTGGGAAACCTGACAAGGGAATAACTGCATAAACTTTGGGTGCTCAGGGCTCTGCTGCAAGCTTGGTGACAGAGAAACTGTTTAACCTTTTGGAGAGGGCAGTCTTCTTGCTCTGTGGTCCTTGTCCCAGGAAATACGTAACCCTACTTATGTTACACATGCACTGCTCTGGTTATATTGATTATGGAATACACCATTATGGTGTACTAGCAAATTGCCCATCAAGAATGACGGTGGGGGGGGAGGTTGGTGGGGACAGAGGCCTGCATCTGGCAGCCTCCCCCCCTCCCATCCACCTGAGGCCACTCCCCGCCTCCCCCTGCTGCTTCGGGCCAGGGCCATTGCCTCCTCCCTTGACAGTGGTGAGGAGCAGTAGCATAGTGGTGCTCCCTGAAGGAGGAGATGAAGGAAAAGAGATCCCCAGCAGTGGAACAGCAGCAAATTCTGGTGTAGACGTCCCCACTCAGCTATGCCATCTTTGCTGGCATAGAGAATAGAGCCCCTGGAGCAGAGCAGAGACCCCTGGCAGCAAGGAGCAGCAGGGTCTTCCTGGGTGGACCTCTCTTCACAGTCTGCCACTTTTGGCTCTCACGGATGGTAGAGCCCCCCGATGGCAGCACTGGGGGACAGCTGCAGGTTGCGCTTGTTCTCCCAAACAAGGGATCAAGTCTAGAAGCTAGTTCCTTGAGTCAAGCCACATAACATCTAGGGAGACCAGGGCCTCAGTGTAGGACGGAGTCAGGCCTCTCCTGCTGCTCTAGAAGCTATGCCTAGTCTGACTTCAGGGAGTACTCTCAGAGACAAGGCAATGCTCCTAGGGCAGACTCTGCAAGAGCCACCTAGACATCTAACTCCATTTATACTGTCTTCAGATCCTGTTCTACCAGAGAAAGAGTATCAGTTCCATGTAAGTCCCCAACATTTCAGTCACATAAAAACAACAATGACTGGGGAAAGGATGAGGTTTCATAGTTTCCAGGGTCGGAAGGGACCTGAGTAGATCATCTAGTCCAACCCCCTGCCATGGCAGGAAAGAGTACTGGGGTCAAATGACCCCAGCAAGGTGTACATCTAGTGGCTTTGGTAAAATGGGCTGCTCCTAGCCACCTAGCCCAAGAGACGGAGAACTATGGCTCATCAGCCAAGAGCCAGCCCAAAAAGGCAGCATCCTCAAACAGGGAAATGACCCCTAACAGGTCATCATCCCAACAGGATGATGGGTCCCATCCCAACAGGGAAATGTCCCCTAACTCCGCAGTACACCAGACCCTGCATAGCCAAGTAGGCGAGGTCTCTGCTCATTTCCCCTGCTCCCAAAGCTATTTCTGCATTGCTTATTAAATGTCATGGGATAAAATGAATAAACAACACTGAAAGTGGGAGTAGGGGCCAGAACCCAAAATATCATCCCCCCCATGCCAGAACCAAAGACTCTTGCATACTCTCTGTCTGATGCAACACATCTTCCTCTCTTGACTGTAATGGACCAGCCTCAATTGGAGGTTTATAGGGCTGTGCCTAGTTAGTACATTGGTGGTGAGGAACTTTTCTGGGAAGTAAAAGATGTGGATTCAAACCTCCTTTGGCTTCTGAGGACCTAGAGTCTGGAGCTCCTACTTTCTGGGCAATTGCACTCACCTCTAAGCTCTTAGGATGAGGGTGGCTGCTCAGATTGGTATGGACCATTGTGGAGGTGGTGTGGCCCATTCCCAAGATCTCTTCAGTACATACTGACAATACTTCATAGAAGCAGGACATTGGCTGCCATGGCTCCCCTGCTTTACCTGTGGCAAGTTAGGGTGTTAGCTCTGTGTTGTGTCAGGGTTGATGGAAACCTGAGGTAGAGTTCAGATTATGGAGTGTATAGAATGGTTTGAATAAGGATGACCCTGCCTCAGGCAGGGGATTCAGCTAGATTACCTCTTGGCTAGGGACAGAAGTTACACATAAACCAGTTTAAGTCATCAGAAACTATTTTAAATCTGTAACAGAACATAAGAATTCAGTGGATATAAATTAGTTTCAAAATGGCTGAAATTGGTTTAAGATAAACCCGGTTGAATGTAGTATCAGACTTAACAGATTTGGGTCAAACCAGTTTATGAGACTTGTGTCCCAGACCCCTCCCTGGTTCAAGTTAAATCAAAGTTCCGCAGCATCCCAGAATGCTTTGTCGCCCTGGGCTGGGCTGTCTGCTCCAACAGAGAAGGGTTGGGGGAGAAAGGGGGAAGGAAAGACTGCCCCCAGGCAAACCCTGGTTCAGGCCTGGGGCCAGGGAGGGGGTTTAAACCCCTCTTCCCCTAGTTAAACTCCTCTTGCCCTGAGTACAGAGCTGCCCTGCCCTGCTAAACTTACTGCTGGCTGCAACTGTGGACTACAAATCCCAGAGGTACCTGGAAGCAGGAAGAGGAAGTGATGAGCAACCCTGCAGAGTCCTTCTGCTGTGATTATGGACTGCAAATCCCTGAGACCTCAGGGGCAGCAGGAAGAGGAAGTGAACACACAGTCCATGCTAGCTACATGCCAGGGAGCCATGCTCTAGTGCCCCCTGGCATCTGGCCTGAGCCACTACAGGCACGTGACTGTATTTCCTGAATCAAAAGTAAATGTCTGTTCGGTTATTTCTCAGTTTAATTTCTGCAGCTTAGAATAACCTGCAAAGAGTGAATGGATTCATCCTTGGGCCTTTTGACTGTCTGTACTTAGCCCAGGAGGTTCCTTCCAGTCCTCCTCCTCACTTCTCAATGATGCACTTTTTCCCTGCCCCCACCCCCACCAGAGTTCCATAGTAGAACAAATGTAATTGTGTAGGATACAATAGGATCTAAAAGTGTCACACATCTGGGAGGCAAAGCAGAATCTGAGCCTTAGACATTAAAGTAGCACTTAAAGTATATCTATACCATGTCCTCAGAGGTCTCAGACAGACATGCTCTTGACCACACTACACACATATTCCTAATCATATGAATCAAATATAGAAATGTGGCAGTTAAGCTGTTCTGGGAGCATCTATCCTAAGCCCCTCTCAAGACCTCAGTCTCTGCTATATTTCCAGGGTCGTTGAGTGAGAGCTGAAACATCTGGTAACAATTGTCAGATAAAAGATTTTGCCCCAAATGCCATATTTCTTGGTTTAAAAAAAAAAAAAAACAAAAAAAAGGATTTTTTTCTAAGCAAAAATATTTTGCAGAAGAAAGAACACAATTTTTTTTTCAATTGTGTTTCCCCCACTTTCCAAAAGACAATTGTTTATAAACAATAACCAAGTTTAGGAAATGGGAAACACTTCATTTTCTGTATCTTGAAGTGGCCTGATTAATGACCAAAATATCTAAAAACTGGGATTTTTTTTACACTCTCTCATACTTTCTGATCATTCAAATTTTGCCACTTGGCAAGCAGAGAAAAAAGCAGATTTCCCCCTCTTTCTTACATTTTATCTTACCCGATTCCTCTCTCAGAGGAAAAAAAAAAATGGAAAAAAGTTAAAAGAAAAAGAAAGAAAAATACCTTTAAACACACAACATTTGAAATAAAAAACAAATGAATATCATCTAAATGCAATTTTGGTTTTGTTTCATAGTATTATTTTGAAGTCTATGATTACAGGAAATCATCATTTTCCACCAATAAATTTCCGTAGTTGTTTGTTTGTTTTTTTCCTGTGAAAATTTTCATGAGGGAAAACAATCCCATATTTCAATTAGCTGTTTTTAAACACAGGCACCTCAGGTTTTATGTTCAACAACAGAAGACAAACATGTTTAAAGGTAACCATGGCTTTTAAGTTAAGGGTGACGCATAACTATGCCTCAGTTTTACAAGATAAAAACCAACATAGGATCATAGGAAAGTGGGGCTGCCACGCTTCCACTAGGTAGCCTTTTGCACCCTCGTAGTCTGAAAGCTCTTCCTAATCTGCAACCTAAATTTCCTTTGCTGCAGTCTGAGGCCAATATAATCCTTCCAGTAGCATAACTAGGGGTGGACGAGCAAGGCACCAGATCCAGGGGCTAATTTACAGGAGACTCCAGAATCGCAGCCCCTGGGGAGCAAGTACCACCGCCACTGCCACAGCCCATGCCATATTCAGGAATCTTGTGCCATAAGCAGCCGTAGCAGCCATAGCATATTCACCCATCCAAGAAGAGCACACACCAACTGCAGATGCTTCCTCAGCCTGACAAACGGTTTTTAAACCCAGAAGGTTGCTAAGAAATTTTTTTCCAACTATTTAGTTGGTCTAATAAAAGATATCAGTGTTACCCAACCTTGTCTGCCATGTTCGTGTGTACATTTGGCCACAGCAGGGGTGGGAAGCAAGGAGAAGAGGTGGGCATGTGCCCCGCAGCCTGACAGGGTCCAATCAGCTTCCCCTGCCAGCACTAGGAGGGAAAGGGGCCCCTCTCCACACACACCCCTCCCCCGCAACCCAGCTCCCATGGAGGGAGGGGGTCTCCAATTTTGTGCTTGCCCAGGGCCCCAGTATACCTTAATCTGCCTCTGTGCATAGGGCATTAGTTGCAGTTAGAGAAGGGCATACTTTGCATCTGGAAGTGCTGTGAGAGACTGAGCTCCAGCAAAGGAGCAGTCACTTGGGAAATCTCCACAAGGAGCTGAGCCCCGGGGACTGACCACCCAAGTACCCAGATAAGAACCAGAACCCTCTGGAGCAGGGGGGTGAGGACCCCTGGGTTGGGAGCTACCTTTACAGGGCTTATTAACCGCAAACAGGGAGGATTTTCCCTGCTTAAAGTGACAGCTCATTTTACTTTCTATTTACACTTTTCGGTCTTGTTTTCCTGATCTCCAGCTATTTTCTTTTTCACTGACAGCCTCTTTCGTACCTTGTATTCTATCACTGTAATGTCTCCAGCCTTTGTTCTTTCTTTTCCCCGGCTCTCTTCCCTTTCCCCCTCCCCCCTCTGATTTACCTTTTGTCTAATTGGGGCAGGGACCAGGGCAGAGGCCTGGGCAGGCAGCTTGGGGGGAGGGGCAGCTCCCTGGGCTAGGTAAGTGGCCTGAAGATTCAAGTATGCTAAGCATCTCATTTACTTAAGAACCTAGCTTCAGATATTTTCACTTAGGAGATAGCTTTCACTAGCCCATTCACTTAGGAGATAGTTTAAGATATTCAGATAACTTCATTGCCAACTTCACTGCTAAATAATGAACTTCTTATATGTTCAGGCCTGGGTGCAGGGCAGGCCTGAGTCCTCTTTTTATTGCTTTACAGCACTTGTCTCAGTACAGCAGTATTGAGAGCCCCGCTATACATTTGGTTGCTATATGCCTGGGCCTGGCACGTTTTGGGCCTGGCACATGTTGCTTTTGTGGCTCTTCGTCCTGACCAATGCAGCATGGTTGGTGCTGGTTGGTAGTAAGGCTCTTTTGCTGTTTGGCTGGCTCTTGTCTGAGTTCTCTTGCAGTTTTCCTGCCCCAGCAGATCTGGGATTAAGACTAAAAATTTGGGATGCGAGGTGCTGATGAGAACTACAGTTCATGCCTCAAGTCCACTGTGCAGAGATAAGGATCAATGCTACAGTTTCACAGGGAGCAAGGAGGGGCCCTTTGCAATGCAGAAGGACTTACACTCTCTAGCAGCCTCCTGCAGTGCAGGGGACCCATGGAGCAGCTCACTGGACTCTCCGGTGTGGGCCCCTCTTTCCAGCCAATTGCTGAAAGGCATGTATAGGGGTACAGGCCCCCAGAACTACCCTTTGGGGAGTTCCAACTCCCAGACTGCCTGGATATGGGTAAAGACCCCCCAAAGTGGGTGCCGCCTATAGACTTTGTTTTGTAATTTTTATAGTGTTCGATGTTTATTTTTGTTTTTCTTTATGCTTTGTAATAAATCTGGGTTTCATGGCTACACTGTTTTCGAGAAAAGGATTATAGATTTTATGAGACACCCTAATTATCTAATTAGTGTTTCCCAGGTAAACTGGGGGTGGGGGTTGAGCCAAGGTAAAATATATTTAGTGTCCCCAAAATTGAACCTGGCCCTGGCTGCTGCTGGCAGGTGCTCAGCATAAGGGTTACATTTTGGGGGTGGTACAGGGGGGCTACTAGAGGTTTTGCAGGGGCTGCAGAGGCAGCAGGTGGCTGGTGCACAGCCCCTTTTCTCAGCATGGTTCATCTCAGCACCCTACTGATAGACAGAGGCAGCCATAGGTTTAAGGGCTGGACAGATCCATACCGGACTCACATGAGACCAAGAGCTTTACTTTTTAAGCTGGGGAAAGCCTTGCTGTTCATACAGGCCCGGGGACTAGAGCAGGCCTAAGCCTCGCTGTGCTGGGCACTGCATGGACACAGAGGGCAAGACATGCCAGGCCATGCCTGGACAAAGTGAACATCTAACGAGGGCTGGGTGGACATGGACAGAGCACTAATCCCTGGTGAAAGGCAAAGTGACTCTCCTGAGGCCATTCAGAGCATCAGTGGCAGAGGAAGAGGAACAAAATGCAATTCTCCTGCACATAAGAGCCCTCCCCTTCTGTTTCCCATCCCCAGGGGGGTGCAGGGAAAAGCAAGGGAAGACACACACCTATTCACCCAGCCTCATGCTGCTGGGAACAAAGGCACTGGTTGGGCTCCTCCAGTCATTGCCTATATTGCAAAGTTGTCCCTTCAGGATTCAAAGAGCCTTGCCTACCTTGACCAAACAAGAGCAGAGCTATGGCTGGACAGAAGGGCCATGTGGTTGGACTCGGACACCTCCAGCCCATTCTGCCCAGAGTGGAGCAAAGTAGCTTGGACAGGGAGGGGAGAGAAGGGAGGTGAGGGGCAGCAGGAGGCATGAAAGAGCCTAGAATAGCATTTGCCAGGAGACAAGGTGACATAATATACCAACCCACTGGGGATCCACAATGGCTTTTTCTTGTCAGGGAGAGCACACGGATTTAACCCGAGGTGCCGAACATGCAGCCTGGCTGGTTTTACTGGAACCCGAATGACTGTCCAGAGGCCTGGACTTGGACCCCAGCCCCATCGGAGAAGGCACACAGCTGAGACCCTGGTTACCTCTCAGCTCCATGTTCCTGGGGAACCCTGACACAGGATGCAGACTGTCTGACTCACAAAGAATCCCCTCACCTACCTAAACAAACTGATTAAGATGCAGTGGGAGACGCACCTAAAACCTTCCAGATAACAGTGACGAGTGAAATAACTGCCCTAGGTCTCATTTGCATCCGAGATGGGACCAGATGACCATTCATTTACATGAGAGATGGAGAACAGAAAGCCCAAAGCAGAGACCACAGATCTGGAAAGCCCACAGCAGAGATCCAGCCCATTGGAGCCCTGATCAGAGTGAATTCTGGGATCAGAGAAACAGGGGAGCACTGCATGATGGGGAATCTGTGCTCCAAATGCTAATCAAGCCACATTTACACACACCCAGCTCAGCATTTATCAGATCAGTTCTAATTTGGATTTACAAAGGACTTTTCCCCCACCCACACACCTCTAAGCAGAAGTAAGTTTAATAGGCATCTCAGGCCGTACGTTCCCTGGTCCCACTATGGGAGGCCTATTTAAACTTGATTGACTAAAACTCAGTTGCCAGGTTAGGGAACGCTGAGGCAAAGAGACTGAGTCAGAGCGGGTATGGGCAACATTTGAACAATGGTAAAGGGTTCATCACAGCGTCCAGCCCATTGAAGCCCTGACCACAAGTGTTGTCATACTTTTCCCAGGACAACTGGTGGAAGTCCTCCCCTCCCAAATGAACGCTCCAATAATTGCCTTAAGTCTGTTAAAAGACTATAGTAAGATCTGGAAAAGTCATGCTAAGCTGAGGCTTGTTCACAAGTAAAAATCCAAAACCCTGATGCTGCAAGCTATCTATTGTTTCTAAAGAAACCAGGAGATATCCCATCAGTATATCCGCTATCCATAGGAA
>NW_017728994.1:35578835-35579317 GCF_001723915.1 Gavialis gangeticus | reverse complement strand
CATCATCTCCGTTCAAGGATCACGCTGAGAACTTTAACCTGTCAGCTTTGCAACTCAAGTGCCTTGGACTGGTGAGATCCCAGCTCTCTCTCTTCTCTTTAGGCATAAATTTCTGAACCTGAATGGTATTAGTTAAGCTTGAGCTAAGTTTCCCCAAATACTTAGTGAAACCTGGGTACTACTGTAATTGTTTGTGTTTGTTTTTCCTTTGCATGTCTATTACTACTAGTGCTATTATATATTTCTTATACTTAGCAATAAATAACTTTTATAGTTAAACTGGTGGTAACTGGGTATATTTTTCTTTCTCTACTTCTCCTTCCCCACTTGTTCTGCAGCAACGCTTCTTTTACCTAAGCTAAAGATCCCTGTGAAGCCCAAAAATACTGTGGGGTCTGCTCATCAAGAGGCTAAAGATTGGGACGTGCTGAGTTTGAAACACATAAGGGGATCAGCTTGTACAGGCTGATTGACCCAGTTTG
>NW_017728994.1:35571513-35573835 GCF_001723915.1 Gavialis gangeticus | reverse complement strand
TCAATAGAAAAGACAATTTGATTTACACTACTGAGAATGCTTGAAAGAAGCTGAACTGAGGGTATAAAAATCTGTAAAAGCAGCAGCAAAATTGTGTGTGCTGACACCACCCGCTTTCTTCTCGAGAGGCTGAAGGAGGCACATCATCTCCGTTCAAGGATCACGCTGAGAACTTTAACCTGTCAGCTTTGCAACTCAAGTGCCTTGGACTGGTGAGATCCCAGCTCTCTCTCTTCTCTTTAGGCATAAATTTCTGAACCTGAATGGTATTAGTTAAGCTTGAGCTAAGTTTCCCCAAATACTTAGTGAAACCTGGGTACTACTGTAATTGTTTGTGTTTGTTTTTCCTTTGCATGTCTATTACTACTAGTGCTATTATATATTTCTTATACTTAGCAATAAATAACTTTTATAGTTAAACTGGTGGTAACTGGGTATATTTTTCTTTCTCTACTTCTCCTTCCCCACTTGTTCTGCAGCAACGCTTCTTTTACCTAAGCTAAAGATCCCTGTGAAGCCCAAAAATACTGTGGGGTCTGCTCATCAAGAGGCTAAAGATTGGGACGTGCTGAGTTTGAAACACATAAGGGGATCAGCTTGTACAGGCTGATTGACCCAGTTTGACTCAAACGTGCCCAAATGAACTGAATGCTGGCCTATGAGGGTGTCATCTGGACACCCAGCTGGATTCAGAGGTATTCTGTTTAACTGTGTGCTTGTGTCCGACTGCAGTCTATTGCTTTGATTAACTGATTATTGGCACATGAGGGTGTCAGCCTGTCCATACTGATCAACCCAGCCAGGTCAGGTATGTCACGTTAATCTGTGTGCATTTGTGTGTATGACTGATTTTGTTATTGGAGGAACCCAGCCCCACTGAAACCGAGTCCTGCAAGATAGCTCCATTGGGGGTGAGGGCTTGCAGAAGGGAGAGATACAGCTCCGTATAGAAACACAAGCGGCACATTAATAGAGTTACCAAGACCCTAGAAATGTATCCCTAATAAATGAGCACACCCCAAAGTAATGGGCAAATCTGGTAACACCCTGAAGCTGGAGAGGGACAGAAAGAGCATCTAATGCAGGGAGACTGAGATGGGGGGGAGGTGAAGTGAGCTGCCTAAGCTCAAGAAGACAGTCTGTGGTGGAGCTGGGATGCTCTAGCCACTACACCACCCTGTCTCTCTGGGGCAGAAGAAGCCATTGGAGCTTCTTCCAGGATATGGGGCAGGGCTGGTGCCATAAAGGACACTCAGGAAGGTGTGATAGTGCAGGGTTACCTCAGCCAGAAAGGCTTCTGAGATCCCTGGGCTGTGGTGCCTGGGGGGTCAGAGCAGGCAGAGGGTTTGGCATAATCCTGGGATATCCAGCCGTTGCTACATCACAGATCAGTTTGGCATGGCTACCTACATGGCTGGCAACTCATGAAGTATGCCACCTGCTGAAGGAGATAGCTTTAAACAAAATCATCTGCCTGGTGAATCTGCAGCAAGTCATAGATGGCTTCAAATGACCAGTGGTTCCCGAACTGTGTGGGGGCTTTAAAGAGCACTCACATCCCAGTGCTGTGCCCTGCAGGGAGGAGAAGGGCTTTCACAAACAGGAAAGGATATACCTGCAAACTGTGGTGGACCACCGGGGCTGGTACATGAACATTTACACTGGGTGGGCCAGAAACGAGGGCTGTATGATGCTTCAGTCCCCCATTAGATTTGGAGAGATTCAGTGATTTGGACGTAGATATAGCTTTAAATATTTTTTCTACATACCTCCATGTAGCAGGGGCTCTGAACTCTGCAGTGCTGGGGCAGATGCAGCATCCCACAGAAGCACAGGGGGGCTCCCCACCACGCTCAGCAGCAGACCTGGAAGTGGACCAAAAGCACTTCCAGTCCCCTTCCTGGTCCACCAGGGAGTGTGAAGGCCCCCCCCACCCCTTGCACCCCTCTAGCTTGGCGACTGGTGCCTCCTGGACCTGGGGGGGTCCCCCGGGGTCCCCCTGTGGCCAATTGCCAAGCCAGGGTGGGGCACAAGAGGACCCCCAGAATGCTCCCCAGCAGACCCAGACATGAACCAGAAATAATTCTGGTCCACTTCCAAGTTTGCTGTTAAGCACATGGAGGGCCCCGTGTGCTCCTGTGGGACACTCTATCCACCCCATCACTGCAGCAATCACAAGCTGTGCTGCTACCTCAATTTATGTAGAAAAAAACTTTTGAAGTTGTGCCTGTATCCAAATCACGGATTCACTAAATCAGCATCAAATCTTCAGATTCAGATTTGGCCGAATCAAATCAGGGACAGTGATCCAAATCAACGGAT
>NW_017728994.1:35559030-35561383 GCF_001723915.1 Gavialis gangeticus | reverse complement strand
AATCAACGGATCGAATCACTGTCCCTGATTTGTGCCGAATCCAAATCCGAATTGAAGAGGGCCCATTTCACACAGCCCTACCAGAAACTCCCCTCTGCCTGGCCTCATGGAAAAGGACATCACAGATCACCGTCTCCTCCATGCTGAGTGTGTAGTGTTGCCGTTCCCCTGGTTATATTAGCAGATGCTGCCTACCCCCTAAAGCCCTGGCTCATGAAGCCTTATGGAGGGAATGTAACTGACCCACAGAAGCTGGTTTTTAACAACTGTCTGAGCAACTGCAGGGTGGCTGTGGAATGTGCATTTGGCTGACTGAAAGGATGATGAAGGGCACTTATGTGCCGGCTTGAGACAGAGCCAGAAAATAGCACGGCTTTTGTAGTGGCAGCCTACATGCTGCACAATATCTGTGAGAGCCGTGGAGAGGTTTGCAAGGAGTCGTGGGAAGAAGCAGCTCAACAGGAAGTGGCCAGACAACAGAGGTGTGTCTGGGCAGCAGCAGCACAGGGACCAAGGAGAAATCCTCAAGGAGAGGCTGGTCAGGCAGCCCTTGTGAGCGATTGTCTGGCAGGATACATTGCTGAGAACACCACCTAGGAGTGTGTGTTCTTCCTCTTGGTTATGTTAAAATAAAATTCATTTACACTTTAAATCTGTGTCTGTGTACAACAATGTGCAGTGCTACAGACAGGGGGCAGAGGGGAGGATGGTCAGAGGAGTGGGGAGGAAATGTGGATTGGGCTAGGGGTTTGCTTCTTCCAGACTGTCAGTGGTTTGGGGGAGGGGGGCATTACACACCATCACCTACATTTGAATGAGCCCTTCCCCTGCCCCCACGTGGGCAAGAAGGTTAACAATAGCTCTTGGCAGGCTAGGCAGGCAGGGGACCAAGCCGAACAGCAACCCACATTTTCAAAAAACATTTCACAACACACATCCAAAAGCCATATGTTGCACTATACAAATAGACTGATGATGGAACCTGGGCGGGGAATGGGAGGGTTCCAATGGGAGTCCCCACTGGAAACTTTATGAAGATCAATGAGCTCGGGAATGCTGGAAAATGTAGTCCAAAAACACCAGGGAAAAAACACAAAAGCCAGAAGAGATTGCCACCACCACCAACATTGACAGCAAACGCTAATCAACTGGGTAGCAACAAACACCCACCCACCCGCTACTCTAAACCCTGAACATTTTATGATATCACAGCAGTTATATAGTAAATAAAAGAAAAAGCACATAAATTTGTAACATGGTGGGATGGGAAGGGAAAGGAATGGGAGGGGAGGATTCATATGGCTTATCATAGAATTATAGAAGTAGGGTCAGAAGGGACCTTATAGATCTTCAAGTCTGACCCCCTGCCTGGGCGGGAGAAAAACTGGACTCAAATGAGTCCAGCCAGGTAGGCATCAAGCCTCTTCTTAAAGACCCCCAGGGTAGGAGCCAGCACCACTTCCCTTGGAAGTTGGTTCCAGCTCCTAGCCACCCTAACTGTGAAGCAGTTCTTGAGGATGTCTAATCTAAACCTACTCTCCAACAACTTGTGTCCATTATTCCTTGTTATGCCAGGGGGCGCTAGGGGAAACATTGTCTCTCCCAAACCCTTCTGGTCCCCCCTAGTGAGTTTATAGACACAGTCACCAGGTCCCCCCTCAGCCTTCTCTTGTGAAGGCTGAACAGGTTTAGGTCCCGCAGTCTTTCATTGTAGACTTACTGTAGACTCATTGCAGGCTTATCTTTGGGATGGGGACTGTGATGGGGTCTTTGGAATCGAGTACTGACCAGACTGACCGACCGAGCATAGATGGCTGCAAGTGACAAGGTTTTGGGGGTGACCGTGTCCAGGGCAGACTCCCAGTGATAAGCCAGGTTTGGGGATAGGGGAGGCCAGTTTACATGCACCTCCTACTGTAATACATTAGGAAAGACATTATGAGTGGTAGATTGGTATTTGACTCCAACTACTGAAATCTGCAGGGAATGACACAGGAGACTTAACTCACTCAAAAGCGCCATGTCATGCAAAACACAAATGTCATGTCGTGCAAACAAAAAACGCACTGCACCAAAGAAAAGCTGTGTTAAAGTTTTCAGGCTCTCTACATTAATGCCTGTTTCATCTACACATGCCCTAAGTGGCCATTTTTTATTGTTGTTGCTATCTAGTCTACAGGGCTTTGTTGAAACTTACATTCCCTACACAAGAGCAGCTATTCAGGTTGACCCAAAGCAGCCGGACCAGTTAACTGGGTTTTGACTTGAGGATACCTGGAAAGTTGGGTGGATGGGACATGTACATGGTCCTGTTCCACCCCCAACTCCAACCAGGCAATGCCCTCCTACAGAC
>NW_017728994.1:35553983-35558928 GCF_001723915.1 Gavialis gangeticus | reverse complement strand
TCTGCTATTTTGTAGGCAAGCCATTAGGTACTGAAATTGATATGGTACCCTCATTGTGCCCTGAAAAAAATCCCTAGGCACCTAAATGTAGAAGCACCCCAGCTACTTATTTAACTCCTGTCTGAGCTCCACTGTGATCCAAATCAGAACTGGTGCAGTCCTTAAACTCCATTTATGTTCCCACAGGGGTCCAATCCATTAGATACTGTTAAAATACCAGAGGCAAAACTGGGCAGTTCTTGGTTACAGCGCACAAGGCAGCAGGGATGCCAGCTGCGTGGTGGCTAGAAGAGCACAGCACTAACTGCTGTTTTTCATCTCCTCCTAAATTGGTGCCTAGGGCTGGTTCCCTGGTTGCCCTCAGTTGCCCCAACCCTCAGTTATGCCGCCATAGAGCAGTGGTTCTCAACCTTTTTCACATCAGGACCCATTCACATAATTATCAGCTTTCCGCAACCCACAAACCATCACCCCCCAGCTCTGACCCACACAGTCTCTCTCTTTCTCCTTCTCCCTCCTCCTCTGGCTGCTGCATCCAGCCCCCTCCCTCTCTCTTTGGTCCTGGGGCTGCTCTTACAATGCTGTGTGCTCACCATGCCCCTGGCTGCATGCCAGCTCCATGCAGGATGCAGCCTGCACAAAGAAACCTTGCGATTCCCTGGGACCTCCCCATGACCCTTTACAATGTTCCTGCAACCCACTTTTGGGTCATGACCCATGGGTTGAGAAACACTGCCACAGAGCATACCTAACTCATAGTGAGAGCCCTGAGATCAGCACAAGACACAGCTTATTTGTTCACTGTCACTCAAAAATGCAGCTGGCAGTGGTGCAACCTACTTCTAGCAGTCACCTAGGGCACCTATACACATGCAATGAGGCTGCTCTGACGTTCTGTAGCAGACTGCATCGGAGCAGACTCGATTAAGTGAGTCTGCTGGAGCATGGTAATTCCCATGCTCCAGCAGACTCCAGCATCTCATGTATTAGCATTCCTGCACTGATAAATGGCAGCAGGGCACTTTAACTAAAGCTCATTCAATGATCTTTAGTTAAAGCACCTCTGCTGCCATTTTTCAGCATTGGGGTGCTGACACATAAGACATTCCGGGTGCTTTAAATAAAGAGGCTCTTCGAGCCACTGTGATTAAAGTGTGGTTGCCTGCCACTCCTGGAGCACGTGTAAACATGCCCCAGGGCTAAGTACACAGTCAAAAAGTTCAAGGCTGAATTGATTCAATCTTTGTAGGTTAGTCTAAAATGCACAGATTAGACTGAAACAGAAGTGAACAGACATTTACCTTTGATCCAGGTAACACAGCCACATATCTGCAGTGGCTCAGGCCAGAAGCTGAATGGTGCCAAAGCAGGGCTTTCTGGCTGTGTGTTCACTTCCTCTTCCTGCTTCCAGGTTCCTCTGGGATTTGTAGTCCACAGTTGCAGCCAGTAGTAAGTTTGAACCCCAGCCCCAGACCCCAGTGGGGTTTGCCTGGGGGGTAGTCTCTCCTCTGCAGACTGGGCTGCATCCCCAGCTGGGCTTGTCCCCCATTGTCAGCCAGCCTTAACTGCTCCAGCTAGGGAGCAGAAGGGCAGGGCCAGCCTGCTCTCTGAAGCAGACAGCACAGCCCAGCCCAGCCCAGGGCTGGAAAGCATGCTGGGGGACTGTGATTTAACTTGAACCAGGAAGGGGTCTGGGGCAGAAGTTTCATAAACTGGCTTGACCTAAATCAGTTAAATCTGATACTACATTCAACTAGGTTTATCTTGAACCAGTTTCAGCCATTTTGAAACTAGTTTATGTGCACTAAGCTTCTCTTGTTACAGGTTTAAACTAGTTTCTCATGGCTTCAGCCTCTTCATGTGAAATTTCTGTCCCCAGTTCTAATGATCAGAGAACTCACTCAGAAAGTGGCCTGGGTTCTAGGTCCCTCTTGGCCCGAGGAGATTGAAAACCACATCTACTGCTGCCTAGGAGAGCACCCTAAGTAGAAGATGTGAGGAGGATTTTTTTCCTGTCCTATTGTTATACATATCAGGGGGTTGTTTTTCACTTTCCTCAGAAGCATTAGGCATCAGTTTCAGTGAAGGCTAGGGATTTTGACTTGGGTGCACCAATACTCCTGCTAGAATTAAAATCTGGAGGTTCCTGGCTAGAGGGTCTTGCCTCTCCAGTCAGGATCACCCCAGTCACCACATCTGGAGTCCGGAATGAATTCTACCCTTTGGCAAGATTGATACAGATTGTGTGCGTGCACGCTCAGGGAGGGGTGAGTTGTCTTCCTTTGTAGAAGGGGGTGTGACCCTCTTTCTTGGAACTCTCAAGTATATTTTAACAACCCTTGCAGCAGCAGGACACCGACCACAAAGTCTCCCTGATTTCCCTATGGCAGGTTAGGGTTCTATGTCTTGTATTTGTGAGACAGGGTTGATGGTATACTTTTAATAATAGGTTAGACAAGGATTTGTATGGGATGGTTTGAATAGGGATGATCCCAACAGGCAGGGGATTGTACTAGATGACCTCCACAGGTCCCTTCCAGTCCTACTTTTCTATGATTCTATAATGTTACGATCCTATGAACATCTCAGTTTGGGTCCTAGTGTAAGCATTTTTTAATATCCACCTCCACCCCCAGGCATCCTTGGTATTTTTGGTACCTAGACCATTTTAAAATATCTAACCCTAAGAACTTTAGCTCTTTGGCAAACCCCAACCTACATCCACATCAGTCTACATTTGTAGAAAGAAAAACAAACAATAATTACATTAAAAGATAAGAACCAACTGATTTTTTTTTCAGAATGCAGTTTGCATATTAGCCCTGGAAGGATAATTACTTACAGTTTGTCAGCCAATCGAGCAAAAGCTTTGCCAACCAATGAGAAAGAAGAAAACAAATTGACCTGTGATAGACTAGATATACAAGAAGAAATATTTGCTTTCCTCTTTTTAAACTCAAGAAGATTGATTCCACCTCTCCTCCTTCCACAAACACACACTCAACACCCTCATTCATTAAATGGTGAGTGCCAGAAAGCTTCTCATTCAGGTCTGCTTCTAATCACTGAACCATGCTAAATAAAAGCCTGTTCACAAAATAAGCTAGTGTGGGTCAAAGGTGTGTAGGGCAGAGTGCATGAGAACTTCCCCAAGCCCAAGGAAAATGTTTAATAGAACAAATCTGACTCCTGAAAAAAAAAAAAAAATACAGCTAAATTCAGGGAAGGAGGGAAAAAGAAACAGCTTCTCCACCAGCCATCCTGCTGCTTTTCCTATTACAGCTATTAGCATTCATTAATGAGAAACACACCCCTCATGCTTTCGGGACATTTGATCTTAGGATCCCAAACTGCTCTGTAAAGGGGTACAAATGTTAACTTGGGTGAACAGTTAAGAAAATCTTCTATAGTTGCTGTTTTCTTTCAATTAGCTTGTGTTGTTCTGTCCCAGCTCTGGGCATCTCAGTTTCCCCATCTGAGAAATAGGAATAATGCTACTGAACTCCTTTGTGAAGTGCATTGGGATATACATGTCAAAGCTGCTGCAAAAGAGCTGAGTATTTCTATTTATCATTGTCTCTTCCATTTAATCATTCACTTGTTTGCAGAAGGTGAAACAAAGTTGTACTAGGGCAAATGCTTATCCAAAAGTGTGAACATTCTGGCCAATTCTTATTAATTAATCACTTTTTCTCCATATTTCTCAAAGCACTTTACAAAGGTCAGTAGCATTATCCCCATTTTACAGGTGGGAAAACTGCAGTACAGGTAAGTGAAGTGACTTGCTGTAACAAGCAGAAGTCCCAGGGCTGGCCTAAACATAAGCCCATCCACTTGTCTCTCAGCAAAATGCCCACCTACTTCACCTTAGATGATACAATAGAACAATGTTAACAAGGTGGGAGGCTGCCCCTTTACTTGCCCTGGTGTCAAGGGTTTATATACCTGGCTCCAACCATCCCTTCCTGTGACCCATGCCTCACAGATGTTCTTTGGGCTCCCAAGCCAGTTCAGTTCAGGGCTCCAAATCCCCCCAGTAACTGTGCTCCAAGCCCCACACTGGGCTTCTTAGTATCCCCAAGCTTATCCCCTGCCTTACACTGGGCCTCAACAATCCCTAATCTCTTCACCCCAGGAGCTTCTTGTATAGCTCCCTGAAGGATCAGGGGCCCCCTCCCCCACTCCCTACCCCCCTGGAGCTGCACTCCTGACTCCTTTAGTGTAGCTTCAGGGCTTGCAGTGAGTCTGGGCTCTGCCCCAGGTCCCTTCCTGACCTGAAGACCTGCCTCAGAACTCACTGCAAGTCTGGGCTCTTGTTTTGTCCTTCACGGTGTACTCTTCTAGCCTTTTCTCTCCACAGGGTCACCTGCAAGGCAGCAGGGGCTGCGGCTCTCTGGCACCCCATACTCACCCTTCACTGAGGAGGCCCCAGGTATAACATTTCCTGGAAGCTGCCCTGCCACAAGCACTACATCATCAAGCCCCAGCAGAGTGTATTTTTAGGTCCAGGAGCAGGAGCCTCCAGCCATCCCCATAGCTCCTGCCCTTACCTCCAATGTGTCACAAGCAGCAGCACCATCCAGGTTGTTGTTCTCCCAACTGCTATCTACAAACTACTGCTGCTTTAGTGTTCAGAGCCCCTGTTCTTACAGGACACAGCTGGGCCCTGTTCCCAGTCAGGCTGTTGTGCCCAGTTGGGATTGCAGACATTTGCAGGCTGCTTTGCTGCTCAGGCCTCTGCAAGTAACAGAGCACACCCAGTGCTCTGTTACATTTGCCTCTGGTTATCCAGCTGGTCAGTGGCAGAGTTAGGGGTAGAAACCAGTTTTCCTGAGTGCTAGTCCAGTACTCTATCAGCTGGACCCAGCTAAATTTTAAATCAGTCCTGTAAAAATTAGTGTCAGGTACTCTTGGTCCCAACCTGGAACAGCTATATATATATATA
>NW_017728994.1:35553563-35553700 GCF_001723915.1 Gavialis gangeticus | reverse complement strand
TGTGTATGTGTGTGTGTGTATATATATATATATATATATAAAAATCAAGAGTGTGTATATATATATATATATCAGGTGATTTATCCAACTAATTATGATTCACCAAACCACAGCATTGTTCAATTAACCAATGTTTT
>NW_017728994.1:35551570-35553493 GCF_001723915.1 Gavialis gangeticus | reverse complement strand
TTGGAGTCAATAATGACTCCCAGATCCTTTTCCACCTCCGTGCTGACAAGAGGGGAGTTCCCCAGCCTGTATGTATGGTGCCGATTGTTCCTCCCCAGGTGCATCACCTTACACTTGTCCGTGTTAAACCCCATCCTGTTCTCCTCCACCCATCCTTGTAACCTGTCTTTATGAATACATGGGAAGTAAAGCAGACCAACCTTATTCTAACATTTTTTCATTGAAAAATGCAAATTCAGTCATCTGTAACATTATATGAATCCAAATCTGTTCAAGTAAATGACTTATATGAGCAAGTGAAGAAAAATTTCAAATAAGTTAACTCATTTCATCTCAGTCTTTCCCCAAAGAAACATGATATCTCAATTTGGAGCAACATTGCCTTTAAAAAGTAATCTTAACTTTTATTTCTTAAGACATGTTTTATGTAATCTTATAACACAACCAGACCAAATATTGTGTTTCAAACAAAATGTTTGTTCAACCCAAAGCATTTTAATTTTTTCCAGAATTACATTTCACCAACAAATTTAAAGTGTTTTAATTCAGGGCAACCCAAAATAACTTTTTCTTTTTGTAGATTTTTGGTTTCACATGTGACTTACAGTTCTGGTGGGAAGATATTGCCAGAAGCCTTTCTGCAGTAATTCCACAAAAAAAGACAAAAAAAAGGGAAAAAAAGTCTGAAGTATCTTTAGATTTCTACACCTGGGTAGGAAGAACCTACACCATAACTGCATGATGGGTGGTGGTACACTGGCTGGCACAGCATCTGAATGGGACATGGGGGTCACAATCAAGCAGAAAATTAACAAGAGTCAACAGTGCAATGAAGTCGCCAGCAGGGAAAACAGGATTCTGGTGTGTATCGGCAGACGTGTTGCCAACTGATCCAGAGGTCTTTCTCCCTCTCTATTTATCATTGGTGAGGCCACAGCTGGAGTACTGTGTCCAGTTCTGGGCACTGCACTTCAGGAAGGATGGAGATAAACTTGAGAGGGTACAAAGGAGGGCCACCCATATGATTAAGGGCCTGGAGGATAGGCCCTATGAGGAGAGACTCTGGGTACTGGACCTGTTCAGTCTGGCTAAGAGAAAACTGAGAGGTGACTTGATAGCCACCTACAAGTACGTTAAGGGTGAGCATCAAGATCTAGAGGATCAACTCTTCAGGAAGGTACCCCCTGGGAGGACATGGACCAATGGGTACAAGCTAATAGAGGGAAAATTTAGGCTGGACATTATAAAAGACATTTTTCTGTAAGGGTTACACACTCCCAGCAGAGGTGCTGCAGTCGCCATTCTTGGAGGTGTTTAAGATGCGGCTGGTTAAGTATCTTGTTGAGCTTGTTTGAGCCCAATAACTTCCTGCCCATGGCAGGGGACTGGACTTAATGGTCTTGCAGATCCCTTCTAGTCCTTCAATTCTATGATTTTTTATTCTTCTCTTTTTAATTTTTTTTCTAGAAACATTTTCCTAGAGATAGATTCACCAGTGATCAAGTAAGTAAGAGTAACGATGACTGGAAAATTTTAATCTGCTCTAATTTGACTGAAAGCAAAAACACTAAATCCTTAAAAAATAATTTTTTTGTTCATTTTGTTAAAAAACAAATGTTTCATTAAACACGTTTCCTCACTACCAGCTAACAGTCTTTTGCTCCTATCTCTTATTGAGGCATCAGACCCCATAAAATACGTTCCCAACAGATATGGCACCCAAAATGTTACTACCTTAGCCTGCTGCAAATATATGCAGCAAGTCTGGGAACTGAGCACAGAAGATACAGCTTCAAGGACCTAAGCTTTGGTTTCTTCATGAGATATCCTTCAGTAATAAAGGCAGTGGCAAGAAAACTACAGATGAATGTATGTCAGTAGCACTGTTTTTAAATAGAATCTTCCAGAGAGTCTTTTCTCTCA
>NW_017728994.1:35544975-35546570 GCF_001723915.1 Gavialis gangeticus | reverse complement strand
ATATATGTAGCAAGTCTGGGAACTGAGCACAGAAGATACAGCTTCAAGGACCTAAGCTCTGGTTTCTTCATGAGATATCCTTCAGTAATAAAGGCAGTGGCAAGAAAACTACAGATGAATGTATGTCAGTAGCACTGTTTTTAAATAGAATCTTCCAGAGAGTCTTTTCTCTCATCTCTTACTGCATCAGGGCCAATAACTATGCAGTGAAATTAGGGGGTAGCAGTTTTTTCTAATTATACAGTTCCACTGGGATCATTAAAGGTATGTGGGAAAGAGAGAACAAAAAACCTGCAAACCTTACCAACGGCATTAAGACTAACTAAAAAACCATCTGCTTAACACCCCCATCCTTCCACACGTGTGTGTGTGTGTGTGTGTGTGTGTGTGTGTGTGTGTTTAGAAATGCTGTGATTTAGAAAATTTCACGTTGGGTTGATGTCTGTTGTGAAATATTTCCTTACCTCATTAATAACAACAATAACATTAATAACAATAACTAGTACATCTATAAAAACTAACATTTGCAAAATGCTTTACATACGTATATACATATGTCCTAACTACTTAAAGCAAACCCCTTTTCTTTTCACGGCTAGCTTGAGCAGATCATGAATACAACAAATTTGCCATTTGAAATTATTTAATGGATATTAGTAGGAAATAGGTTAAAAGTATTAAGAGAAAGTCCATTTTTACTTAACATGAAGCCAAGGCAAATCCATGGAGGATGGATCTATAAATAACTGTTGAACAGAATGGCTGGAGATATTTCCCTTGGCAGTTCTAGACAGGAGATAGATCCTTCTAATCAACAGGGGGATCCCAATCAATTAGTCGATCGTGGAGCCTCTGCAGTTGATCTCAGTCTGGGCGGGGGGGGAGAGGGGGGCTGCGGATGTATGCATGCTCAGACCCCCCAGACTGAGTTCGACTGTCAGAGGCTTCATGATTGGGAGTGGCAGGATGCACGTGTGGAGCTGTCAGGACGCAGTCTGGGAGTAGCGGGACAGCAGAGGGACATACAAGCTGGGCTAAGCTGTGTCCCCTACTACTGGGGCCAGGCCAGGTGAGTGGTGTGATCCAGCTCCATGCCCTGCCACCCTATGGTGAGGGATGAAGTGAGGCAGAGGCAGGCATGAGTGGAGCCCCAGCTGAGCCAGGTGAGGGTTGGAACCCGGGCAGCTCACCCAGGGGCATGGAGGGGCTCCCACGCTGCATGCACCCCAGTGGAGGCCCGGGATCCATGTGCCCTCCCAATCTGTGCGTGGGGCAGAGTCGGCTGCCACTGCACAGTGGGTTTTCTGCTCCGAGCCCCATGCACAGATCAGAGGGACATGTACCCCCCGGGCCTCCACCAGGGTGCATACAGCAGTGGGAGCCCCCCACACACACACCTGGATGAGCCACCCAGCCTCCAACCCTCCCCCGTCCCAGCCTGGCTGGGGCCCCTCTCACCTGGTGGCAGGAGGTGTGGGGGCATAGGCAGTGGAAGGAAGGGATAATGGGGTTTAGGCCCCCCACATGCAGGGCAACAGTAGGGTCACAAGGCAGTCTGGCCATGGGTTTCTGGTAGCTGCAGCAGGGATGGGGAG
>NW_017728994.1:35538944-35539975 GCF_001723915.1 Gavialis gangeticus | reverse complement strand
GATAACGGGGTTTAGGCCCCCCACATGCAGGGCAACAGTAGGGTCACAAGGCAGTCTGGCCATGGGTTTCTGGTAGCTGCAGCAGGGATGGGGAGAGGCACACGCCCAGCAGTGACAGGAGGAATGGAGCAGGACGCAGCGCTGCACAGCCGAGGCAGGAACAGGACCGAGCTGCGAGCGTCTCATCTGGGGGGCATAGGGAGGGAGGCATGTAGCCTGGGAGGGCATGGGGGGTGGCCCCGGATCTGCACATGGGCTGGGGTGGGCTGTGGGCTGGGGCGGCACCTGGATCTGCATCTGTGCAGTGGTGGCAGCACTGGGAGAGGGTGGGTTGTCTCTGGCAAATTTTCGGATACCTACTGCCCTCTCCCCCACCCCCTTCCAGTGCTGCTGCTGTGCAGCCAGAGAGCCTGGCACTGCCCTGGCCCCAGTCCATCCCAACCCATGTGTAGATCTGGGGGCACACACCCCTCATGTCCTCCAAGGCTGCATGCCCTCCTTCCCCATGCCCCCCGGACAAGCCGCTCATGACTCTGTCCTGAGCCTGCCCCAGCTGTGCAGCACCAGCCCCTTCTTCACTCCGTCATTCACCGCCATGGGGAGTGACAGATCAAGGCTCTAGCAGTGAGGGAGGGAGTGGGGCACAGGCAAAAGCAGGGGCTGAAGAGAGTGGGGGACAAGCGGAGGCTTGGCTACCACCCAGCCTAGCACAGCCCACTCCCCCAAGCCCCTGCTCATGCCTGTGCCCTGCTCCCTCCCTCACCACTGGGGCCCCAATCTGTCCCACTCCCATGCCCCTTTTCCCTCTCCCTGCCCCTTCCCCCACAGGCTTACCTGTTGGGGGGGCATGCCCCCAAATAATTTTTTCTCCCTCTACTTCAATCTTCCTTCTGCCCTTCCCTCCCTACAAACTGACCCGCATAACAAGGGCCGGTGGGGGTGTGTGTGTGTGTGGTGGGTGGCGGCACAGGGTAGATCTTGGGTTGCTTTTTAATTAATAAAGTGTTCTCCTACCCAAAAAGGTTAGGTAC
>NW_017728994.1:35531244-35533944 GCF_001723915.1 Gavialis gangeticus | reverse complement strand
CCACAAACTGACCTGCATAACAAGGGCCGGTGGGTGTGTGTGTGTGTGTGTGTGTGTGGTGGGTGGTGGCACAGGGTAGATCTTGGGTTGCTGTTTAATTAATAAAGTGTTCTCCTACCCAAAAAGGTTAGGTACTACTGCTATAGATATAGCTGGTTCAACTCTCTCCCATTTGTCTGAGCCAGTATGGCACTTCTTGGCTAAGTACAGACAGTGAAAAAGCCTGAGGTGGAATCAATTTAATGTTCACAGGTTTCTCTAAACTGCATAGTTTGAATAGATAACAAACTGAACTGACATTCACTTTTCACTAGGGAAAGGCAGGTGGAGGCCTGCACCGACCCAGGCCAGAAGGGTGGGGTGCTAGAGCGTGCACTCCAGCCTGTTCCCAGGGGATGGTGGGGGGAGGGGAGAGCTCCGCACTCCTGGTGCCAGCCTCCTAAGCTGGGCTTCTGGCCACAGAGAGAACCCCACACCTCTCCCCAGGATGGTCTGGGATCCCACCCAGGTCTGGTCTACCCAGCTGTGTGGGAAGGCAATGGTAATTCCCCCTCCTGCAGTGCCAGGCCAGTGCAAGCCACTTATGCACAGGAGAGAAGGGGAAGTAAGTTCCCCCTCCCAGGGTGGCTTCTGACCAGGCATCTGCCTGGTCCAATCCTGCCCTGTATGGAGTGTTCTCATCCCTGCTGCCTGGCATAAGCTCCCAGAGCCACATGGCATGTCCCACTGGAGACCAGCACTAGCAGCAGGCAGCAAGACACACCAGGCAGCCACCAGGACTTGTGCTGCCTAGCAGGGGTCAGTCCTTCTTTCTGTGGAGCCAGACCAGCTAGGTGGAGAGGGGAAACTACCTGGGGCACAGCACCCCAGCTGGGAAGACCCCAGTTTGGAGGGTCAAGACTGGTCTTGGGGACTTCATTCCTCCCTCCCCCCTGTGCATAAGTGCCTTGCACCAGGGGGAATAAATTCCTTGCAGCAGGGCAGACCAGGGGGATTCTAGGCTAGCCCGGGGAAACCCCTCAGAGGCTGGGGCTCCCCCTATGTGGGCAGATACCCAGCTCAGGGCCAGCACTGGAAGTGGGAGACTCCTTTCCCCCTTCCCCCCAGTGGGTCAGTGACACACACTATCTTATCCTGGAAGAGGGGAAGGGGCAACCATCGCAGACCAGGGCTTAAGACTAGGGGTAGGGGGGCTCTGCTTCCCTCACCTCTCTTCTCCCTCCCCTTCTCTTTTCCCCCTGCTGCCCTGCAAGACTAACAGACACAGGTAGGACCAGGCTGGGGAGCAGAGTCATTCCTGCCTCAGCTTTGTGACAGCCATGAGACAGGGCCAGTCCCAGCTCAGCCAGAGCAGACACAGCTGAGATTAGCCAACCTGCCCTGTGAGGAGGGCTAGTAGGAAGTCCTAATGCATCCTGGGAGGCTGGAGGACTGAGACATAACTTGAGTTGGGAAGGGATCTGGGACAGAAGTCCCATACACTGGTTTAACCTAAATCATTTAAGTCCATCCAGGTTTATCTTAAACCAGGTTTAGCCATTCTGAAAACAGTTTATGTGCACTGAACTTCATTTCTGTTACAGGATTAAAGTGGCTTCTGGTTTATGTGTAACTTCTGTCCTTAACCCTTATGATCTTATATATTTGTCTCAAGAAAGCATACCTACACATCACATGGCAAGCTCTTTGCTGCAGTATTATAACTAGGGGTGGATGATTGGGGTATCAGCCTTGGGCACCTATTTTGAAGGGGTGCAAGTGCATCAAAATGTTGTCAGGATCCTGAGACATGACAGTCTTATTGCATCAGAAGTGCATGCAAATCAGTGAAGTCTCATCAGTTTAAAACACAGTTAATGCTCAGTTCTGTAATTAGCTGGTTTGATAATCGATCAAAGATCTAATTTTCAGAGATTCTGTGCACATGTCTCTCCACTGATTCCAAATGAAATTTTGAGGCCTCTGAACCATGCATTGTGGGTGGAGAAGAAAAGCACTCAGTAGGCACATCTACACAAGATGTTTAGTTCAGAGTTGACTAATTATATCCACAGTAAAACTTCACCATCTACATGTGTGGTGCTATTAGGATGGAGTAAACTAATTGCCTCCTCCATAGTATAGCACTCTCAGATACAGTATGCCTACCAGCCAGCTGTGCACTGAAGTGCCCTTGTGCCTCAGCCAGCCCCTCCACAGCACACTGAGCTGCAACAGAGCAGCCCCAAGCTAGTATGCTGACCCCCAGGACCCCCTGCCAGTTGGAGCTGCACCGTTCCAGCTCAGCGTGCTGTGGTCCCAGGCACACATGTAAATGCTGCGTCTGGGAGCAATAAACTCCAGTGTGACTGTGCCAGAGTTTATTCAACTGCATTAATTTCACATGTAGATGTGTCCAGTGTATAAACCCCCCTCACACACATGCAGTCTTTTAGCATATGGCAATGTTCATACAAGAATCACATTGCCAGCTTGCCTCTGCTAATAAAGAGTCAAAAATCACGACCAGAAATCCACACAAACATTTAAAATGGGAAGTTTGAAATGTGACAAAACAAGTTTGTCATTCCTGCCTGAGTGTGGGTATAGTGGGATTTATTCTGCTGTCACTTAGAGTGAAGTAAATCAGAAGTAGATCCACTCTATTGAGATCAGTGGGATTACACAGGTGTAAGTGAAATCAAAATAAAACTTATTTTT
>NW_017728994.1:35522129-35526244 GCF_001723915.1 Gavialis gangeticus | reverse complement strand
CACAAACGTTTAAAATGGCAAGTTTGAAATGTGACAAAACAAGTTTGTCATTCCTGCCTGAGTGTGGGTATAGTGGGATTTATTCTGCTGTCACTTAGAGTGAAGTAAATCAGAAGTAGATCCACTCTATTGAGATCAGTGGGATTACACAGGTGTAAGTGAAATCAAAATAAAACTTATTTTTCTACTGGATACTTGATCTTAAATGCGATCTATTCCATCATCCCTTTTGTTCAAATAAATGTGCACCATGGCTGTCACTTCAGTTAGAAATAAAGTCACAGTAAACCAAGGGAAGAATCCTAGCCACATTCTAGCGGACAGCATTCCCTCTGAACTGCTACAGAATGACATGGCACAGGATGAAGAAAGCTGGGTGTGTTTGCTCAAATGGTTGACTGACCGGAAAGCAAGGAAACAAGCAGAGACAGGCAGCTAGGGGACAGCCAGGAGACAGGAACAAATTCAGCACAAATGCAGGAACCCCAGGTTCAATTCAAGACAAAAGTTACTGGAAAAGCTATTGCAAACTCCCGAGCAAGCAAAGATTTTACTGGGAGAGATCCCATATGGAAATAAACACACGCTTGAGTCCGTGCATTACAAATAAAGTCCATCAAAACAGAAAGTTGTCCTTGTTTGTGAATGGCTCCTTATTCTTGAGGCCCGGTTGGCAGCCAAAATGGATCAGACTTAGGGATTTTGTGTCTCAGACATCAGAACATTAGGAGAGCCTGGGATTAGTCAGGGAGTATAGATTTTCCCAACCAGATCTTGCAGTACCACTGTTTAAAAAAGGAAAAGGACTGTACAGGTTAGCTATGAGTGAAGGCTTTGAGTTGCATCTAATGTTTACATACACTGTAAGCACAGTATTTAGACAACTATTTATAAATGTGCAATTAGTTTATTATTAGAACAAAGTGATTCTGCAAGTGTCACTCATGCAATGTCAGCATGGGTGATTTTTCTGGCCTCAGAAACATAAGACAGTTTTCTACCTGTGGCTGCACTATTCTTTCACAGTGCACTAAAAAAATGCAAGTAGTAACAGAAACTAGGCAATCACACTGGTTCTCACAGCTTTCCTTAGTGAGGATGATCTTCAGGGTGTCAATGGAAACTCGTAATTGCTATAAAAACTTCTACTACACAAAAGGATCACAGGCAGACCAGTGACAAATTTTCCATCACCACTGTTCTTCTTCAAGCCAAAATAGAATTATAAAATAAATTACAAGTTTCATTAAAAATGTCTGCTTTTTGCAGAAAATTTGGACTTGTCAAACACTTGCTCACACACATACACACACACAAACGCACACATGCATGCATGCAGAAATATTTCTGGTTTAGTGCAAAAATTGAATATTTTAGTTCAGAAATGCTGCTGCAATACTTCATAGGCATTATACTGGTAATTTGAGTGTTTTGTGATGCAGAAGTGGAAGCTCTGGGCCATTATGGGAGAGGTGATCCAGACAGAGCGTACATAGAAGAGAATATGCATCCCAATGGTGGTCCAAAGATTCCCATCACTGAAAGAAAGGGGAACAAGAACAAGGATCACTCCTTTTTCTGATTTCTTTTATTCCAGGCACAGTGCTTACGCCAGATCCAGAAAATAACTTAGACACACTGCCTTGCCTAATTTTTAATAACCTCGGATATCCAATTCAGAACATATGTTAGGTGCCTGGGTACGTTATACAACGCATGGGGTGAGATAGGCAATTTCAAATTGGATCCACAACAGTCATCAGTACTGAACTGGAAGCCACAAAGAATTGCTGAGGGGAAGAGTGTGTCTTCAACACTTATTTTACCCTGAGCTGCTCAGACCCTTTTCCTGAAGTGTCTATGAACATTCTTGCCTTTTAAAATATGGTGTCCCTCTCTGATATAATATTCTAGTAACTGGATCACATACCCAGGATGAGTAGATCTGATGTGAAGTATTCCTCTACATAGAGAAAGGAAACCTATATCTCCAACTTCCCATGAGTGAACCCTAACTACCAGGCAAGGCTCTATTCTGGAGGGAGGCCACCCTCCATCTAACCCTGAAGCTGTGGAACTACACAGCAACAAATTTAAAACTAAATGACCAAGAGAGAAAGCAAGAAGGAGCCGAACTCTCTTCCTCACATGGTAAGGGGAGATACAGGCTTTGGCCTCTATTCTAATAACTGTTTATGTATAGATTCAGATTGTAAGGCTGGAAGGGACCTCAGAAGACCATCAGGTCCAGCCCCCTGCACCAAGCAGGAAAGATAAGTTGGGTTGGGTGAACCCACAAAGATGATTATCCAGTCTCCTCTTGAAGATTTCCAAGTAGGTGATTGCACCACCTCTGGAAAACTTTTCAATACAAGACACCTCTGACAAGCTTTTCAATATAAGACATTCTTTATTCAGGTCTCTGGTTATGGATTTTCCAATGTAAGTGACAGATTTTGGTATATTCCATGTTTCAGTAGTGTAAGAGTAAATATGAAATGTAGGAATAATCCTTTGAACAGGGAACCCAGGTCTCCTCCCCAAACAGGTGAGTATCCTAATCCCCCGAACTATGCCCATATCCATGGAGTCCTAGGCCTATTAATTACAAATCTCCCATTCAGTTCACCAAAGCCAGTTTTTACAGTTTAATTTGCCACAATAATTCAAATCAAAGCTGTGTTCAGGTCATACCTGGAGGTGAATTTTCATATAATAAGAAGAGTCCTTCATTTGTTTTTTACAAATGATAAAAAGATGGTAGTGCTTAATTTAGTGCTTTCAAAAATCAGCTTCACAGTTAAGTGTGTAAATGGCTAGTCTAGACCATTCCCAAGTCACTGCACTGCTCTCCCCAGGCCCCAGCCCCGCAGTGTGTGGGGCAAGGGCTGTATGTGTGGGATGGGAGTGGGGGGAGCATGGAAGGTCCCAAGCAGCCCCTTGCAGGCTGGAGCTCTACCAGCCTGCAAGGGAAAAGCCATGGTTTCTCATGTCCTTCTTCTTTAAAGCAGAACCCATTTTTAAAGTTTGCTTGTGACACTTTCATATATTCTTGGAACTCACTTTTGGGTCACGACCCCTGGGTTGAGAAAAGTTTTTTTAGTCCAATCATGTCTGGTCTATATAAAAATAGTATGCTTGAGAAGCTGCAGTCTGGAGAGATACCTCTGTTCATTTGAAAAGGACAGTAGCAGTTGCAAAGTGATTTGTTTATAAATTGCTTTCATTAATTCTATTTTCTTACAGCGTTTTTGTGATTTTTACAGTGAAGTAAACAAGAAACCTTTCCCACTGCTACTCCTTATTCAGCTCTGTTAGTTCCTTCATGACCCTAATTTAGTGTTAAAAATATGTTTTCCTGAAAACGTTCACATTGAGCAAAAAGGGTGAAAATGCTTACATTGTTCCAGGGTAAAAATAACTTTTCAGTACAGGATTCTAGGCCTGGTTTGTAACTGGATTGCACTAGATCCATTCAATTCGCTGATGGAAGCCAAAATCTGAAACTCACAAAAACCTGTAGGGGTCATTTCACTGACTTTTGTGAAGGCTGGAACAGGCCCTAAAATGAGTTTAGCTTCAGTCTCCAATTCTGGAGAAAAGGTAAATAGCACATGGGTATAAATTGTTCAGGAACGTTAGGCAGGGGACAAGAGAAGGAGGAGTCATTCTTTATGTAAAAGAGCTATATGATTGTTTAGAGCTCCAGTATGAAACTGGAGACAGGCCTCTGGGTTAGGGCCAGAGAGGAGAGCAATAATAGTGACATCATAATCGGTGTCTGCTGTAGACCACTAGAGCAAGAAGAGAAGGTGGATAAGGCTTTCTTCAAACAGCTAGCTCAAATTTCCTGATCACAGGCCTTAGTTCTCATGGGAGATTTCAGTCACTTTGACATCTGCTGGGAGGGCAATACAGCAGTTCACAGGCAAGCTTTTAGAGTGTTGGGAACAACTTCCTGGTGCAAGTGTTGGAGAGGCCAACTAGGGGCCATGCTCTTCTTGATCTGCTGTTCACAAACAGGGAAGAATTGGTGGGAAACAGGGGCACTGCATAGGGGTTGCACAGGAATGCACGTGCACCCCCTAAAAGCACTGGTGCACTCCCTACCAGGC
>NW_017728994.1:35516367-35517129 GCF_001723915.1 Gavialis gangeticus | reverse complement strand
GTGGGAAACAGGGGCACTGCATAGGGGTTGCACAGGAATGCACGTGCACCCCCTAAAAGCACTGGTGCACTCCCTACCAGGCTGCACTCTGTGTTTAGCAGGGGGGCAAGTGAGAGCACTAATGCCCCCCTGTGAGTGCTAGTTGGAGAGCAGGGCTGCCAGCAAAAGCAACTGCACTGCTTCCAGAAGTGGCCCTGGGACTTCTGGAAGCAGCACGGCCACTTTCATGGTGAGTGAGATCAGCTGCAGGACACCCCCTGGTCAGTGGGACTGGCCACCGGGCCCCACCCCGGTTGCTGACTGGTGTCAGGGGGGGCACGTGTCCCACCCGCCCCCCGACTCAAGAAACACCAGACATCCATGGTGGGAAATGTGGATGGCAACTTGGTAGAAGTGGATAGCAACTTGGACAGCAGAGACCATGAGATTATTGAGTTCAGGAGCCTGAGGAAAGGAAGGAAGGAGAAAGCAGAGTACAGACCCTGGACTTCAGAAAAGCAGACTTTGACTCACTCTGGGAACTGATGGGCAGGATCTCCTGGGAGGCCCTTGTAAGTGAGAAAAGTGCAGGAGAGCTAGCTGTACTTTAAAGAAAAATTACTGAGGGCACAGAAATGAACCATTCCAATGCACAAAAAGACTGTTAAGTATGGCAGAAGACCAGTCTGGTTTCTACAAGTATGTCAGTATGAAGAGGAAGATCAGGGACAATGGGAGTTCCATACTAAATAGGGGAGGCAACCTAGTGGCAGGTGAGGTAGA
>NW_017728994.1:35516077-35516356 GCF_001723915.1 Gavialis gangeticus | reverse complement strand
TGCAGCTAGCAAGGGACATGAAAGGTAACAAGAAGGGTTTCTACATATTAGTAACAAGAGGAAAATCAGGGAAAGTGTGGGTCCCCAGTGTTGCCAATTCTCATGATTTTTGGAGGTGTTCTTAAATTCTATGCTTCAGGAATGTGAAAAACTTGGCTTTTTCTTTTATTTATATTTATAAATATAAATATATTTATATAAATATAAATAAAAGAAAGAGCTAAGTTTTTTTAGAACAATGCCAAAAACCATGAGAATTGGCAATACTGAGTCCCTTAC
>NW_017728994.1:35504565-35511077 GCF_001723915.1 Gavialis gangeticus | reverse complement strand
TCCATACTAAATAGGGGAGGCAACCTAGTGGCAGGTGAGGTAGAAAAGGCTGAAGTACTCAATGTCATTTTCACATGTCTTTACAAGGAAGGTCATCTCCCAGACTACTGTATCTGGCAGCTCAGTAAGGGGAGGAGGTGAGTAGCCAACAGTTGCAAAAGAACAGGTTAGGGACTATTTTAAAAAGTTGGACATGAGCAAGTCAATGGGGCTGGATGGGATACACCTGGGGGTGTTGAGGGAGTTGGCCAATATGATTGCAGAGCCACTGGCCATCATCTTTGAAAACCTGTGGTGACTCGGGGAGGTTCCAGACAATTAGAAAAGGGCAAACAGAGTGCCCATTTTTAAGAAAGGTTAGAAGGAGGATCCAGGGAACGAAAGACCAGTCAGCCTCACTTCAATCCCTGCAAAAACCATGGAGC
This sequence comes from Gavialis gangeticus, assembly GCF_001723915.1. Classification (NCBI taxonomy): domain Eukaryota; kingdom Metazoa; phylum Chordata; order Crocodylia; family Gavialidae; genus Gavialis; species Gavialis gangeticus. The sequence continues at coordinate 35,510,652 of NW_017728994.1, read as the reverse complement.
AGGTCTTCAAGCAATCAAGCACTTGGAGGAGGAATAGGTGATTAGGGAAAGTCTGCATGGATTCACCATGGGAAAGTCATGCTTGATCAGCCTGATTGCCTTCTATTGTCAGACAATTGGCTCTGTGGATGTGGGGAGAGCAATGGATGTGATATACCTTGACTTTAGCAAGGCTTTTGATATAGTTTCCTACAACATTCTCACAAGCAAACTAAAGAAGTACAGGTTGGATGAATGGACTGTAAGGTGAATAGAAAAACTGGCTGGATCATTGGGCTCAGAAAGTAATCAGTGGCTCAATGTCTAGTTGGCAGCCAATGTCAAGTGGAGTGCCTCAGGGGTCAGTCCTGGGGCTTGTTTTGTTCAATATCTTCATCAGTGACATGGAATATGGGATGAAGTTCACCCTCAGCAAATCTGCAGATGATACCAAGCTGTAGGGTGTAGTGGATACACTGAAAGGTAGGGCCAGGATTCAGAGAGACCTAGACAAATTGAAGGATTGGGCCAACAGGGCACTGACTAGCTAAGCAACAGCTCTGCAGAAAAGATTTTGGAGGTTACAGTGGACAATAAGCTGAATATGAGCTAATAATGTGCCCCTGTTGCCAAGAAGGCTAGCAGCATACTCAGCTGCATTAGTATAAGCATTGCCAGCAGACCAAGGGAATAGAGAGTATTCCCGTTTATCTCAATAGAATTACTCATGGTGTAAGCTTGAGTCTCTGACCAAGGCCTCCATGGCTAAAGAGGAAAATGGTGAGGAATTTTGTCCCCAAAATGGTAACTCAAACCCAGGTTTAATGAATTTTCACCACACCATGATTCCTGACAGATGGCCTCAGGGCTGATTACCCAGATAGCACCAAGTCAGATCCCCAACCCCAGGTGTCCCCACTCCTGGAGCAGTTCACCTGGCAGACCTGGCTTCGAATCAAGGATTTGGTACTTCTCAGGTTCTTATGATCTAGAAGGACCAGGGCCAGATAAATACCTTGCAGACACACTCAGGGCTTTGTCTTCTGCAGTCAGGTGATGACATAAGAATCTCAACTTCTGCTGGTGTTGGGTTTTTTTGGAGGGGTGTCCTTTTTCAGTTAAGTTGTGCTTCTAGGCCTCATGATTGTGAAAAAAGCCCACTTCAAAATATGACTCAAGTGTAAGTAGTGCAAAAACGTCTGTTGGAGTCTGCACACAACCTGAAATAACAGCTGTGGGCAGTGAATTCTTCATTCACTTGAATGTTCTTGGAGAGATTCTGCTGATCACCACCCGCAACAAAGGACTCTCAGGGTTGCACTGTTCTTATTGCAGTTAAGCGATAAGTTTATTCAGTAGTCAACTTACTGTTAACCCCAAGTTACCAATCCTGCATACATAAAGTAAAGCCCCTAAATTCACATTTGGATCCATAAATGGATAAAGAGTAGCTTTTAATCCAAAGATGCCAAGCACCCTTTTTTGATTAAGACAAAAAACGATAGACCAAATACCTTGAACTAATTCAAGTCAAAGACATACAACCCAGCCTTCAACTCCTGCTAATGAATTTCTTCTTGTAAGGCAGGGATAGCAAATTTGCTAGGCCCTGTGGGTCATACCCACATTGAAGGGCTTTTATAGGCTGGATCCAGATCACAGGGCTTCACAGTGGCTGGATTACCCATGAGTGGTAGTAGTGGTGTTAATCCCTGTGTCTGCTGGAGCTGCATTTTCTGTGCAGCTATAGAACTCAGGAAATTAACACTGCTGCCACTTAGTGCCCCTGGTGACTAAAATCCCTGGGCGTTTGTACACACCACAGTATTTGATCCTTGTTAATTGAACATGCCTAAACATTTTTAACCCAGGTTATTTTGGTGCACTGACATTGTGTTTGCATGCCACAGGCTTTTGAAGGACTTAAGCCGCATGTGAAATTCCCTGCAGATTCCAGGAGGGAGAGCCAAATACCAATCTACCTTAGTAATGTCTTTCCTAAAGAGTTACAGCAGGAAGCACCTTTTCCCTGGTAAACCGGCCTCCCTCCACAGTCCCCACCCCCTATCTCCTGCAGGGAGTCTCACGCAGCCCCATGGTGATCCCAATGGCAAACCATATGAAACATCCCCTCCCATCCCTTTCCCTTCCCCCATGTCACAAAGTAATGAGAATTGATATATATATGATTTATTTTTTTTATTGTATAACTGATATGATATCAGAAATATATGGGGTTGAGAGTAGCAGGTGGTGCCACCCCAGGTAGTTGCCAATTGTGGCAAATGGTGGTGGCAAGGTGGACTGGTGTGTGGGTGTTTTGTGTTGTGTCACCGAAGCAGATGTGTGCCATGAACACTTAGTGAACATTTACATGGGTGTACTAATAGCATAGTGTGGTATGTTGGGTGGGGGGGGTGGAGAGGCGGTGGCAAATCTGACAGCTGTTAGTTTTTTGGCTTTTTAGGACTACATTTCCCAGCATTCCCAAGCTGCCTGGTCTTGGAACAGTTTCCATGGGGATGCGTCAATGGGGCTGCTTCCCCTGCTCCTCTTCCCTGCTCAGGTTCCACCATGAATACCTGCCACTTTGTCTGTTTGTTTAGCATGGCGTATGGCTTTTGGAGGGGTGTTGTGAAGTGCTGTTGAAATGGTGGGTTGTTGGTGGGCTTGGGATGGAATGCGCCCCCCCCAGCCACACTCTGGCCAGAGTCCTCCAGGCTGCTCATACCACTCGCTCAACACACCTGCCCCCACCAGAAAACAAGAGGTATGATTAAACCTTCCACAGGACATGATTTAGGCTGGCTAGGGGCCGGTGTGTAATGACTCCCCCCTCAAACCACTGCCAGCCTTGAAGAAAAAAACCTCTACCCCAGTCCACCTCCCCCACCACGCCCTGCTAATCCTCCATCCCCTGCTCACTACCTTCTTCCGCACGCTCCTGCAGACAGACACAGATGTTTATGTTTTAAATAGTAAAATAATTTATTATAATCAAAAGAACAACCACTGCTAGTTGTTGTCAGTGTCCATATCCATAATATGTGCCGCCAGGCAATCCTGCACAAGTGCCGCCCTAACAGCTTCTCCTTGTGGATATGTCCTCGGTCCCTGTGCTGCTGCTCGCCCATGTCTCTGTCTGGCTGCTGCCTGTCATGCTTCTTCAGCCCCTGATTCACTGAAAACCTCTCTGCGGGTCTTACAAATGTTGTGGAGCATGCAGACTATCACTACAAAGGCCATGATATTTTCTGGCTCTAGCTCAAGCTGGCAGTTAAGTGCCCTCCATTGTCCTTTCAGTCGGCCAAAGGCACATTCAATGGCTGTCCTGCAACTGCTCAGATGCATGCTGAAAAGCAGCTTCTGTGGGTCTGTAATGTGCCCTCTATAAGGTTTCATGAGCCAGGGCTTTAGGCGGTAAGCAGCATCTGCTATTATAAGTGGCGGAACGGCAACACCACCTATCACTGTCTTGACTCTGGGTGCATACTTTCCTTCCTCCATGAGGTGAGGGAGTGGGGAATTTCTGAACATGCATGCATCATGCGCACTGCCAGCTCACCCGGTAAAAATGTTCTTGAACCAGCTCCATTGGTCCACCCTGGCTTGCAGGATCATGAAGGCAAATCCTTTCCAGTTTGTGAAAGACATCCCCTTCTCCAAAGGTGACTGCACTGGGTTGTGAGTGCTATCTAAAGCCCCACACAGTTAGGGATCCCCATGGCATTGAAGCCATCTATAACTTCCAGAGGATTCCCCAGGCAAATAAAGTTGTTTGCAGCGATGTCCTGTAGCAGCTGGCATACCCCATGAGTCGCCACCTCGGCTGTGCTGGGAGCCACACTGAACTGGTTTGTGATGTAGCGGAGGCTGGATGAGGTGGCTGGTTTCATGATGACCATGGCCACTCTCTTGTCCAGCGGGATGGCCCAATGCATATTAGTGTCCTGCCTCTCAATTTGTGGTGTCAGCATCGAGATGATATGATAAAACATCTCCCTGGTCATTTGGAATGTCTCCAGCCATTGCTGATCATTCCAAGTGGTTAGCACAATTTGCTTCCACCAGTCCGAGCTGCTCTCGCAAGCCCAGACCATGCAGTTGCTGCTCCTGAGGTTTCTCCACAGAGCCCAGTCAACTTCCATCTCTTCGCATGCCTCTTGGTTGTCCCAATCCTCAGAATATATCTATTTTCTTTTTTGCAAGGTGCCTGTACGTGCAGCCCTGTCCTCATGTAAAGCCTGGAGAAATGCTAACAATGCATACTCTATCATCATTATCTGGCGGAGCTGCATGTCTTGTATTAATTTCAAGGCTGGCAGTAGTTCAGTCAGCAGCACTATTACCTCCTCCTCCTGCTCACCCATATCCTCCAGATTCTCCATGTCGGAGGAGTATTCACTGCCTTGCTCTCCCATTCCTCATACATTTCATCTTGAATCTCCATTTGGTCCCTCTCCATCATCAGCTGCTTCTCACCAAGCGGCTGGGGGTGGGGGGGGGAGGGGTCTGGAGCTCTGTCTAGCTGCATTCAATGCATTTTCAACAAATAACTCCAGGGCACTGGGCATTTGTACAGACTTTGTTTGGTCCTGAGATAAGAAACAACTTAGATGTTCTGATGCATGAAGACTTTGTTCAAGATAACTGCAGCAGCAATAAAAAATTGGCCTTGTTTGTGGGACTAGGGGAAGACATGCAAAAACACAATCAGGCAGGTGTGATCAATTTTTGCAACATTACAGGGCATTAAGCAGCCATCCCAATGGACAATGGCCTTATTTGGTCCATGCTCAAGACCATCACCATATCTGTGTTCATAAATGGGGTGCTTTATCACCTTTGGGTGTTGTGAGACACAAGTGATGACTTCACAATCTTGAGTATGTGGAATTTTCCAAAACCCTCATGCAAGGCATGTGTATAAAGCTGATCCCCAAATTTTGCCAGTGACCTTTCCTGAATCCAGTTGCTGTTGACCATGCACTGCTACCCCATATCTCAGAAAGCCAAGTCCAGCAGTATGCAGGTGACCTCCAACACCCATGGACCCAACTGGGCCTGGAAAGAACAGCAGGACTTAAATGACATTTGGTCGGAACAAAAGATCATAGACCAGCTGGAAAGTAGGAGGAATAAGCCTGATTATATAGCCGTTGCAAAAGTAATGCAGGCATGAGGGCACAACTGGGACTGGACCCAGTGCCAGTACAAGATCAAGGCCCTGAGATGTGTGTTTCACCATGCCAAAGATGTGAACTCTCATTCTGGGGCAGAGTGCACAATTGCTCCTTTTTTCGACTGTCATTCTCTCCAAGGATGCGGGTGAGACTCCCTGTATGCAGTCTTTCAGGACTGGCATTGTGGAGGAGGAAAGCACACCAACAGAGGCAGCTCCTCCTGAGGGTGAAAATGTGAGCATGTTGTGGCAGTGGGGATACTGGTTCCATGTTTCAGGGTGATGGGGACTGCCAACAAGAGCGGTATACCTTGGACTTAATCCCAGTGTCCCTTTTGATTTCACAGACTAGCACAGATGATGAGGTGGAGGAGGATAAACAGGAAGAAACTGAAGCAGTTTGTCTTCCCAACACTCAATCATCATTTTCTGTTCTCAAGATCCAAGAAGATGCACAACCAGTGACTTGTAAGTATCTTGTAATGTGCCTCTTGCCACCAGCCGGCAGGCACTACTCAGGTTTGTGCAAGTTGGGTTTGTGTGGTAGAGGGGGGAGAGAAATTCAGGTGTCACTGGAGGTATGTTGCCATGCTCTTTCAGTGGTGGTGGATGAAGGGTATACGCCATTCTGTTTTGGGTTTGGATAGCTGGTGTAACCCAGGTGGTACTCCAAGAGCTACCCCCTCTCCAATTGAAGGGATCAAAGCAGGTGCACAAGCGCTGTGGGAGGTGTAAGGACTCTCCTCCCCCTATAGAGCAGAGCCAGACCACCAATGGGGACTTAACCATATACCTTTTAATGAAGGAACAGTACTGAGAACATAACCAGTATAAACCAGGGGGGATAGGGGACACTACAATGCCCCAAGGGGGCAGGATTAAAAAAGGTTAGACACTTACAATCATAGATATATTCATCCAGTTGT
>NW_017728994.1:35493195-35499565 GCF_001723915.1 Gavialis gangeticus | reverse complement strand
TCATAGACATATTCATCCAGTTGACAAAAGACAGGGTTAACAAAATATAAAACACAAACAGCAGAACAAACAATATTGGTTGGTGAAATATAAAAGGCACAAAATACAAAATGTCAAATAACAAGGAATATAGGGCCTAGGTACCTGGAGGGGGAGAAAGGGGGGAAAACACAATGACCCCTTTCCACTGCAACAAGAATTTCTCCGTTACTTCACTCACCTCAAGTCAGCCCAGCTGGGACTTGGATCTTCCATGTGGTAGACAGAAACTCTACCATACAGCCAACAGTGCTGATACTGTGCCAAGCTGCTAGGGGTCTTGGCCTTCCAGGAGCCCTGGCCTCATGTCGCACTTCCTGGCCTCTGATTGGGGGAGCTGGAAGCAGAGCTGGGAACCTCTCAGGTTGCTGCTCAGATCCTTGCTGGAGCTGGGGAGCCTCTCCTGCTGGCCACAGCCTCTCATAGGGGATCCTGGAGCCCAGCAGGGAGCCTCTCCTGCCAGCTGCACACCGCGCTGCTGAAGGTCCCACTGCTGCCTGCAGGTCCCACTCCTTCAGGTGGTTCTGGGGCAACTGTTCCCGCCCCACTGGCCCAGCTCTTGCCAGCTCTTTGAAGCTCCTTCCTTGTGGTCCCTCACTGCTCTCCCCTGAGTCAGCTGTGCTGCCCCTTTTATCCCCCTCCAGGTGACCCAAGGGGCCAATCAGGGGACATGGAGAGTGAGTCTCTGGGGCCTGATTGGTGAGGAAAGGGAATCCAAAGTCCTCCAATCATCTTTTACCCCTTCAAAACCCCTGGGTGAAGTCACTACCAGCTAGCCCGTCACACTGGTAATGTAACAGACACCAAACTAATTTTTTTGCTTTAATTGTTTGCAGCTGACATGGTCAGTAGCAGCTGGGGACATGGCTCTGAACCAGGCATTTGTATATTTTGGGCAATATGAATGGTGCCCCACTCTTGCAAGGTTTGTTTTCGTGCCAGCAGACATTTTCTCCACTGCAGGGTAGGGGTGGGGTTGTGTAGTTTCCTCCTCTTGGGGGAAGGAAATGTCACCAAACCAGGAAGATTTTTTTTCATTTGTTTACCAGCTACCGTGCCCAGTGGCAGCTGGGCAGATACACCCGAACCTCATCTCCCAGGTCATGCTACGGAAGAGCATTCAAGGGATACGCACCGCAGGCAGCAATGCTCCTGAGAAAGCTTGATGGAGGTTTTGGTGGAGTCATCACAAGCCAGTGCTAGGTGCAGAAGCCTGGAGGGATGAACTCTGGGAGTCGCTTAATTCTGATGATGTCTGGGAGAACAAATTTGCTGATGAGACAGCTGCCTTATGCAACAAGGTGCTAGGTCAAATACAGCAGCTGGTAGACATAGCCACGAGGTCCTGTGGTGATTCCAAGAGGTCACAGGACTTGATAAATGATGTCCTGCAGTGCTTGCTGAAGTGCCTTTTTAAAAAGCAGGTACCACCCCACAAAGGGCAAAGTAGCTCCGCTCAGCTTGCCTCTGTCCACGAGGTAGCCAGGAGCATTACAGCTGAGCCTGTTCACCCACATGCAGTGGAGTCAAGGGAGGGGTGTATGACTGCCAGCAGAGCCAGGTGGCCACTACTGCAGTTCAGGGAGCCAGGGTCAGTTCAGGGTGATGGTGGAGTAAAGGCAAAGAAGCCCAAGTAACCAACTGCTTACAATATTGTGTTCCTTACAGTAAAAGCTAATGTTATCCTGGCTTTCTGTATCTGGCTCCATAACTTCGAAGGACTAGCAAAAACTGCCCTCACAAGTCTGGCTTGCACTCAAGCATTTGACCAAGCCATAAATCTACTAGATACAAAAAATCATGGACTCAGTATAGATGTTGGTTTTATGACACATTACAATCTTCCTGACATCTGATTCACCAGGTACCTGCCTGACCTGACCTCTTACACTCTTCTTTCCCTCCAACCTTTTCTCCCCTTCCACTTTCCACCCCTCTCCTCATAGGCTACTGGTGCATGGGGGTACACATGCCCCCCCAAAGGGCCGGTGCCCCCCCGATGGCCAACACTGATGCTGTCAGTAGGGCTGGTGCGCCCCCACCCCCCCCCGACAGGATTGGTGGCTTCTGCGGGTGCCCCCACAGATTCAGGAGGTACCAGTCACTCATGCCTCCCCTCCCACACTTTTCTGCCCTTTGTCTCCCTGTTTTCCTACTATTTCCTTCTTCATTGAGAGCCTCTTTCTCACCCTGTATTATTTCTTCTGTAATAGAGGCAGCCCTCAGACTTACAACACAATTAGTTCCTGAAAACCAGGTCTTCGGTCGAAACATTGTAACTCAGAACCAATTTTCTCATAAGAAACAATGTTATAAATGGGGGATTGGTTCAAGGCCCAATACACTATTTTCACCAAAAATACCCCATATTTTGCACTTGATCAATTATAGATGAGTAATATAGCTACATTAAAGTATTTATATTTCAAATATGAAGCATATTTTTTGGAAGGACTTCTTTGAGGTGACTTTGCTGGACTTTTTGAAAGGCTCTTGGTTGGACTTTTTGAAGGGTTCTTGCCTGGAGTTTTCTCAGGAGTCTTGGCTGCAGGTTTTTCTGGAGTTTTGTCTGCTTTCTTAAAGTGTCCAAGGAAGTTTGGACAGATGTTCTCCAGGGAGATAAGCGACGCAGTGAGCATGTTTGCTGGCCTGGCATCACATCAGATCAAGCATTGTAAAGTCAAAACTGACATCATAAAGTTAAAACGGTGTCAATTTAGAAACGTTGTAAGTGCGAAATGTTGTAACTCTAAATGATGCAAGTCAAGGACTGCCTGTATTTCCCTTTGCCTTTCTTTTCCCCTGCTTTCTTCCCCCCCTCTCACCTTTTGTTTTTCCTTTTTACCTATTTATATTTCCACTACATAGTGTCACACTTTGAACTTCTCTCAGTCCTGTTTTCCTGATCTCCTATTTTCCTTTTCACTGACAGCCTCTTTTATGCCTTGTATTTTATCACTGTAATGCCTCACTTCAGCCTTTTTTTCTTTTCCCCTGCTCTCTTCCCCTTACCCCTCCCCATCTGCTTTACCTCTCTACTTTACCTTTTGACTTTCTAATTTCTACCTATTTACATTTTCAATGACATCCTGTCACACTTTTAGCTTCTCTCACTTCGTAGAATCTCAGAACAGCAGAGACTCCCCATGCCTGAAGAAGGAGAACTGTGCCTGAATTCTTGCCAAAAACTTTTCCAACTACTCAACTCATCTAATAACAGGTACCATATCTACTCAAAAAGCCTTGCCTGCCATTTGGCGAAGCCAGACACTTTGCAAAGGCACTCAAAGGGGTACTCTCTGCCCAATCTTTTCTGCCTGCTGGGGAGGGGCACTGGCTGGCTCACCCCTCACAAGTCTGGTTTGCACACCAGCATTTGGTCAAACCAGACACTTTGCAAAGGCACTTTCCCACCTATTTTCACACTCCTTTCCAGCCCAGCACCAGACTGTCCTGAGTGTTTTTTTACGCCAAGACAAGGGCAGCAGTGGGGAGGCAGGAACTGCCCCACTGAAGCCTATAAATTGGAGGAGCAGTGGCCAGGGTGCACATACGCTGTACCAACAAGAAAAGTTTGAGGCTCATGAAAGACAGCAGCACACCAGAGGCAAAAGGACTCAGCCCAGTGGGGAGAGTTGCCCCTGCAGGGCAAAGGAACACAAGTACAGTGTTCAAGAAGACTACAGGCTCCTGAAGTGGGGTGCAGTGACACTTGGAGTGTAGGATGAGAGCTGCTTTGCAACAGGACTTAAGAGAGTCCATCACAACATTCTCCACAAGCAGCATCTTTATGCACTGGTAAGTGACACCTGACACTTGGCTGTGCCCTGGAGGTGGTGGGGGGCATTGTTTACTTCAACTTTCATGTAAATCACGTTGGTGGATTTTTTGGTTGTGAAGGGCAAGGTGCACAAGAGGTCCAGCCAGGAGGCACTGCGTAGTGGTTTTCCAATAAAAATTCCTATGCTCTTTCTATGCTCCCGCCCTCCTGTTTTTAGCTGCCATTGCTATGCTGCATGCTGCTCCCGCCCACCCAACAACAGGCAAATGAGAAGGACCCACTTACAAAGCCTGAGAGGACGCCTGATGCCACTTCCTTCTGCACTGGCTCGATTGGCAATACTGGCTGCCAGGTGCCTATCACTACTGGTATTATCCTTAGATTCATAATACTCAAAAAGAATTGCCTGAAAAAACAAGAATTATGATTAGTCCTGGTAGTAAACAGTGCATGTTTAAAAATTAACCCTCTCTCCGCCACAATGTACAGAGTTTATAGACAAAAAGGTACCTTGTATTTTGTTTTAACATTAATATGCTAATATTTATCCATGCTTACAATGTTTTTGTCTCTGGTCAGTGTCAGAACAGTCTATGCTCTGTGTGTGTGTGTGTGTGTGTGTGTGTGTGTGTGTGTGTGTGTGTGTGTGTGTGGTTTCCTAATGATATTTCATAATGATATTTCTAATGATTGTGTTCTTTTGTATCTTGTGAGCCCAGGTAATGTAGCTCATAATAACAATACTCTGGTCACCATTTCTTAGCAACGATTGTGCTCCTTTGTTACTTGTGGAGCACAACCATCTCTGGTCTGTCAAGTACACTATACATTTTTTACTTGTATGTATATATACATATATTACACACTATAAATCCTTCCTACTGCCTGGTTGATTTTAGGCCCCTACTGGGCCTGTAATTTTGAAATTGAAATCAAGTAAAATTTCTATTTATTGTGATTTACCAATGGGTGGCTACCAATGGGTAGCAGAGAGTAGTAAACAATCAGGAATTGCTTGGGGAAAGGCCCTGTGCCCCACTCCCTCTTCCACACTTGTATCTTCATTTCAGAATGTATATATTCCACCCCATTGTGGAATGTAGGTTGCTCCTACATTTCTTAAGTGCAAGGGTAACTTTCTAACACTTTGATTTGGATTCCCATCAAGGGACACCATGCCGACTATTTACCCTCCCTTGAGGGCATCTAGTTTATTGTGATTTAGCAATCAAAAATAAGTGAATGAAAAATCTGTTACTCACAATCTGTGAATCAAAAGTATTCATACAATACCTATAGACCTATACAATACCTAGACACTATCTATACAATACCTATGAACTATTTCACTATACATAGACTATTTTCTATATAAGATTACATTATTTAATAAACTTGCTTCTACTGGGTCTTAGCCTGGGTTGGTCTCAGGGCCAGGGCCTGCCTGCTTAGAGTTCAGGTGAGGGAGGTCCCACCTTTTCTCATATACATACATGCATGAATAGCATTGCAATTAATTGTGATTCATCAATCAAAATAGCATTTCAATTTATTTTTATTGACCAATGAAAACATTTGTGAATTTGTACTTGCTCCTGCTTGGTCTCAGGGCCAGGGCCTGGGCCTGTCTGCTTATTAGAGCTCAGATGAGGGAGGTCCCACCTTTTCTCATATACATACATGCATGAATAGTATTGCAATTTATTGTGATTCACCAATCAAAAAAATCTGTCAGGGCCAGGGCCTAGGCCTGCATGAATAACATTTCAAATTATTGTTATTTACCAATGGAAATAGCATTTCAATTTATTGTGATTCACCAATTGGTTAGGATTTCAATTGATTTCAGCAATTTTTGCTGCACTTGCAAAATTATTCACTGGAAACTGTTGCATTTAATGAAAATGTTATTGACTTGTTTGCATCCCCTTCACCCAATTGCTTGGGATCCCTGTGGCCAGAGCAGATGCACCCCACCCTGCATTCTTTGTCTATCCCCTGAAGGGGTGGGTGGGTGGGTTGTTTGTGTGCCTTTGTTCTCACTGTGAGTGCACGGAAATGCACTGTGAATTTTCACTGAAACTTAACTGACGTGTGTTTTTACTAATGAAAAGGAAAATCAATGGGTTAAGAAAACCATTAAAGAATTCTTATGTAAAAGAGAATGAATCATCTTACTCCTGTCTTTTGTGAAACTATTTGCAAAACCTGAGCACCTTCTGAGGAGCTTTTTGCAAAGCAGCACCAACCAGGACCAGCTTAGGGCAGGTGAGTGGGAGTTGCCTTTGCAGTGTCGAGGTGGATTAATATTCCTTGGGTACCAGGATTGCCACCTGCTGGGGACCCTGAGGACACTGCTCCATGTACACTGCAAGTTTGGGCAGGGGGGTCCATATGCAGGGGGACGGTGTTTTGGAGGTGATGCAAAAAACAAAAGCCAAGCATTACACGAAAGAGTTGCTAACTGCCCTCATTCAAATGTTAAGGAAGGCTTTCCCATGCCTGGCCCAATATTTCCGCTTGCTGCTTTTTCTTCTTGTCTGTTGGGTT
>NW_017728994.1:35488262-35492854 GCF_001723915.1 Gavialis gangeticus | reverse complement strand
CCGGGGGGGGGGGGCAGGTGGGGGGCAGGGGCAGAAATGTTGCTTGCAAATGGTGCTGCACACATAGGCTTGCCAGGATCACTATACATTAAGCATTGGACCTTCCATAACAGTCCACCCTGCAAACTCTTTCCAGTAATGACGTCACTCCATAAACGCCCCCAAGCAAAAAGGATCCCCATGCTAAGGTGTGTGGGTATAGTCATCACATTGTCTCCCAACCCACCCATGGGTGACTGGTGCCTCTTGGATCTGAGGGGGGACCAGTGGCCGATTGCCGCCCCCCCCCAGTTGCCAAGCTGACCCCAGAAGCGCTGGCAGCACACCGGAACTGGTGCTTCTTGGGGGGGGAGGGGGGCACTGGTCAGTGCTCCCCATTCCCCAGCTGGCGAGGGCCAATTGCAGGGGGGCATGTGTCCCTCCCATGCCCTCCATATGTGTCACCCTTGAACCCACCCACCAAACCGCACTGACTGCCATGCATGCCAGTCTGCCTATGAAAGAAAACATGACACACATACAGACACAATATCAAATCTTTATTTCAAGAATTTAGTGCACTTACATTTTTCTGATCAAAAAAGGAATAATAAAAAAATTAAATAATGAATACAGAAAATTTAAAAATATAGGAAAATAGACAAAAAGTAAGGGGAAAAAAAATCGGGATTTTCTTCCCCAGCACCTATTGTTTATTTGCACTATCTATACAATACCTATACACTATTTAACCATATGCTATTTTCTGTATAAGATTACTTACACTATGTAACAAACGTGCTTCTACTGGTGGGTAGATTCTTGATGGGTTTTTTTCTTACAGATCCTTCTCAGTTTCTGATGTGGCAAGTCTTCTGCAGGGAGGGGAAGAAAGAAGAAGAAGACAGGGTTTTGGACCACAGTCATAAACACCGCCCTCTGGCCCCCAAACCTACCCCTTCTCACCCCCCATCACACAAGGTCGGTGGGACGTTTCTGATATTACTTATATATCACCCATGATTCTGCATATCCTGGGGGGTGGGTCTGGCATGCAGCATCTACCTGCACTATTGCTTGTGTTTCTGGAATGAATGGCAATAGTCAATTATAAGAAATGTTGAAGTGTTAAGTAAAGGTGCCACACTCCAGACAAAAGTCCAAAAAGTTGCAAACTTACCATGCCACTGGCAGCAATGATGTTGCTGTGCTTGTCATCAGTGGTGAACACTGTGGTGGGCACAGCAGGTGTGTGGTGTGGGGGGGGGGGCAGGTGGGGGAGGGGGAGCACATACAGAAGTATTGGCAGTGGTACCACTAGTAGAGGGTAGTAGTAAAAAACAGGGAATGGTTGCTCCTCCATTTCTTTCTTTCTCTTTTATTTCTTTATCTGCATTTTCTGCTACCTGAGTAACTTTACTACAGGTAGCAGACAGGTACAGGTACCACACTTTGCCATCTGGCTGCCTGCAGTCCGCAAATACCAGTGGCACCTATTGGCCAAAGGCCTAAGCTACAGAAATAGCACAGTGCCACCTGGTGGCGAAAGGAGTAATTACAAGTCTTTGAGTTGCTCAGTATTTGCACACCATGAATCCATAGATAGGGCGACATAAGTGATGGCAACGCAAAATAAAAACATGTCCAAGCAGCTTTAATTTAACACGCCAAAAAGACTTTTAAGTGGTGGGAAATTGCACTTGTGCAAACACAAACGCAATTCCAGTGGCGTAAACAGAAAATCTGGTGCGTGTACAGACAGCCCCTGATTTCAGTGAGGTAAAGGCTGGGAGTGTGGGCAGGTGAGCAGCATTAACTCCATGGGTTCCAGAGATACAATGAAACAGAGGGACTAATACCACTGCAGGGGCTCCAGCATCTGTAGAGATGAAGCCTACAAGCTGAATATGGCCCAAAGTGGTGGGGGGTCCAGGCAACAAGAAGCCCCACAGGCCAGATGACTTAACTCAATGGACTGGATCTGGCCTCCAGGCTGTATGTTTAAGACCCCTGCTGTAAGGGAATAAGACCCCTCAGTCTCCAAGGACAGTCAGCAAAATTTTGTAGAGTGAAGTATAGAATATGGGAAAGTACTCTTGAGATGGAGAAGCTAGTTATGGATGTTCTTTGCTTGCTTCTCTGAATGGGCAGCATTTTAAGGCTAGAGAATGTGACCATTTCTATCATTTTTAGGGGAAGCTGAGATTTCTTTTTGGTGACAAACATGGATTTGGTGACAGCCACACATTTCATGAATTGCTGTGGATTTTGCTGAAATGCTTGGTTAGAGGGGAAAAAACCTGGACGAATCCAAGGATCTTTTTTAAATATATATTTTTAAATTGCACTAATTAAAATGAAATATTTAGTTCTAGCTGAAAATGTTTTGATTCACCAAAACATTTCATTTTCTTTGGGAGTCTAAATTATTTTATTTTTAATTTTTGGAATTGCTAACAAACTGCAAAATAGGAATCCTTTCCAAAATATGTTTTTCTGTACTTTAGCAATAACCAGATGTTCTCACTGCTTTCAAGGCCTTGTTGTGAAAGGCACTTTAAAACTCATGAAAAAAGTCCCACAGCTTCCATCAGCTTGCAGTGTTAATAAAAAAGTCAGGCAAAAGGTGGGGGAAAGGACTGATTATTGTCCCTGTTTTTGAGATATCAAATTTTTCCAAGATGAATTGGCTGGCAGAATCAAGAATGAAACCAGATTTCTTGAGTTGCAGGCCAACACTCATGGAAAGGACCATCCTCCTTTTCTTATTGCTGGCTGATGCTCTCGGTATTGCCAAAATGTAGTAACTAGTATTACCCTGCAAAGTATTACACACATGCTTTATTTTGAGCTCAGGGTTGTAGAGGCAGGACTGGTTACAGTATCTTATGATGGCTCTAAAGGCAGGAGTTCAAGTCTCATTCTGGACTCGCATACAAGACCAATCCCCCCGCCTTACTCAGCTGCAAATGGGTACCTGGGCTTTTGAGATGAGTCAACACTGGCTGGACATGGCACTAGCCATATCAGTTCTTTATGCACCTTAACATACTAGCCCAATGGGGTGTTAGGCTCAGGAGGACACTGACCTTAACTCTAATCAACTGAATAGCCCAGATCACAGTATATAAAGTTATGTGCATAAGTCATTGTATAGTCCAGCCCATGGTGCTAAAGTTCAGTTTTGCAGGAGCTACAAAATGGGTTGCTTTGTGAATTTCTGTTTATTTCATTTATTTCACACAGAACAGGTATAATAAACTTTATCCTGTTGTCCACTGGTTGTGCCTTAAAAGGAACACAAAATGGGAAAGGAAAGTCAGCCTTGGAGTAAACAGCTTGGAAGCCAAATATAATTGGCTGGTGAGTGCATATTGTGATTCATTAAGGGGAAGGCTTTTTTTAAACCCAAGGAGCCATAGAGCAAGGACAGCCATGCAGTCATCTTCCTGTGAGAAACAAAAGCCATGAGCAAGAGAGGTGCAGCACAAGTATATTGGGACAATGAGGAGAGCATTACCTCAAGCCTCCAGTATGCAGTTTACTAACTCACATGATATTTCCATAGTTAGGCCATTTATTTTAATATCAGATTCCAATAACTTTAGGCCTGCACAGTCCCAAGGGTTCTTAGCATTACAGAGACCATTCCTATTTGGGGAAAAACTCTAATGTGTAAGTCTATTCTTAATGTAAACAGGATTTAACTTTATGTAATGTCTATACATTGAGATGGGTTTTTAAATCAAGGAAACCTGAAGTAAATACAACATGGTGTTTAAGTTTAATAACTGAAACTTGAAAGCCAACCAGAGTGTGAACGTCTTGGCCAGTGAGGTATTTGGTATTATCTCTCTGGAAAGGACAGGCATGGTATAACTGCATGGCACAGTGCTCGTGGTCATTCTGAGAGGTAGAATAAATTTGCTCACATGGAGATCTACACAGGCTTCTAACAGCTTCTGACAGCTCTTTGGTGACAGCCCCTGGTAGACCTGAATGCTAAATCAGGACCTACTACACCAATTACTTTACTTTTTTTTAAGGTGGGATACCAGACTAAATAGACACATGGCTCTTCTCTATTTCATGTACAAGGCCCTAGCCTACTCTCTTTATCCACAATTTATCCTACTGTAACCCTATTGTCTTTGCTATATGTCACCATTAATACATTGTATTAATTTTGTTAAGAAGGACCTTATAGTAAAAATAGATGTGCTTTCTTCTCTGCAGCCCTCTGTGTCAGAAACTCTCTCCAGGCTCCTAGACAACCAAAGCAACCAACATCTTGCTATTCAAATCTTCCACAAAATCCCCTTTTTGAACCAGGCCTATTCATGATAATAAATATTCTACAAAGAAATAAGCTTGGTGAGCCCCAGGTGGCAGAAAGAAATAACCATGTGTAACACAGGTTAGTCCCATGGCTCAATGCACATATGAGAAATGCCATGGGTTATTTGCTAAGATGCCACCATGCTGACAGCAAGATATGAGCCTGAATAGAAAATGGCCTTTCTTTGATTCTGCCTGGAATTGTTGTCAGTCCAGAGATCCTGGTGTCAAAAAACATGGCTGCAACGTACACTGCTTGAAACCAGAGCCTTGCC
>NW_017728994.1:35476466-35483262 GCF_001723915.1 Gavialis gangeticus | reverse complement strand
TATGAGAAATGCCATGGGTTATTTGCTAAGATGCCACCATGCTGACAGCAAGACATGAGCCTGAATAGAAAATGGCCTTTCTTTGATTCTGCCTGGAATTGTTGTCAGTCCAGAGATCCTGGTGTCAAAAAACATGGCTGCAGCATACACTGCTTGAAACCGGAGACTTGCCAGGCTCCTGGCTGCTGGATCACCATTGCTGCAGCTACCAGAGGCCCCCAGGACCTCAGGTAAGGCTTCCCCTATCTCACCCAGGGCAACATGCCACATGCCAGAGCATGCGTGCTTGAGCATTCCCCAGGGACAAGTAGTAGCAGCATGTATTGTGCCACTGCTGGTTGTACCGAGGGAAACACATATTCCCACTGGTGGGGATGCACCCATACTGGTCAGCTCAGACCTCACCTGAAAGACGTCTCACAACGTACCAGAAAAATGGCAGCATTGTCTTACTTATGCAGAGCCAACGGCCAGAAAGCCTAAAAACTACAAGTCCCAAGGAAAAATTGACAAGTGACACACATTATAGAAACATATTAAGGAAGAGTCATTTTAAACAAGAATGAGACCAGCTAAGCTGATTTCAATGCTTTATTGCTAGAGAACTCCTTAGATGGCACAGATTAAAATCCACATGGAAACATTTCTAGAGACAGCATGTTGTTCAGCTTCCTACAAGAGGCATATATTAATCACAACTATGTGGAGTGAAATAGAGAGCATGGATTATTGTTGTGTTTTATGAGGATGCCGAGCTTTCTCAGTCCCATGTTACTTTCCCTAGTGGGTCTTCTGTTTCCAGAACACTCTGGGCATATCTATATGAGACGCTTTACTGTGCATTAGACTAATCTAGTGTGCAGTAAAGCATCAATTTGCACACATGCATTAAATTAATCCAATAAGTCTGCCATAGTGTAGGGTCCCCAGGGGTGACTGTGATGCCCCTGACGGCTCTGCGACCATGCCAGTTCTGCCCTTAGGGTACCCTGTTATCTCTCCTGCCATGTCTTGGTGGTAAAAATAATAAATCAGGAGGTTGCCCACAGGCCTTCATGAAACCCTGATCTGCTAACCCTCGCAAGACTTCACTAGTCCTTGGGCCCTTCACCAGACCTCACCTTCAGTACTGTGAAGCACAGGGAAACTTGAGCCTTATGGGCCAATTGCATGGCTTCAAACCTTCCCTGTACCATGCCCCATGCCTCACAGATGTTATAAGAATGTTGTTCCCTCTGTCAGGGCCTCGGCCTCCTCAACCACCTGGGCACTAATGAGGCCTCCTTACCTCCCCTTACATTCTCATCCCAAACCTCCAGTTCCAACAAGAACACAAACAGCTCCTGGACTATAACATAACAAAAATGATGGGGCCACGCTCTGCCCCTTTAAAAAAGCAAACTTTTCCCTTAGTATAGCATGCCCCCTACACCTAGGTACCTTATGAGCTCCTGGAACCTTACTGCACTTGGAGGTAGGAAAGCAGGCAGCAAAACATCTTAGCAGGAGCTCGCTCTCCTGGCAGTTGCCAGGGAGAGTGAACCCCCACTAGTCCCAGCCCTGAGCTTATATGTATCCAGGGCCCTTCTTCCTTCCAGTCAGCTGACTGCCTGCTGGTGCTGGCTAATAGCAGCTGTGGAAACCTGCAGCTGTGGACCTCTGCCTAGCTTGCAGTGCCCCCCTGGCTAGTCTGCTTCTGACCTTAAAGGAACATGCACCAGAGCCATTTGCTTGTACCAGCGTGTACAGGTACTAGATAACTAATGCACTGTTTATCTAGTACCTGTATACTAACCAGCAGTAAGTTTGAGCAGGGGGAGGGGTGTTTAATCCCCACTTCCTGGTCCCAGACCCCAGCTGGGGTTTGCCTGGGGGGCAGTCCTCCCCCTGCTGAGTGGGCTGCATCCCCAGCCAAGCTTGCTCCCCCACACCCCCTTGTCAGTCAGCCATCACTGCTCCAGCCAGGGAGCAGGGAGGCAGCACCAGCCCAATGCTTTGGAACAGACTGCACAGCCTAGCCCGGCCTGGCCCAGCCAAGCTCAGGACTGCAAAACATGCTGGGATGCTGGGGGACTCTGCTTTAATTTGAACCAGGAAAGGGTCTGGGACAAAAGTTTCATAAACTGGTTTGACCCAAATCAGTTAAGTCTGATATTATATTCAACCAGGTTTATCGTAAACCAGTTTCAGCTATTTTGAAGCTAGTTTATGTGTACTGAGCATCTGTTCTGTTACAGGTTTAAACCAGTTTCTGATCACTTAAACCAGTTGATGTATAACTTTTGTTCCTAGCCCCACAGACATTTTGTTTGTTTTAAACAGAACTGTGTGAATAATGGATTTTTTGTTTTGATTGTCACACTGAAAACTCAGGAAAAAATTAAATTAAGATCCAACCAAACCAAAACAGTTATTTTCTGACAAAAATCAAAGACACTAACATTTCATTTGGGTCATGCAACATTTTGTTTGACCTGTGGCAACATTTGCAACCATCCTGCTCAGTCCTAAAACATCCCTGCCACAACCACTGCTTTCAACTGAATGTCAGCTGAAGGATTTGTTGCACTTGGCTCTGGGGCCGCTCATTACAGCTTCACTGAAGGGCTAGTGCCATAGTTATTTCACCCTGTCATGCTTAGCCCCCACACACAAAAAATGCATGCACACATGCACAGATACAGCTAGTGATTTCTATTATTTTGTTGCTGAGTAAAAGAAACCCCCCACCCCGATTTCATACAGTCCCTGCTGCCCTCTGCGGCTTCAGTAAAGGACTCCCAACATCTCTCATTGCAATACCAGAGCCATGACTTCAACTCAGATCTTGCATTGTGGAAAGGGTTCCATGGGACATGAGACTTTTGGACGAATTGCATGTCCTGAAGCAGTCTTCCTTCCTTCCAAAGTAGAAACTCTTAGTTATCATTTATTCTCAAGTGTGTCCAGCTTCAGTGTCCTCACTAATGATTCACTGTAGTTCAAGTGCACATAAAATGGATAACTTTTCATCACCATTATACTCAAAACCACAATGGCTTTTATCAACAACAAGCAAAGTGCCTCTGAGGAGAGTGGGTAACAACCATTCAGAAAAAGTTTGCCTCCTGCCTTTATTATACCTTTTTTCCCAGTTCAACAGTAGATGGAAGCAGATAACTCCTTCTTCTGTGGCAACCAGACTCCAGGGCTAACACTATTACAAACGGTAGTGAGGATAGTTGCTGTGCATACATCACTGGTCACTACAGAACTTCCTAATTGCCAGTCAGTTCCCCCCAAAATCACAAGACTGCTTAAATATCATTACTTTTTTTTAAAACAAAAATTAGTTATGTGTGGTTCCTTTTGGTTTTTCACCTTCCAGGTGCTTTGGGGTTATATTTTTCTAACTTTCCCCTGCAGCAAAGAGGGTGAGAAATGTACTTTTTTTTTAAATGCTAGCTGAGACAGCTTCCAGGAGCTGGGACTTATCTTGCAACTCTGCATCAGACTCTATACCAGCTGCTCTTCACTTATGAACATCAAAACAACATAGAGGCAGAAAAGACGTGTCTCCTTATTGCCAGCTCTGGAAAAGGGGAGTGAAAATGAATACTCACCCATTCAGATGCTAGTCAAAGCCGACATTCTCTTTGTCTCTTCTCTGCAGGATAGGGGTAGGAGGACTAAGTTGATTCCAATGCATTCATCAGTTCTTTGCATGACTGCTTAGTCCAGACTGGGATTTACATATTTGATCTCCCCAATGGTTTCAGGCTCTTTTCATAATCAGAGTAAGGTGTGAAAATTTGCACCAGTAATGGCAAAGTGGTGGACTCTGTGACTTGATCTGTCATCTTTCTGGAGAAATTCAGCTGATAAATTCAGAGCTGAGATTGGTCCCAAATGATCCAGGGCAGGGAAGCACAGTTCTTACCACAGAGCTCTGTGATTTATTATTAGTTCTTATACAGAAGTGCCTAAAGTTCCAGCTTAGAACAAGGTCCCTTGTCCCAGGTGTGTACAGGTGGTGCCTTAGGGATGACAGTTGAAACAGACAAAGTGTGAAAGAAAAGCACTACTAGCCTCATTCCAAGACTGGGGAAATAAGACACGCACTAGATTTGCTGCAGAGCAAGGAATCAAATTTGGCATCTCATTGATTGACTTCCAGGCTTTTCTTTCTACACTGTGTTTGAAGGATGTGATGAGCACTTTCTCTTCTTGACTCTTCACAAAGAATCAGTGAAAGATAGAGAATCCTGCTTACACTGAGATCTAGCAAAGCTTTCCACTGTGAATTTCCTTTCGGGGGCTTTATCCATATTAAAAACAGTATGTCCTTCAAGACTTCACATTTTAAAAGATTAACATTAAATTACACCTTTACAGAATCTTTTGCTTTATAATATTTCTGTAACTCATAGGAAATGGGAACAATATGAAAATGATAAAGGGACGGCTTGTAATGTTCTGGGAGGGTTAACAACTAACTTCTAATGTATTGACCAGCATCTTTTTTCATATTATGTGGGAAGTGGATCTTTGGTGACCCAGGAAATTGGCATGCTACTTCATGGTCATATGTTTTAAAACATAAACAATTGTTTTTGTCTGTGTTTTATGTTGCTATAGGTTTGTCATTCCCTAGCATGTAGTTTATGCCTTCTTACAATTGTGGTGTTAGGCTAGCTTTGGTTTCAAATAGCACCTATATTATAGTGCTTAAAATGTTAGCTTTGGAAGGAATCATGGGAGAGAAAAACATGGATTACCTTATCATATATTAAAAGCTTCCAGTAAAAAGCTGGCTTTCATTACCATATTGCTATATACACACATTCAATGTTGGTTATTCCATACCTTTATGACATTAGACATGTCTCTGGTTTTTCAATCTACTCCACTGGAAATACAATGCCCCCTCTGCTACAAATTCCTTCATGTAAACTTTGTGAGTCCCAAGGTAGCTAGAATCAGTGGTTATAATTGTAGTAAACTGTCAGCTTAGATTCACAATTCTCCTTCTGATCTTCTTTTAAACATCTGATCTCCTCTACAATATTCTACACTTCAAATCAATCCATTCTGTGTTCTATTTTGAGGTTTTTATGTGTCCATCCCAGTTATACTGGGCATTTCCCAGGAGTGAACTTGGTATATGATCTGATCTGCCTTACTCACATATGACACTTTCTACCTTTCTCCTTTCCCAGGGGGTGAATACCACCACCACTTACTGTACCCTTGCTGCTAATTTTGGTTGTCAACAGCAAATGAAGACCCCAGGTTTGCTGGTGGGAAAGGGGTTGAACTTCAGCACCTTTTATCCTCTGGGTTCCAGGGTTGTGCCAGTACACTGGCACCAACAAGCCCTTCAGGCCATGATTTAAGCATTTGCAGTTTACAAGCTGCCTGCAAGTCACCAGTTCGACAGCCCTGCTTTAAGTAATTTAGGTTCACAGTATTAAACATCATGGGCGTGTCCACACATGCAAGCACATGTGCTTGCGGCAGCCCAAATAGAAGTGGTGCAAATTTGAGCCAGGGCTTTTTGCCTCAGTGCACATGCCCAGACATACACTTTGGTGTGAGAGAAATTGTGCCACTTGGGGCAAAATAACTCTGCCTGGCTTCTCCTGGATCTGCAGCCAGGGGAAGCTAGAGTGCGGGGTCAGCACCTGTGCTGTACTCAGCAGCATAAAAAGCTTCCCTGTCCTGGCCCCATCAGTAAAATAGCTGCCATGGCAAGTAGTTCAGGACTACTCACTCTTGGGAGCTTCTGGGGCCTAGCCAGTTGGTACCTGGGGACACTACCCTTGTGCCAGCTGGACTGCTGAAGCAGCCCTGAGAATTCCCTGCACCCTCTACCCACTGCAGCAGTCTGACAGTGGGGGCTGCTGCCTGGTTGTGACCTGCTGAGCACCTGCCAGACTGGGATGGGGACTGCACAACCAGTAGAGGCATCTGCCCCTCTGGGCCAGCTGCCAGTGGACTGTGGCTGCAGAGTTGGCCTTTGTGTTATCACACAGAAGATGTTGCCAACATGGGGAACTGATAGAGCATGTCCTCCTAGTCCCAATTAGCCAGGAGGTCAGCCACCCCCAGCTGGGTCCAAGATGCCAGCTCTGAGCAGGCTCCTCTGCATGGGTCCTGCCACTTGCCTCCTTAGCAGAAATTCTGGTGTTCCCTATTTGAAAACTGAAAAATCCCCGATAAAAAAAACCCAAAGTCACTCTGTAAAATCTATGTTCCTCAATAATTAAAACAAAAGACTATTATGTATATATATCGAGAGTGACAGACAGAGAGACAGTGATCATTTGGGTAATATTTTATTAATATATCTACAGTGTTAAAGCAATTTAGAAGCCTACCAGTGTCTCTATCATCATCATAAAATGAATTCTAAATACCTCTGTTTTGCTGTTTGCCTTTGGTTTTCTTACCATAGAGCAGTTAGAGCTCCCTGTGAGCCATGGGGTGTGTGGGTAGGTGTGGGTGGATTGTGGGGGGACTGTGCAGGGGGGCTGCTCAGGAGGGGTGGGTCACCTGCCCTACACAGATCCCCTGCCCCTCTGCACAGCTCACAGACTGCCTCCCACAGGGCCACAGACCCCCACAGGAGCTACAGCCCCCCAACTGAGGTTACAAACCCCCAGACAGGGGCCACTTGGCCCCCACAGGGGCTACCACCCCCCCACAGGGGCCACATGCCCTAACCCAGCTTGCTCCCCCAGCCCCTCAGATTCCTGCCCTGCCTGACCCCATCCCCTGCCAGCTCCTGCAGCCCCCTGATGGCTGCCCCACCCAG
>NW_017728994.1:35456668-35470886 GCF_001723915.1 Gavialis gangeticus | reverse complement strand
GCCCCGCCTCCCCACAGCATGGGACACCAGGAGGCACCCCCCCTCCACCCGCCTGGCCGCAGCAGTCCAGGACTCAAAAACATAAGTCCTGCACTCACCAGCAGTAGCAGCTGTCATTGGGGTCACTGGGACCTCATGGCAAACCACCCCCCATGCAGCATGGGGCAGAGGAGAGCAGTGGGGACTGGCCCCAGCTGCCTGGCACCCACACTGCCACTGCCCCATCATGAGGGTGTGGCCGGGGTTGGCAGGGTGCTGCACAACTTTGTGCCCTGTTGGGCAGCTGGGGCCACTGCGGCTGTTACCCAGACCCCGCACAGTGAGGCTCTGCACGGGGGGCTCTGCCATGAGGCCCCAGTGACCCCAACAGCAGCTGCTACTGCCAGTGACTGCAGGGCTTTTTCTTTCTTCTTTTAATTGCCAGGATGCTGCGGCTGGGTGCAACAGTGATTGGAGGGCTTGGGGAGTGTGGGGGATGGGGCCAGGCGGGGCAGTGATCAGGAGGACTGGGAGACGGGGAGGGAGATGGGATCAGATGAGGCAGCGAGTCGGGTGGGCTGGGGGAGCAGACGGAGCTGGTAGGGGTCCCCCCATGGTTCCCCCCCCCTTCCCCAGCCCCCCCCCCCTTACAGCAGTAGCCCAGGTCAAGCTCCCTGTGGCTGGCACACACCCTGCCTTGCACGGGCAGGCAGTGTGCTTCAGCACCAGGCAAGGGCCAGCAATAGACATTCTGTGGCTGGCTATCAGAGTGTCTCTGTGGAGGACCAAGCCTCCAGTTGCCTCAGGGCACAATCTGGAACTGTGCCCTGCCCCACTTTTTCCCCCCGCATTTTTTTTTTACCCCTGGAGGGGTCTAATTTTGCCCCTGCACTGCAAATTTGCAGTGTGCAGAACATTTTTTCATTCCTGCATATGCCTCTTGCAGGCTCTCAAAGGGCTTTGAGAGGCTGCAAGACGCATATGCATGCTAGTGTGGACATGCTGCATGAAGGTAAGGATTACAATCTTAAATTTGATATGATATTTATGGGGAGCCTGCATGATTCACATCTGCACACAGGCTTATTACTTAGGAGAAGGACCCACCCTCATCTGCAGCAGTAAGAATCATCCTCACATACCAGCAGTCTGATTTGCTATCCTGTCTTTGGTTCACATTGGTCCATGTCATAAAAAAGCAGGAAGCTGATTAGCCCTTTAAGAGACCTACAGGGAAGTAGTGGCACTCTGCTCAACATTGCCTATCCAGAAGCCAGTCAGTATAAATCCTGCCTCCTGTCTGATACTCAGCCTTGACACCCCAAGCCAATTACACTAATTCCAGACTGTCATATTCACGAGTTAGTCACTAACACTCATCTTGGGAACCCATCAAACCATGGACATCTTTTCCAGAAAGCAACTCAAATTCAGGCAGCTATCTGGAGCCAGCAGCCATTTTACTGAAAAGTTCAGACACACAACACTGGGATTTAGGTCCCTGAATGCCTTTGAGGGTATGGCCCAAACTGCTTAAAGAAATAACCTGGAACTGAAGTAACTACTACCAAGATATTATCATGTGTAACAATTAGACTCTGAACAATAGTTTGCTGCCTGGTTTCTTATATATCTAATTGAGACCAGCAAAATCCCCAGACTCTTGACATAGTTATTCTACTTAGGGCAGAAACAGATGTTGCCCAACCAAAGTAGATCACGTGTGGCAGAGTGTGTCCTGTCACAGCTGATCTACTTTACTGGGCAAGCTTTAAACCAGGGGTAGGCATCCCTCGGCTGTGCACGCATAGCTCTGGGTGGATGGCAGGGAAGGGACTGGGGCTACATGGTCACAAGGATCAGGCCCTTTGTGGCTCCCCTACCATTTGTGTCTCACATACCAACACCTTACTAGTTGAAGTTGTGGGTGTTTTTGGCACTCTGCCCAAACATGTTGCCGACCTCTGCTTTAAACCTACTGTGCAGGAAGGAGAGCAGTATTCCTATACAGGCAGCACCAAGGAAATCAATTGATTGTATGGCTTATTATCATCTCCCTGATTGCTGCTAATCTTTGTTCACTCCACAGTTGTTAACAACACTCTCCCCTTTTAATGGTCCTGATGGTCCATTAATCAAGCTATCCTTTCTTCCATAATTTTGTTGTTTGTTAGCCATTCCTGGTAATATTTCTCTTCTGTTCCTCACCCCTATATACTGTTTTAGCTCTACTTAAAACTGTAACTCAGGTACGGTAATATTAACTCAGGTGAACGTTAACTCAGGTGTGGAAATGACTGACAGTGAAGTGTTATCTGCGCTCCCAAGATGTTCATGAAGGGTAGATAGTTTCTGTTTTATAATTCTGAATGAAAGATGGACATGTAAGTATAATGACTACTGGATTAATAAAACAATTTATTTTAACTTTTTTTGCTTAGTTTCTTGTGTTTTTTAAACTTTACTTATAACCTAGCAGATTCCTCTAAAGTTACATTTGTTTTTGCTTTGATCCTAAACTGCACAATATAGTACTAGACCCTTAGCATATTAGTAAAGCACAGGTTAGTGCAGGTCCTGGTAAGGAAGTGTAGAGCAGGAAGTGCAGAGTAGCATGGGAGCCAGGGAATTCCCACCTCCCTGGGCCTCCAAACTGGGACCTATGCCTCCACATCAGGACAGGTCATTGCAAGTCCCAGCACTCAGGCATGGTGCACCAGAGATTCCTTCGTTCCCATGCCACGTCACACCAGGACCTGCACTGATCCATGCCTCCACATGAAGCATGGGGCAGCCTGAGACCCAATGTGTCTCTGAGTATGACAGCATGAGACTTCAAGAACTCCCACGGGTGTCTCTCTTAAATGGGGAAGGCTTGAGGTTCTCTGCTTATGGAGATGCCAGGGAGATCCCAAGATCATATCTGCATAAGCAGGAAATAAGAAGACACAGCTCCATCATCTTCCTGGTATGTCTCCTTAAACAAGGAACCCTGGGCTTTTCCTGAATACAAGACACACCCAGGAGATCCTGGGGGGCTACTTCCATAAGCAGGAAAACCTCAGATTTCCCCTGTTACTGAGAGACATCCCAAGATTCCCTAGGTGTTTCTCTGTAAGAGGGGAAAACAAGGCAAGCTCTCCAGGGGTCCAGTCCTGCGTGAGAATTACTGGGGTGTGCAGGATCAGGCCCCTGAAGCCTCCAGAGCACAGGCAGCTCTGGATGCCCAGGCTTTCCAGCCACCAAGCAAAATACATCTGGTGCAATAAAGCAGCACAATCTATTTTCACCTTTGTTGTGCCCACAAATTGTGGGCATTTGAGACATGACAAGGAGTATGGATGTCTGTTTGCTTGGCCTTAGTGCAGTTATAAAAAAATGTATGGCTGAAAATAGGTGAGGAAAGGTGACATCTGTTTCCATCTTTAGTCTACTTACATACCTAATAGAATACAATCTGGCTGGTAAAATTAGTCCCAGATTGTATTCTATATGTTTCCAAATATAGAGTTTTGTCCTGTAGCCCAAACTGTTCTAGCTCATGGTTTTAGCACTGGAGACCCTGGTTCAAATCCTCAATAACAGTAAAAGTGGGATCAGGTATAGGTTCACGTTGTTCAATGAAATCTTTTTGGTGCTTCATAGTTTACTAATGATATCCTAGGATTCAACAGCACATGTCATATTGCAACCCAAACTTACTGAAACAGAACAGAAAGATGCATTCTGAGATATTTCCAGTGAACTGGAGGATTTTGCAGAGAAGGCAAAAAAAATCAACAAGTGTGAATTTCTCGTGTTGAATGTTCCTTTATAGCCAGGTCACTGTAGAGTCAAAATTATGCACAGAAACCTGATTTTAAGTCAGTTTTCTGGCTTGCTTGAAAGGTCACCTTTGAGACACATGACAAATGATTATGTTTATCACTTAGATACAGCAAACAAATGTTTCCATAAGTAAAAACGATATCACAGCAGAATATTGTGACTACTATGGATACAACCAGTAGATGCAGCTGAAATTTAAAAAGAAAAAATGACAGTCCCAGCATCAGGAATTGATGGAGTTATTTGGCAAATATATTCAGAAAAAATAATAAGGTGGTTTTCAATTTTACTAGTCTGTGTTCAGCTTCCAGAATACTGAGATCCAGTACAGAGAAGGCAATGTCAGGAGGCCATGGAAAGAAAGATTTCCCTTCTTCTTTTGTGCCAAGTAAATTGCTGAAGGGGTGTGTGTGTGTGCGCGTGCGTGTGTGTGCATGCATGCGTGCGTGCATGAGCGCATGCGCACACCTGTTTCAACTTTGTAGAACAGCCTTTCCTAGGGAGGATGAAATACAGGTCATATAGCTGAAATATGTGTATTCCCATGGACCTCTACAATCTTTGTATGGGATTACTGAATTCAGATATCGGGCCAATGTTTGAAGCTGAAAGGACTCCAGCAATCATGTGTCTGACTACCCATATATAAGAGACAAATTACTGACTTAATTGTGTTGCTGTTCCACAGCAGAAGTTGGTAAAATTCTTCTGAAGCTAACTGAATTTTTGGTTAATTGCCCACAAATAAAAAAATTAATTGGTTTGGGACTACCTAAAACTATTTTTTCCCCTTGCCAAACCATAAGAAAAAAAATTGAGTGAAACATTTTTATAACCTATTCAGCCTAAGAAAAAAAATACAGCCTGTTACCAGGGAGCCAGCAAATGGGGACTGCAAACAGGGTAAGAGTTTGCAGGCAGTTGCTGGGGGCAAGAGGAGGAAGGAGGAGAGAAACCAGGCACTGGATCTTGCCCAGGGAAGGTAAGTGATCCAGCCTCCTGTGCC
Source organism: Gavialis gangeticus (assembly GCF_001723915.1). Lineage (NCBI taxonomy): Eukaryota > Metazoa > Chordata > Crocodylia > Gavialidae > Gavialis > Gavialis gangeticus. The sequence continues at coordinate 35,466,073 of NW_017728994.1, read as the reverse complement.
TTTGGTTCTGCTGAGTGTTTGTTTAGTGGGATGTGTGTGTCTGGGGCATGTGTTCTGAGAATCTGGGAGTAAATGCTGATTGTTGACTGCTGAGTGATTGCTGATTGTTGAGTGATTGTTTAGTGATTGCTGCCTGGGCCTGACAGAAGCTCTAACAAGGGGGCTGAGTCAGCCCAAGCCCAGAAGGGTATAGAAGGAGACTCCCCACATGACCAGGGAGCCTGTGACTAGGGACTGCAAATAGGGTAAATAGTTTGCAGGCATTTCACAGGGCAGTTCCTAGGCCAGTTCATGGGTAGTAGCATAGTCTATTACCATACAGTGATGGGGACACATCTTATTCAGCATCTTTCCTCAGCCCCAGCTAGTACTCCCTCACACCACTAAGGCCTCCACCCAGACAGAGCCTATGGTTTTAGGCTGTGGGGGCTGCCTGGCACAACTGCCAGCATCTGGGAATGGAAGCAAGTGCACCCCATTTGTGGAGTATGCTCCCTAGTGAGGTCTGTAGAGTGCCAGGTGAGGAAGCTCCAGGCAGAGGTTAGCAGGCTTTGCACCATCAGGGCCCACAAGCAAGAGATCAATGATTACTACCAGGCCCTTCACCTAAAGAACATAGAGGGAAGAGCACAGAAGCCCATCAGCAAAAAAAAGGACAATGATGAGACAGATCTAGAATCCCATCCTGGAGTTGCCTGGAAGATGGTCATCTCCAGCCCCAAGGCATGCAGCACCAGGGTTACTCCTCTCCTGGAACTGTGAAACAGGTATGCACTTCTCACAGTGCCAGCAGAGTTGTCAGCAGAAGCACCAGCCCTGGAGGAAGCAAGGCAGCCAGCCCCCCAAAGAAGAAATGCAAGGTCATCATGGTGGGTGACTCTCTGCTGAGGTGGACTGAGGGAGCCATCTGAAGCCCTGACCCCTTAACCCATAAGGTCTTCTGCCTCCCATGGGGCTTGCATCTGGGATATGGGGGAAAGGATCCCAAAGCTTGTCCAGCCCTCCGACCACTACCCTCATCCATGTGGGCGTGAATGACATGGTCAGGAACAATCCTGGCTGGGTCATGAGAGATGACAGGGCTCTGGGAACTGGGTTCAAAGGGTCAGGAGTGCAGCTAGTTTTCTTTTTGGTTCTCCCAGTTGCAGGTCATGGGTACAGGAGGGATAGATGTATAGAAGAAGTAAACAGAAGACTCTGGCATTGATGTTCTATGAGGGCTCTGGCTTCTTGGACCATAGCAGGCACGTCTGGGACTGTGGCCTGTTGGAAAGGGATGGCACCCACCTCACACCAAAGGGGAAGAAGATTTTCTCTGCTAGAATGGCAGACCTCTTGGATAGGGCTTTAAACTGAGATCACCAGGGGACAGACCATCAACCATTAGCACAAGACTGAAAAATGGCAACCTTAAAACCAGCATCCCAGGGTACAATAGGATGCTTTCTCTGACACTGGCCAATGGACAGATTATTTCACGGATCACCCAAAAGCCTAGGGCCTCCAACGGCAGACTTAGTTGCCTGTACACTGATGCCACAAGCATGGGAAACAGGAGGAACTGGCCCTCCTACTAACCAACAACCAATATGATGTCATAGGGATCACAGAGACCTGGTGGGACTCCACATATGACTGGACCACAGGCATAGGGGGATACACCCTGTATAGGAGAGATTGTGTTGGAAAGAAGGGTGATGGAGTTGCTGTCTATGTGAAGGAACATTACACCGCCCTAAAAGTGAAGATTGGAAACAAAGAAGGGTGACTTGAGACCCTCTGGGTCAAGATACAGGGAGAGCACAGGGAAGGGGATTTGACCGTAGGAGTTTTTTACAGACCTCCAAACCAAGACAAACAGCTCCAACAGGAATTTTCTCAAGAATTGGCAGAGGTTGCAATTTCACAGAGCATGGTCATCATGGGTGACTTCAACTACCCAGACATCTCGTGGGATGAGCACTCAGCTAGATCTGATGACTCACAAAGCTTCCTCACTTGCATTGTGGAGCTCTATCTAACATAAGAAGTCTACAGGCCGACCAAGGGCAAGGCACTCCTAGATTTGGTTCTGGCCGGAGAGGATGATCTAGTGAGCAACCTGAGGATCGAAGGGAAACTGGATGACAGAGACTATGAGTTGATCACTTTTTCCATCCACCGTAAGTCAGTAAAATTGACCAATAAAGTAGAATTCCTTGATTTTAGGACAGCTGACTTCCACAAACTTAGGGGATTCATTGGCAATGCCCTGCAGGACCGTGGTCTGATGAGGAAGGGGGTACAAGAAGAGTGGTTGTTCTGCAAGGAAGCAACCCTAGAAGTTCAAAAGAAGTCCATTCCCTTTCATAAGAAAGGCAGCAAAAGGGCTGGGAGACCCCCTTGGCTTAACAGGGAAGTCATAGTCCTCCTGAAATTAAAACAAGAAGCCGACAAAGGATGGAAATCAGGAATAACTACCAAAGAGGAGTACTCAGCAACAGCCCATACCTGTAGGGTGCAGGTCAGGACAGCAAAAGCACAAACCAAATACAGATTGGCAACTGGAATCAAGGACAACAAAAAGTCCTTCTTTAGATATGTAGGAAGTCAAGTCAGAGAAAAAATAAAGGAAGCATAGGACCCCTGGTGAATGAAACAGGATGGCTGATCACCAACAGTCAGGACAAAACTGATCTCCTAAATGAATACTTCATTTTGGCATTCCACCAGTCCAAGGGTATTAGCCTGCTTGAGAGGATATAGGATGATCATGGTGGAGGTGGCCACCCCACCATAGTTAGTGTAGATCTTGTGGGGGAGCACCTACAAAAGCTAAATATCTACAAGTCAGCAGGACCAGATGAACTATACCCGAGGGTGCTAAAAGACCTGGCCAATGTCATCGTGCGACCAATGGCAAAGTTATTTGAAGACTCATGGAGCTTGGGAGAGGTCCCAGAAGATTGGAAGAAGGCCAATGTGGTGCCTATCTTTAAGAAAGGAAGAAAGGAGGACCCAGGAAATTACAGGTCAGTCAGTTTAACTTCAATCCCTGGTAAAATCTTTGAGAAAATTATCAAAGAATCCATTACAGACAGACTAACAGAAGGCAGTACTGGCTTCATTACAGGCAGGTCATGCCAGACCAACTTCATTTCCTTCTATGATCAGGGTACTCACCAACTGGATGGGGGAAATGAGGTTGATGTCATAAAACTGGACATCAGAAAGGCTTTTGACCTGGTCTCCCACAAAGTCCTCATGAAAAAATTGGGAAAATGTGGCCTCGACTACTTTACAGTAGGTAACTGGCTCTGTGGTAGGACCCAGAGAGTATCCATTGATGAAACTGAGTCATCATGGTGGACGGTGACCAGTGGCATCCCTCAGGGTTCAGTACTCGGACCAGGGCTTTTCTACATGTTCATCAATTATTAGGATTCTGGTATTAAAAATGAAATAGCAAAGTTCACTGGCAACACCAGACTTCGGGGGAGCATGGCCACACTTGAAGACAGACTAGCAATACAGGCTGACCTGGACAGGCTCATGAGGTGTATGGACCTCAACCCAATGTTGTTTAATACAGAGAAATGTAAAATGCTCCGTCTGGGGAGAAACAATCCACAACACACTTACAGGCTTGGTAGTGCTACGTTTGCTAGCACTGCATCTGAATAAGACCTGGCTGTCATGATAGACAACAAAATGAACATGAGCCACCAATGCAATGCTGTAGCTGGCAGAAACAATCAAACACTGGCATGCATCTACTGAGGCATCTCAAGCAAGCCTAAGGATGTCTTCCTCCCTCTCTACTCAGCCTGGTGAGACTGCAGCTGGAGTTCTGCATCTGGTTCTGGGAGCCACACTTCAAGAAGGGTTTGGAGAAGCATGTGAGAGTCCAAAGGAGGGCCTGATTGAGGATCACTTCAGGCTAAACATAAGGAAAAAAATTCTTTACAACTTGAGTACTGAGGGTTTGGAAGAGGCTCCCCCCAGCGGTGGTACAGTCATCCACCCTGGCGATCTACAAAAAGCATCTTGACGCCCATTTTGCTGGGATCGTTTGATCCCAGCAGTCTTTCCTGTCCAAGTGTTGGGGGGAGGAAAGAGGGTGGACCTGATGATCTGTTAGGTCCCTTCAAGCCCCTAACAACTATGAAATATTGTCATGGTTTTTATTTTTAAAATTTTATTTATTTACATTTCAGAATAGTTATTTTAAAGCAATAACCCGAAACCCTTCATTTAAAGAAATGTCAACATGAAATGTGTTCCTTTTTCTTTTCTTTTCTTTTCTTTTTTACTTAGATACAACAATTGGATAAATCTGATATCTTATTGTAAATTATTGTGATTAATAAGAATATAAATTCTTGGTGTAAAAAAGTTTGCTCAAAAATATAATCCCGATACACTCAGTAGCAAAATCAGATTCTTTAAATAAATTAAAGAGGTGGTCATTATGGGTGTGCAAAGCGGGCCTTATTCAGTCTGGATTCAGATTTGGCCCAAATCAGAGACAGTGATTCAATGAGTTGATTCAGATCACTGTCTCTGATTCAATTTGCCCGAATCTGAAGATTCAATCAGTGGTTCGGACATAGACACAGCTTTAAAAGGTTTTTCTACATACCTTGAGGTAGCAGGCACGGCTCATGATCGCTGTGATGATTGGGCGCATGGAGCATCCCACAGGAGTGCAGGGGGCCCTCCACATGCTTGGCAGCGAACCCGGAAGTGGACCAGAATTACTTCTGGTTCACTTCCAGGTCTGCTGGGGAGTTTGTTGGGGGGCCCCCGCACACCTCCCCAACTCAGCGATCAGCCGCAGGGGGACCCTGGATGTCCCCCCAGGCCCAGGAGGCACCAGTCACCGAGCTGGGGGGTGTGGACGCAGAGGGGCTCCCCAGCACGCTCCCCGGTGGACCCAGAAGTGGACTGGAAGTGCTTCTGGTCCACTTCTAGGTCTGCTGCCAAACACGCTGGGGACCTCCCCCCCCATGCTTCCATGTGACAGCATCATAGCACTCATGAGCCCCTGCTACCTAGAGGTATGTAGAAAAAACATTTAAAGCTAGCTGTATGTCGGAATCTCCAAATCCTTCTGAATCTCTCCAAATTGATTCAGAGGGTTACAATATAATTCAGAGAGATTAAAGGGTCCTCTGATTTGATTCAGATTTAGAGATTCAGCTACTGAATCGGGACAAATCTCCGATGAATCAAATCAGGGACCAAAGCTTTGCACAGCCCTAGTGTTTGTATGTTAGTGCCAAATCCTGGCCACTATCCATCAGATATGGTGTAGAGTTCACAAGTTTCCTGACTCAGTGTTGATGGATATTATAGTAAATGGGTTATTACAGGAAATCATAGAATCATAGAGAAGTAGAGCTGCAAATGACCTCATAGGTCATCTAGTCCAACTGCTTGTCTGTAGCGGGATCATCCCTATTCAAACCATCTTATATAAATCCATAGTCTAGCCTCTTAGCAAAAATACACAGTCAATCGCGACACAACACAAGACGTAACACCCTAACCTGCCACAGGTCAAGCAGGGGGACCATGGTAGCCAGTGCCCTGCTGCTATAAAGTTTGTTAATATACACTCAGGAGATCCCAGGGAAAGGGCCACACACCCCGCTATGGAGGAAGGCATTTCTTCCCAGCCCCATGTGGCAACCAACAAAGCCCAAAAGTATGGGAAATACCTATAGTAGAACATAGGCATAGCTATGCCCATATCATCCCTGACCAGTGTCTGTCCAGCTTCTTCTTGAACACCTACAGTGATGGAGAGTCCACAACTTCCCTAGGCAATCTATTGCACTGCCTCACTGTTCTAACAAAGAAGTTTTTTCTATCCAGTCTAATCTAAATCCAATCTAAATCTACTTTCCTGCAACCTCAAGCCATTGATCCATGTCCTACTCTCAGCAGTGAGAGAGAAAAGGTGCTTTCTCTCTTCTTTATGGAAGCCCTGTAAGTATCTGAAGACTGCTATCATGTACCATCTTAAGCACCTTTTCTGCAAGATGAACATGCCTATTTCCTTCAACCTATCCTCATATGACTTGCCTTCCAAACCCTTTAACATTTTTGTCACCCACTTCTGGACCCTCTCTAACTTCTCCATGTCCTTTTTAAAATTTGGAGTCTAAAACTACACAAACAGAAAGTGTGTTATTTCACTTTTGTTGTTTTTCACCCAATCTCTGGGCAGAACCAATACCATGTAGTTCACCATCATGTGCCCTGAATGATAAATAGTTAAATATATACAAATAGTGCCTAGCCCATCATAAGGTAGGAGATGCTTTATTTTAATTGTGATATGGCAGCAAAGACAGTGGGGCTGTGAGATGCACAGGCTCAGTACTATACCAGTAGATCCATTCAGATCTTCAGAACTGCAGAAACCCCCCAAAACCAGGAACTCCCTGCTTCCCGTATCCATTCTCCCAACCAAGTCTTAGGCACACTCACATCTCCCACTCTTTGGGATGCAGCTCCGCCAACTAAACTGTGCCACACCTCAAAGCCCCTTCACCTTCAAAGGCAGAACAGGTGGAGTGAATGTACATTTTCTATCAGGGGTATCCAATTCACTGCATGCATGCCACAAATGGCACATGCAGGTTCAGTGTGTGGCACACCACAGATCAAGGTGGGAGCAGGGAACACACAGCAGCAGATAGGGCAGGGAGCAGAAAGCAAAACAATAAATCAGGCAGGGGAAAGGGAATTAGGTGGCACTTTAGGAGGGCTTCCCTTGTGGCAGTACTGCCAAAAAAGGTTGGCCCCTATGAGGGGCAGATCCAGGGTGGGTGCAGTGAATATTTTTGCCTAATTTGTTGTGTTTTTTTAACTCTCCATATAGCAAATTAGTATGCATTTCAATAGTTATATTTGTTTTTGCTTTGATCTTAAACCTGAATACTGTATTGCTAGATGCCTAACAAATAGTAAAGCTTCTAGTTTCTCTTTAACTGGAGAAAAATGCGGTGTTATACACAATGATATGCCACTCCATCTACACCCCCTTTTTAACATCCTAGATCTGCCCCTGGACCCCACTGTTCTATAGCATTCCTTATTCTACTGCTTTCAGCCTCTGTGACCAGTTTCTCCAACTCACTCACCAGCCACACCTTGATGTTCTGTCAGTAGGTAGGTCCCTGGGATGAGAAGGCCTTGCTAGTCAGGTATAGCACCGCTCAAAACTAAGACCTCTCAGAGTCTCTGGTGCAAGTTCTCTTTCTAATGGTCCTCCCACCATCAATGTTCTTTAGTCTATCAGTCTATGCAGTGGTTCTCAACCTTTTCAGATACAGTGCACCCCTTGTCAGACCCCTTGTCAGACTCAAGACACCCCTCCAAAAATGTTGTGAATTGAGAGGCACTTCCTTTTAAAAACTGATTATAGAGCTTACCTACTTTCAGAGGGGGCAAGCAATGCTAGAGGGGGTGGGCTAGCAGCCAAGCTGGTTGCACCTGGGCCTGCCCTTACCTGTTTATGTCCTCACACCTGAAGCATGACCCTGCCTTTATCTGCTTTTCTCCTCCTACCTTGCACATCTGTTTACAGTTCCTGGGGGTCTTGCAGCACTCCAGGGTGCCCCATAACCCTGGTTGAGAATCACTGGTTTAAGCCCTGACTAGTCCTAAACTTCTTACTGGCCTGCTTAAGCCCAGTTTAGTACCTCCTTATTCTGCCTGTGTCTACATCATCTCAGTTACAGCTTCTTTGGCCAGACCTTCTCTGTTGAGCACTCCACTCTCCTGCTGGCCCTGACCTCTTTTCTCTCTCCCATTCTCTCTCCCTCACACACAAATACACACTCCACATATCAGAGTTATATGTTGCAAAGGATTTTTTTTTAATATTTGTCTTCTAGATACATTGCCTCTTAAAATCTCTTATTTTTCCTTTTTGTGTTTTTCCTTTCTTCCTACCTTGTTCCCCTGTGTCTTTATGGCATACATTGTGTGCTCTTCCCATTGCAAAGAACTGCTGAGATCCTTCTGGAAAACCAGGCCTAGCTTCATCTCCCAGCCTGGTGTAGTGCTGAGGTCAGTGCTGCTTTGACAGGAAGCTCCTGTGCTGGTACAAAGATTTCACAGTGCAGTGCTGAGCACAAATGTACATAAGAAGATAAGAACTGCCATTTACTGGATCAGACCATAGGTCCATCTTGCTCAGGATCTTGTGTCACTCAGTGGTAGAGAGTGGAAGTTGAAAGGGAGGGTGAACTGGGTATGACCACGGATTTTTCTACTGTTCCTCTCTCACTTGCAGCCTCCAGCATTTAAGGCCTAGAAAATTCTGATTAAGGGGATGTATCTCTCATGCTCAAAAGCTACTGATGTCCTTTTTCTCCAAGAATTTGCCCAATCCTTTTCTGAAACTGACTAAATTGTCAGCTTCCACAACATCTCATGGCAATGAGTTCCACACTTTAAATACACACTGGGTGCTTCTACACAAGACATGTCTACACAAGTTTGTTCCTACTGCACATTAGCATGGGAAAAAACCTGTGCAGTATCAGTACTGTGCAGTAATGCCAGTTACTGTGTAGTCCGATGCATGTGTAGACACATCCACTAGGTGTAACTACATGTGCAAATGCTGTGGGGTGGGCTTACTCTAGAGTAAATTACAGTATGTATCTACACATGCAGAGATGCAGGAGAAGATTTGCTGCTTATGGCAGCAGTCTGCTCCCACCCCCGCCAGCCCTGCTCATTCCCCCTGCCACTGCCAGGGGGAGGTGGAGGCTCTGGCTGCACCTGCCTCCAACCAGCAGCCATCTTTAAAAGGTAGCCCTGCTCCCTACTCCCTGGCCACCTGCTTTCCTGGCCCAGAGTAGCATGTATAGTGTAATGGCAGCAAGTGGCAGCTCTGTTGCCACAGCCTCTGCCTGCTGCACCAGGGCTGCTTCAGCACCAGGCCCCAGAAGTGATGACCATTGCCTGGCCACCCTGCTCACCCTGCTGGCCTGTCACCAGGACTGCTGGTGGGCCCATGTCAGTCTTGGCTTTGGTGCTCCCCCACCCCCAGGTGGCATGACTGCAGTGGCTCACTGCAGTGTCCCAGGCCCCCTGCCACACGCTACTGCCACCCAGACCCTGTGCTGCCATCCAGACCCCAGCAGGGATGCCGACTATGCTCTCCTGGACACCACCACTGGGGTCATCCATGTGTTTCTGAGCCTCCAGCCTCACCACCTGTGGGCCCACTGGACCAGCCAGGACTGGTGGTTGCATGTCATCCAGATCATCTGGGATGATGAGCAGTAGCTCAAATCATTCCGGATGACCCAGGCCACCTCGTCATCCCTTGGGGCACTCTGGTAAGCAAACGTTTCCCCAGGTACTGGTGGTTACCCCTGATAAACTTATAGGTGGCCA
>NW_017728994.1:35455999-35456657 GCF_001723915.1 Gavialis gangeticus | reverse complement strand
CCAGTGCAGAATATTCCTCCTTGGAAGTGAATCCCATCCTCCTTCCTTTGTACACCTTTCTTTTTAGCCTCAGGAGGTCTGCTTGATCCCCAGAGAGCCGGGGGGGGGGCAGAGGGGTTGCCGTGCCCTCTTGCTTCCTTTCCTCCAAGGTGGAATAGAATTAGCTTGTGCACTGAGGACTTTGTGGATGAGGGGAGAGCAGTGGGTGTGGCATACTTTGACTTTAACAAGGATTTTGACATGGTTAATATTCTCATTAACAAGCTAAGGAAATGTAGACTAGATGAAATACTAGATAGAGAGTGGTGGTGGATGGGTCATATTCGACCTGAAGGGATGTGGGGAGTGGATCCCCCAGGGCTCGATCCTCGGGCCCGCATTGTTCATTTTCTTTATTAGTGACTTGAACAAGGGGGTGAAAAGCACTCTGTTCAAATTCACTGATTACACCAAGATTTGGGGTGAGGTGGGCATGCTAGAAGGGACAGGATACAGCTGGATCTGGACAGGTTACAGGGATAAGTGAATGAGAATAGGATGGGATTCAATACTGATAAGTGCAGGGTACTACACTTGGGCAGTAGGAACCTGCAGCATACCTATAGGCTGGGGAACTTGCTTCTCAAAAGCACAGTGGCAGAAAGAAATCTTGGAGTTG
>NW_017728994.1:35447985-35450999 GCF_001723915.1 Gavialis gangeticus | reverse complement strand
GGCTGGGGAACTTGCTTCTCAAAAGCACAGTGGCAGAAAGAAATCTTGGAGTTGTTATCAATTCCAAAATGAACATGGGCCACCAATGTGAGGACGCGGTCAGTAGGGCCAACCGCACCTTGTCATGCATCCACAGATGCATCTCAAGCAGGTCCAAGGAGATGATCCTCCTCCTCTATGCAACAGTGGTTAGGCTGCAGTCGGAGTACTGCATCCAGTTCTGGGTGCTGCACTTCAGGAGGGATGTGGACAGCATGGAGAGGGTCCAGAGGAGGGCCATTCGCATGATCAGAGGTCATCAGGGCAGGCTGTACGAGGAGAGGCTAAGGGACCTGAACCTGTCCAGCCTGCACAAGAGAAGGTTGAGGGGGGATCTAGTGGCCATTTACTAACTAGTCAGGGGGGACCAGCAGGCATTGGAGGAGTCCCTGTTCCCCTAAGCACTACCAGGAGTGACAAGAAATAACAGTCACAAGCTGGCAGAGGGTAGATTCAGGCTAGATATCAGGAGGCGCTACTTCACTGTCAGGGTGGCTAGGATCTGGAACCAACTTCCAAGAGAAGTGGTGCTGGCTCCTACCCTGGGGGTCTTTAAAAGGAGGCTAGATGAACACCTGGCCGGAGTCATTTGACCCCAGTACCCTTTCCTGCCACAGCAGGGGGTCGGACTTGATGATCTGCTCAGGTCCCTTCCGACCCTATCCTACCAACTATGAAACTATGACACTATAAACTGAAAATAATGACTAGGGAGGCAGTGGATTGTCCTCCCACTCATGCATCCCTACAATCCATTGGACTTTTGGATCCTCAGGATCACTCCCCTCTCCAGTTCTGGGCATTGCCCTCTCTGGAGCCAGGGTCCTCTTTGAGATCGTCCCTGGCATCCTCAGGGTATGGTATGGCCAGCCATGCCAGCTGGGAGCACACAGCAATTGCCTTGCTGCCGCCCCCTGTCTCACCCTCTTCAGCCAGCTTTTGTAGCTGTCTCCTGGCACCGGCTGATGATGTCATCATTACAGACCTTCCCAGCTGGACTGATAATCTACTAATGTAGCACATGGGCTGTGCTACCAGTGGCTCTCTCTTTCCTGCCACTATGCCTGTGCTGGGTAAGTTTCCCTGGGTCATAGCATTTCCCCTGCCATTTCTCCAGGTTTTTAGGCTTTCCCTGCCACCTTTCCATCCTCTGGGCAAGGCTGTCCAGCCCCTCAGGTTCATTGCTGTATCACAGAGTGGTATAAAAATGGCAGGTTCATGCTACCAAACCTGCTACCACTATTAGCCAAGCTACCACTTAGGGCAAAACACTTCCTAGTTCTCACTCATCTCAGGGATTACATCCTTGGAGGATTATTTTATTTTTCTTGCCTCTTTTCAATTTACTAAAACAACATGTAAAGTTTAGATTCCCTGAAGATTCAAGAACTTCAAATATTTGGATCAACGATGATTCATATATATGTAAATATGATAAACACTTTTCCTTGTATATTATTCTCCAGAGCCAGACTTTGGGCCTTGTCAGACCTTATGCTGCAAACTGAACAAATGTTAATCACCTTAGGGCTGTTTGGCTTAGTGGACCAGTCATACATTAAGGCAAAAAATCTACTCTCATTGTGTTTTTTAGAATTCTTCTGCTGAAATAATTCAGCAAATTTCACATGCATTTAAAAAATGTTTCAGTGAATCAAATCTACATTTTGGGGGGAAAAAAAGAAATTGCCCACAATGTTTTTCCCACCTTTGCTTACATATGCATTTTGGTAACAATTTTGGTCAATGTTCCCCATCTCTATTTTCTGTTTTTCATGGGAGCTTAGGTTTCACAAAAGAGACAACCATACTGATGTTTACACAAAGAACCAAATTCTTTGCTAGCCTGAAATCTATCCGTTACAGAATTTATCCCACCCTCAAACCCACTAATTTGTAAACTGTGTAAACAAAAACATTATGCAAGCACTGTGGATGAGATTCCAGTACATGAATCTTTTAGAAGTTCACAAAATCCCCTGAGTAGCCTGTGAACTCAGCAGCAAAAGTTTAATGCTGCCCAATAGTTTTTACAACTTATTTTCAAGACATTTTTTCAATGACAAAGTAATAAATAATGCTAAGGTTGTAATTTTTTCTTGCTATATTTTTTGCAACAGATGCACAAATATTCTACAATAAACATCTGTTGTGAATAAAAATTAGGTACAATATGTATATGTTAATATTGTTTTAATTGTTTTAATACTTGGCTAAAAAAATTTTTGGCTTTCCTACAGTCATATGACTTAAGACTGTGAGTAAATTAGATCTCCCAAGCTGGGCTGGATCAGTACGTAGAAAGACCATGCCTAGCTAAGAAATAAGTTATCAGAGACTTCTTTTCTACATACTAAACCAATGGCCCAGAACAAAAATTACCTCCTGATCCCCAAAATTATTAAAGATCTCGTGATATTTTCCTAAGAGTAAGGACATAAAGGTCATTTCCTTTCAAAATTGTAATTCAGGTTCTTATGTATTTATACTGTCTCTCCATCTCTAGTATGTTTTAGATACAGTAATATTTTATTATCTCTTAAGTGCTAGGTAGTGTTATTATGCACCACTGAACAGTTTCTCCTTTACACTCCAAAACTGGCTGCATTCCTATGTTATATTAAGCAGTTTCCTACTTGCATTACTGACCTACTAGAATATTTGTTGAATTATTATCTATGAAGGTCAGCTGAGAGATAACAGAGATGCGTCATTTGCAAATGTAGAAGGTGATTATATCACTAAGTTTTTAATCGTGGTTGCTAATGAATGCCAGAACAAATTTTGGACATGAGGTGGCTTCTCAAAGCTGGCAGATTTTCTCTCTGTGTTTCTTCAAGATTACCAGCTCACATACAAGTTCATGTGAATTGCACTTACAAGGTAAGGGGGAGCTGTTGCCAGTACCTATTGCAGAAGACTCTAAACTGGTGGTGAGGTGCAGAGACAAAAATGAAATCAGAAAGTCTGGGAGC
>NW_017728994.1:35438407-35442985 GCF_001723915.1 Gavialis gangeticus | reverse complement strand
CTTACAAGGTAAGGGGGAGCTGTTGCCAGTACCTATTGCAGAAGACTCTAAACTGGTGGTGAGGTGCAGAGACAAAAATGAAATCAGAAAGTCTAGGAGCTAAAGGGGAAATGAGAATTTGGCAGGGGTAGGGCATATCTAAATAAAATGCTGTATTTACTCAAATAGAAGATGACCCTGATTATAGGATGACCCCCCACTAATTAGATACTGTGTATGGAAAATTTATAAATTTATATATTGTCCTTTGTTGTAAAAGTGGTGGCATTTAAGGCTGTGCTACTGCCGATTATTCTATGTATGGCTATTTTATCCCTTCCGACATGGTAGCACATAGCAAAAGTACAGAGGGAAATATGTGTGTTCTTCTGGAATGCCAAAAAGAAAGGTTTACTTGAGCTGATCTATACAAAGCAAGAGAGGTGAGGGGATGTGGTCTGCCAGAATTGGGATTGTTTTTCTCTGGAAAATATGTAAGCACAATATGAAAGGCAGTAATGGACGGAGAGGGGAAAGCAGCTCATATCGTCCAATTTCATGCAGCTGTAATTTTGAGGAAATGGGGATTATATCAAAGGTCTTTGAAGAGCCCATGGCCCTGGCAACCACCAGTTCATTACATCAGGATGGAAGGATTCATGCAGATATAAAATAGAAAAGGTAGAGCTGGAGGTCCTGAAGGATCATAAGAAATTGTTGAAAGTGTTAAGGGAGAGAGACAGGATGGTGCTGATGGGAAACTTCACAGGTGGACAAGTGACGAAGGTGTGAGGAACAGTGGCAGGTAAACAACTAAGAGGTGAAAATGCTGACCAAGTGTGGATGGTTGTAACAAATATCTTGTTGGTGAGAGAAGTACAACACAGATGAGGCTTGACAAGCTCTTCAAGGTGCCCAAGGGACAGATGCCAGAAAGACTTTGACTTTTAAGAGACGTTTATTCTGGGGAGGGTGACAAATGTGGGGCAGTAGAAATCATGTACAGGTTGGTCCGAGGATCTGGGCCTCGAGGACAAGGCCTGGGCTCATGGCCTGCAAGGCCTGCCCGCACACTCTAGACAAAAAAAACAAAAACACAAAGAACAAAAGAAGTATTTACATATATACATATATACAGTTCTGCCAGTGGGGACGCCCAGGGGGGCCTCAGGGGTCAGCCTGCCCGGACAAAACCCAAGGTCTCCGCTCGCTGGGTGCGCTTCTGCACCTTGAGCAGCTGGTGGTGTCACAGGGCAAGGAGCAGGCATCCTGCCTCGACTCAGCACAGTGCCCCCTCGACGGCCCAGTGTTTCTCAAAGGTGGACACCGTCTGCTGGAGGACTGCATGCACGAATTCAAGTGAGAGGCGGGCCTGCATCAGCAGGTGGAAGAGCTGCAGGGCATTGTACATCCCGGTCCTGGTGAGCCAGTTTCGCTGGCTCTTCAGGGTGGCCATCTTGGCTTGGCCCACCAGGAAGTTGGCCAGGCTGACTGTGGCCCGCTCAGCCGCCTGGTACGGGAAGGAGTAGGTGGAGGTGTCCTCTGAGAAGTCCTCACCCAGTGCCCAAAGCAGCACCCCAAGGGCAGCAAAGAGCGGCCGCAGCTGGGGGCAGTCAAGGAAGGCATGGAAAACATCCTTTTCCAGCACCCCTGGGCAGAAGGGGCAGGCTGCCGACGCCACCAGGTCCAGGTGGCGCACAAAGGTGCCAGTGGCTAGGATGCTGTGCACCAATCTCCACTGGAGGTCACTGATCTTCTTGGCAGTGGGCGCCTTGTAAAGTGTGCGCCATGCTGTGGTCCCAGGCCACGTCAGGCACTGCTGCCACATGGTGTTGGGGTGGCCGGCCAGCACCTGGACATGCTGGATGTGCACCACCCATGTGCAGAGTCCCTTCCGGGGCAGTGTGCCAAAGAGGCAGCCCGTATTGCTGCTGGGGGGCACAGGGAACCTGAGCAGTGTGCTGGGCCAGTCAGCCAGCTCACTGGTCACCACTGGGGTGCCTGGCAGTGGTGGGAAGGCATCACCTACAGCATCTTCAGTGGGGAGGGCCTGGTGAGCCTGGAGGTAGCTTTCTAGGGCAGTCGCTGCTTCCATCGGGAGGGTGGCCCTAATGGCCTGCAGAAGCCAGCCTGTGGTGCGGATGGAGTGCAGTGCCATCCAGGCAGCCAGGGCTTCAGGTGACAGCCAGCCTGACTGAGCAGGGTCCAGGAGGTGCCCCAGGTGGGTGATGTGCACCTCAATGAGAGCACCCATGAGGCTGGCAGAGGCCAGACTCGGCACAACATGCTGCAGGGCCGGGTTGTAGACCAGGGACTCCTGAAGCACTTGCAGGAAATGCAGGCACCTGGCTTGGGGACAGAGATGGAAGGCAGCCCACCAGGCCCGCACCATGCTGCAGTAGAATGGGGGAAGGACCGCCTGCCCCGTTCAGGAAGGTGAGGTCCAGCATAAAGAGCTCCTGGTCAAAACCAAGGCCCCCCACTCGGTGCAGGAAATGGCAAGCCACCTGCTGCCATGGGAGGTGGCTCTCAGCATACAGGAGCTGCGGGAGGGCTTGTAGGCGGCCACGCTGCTGGCCAGGTTGATCAGGCCCTGGCCCCCCTTGGTGGTAGGCAGGTAAAGGGCAGCTCGTAGGAGCCAGTGGCATCCGTCCCAGAGGAAGTCCACTAGGAGCCGCTGCAGTTTCTCGAGTAGCTCTGGTGGAGGGTCCAGCACAGCGCAGTGGTGCCACAGAGTCACTGCTGCCAGGTTGGTAGTGGTGAGGACCCTGTGGCAGACCAGTAGGGGGCGCTCCTGCATTGAGCCACCCACCTCACTGCACCCGACCACCTTCCAGGCTCTGAGTGCCTCCCTAGGGGTGCCTCACATCCAGCTGACCTCCTTCCTGGAGCACACTCGCTAGCCTGGGGGTAACATAAGCTGCCACCACCCCAAGAAGGGACTGTCTCAGCCCTGTGTCCTCGGGGAAACACAGGGCTAATAGTCCTACGGGTACTTGACCCAGTACAGGCACTTGGGGCACTTCCCCAAATCGGGGGCCAAAAGGGAAAGTCTCCCTTAGTCCACAGACCTAAGGGGCCTCTTAGGCATAATTTAGACCCACCCCTCAATAAGTCTGCTACACTGGTCACAAAGGAGAACTTTATTGATTACAGGGGTAGGGTGAAAATAGGGTACAAGATAGAGCAATATCATAGAAATCCCATAGAGCAAAACAGTCTGGCTGAGGTAGTCTTTTGATCAGGCATCTGAGTTACTGCCAGCTATATATCTAGCCAGAACTCGAGTAGCTTACTCACAAGCATCATCCAGAGGCTGTTGGAGATTCCCTCTGGAGGCAGGCCGGCCATTCCTAGCTCATGAGTTATGGGGGAGAAAGCCAGTTTCAGATAGTAAAACTCCTCTCTAAGTCTGTGTCCCCCGCATGGCTGCTGCCCCCTCTTCCTGGGCAGTCTTAACTTATATAGCCCCTGTGACCTTGTTCACCTGGTCCAATGGAGTCCAGCACTTGTTTGCTGTTGGCCAATTTGAAATACATCACTAGTTGCCAGGCAGACTCTAGCCCACCAGGTAGATGCCCCTCACCCAGGTAGCTGATACCAGTCACGTAGGCAGAGGAAGAAGGTTTCCCCCCTCCCTCAGGAATGTATCCATCTCAGGTTACCTAAAGAGATAAGGTAAAGGTGTGTCTCCTGTGCTGGGCCCTTCCTAATCAAATTGTCACAGAGCAGAGATTTTTGGGAGAAACAAAGGTGGCTTCCTGCCACAGACCCAGCCATGGTAGGAGAGGGCGGGCAGGCGCCAGCGCCAGTGCTGCAGGCAGGTCTCCACTCCCTCCACCAAGTCCTCCCAGTTGCGGGCTGCAAAGGCCGGCAGCCCCAGAAACACTCCCAGGGCTTTGAGGCCTTCCCAGTGCCAGGCGAGGCCCCCCAGCAGGTCCGGAGGTGGCTTGACAGCCCATGTCCTGAGCAGGAGCATGTCACTCTTGTCCCAGTTGATGCAGGCCGATGCAGCAAGCTCATAGGCGCGTTGGCAGTCCACCAGGGCCTGCATATCCTCCTGGCTGCCCAGGAAGACTGTCACATTGTCTGCGTACACCATCAACCAGATCAGGTGACCGGTGGTTGGGTTCAGTGCCAGTGGCAGGGCTTAGCCGGTCAAGCGATGTTGCAGAGCGTGCAGCAGCAGTTTGATGGCCAGCGCGTACAGCGTGCCCAAGAGGGGGCAGCTCTGGCGTATGCCGCAACACACCAGGAATGGGGAGCACAGCATGCCATTCACCTTGAGCAGGCTGGAGGCCTCATGGTACAGGACCCAGAGCGCCGTGGTGAAAAGAGGCCCGAAGCCAAAAGCCTGAAGGGTGCCGAGCAGGTACAGGTGGTCGATGCGATTGAAGGCCTTCTCCTTGTCCAGGGAGATCAAGCCAACATCCAGGACAAAAAGCTCTGCAGCCATGAGCAAGTCACACAGAAGAAACAGGTTGTCCTGGATGGTTCTGCCTGGGACACCGTAGCTCCGCTCAGGCCTGATGATGGAGGCCATGATGGTGCAGAGACGGTTCGCCAGCACCTTCGCCAGGATCTTATAGTCGGCGCACA
>NW_017728994.1:35429119-35433407 GCF_001723915.1 Gavialis gangeticus | reverse complement strand
TCGCCAGCACCTTCGCCAGGATCTTATAGTCGGAGCACAGAAGAAAGACAGGCTGCTGGTTCTTGAGGCAGCCAAGGTCCCCTTTCTTAGGCAGGAAGGTGAGCACTGCCCAGCGGCAGCTGGGGGTCCCTTCAGTGAGACTCTCGTGGAAAACATGGAGGAGGCTGGACCCAAGGAGAGGCCAGAAGGCTTTGTAAAATTCAACGGGCAGTCCATCAAGGCCTGGGGCCCTGCCCAAGGCAAGTCCCCCTACAGCAGCTGTGAGTTCTGCCAGGGAGGGTTCATGCTCCAGGGCCTCAACCTGCAAAGTGCCGAGGCACGGCAGGTCCTTATGCAGCTGCTGAGCGGCCTTCGGACAAATGGGGTCAGCCACAAACAAGTCCTGATAGACGGCAATGGCATGCCTCCGCACTTTGCCTGGGTCCATAAGCAGCCATCCCTCCGGGGTCTTGAGATGGTCCAATGTCTTTGCCGCAGCCCGCCACCTCTCCAGGCCGAAGAAGAAGCCGGTCAGGGCGTCCACCTCTGCCAGCTCCTGGCAGAAGGCATGAACCCGTGCACTGTGGGCCACAACCTCCGCCAGCTCCCACAGGCATTTCTTGTGGGACCGGAAGCTCTCAAGGAGTGCCGCGACATTGCCTGCATGGAGCAGGGCTGCCTCAAGCACCACCACATCCTCCTCCAGCTCCTGGGTGCAGCGGTGGATCTCACTTGCCCCCAGCTGGGAATACTGCTGGCAGAATGCCTGAATCTGGATCTTCCCCATGTCCCACCACAGCCGCCAGGAGGGGTATTCTGCTCGCGCAGCCTCCCAGCTCCTGCAGAGGTGGGCGAAGCAGTCCCTGAAGTGGGTGTCCTGTAGCAGGCTGATGTTGAGGCACCAGTAAGGGGCCCGTGTGCATGCTCTGCCAGCCAGGCTCAGTTTGCAGCAGACCAGGGCGTGGTCCAAGAGGCCCGATGGGATGACGCAGCTGCTGCGTAGTAACGGCAGATGGTGCTGGGTGATGTAAAGGTGGTCGAGGTGGGCCATGGCAATCCCACTGGTGCTCATCTTTGCCCAGGTGTATTGGCAGTTGTCAGCATGGAGGACCTGCCAGGCGTCGACAAGATCCACCACCTCTAGCACAGTCCGCAGCTTGCGGGCTAAAGGCAGGTGTGGCTCCGGCCCCATCAAGTCCAGCAGCGCATCGACGGTGCAGTTGAAATCCCCACCCACAAGGAGCAGGTCATCGTTCTCGCTGGCATCATGCAGGAGGTCACCCAGGGCCTCTAGGAAGGCTACCCTCTCTCCCCCATCGGTGGGCATGTAGACATTGACAAGGAGCAAGCTCTGGTGTGCCAGGGTGATGTGGATGGTCAGCAGCTGGCCAGGGACGACCTCTCGTGCCACCACCAAGTCATCATAGAATCACAGAAGTAGGGTCAGAAGGGACCTTGTAGATCTTCAAGTCTGACCCCCTGCCTGGGCAGGGGAAAAAACTGGGCTCAAATGATTCCAGCCAAGTAGGCATCAAGCCTTCTCTTAAAGATCACCAGGGTAGGAGCCAGCACCACTTCCCTTGGAAGTTGGTTCCAGATCCTAGCCACCCTGACTGTGAAGTAGTTCTTACGGATGTCTATTCTAAACCTACTCTCCAACAACTTATGGCCGTTATTCCTCACACTGCAGCTGTGGCAAGAGGAGGGTCGCCACTCCTGCGCTGAGGTTGGTGCCGTGGCTCAGAAATAAGTGGCCTCTCCAGGCAGCGTGCCAGTCAGCTTCAACATGCACGTTGCTGTGCATCTCCTGGAGAAAGGCAATCACCAGCCACTTTTGCTGCAAGCCCTCCAGGATGGCAGTCCACTTCACTGGGTCTCTGCCACCATTGGTGTTTAGCAAGGCAATTGTGGTAACCGCCATGAGCAGGAGAATACAGAGGAAGGGTAGGCAGGGTACTGGCGGGAGAAAAGGTGACAGAGCCAGGAAAAAACCACAGAGACAGGGGAAGATCTATCTTTGCCCTACCCTATTCCACTGGCCTGCCTCGGTCCCACACCTCCCTCACCCAGGTCACCAGCTTCTCAAGCTGGAAGACATGTTGACACATGCCTGGGTCCTGGTGCATGAGCCTCGCCATGTCACTGGCAGCACAAAACCGCATGGGGTCTGGGCACCATTGCCGGATACTCTCTGCCATATTCCTCTGGCCCTTGGTCTGGTCTAAGAGGTTGAGGAGGCCTCCATAGCTGGGGGTCACCCACAGGGGTGTTCTCCAGCAGGAGCTGGATGTTGCCAACTGAGAACTGGCGAGGCTGTACTTTAGAAGGGGACCTCTCAGTGAGACCAGTGAAAGTGCCCTCAATGTCCAGGCTCCCTAGCAGGCCCCCCTCAGTATCTGGGTCACAGACCGTCTCTGGGAGATCGATCCCCATCCACTGTGGGGGGCAAATGTCATCCCGCTTCTGGGGCTGCTTGTGGCGCTCAGGGGGCAGGCACTCCATCTCCTCCTCATCGGCCTCAGCGGGCAGGGGAGTGGGCAGGGGGTGGCAGGACCCTCTGCTGTCTCCTGTGCCTGATGCTGGGAAGGCAGGCACTCTCTCTCTGTCTTGCCGTTCACAAGCTCCACGAGCTGGGATGGGGGCAAAGGGTTGCCAGGTGTTGCTGGGAATACCTCAGTCATGGCCTGAGGTGGCAGGGTTTCCAGGGAGGCAGGCAGGGTGGGGTCAGGTTCCTTGGCTACATTTTCCCCGGCGCTGTGCAAGGCAGGCCCCAAAGGGGCAGGAGCTCCTTTAGAAGCTCCTTTTTGCGTCTTGCTCTTAGTTTTCTTGGGAGCAGCCGGCACCTCCCCTGAAGGGGGTGGGCCAGGCTGCTTGGGGTTCATCACCTCCGGGTCCACCACCTTGCCTGAGGCAGGGGTGGAGGGATGTGGAGGGGAGGTCTCAGTTGCTCCACATGACAGGGCCCCAGTGCCTAAGATGCCAGCCACCCTGGAAGGAAATGGGACAGGGAGGGACTGGGAGGATGTCCCAGCACCTCCACCAAGTGCAACCCCCACACTGGGGGGGGGCAGCCCTATCAGGTGGAGGGAGGGAGGCTGAGAGGGGGCCACGGTTGTGCCACCCAGTAGGGTGCTAGCACTGGGGGCACCAGCTGTCCCAGAGGGGACCGGGGCAGGAGGGGGCTGGGGGGACCCCCCAGCCCCTCCACCAGGTGGGGCATCAGCCCCAACAGGGGTGGGAGAAACCTGGGAGGACATTCCAGCCCCCCTCCCTGGTGGCATGCTCACGCCAGAGTGGTCAGTCCCCCTGGATGGAGCAGGGGTGGAGGGGGGCTTGAAGGATCCCCCAACCCCACCCTTTGATGAGGTTCAGCTAGAAGAAAAAGCATACAGACTGAACATGACTTCCTTCAAAAGGCTATGGGCCTTGTTGGCCATGGATAGAGTGTCTAAGGCAAAAGGTGTAAGGAGTAGTGCAGCCAGAAATTAAGGAGGAGTCTTCCAAAGAGGTAGTGAAGGGGTGCAGCTTAGTACTCTTGAGATAGGCATCTATCAGCAAGGCTAGAGTCTGGCTCTAGGAGTTACTGTATTTACTCACATACCACATGCACCTTTCCCCCAAAACTGGTGTGCATGTCTTAAGCAAGGAAGCTGATTTTAATTCACTGCAATAGAAGCCTGGAGACAAGCAGAAGGGACAGAACCCTGTGTTAAACTTCTCACAGAAATAGCTATTGGCTGATCACTGTAGTTTGTGCCTAAAGCAGCAAGTGATCCACTTGTATTATCTTGAGGCTTGTGGTGTGGAAACAGCACTTTATTTACAGAAACTTATATAAAGAATTACTTACAGTGAAGATATGACAGTCTTACTACTACAGTGGGTGCATCTACATGAGACCTTTACTATGGAGTTGGCCTAATAGCACTACAGGTGTAGACACTGAGCTGTTTACTGTGGAGCTAATTAGGCAACTCCACCCACTGTATCATCAATCTCATTCTCAACCAGAATTAAAACTGAGTGTAAGAATGTCAGTGCCTCCCCGACCCCCAAATTATACTGCTTCATCTGTCTTCTTGAATAGTCTAATATTATAAGCAGGAAAACACACCCAAGCAAGCAACTAAGGACAGCTGGAGGCAGTTAGACCAGTAACAACCAGACCTACTCAGGTAACTCCCTTCTCATCAGCGTAGAGGCAGAAAAGGATCTTGGAGTCATCACTGATGCCAAGATGAATATGGGCAGGCAGTGTGGGGATGCAGTCAGGAAGGTCAACCGCACCTTGTCATACATCCACAGATGC
>NW_017728994.1:35419852-35429067 GCF_001723915.1 Gavialis gangeticus | reverse complement strand
GGGACCTGAACCTGTTCAGCCTCCACAAGAGAAGGCTGAGGGGGGATCTAGTGGCCTGTTACAAACTAGTCAGGGGAACCAGCAGGCATTGGGGGAGTCCCTGTTCCCCCGAGCACTACCAGGAGTGACAAGAAATAACAGTCACAAGCTGGCAGAGGGTAAATTCAGATTAGACATCAGGAGACCCTACTTCACGGTCAGGGCGGCTAGGATCTGGAACCAACTTCTAAGAGAAGTGGTGCTGGCTCCTACCCTGGGGGTCTTCAGGAAGAAGTTGGATGAACACCTTGCTGAGGTCGTTTGACCCCAGTACTCTTTCCTGCCATGGCAGGGGGTCAGATTTGATGATCTGCTCAGGTCCCTTCTGACCCTACCAACTATGAAACCGGGGCAGCTACGGGCAATTTAGCTTGCTTGCTCCCCTGACTTCTGCCAGGGAGTCCCCCCCATTCCCCTTTCAGAAACTGTTTCAAATAAGTTGGTGAGTCTACTCAGCTACTAGGTAGAGAAGTGGTAGAGATTTATGCTTTTAAGGCAGAAAGTTACAGTACACTGATGACTCAAGGGCCAGGAGGGACATTAAAGTGTCTGGGAAGGAGGAGAAAAAAGCAGAGAATGTAAGTATAAAGTAAAACATGTATTTGATAGTAGTTCTGGAAGGATGGTGGGCTGCCTTCTACCTGGTGCAGTGATTTTTCAACCCATAAAGTTTCCTGCTCTGTGGTTAGGGGATGTCCTTTCTACAGGATGAACTAACATTGAACTCTTTTTCTGTCCCAGTTTTGCCTTTATATATTTCTCCAAGGCTACACCTTGGAGAATTCATTTTTAGTTGCCAATTCAAGTGGCAACTTAAATCTAAGCCAGTCTTTCCCAAGTTCTGCAGTTTCTTCAGCTACTTGCTGGGTTTTACTGGTTTTTTTTCTAGAAGCTGGGTCCTGCTGTGCCGTGTTTCCTCTTCACCTGCTGTTCCTTACTGGTAAATCTCCCCAGGCTTCTCTATCTGTCTGGTATGCATCCTCACCGCAGGAGTGCAACCTCCACAGAACAGTCACAGCACTGTGAAATGTCTGCCCCCAGGACTCTGACTGGAGGGAGAAAAATAAGAGATACCTTCTTCCTCATGCTTGCAGAGTAGGGAAGGGAATGGCAGGAAATCCTGCCCATTTCCTGTGGTAAATGGTCTTAGGGAGAAAACATGGATGGCTGGGGAAAAGCTGATTCTGCAAGCTAAGAATAAGCTCTTGAACTGGGCAGGAGGGACAGAAGGAGTGTGGCCTGAGGGAGCAGCTGTGTATGGGCTGCTTGGTGAATGCACAGTGCCATGGGTCCCCACAGTTGGACAGCATGTCCCCTAGTTGCTAGTGAGAAAACATGAAGCAGGGACGCTGGCATTCATGGTCAAGGGGTTCATTGGGACCAGACGGGGGTACTGCTGAGACCCAACAGAAAAGTTTAGCCCAGCAGCACAAGCATCAAATGTCAAATCCCACAGGCACCCCGGATCAGATATCTGAATTTGTACCACAGAGACACAGAAGTGGTTTGGGCTCAAATTCAGTCTGTTGCTGAGTTTTGGTCCTAAACACAGAGCTAGGTTGATTCTAGGATGAATTCCCACCCCAGAGCACCAGGGGGAATGGGTTCCAACTCCCATCCTTCCCACTGCTTGCCAAATGACCCCAGACAACATATCGAGGATTCCCTTAATATTACAAATATCTAGGAAGAAAACATATTTCAGGATGAACTGGAGAGCATGGAACTGTTAAATAACTCAGCATAAAGACCTGGTATTTTGTTGTATTGGCTTTCCTTTCATACAGAGCAGCTGCTAATGAGTAAGTGGTATCAAAAATACTGCAGAATAATATGGAAGCTATGGGGTTTTCAGAAGATTTATCTTCACAGGTGTCCACAATACTTATTAATTAACAACTTAAACTACTCTGGGAAACCTTGTTCCTGGAAATGCTTAAGTGATAAGTGTTGATAAAACCTTCAACACTTGAGTTCATATAATTTGACTTAATTGGAACAACTTGTACTTTTTAAACAAGTCAAGCCAATGCAGTCCCACCTGTCTAAAAACTCACTGAATTTAAGCATCAGTAGGCTAGCTAGAGTGCTGAGTGACAATTTAATGTCCAATCCTAAACACATGAAAAAAGTTGGCTGGATTAAGGTAAGAAGAAAAGTGAAGTTGTCTGTTTTTTTTTAAGGTAAGGAGTTTTGTTATAAGCTATTTTTCTTGGGTCCTGAACAGCCAGATGTCATTTGTGAAATCATTTCTATACCACAACCATGATAACAGAGTAAGGGGGAGAAATATGTCTTTAAAAATGTCTCTAAAATAAATCATAATGAGAGTAGGACTGTTGATTTATTTATATCTCAGTGGAATATTGGAGCTATATGTTATGGTTAAATAAACACAAACTGTCTAGTATTTTGCATTGTTTGAACTTCTCGATGACAGGTCTTTCTCATGTTTTCATTTTAATGTAAATCAAACTTTGAGATGTATAGATACAATTTATTTCCAGTTATGTTTATTAGATTTGGGAATGACTTATTAGCCAAAGGTTTTAGTTAAATTCACATTTGATGTCCTTTGCCTCTATGGAATTTTCATGACTTAAACCCAGTACAAAAGACAATGGTATTTTTCCATGTTATCCACTTGGGCCACATCCAGACATGCATAGACATTTGGTTCCCCAGGGAAAACTAGCAGCAGTGCACCTTACGCTGCTGCTAGTTGTCCCTAGGGAATGCCTGTGCCACGTGTGCCCTGGTGCATAGCAAATTACCCCCAATGGCATAGGGAAGGCTGGAGCCAGCACTGGGCTGGCCGCAGCAGCCTTGCCTGGGGTCCTGGGGACCTTTTGGGGCTGTAGCAGTGGCAATCCTGCTGCACAGTCTGGCCACGCTTATCTGGACATGACCTTGGAGTTCTGGGCTAGGGACTTGATGATGGTTCCTTTAAAAAGACAGAAAAATATTCCTACATTCTGGTAAGAGTGGGAGTGTTCAGAGAAAAGGGATGAATTTTGGGTGAAAACCTGGCTGTGTAGCATTCTGAGCCAGCCCTACCACAGTAGAGCCAAGATTTCAACTACACATGTAATTATAGTGACAATCTATGAGCCATTGGGATTGTGTGTGATATTGGCACAGAGACGAGAGAATGCATCCTATAGGTAGTTATTAAACTTCTAGGGCTAGAGCCATGTAAGGATTTGGGTGTCAAAAGAGAACTTAAGTGGACTTTGCACTCCTAAACCCAGAGTTGTGATCCAAAAAACCCCAGTTGAGTGATCAGCTAGCCCTGGAGCGCTAAATTCATCTCTTTGATCTGAACAACCTCCAAAGACTTGGTTTTAGATCTGAAGCAGTTAAACAGGCACCTAAATAGGATTTAAGAACTTAGGTAGTTACATAGCAAAAAGGTATTCAGAATAATTCTGCTCCAGCAGCCACAAAAGCCCTTGGGTGACTGCAGAATTTCATAGGTTCCTAAATTTAGACACCCACGCATGTACCCAAGTCTGATCAGCACCCAGCATGGAACACAAGCATGTGCAGAAGTGATCAGGTCTCACTAACTAGATGCCAAACTCTGACTGAAGCTCCAACACAACCCAGAATGGAGTCAGGGTACTGCCTGAATGCCGCCTGCATCCCTGCTGAGGCCCAATCTGTGAAGCATGCTATGAGCACACCTAATACATGGACAACACTGAGTTCCCAACACTTAGAGCCCGTGGTAACTTTATCTCAAAAATATGGGCAAAGGTGGGGACCAGGTTTGACATAAAAGCTTATTAACTAGAACACTCACCCAGGAAGTCTGAGGACCCGTCTACACGTGCAAGTAAAGACTTAATGGGATCTAATGCCTGATACACACAATTGCAGCTCCTGCCATGCCAAAGAGGCATGGATAATAGGATCCTGAATCAAATCCCATCATGCCTCTTAGGCTCCCCCTGAACCAGCAAGAAGCAAGCTCCTGTGGCTGGGAGCTCCATCAGCTGACCCAGGTTTCCAGCCACAGGAGTATCCTGTGGGAGACAGCCTGCAGCTGATGCAATGTCCCAGCTGCAGGGGTGCTTCATGTGGCTGGGAAACAGGGTAAGTCATGGTCTCCCAGCAACAGGGGTGCATGGGGTGCTTATGGGGCTCCCAGTCTCAGTGACATGTTCTCATGGTTGGGATCCAGTGCCAGCTGGGAGCTCCCAGGTTTAGGGGGACACATATCCCTCCCCCAGCTAGGAGCTTTGATCAGCTGATGGGGCTCCCAGGCACAGAGGCACAGGGCCCCCTGAACACACATTCAATTAATGGCATGATTAATCCAGCCGGGCAGAAGCAGCAGTGGCAGCTCTGGACCCAGGTAGGTCAGGGCTGGAGGGGGTCTCACCTGGAGCAGAAGGTAAACAGAAGGGGAGGACAGGCTGCATAGTCCCCTCTGTACTCCCCCCACAAGCTGCACACCTCAGGTCTCCCTTACACATCCCCCAGCCCCACCACTGCTTCCCCCATGCACCTTTCACCTCCACTGCATTGTCTTCCCCCATGCTTCCTTTACTACAAGCCCCCTCCTCCTGGCATGAATAGTGCCAGTGTTTATTCAGTCAAATTAATAACACATGCAGACACCCCCACCAATGTTAAGTTAGAGTAACTCCAATGTTTTCAGTTCAGTATCTTTATACCATGGTAGTTAACAGCAGTATATCCTTATTTTGTACATTGTTTTTAATTCCGTTAAGTAAATTATGTACTTTACTCTCTGTTGGCTTAACTTTGCCATGTCAGAAGCTAACCTTTCTCTATCATGACCATGTTCATAGACAGCTGCTTGTTTATAGTCAATCAAACTCTGTTAGTTCTTACTTGGCCCTTCATTATATTCTGTGAATTTCTTCATTTAAAAAAAAATAGTGAGATTACACTGATGTCCATTGGGACAAGAGAAAATGTATACTTCACTAAATACTGTGATGAAAATATCTCCTTAGCAGGGTTCAAGCCTATTACCTGTAAGGCAGACAGCTTAGCCAGTACACATGGCATTCTATTTTTCCTATTAATCTAAATGGCCATTTTTAGCCACTACAGGGCATTTTTACACACCTAAGAGATTTCTGTTCCTGAGTCACACATGAACAGCTACATAGAAGTGCAGACTGCAAACAACAAAATGAGATACCACTACCACTCTTTTCCCTGAAATAGCTAAGTGACTTGGAAATTCACCTAGAACAGATCAAGGTCCTGAACTTCCTGCATCCCAAATATTGGCCTATTCCATTCTGCTTATGTCTCTGTGAAACCACTAACACATCCATTTTTGTTACAATGTCCCCAGAAATATCACTCATGTTTTGCCCAATAACCTAGTAGCAAGGGCATTTGCCTAAGATGTAGGAGACCTGGGTTCTATGCCCTCTGGACACAGGATTCTGAACATGTGTTTCCAAAAAAAACTTAAGCCACCAGGTACAAACTAAGCAGGGCAAGGGCATCTTCCATTGCTTCTGTTGCTCCTGCTGAACATGGGCCACTAGGAAGAAAGGAATGCAAGAGCCAGGAGGACAGCATCCAAGTTGCAGCCTGACTGTAACTGTAGTGATCACTGGGTTCAGTAGAGATAGTCAGCCATGAATGAGAAGAACTAAACAGCTTTTACTGTGGAGCAGTAGGGAGATTCATGCAAAGTCTATGTATGGGGTGGGAGGAGGTTCAGCAGTAGGACTCTCCTGAAACATCTTATGAGGTGCTTTTGTGTATGTGTTTTTCCTCTCTCTCCATCTTGTCCCCACCTGCAGCTTTCCAAATAAATTATCTCCCAGTCTCTCAGATTGCTATTGTATGTAAGGCAAGAATTCTAATGGGTGATATCTTTTACTGGACCAACTGTATGGTTGATATTAGGGGTGCACTGACAGAGATTCTGAGGGCTGATACTGATGGCCAATTTTTAATGAGCCATATCAGCCAATAGTGATCCGATTGCTGATATGCAGGTCTGGCTAGTATATTGTAGGGGAAGGGGTAAGTGGGGAGGGATGGGATGGGATGGGATGGGGGGGCAGATTGAGGCCCCCACAGGGAGGAAGGGAGTGGAACTGGGACTGGGGCAGGGGCTGAGCAGCCGGGGAAGAGTGCAGGATGGAGCTGGAAGCGGTTCGTCTGGGAGGCGTGGGGGTTGGGTGGCTCCTGCCACTACACGCACCCCAAGGAGGCATGCGGGGCATGTGCCCCCGGATCTGTGCACGGGGCAAGGGTGGACTGCTACTGTGGGCTGGGGCCAGAGTTATGCCGAGCTTTTCGCGGATGGGGCTGGGGCAGGCTGTGCTCGGGGTGGACAGCGGTGGTACTGAGATCAGGGCTACAGCAGGGGGCTGCAGCTACCCCAAAATTTGCTGTAGTCCCCCTGATCCCCCTCCCCTCCCAGTGCCACCACCACCCTCCCTAAGAGCAGCCTTGGCCCAACCCCTCACTGGGTAGAGCCCAGTGCTGTCCCCAGCCCCAGCCCACAGTGGCACCCTGCCCTCAGTACATTCACAGACCTAGGGGCACACGTCCCCCATGCCCTCCTGGGGACCATGCAGCAGTGGGAACCACCCCCTCTCCCTGAGCCCCCTAGACAAGCTGCTTGCATCTCCATCCCATGCTCTGCCCCAGCTGTGCAACACCTGTCCCTGCACCAGCCCCAGCCCCAGCCCTACTGTAACTTTGAATTACCAATTTATTAAATCAAGAGCAAGACCTTATAAAGGGGGATAAGGCAAAATGCTGCATTTATTGATTACATGAATTAGACATAGATGTTTGGACACACCACTCATACAGACACACACAATCATCTTATACATCATTACACTCAGACATATACAAACACAAAACAACCATTCCATTCAGATATTAAAGTTACCAGCAGCAGTTTTTCAATTGGAATACTGGGTGGCCGGCCCAGGCCTGTTAAGAGAAGATGCAGCTAGCAGGCTGGAGTGGGGTGAACAGATGCATCTGTGCTCTGAAAAAGCAGCAGTTGAGAGAGACTCACCCAACCTGGTATATTCCAGAGTTCTCTTTTATAGGGATTGGCATCCTTTGTTTTGAACTTTGGGGTCTTTCCATACCCAATTTCTGTTTTTGAAGTTGCTTCTCATCCATCTTCTGCTTATCTCAGCCCGAGGTCAGTTTGGTCATAAAAGTTGGTATCTTAGCCTTGGAGTGTCATTGCTGCCCATCTGGCAGGATGTGTGCATTCTTCCTCATTATTATCTCCTTTGTGCCCTAGGCCTCAAAGGGATTCTTCAGCCATCTATTAATTAGTTTACTGATTTGTAACTTACACATTTGATGCCTTGTTGCTTACAAACACAGTTAAATCTTCTTTCCCTGCCTCTATGCCATTCTCTCACCATTCACCCTTTCACATACACTCATATATAAAGGGCATGCAGAGTTCATTTACTTATGTCAAGCAAAAGAATACAAAATGGAGTTTTCAAGTTACTTACAGGATAAGACTAACATGGTTACAGTTCACTACTATTACACTCTATGTTAACATCAGCTACATTAGTTCATTTCATGCTACACTACTCCCTCCCTCACTGCTGGGTCCTCCCCCCGCACTCCTTCCCACACAACAGATTTACCAGCCAGACCCAGCTGCTCTCCACACTGCCGGGCTGCATTGTGCTGTGGCTGTGCGCATGCACAGGGTATTTATCAGCCACATTATCTGCCACATCAGCCAAAAAAAAATCCAATTTTTTTTCCAGTTCTTTTACTCATCGCTGTTGTAGCTACTGTCTTCTCTCATGTAATCTCTGCTGCCTTCATTGTTGTCATCATTGTCCAGGTCTTGCTAGGAGCTGCTAATAGCTCCATAAAGAAGCAGCTCTGAAGGTTGGTTGGGGAAAGGGTAGAGAGCATTTCCACCTGAGGCACCCTGGGGCAGATGAGTTTAACATGAGTCACAGAGTCCCCTTGGAGGACAGGAGGCAGGAGGGAGAAAGAGAACACAGTATCCTGGGAGGCTGGAGGACCTTGCCAAACACTATCACTCTGTATGACATGCCATGTGTTCAAATTAAAGCTTAGTAGAAACCAGCTACAAAAATGTTCTACTTCAAGGGTGCCCAGCCTCTGTCTTGTGGGCCAGATATAACCCACAGATCTATGAAGGAAGACTAATTCAAATTAGAAATCAGTCATGACTTTTTAACAGTGAGGGTGATTAATCACTGAAGCAAATTACCAAGGAAAGCAGTGATGTCTCCATCTCTTGAGGTCTTACAATCAAGACTGGATGGTCATCTGGAAGTTATGCTTTATCTAATAAGAAGTATAACTAAAATTTAATGGCCTCTGCTATAAAGGTGGTCACACTAGATGATTTACCATATTTATTTAAACCTAAGAAGATGGGGTTTTTTTCCCCAGTCAAAATGGGGGGGGGGGGGAGCCTTGTTTTATATTCAAGTACCAGACCAGGGAAGGCATCAGTTAAGCTCTGTATTTCACCCAGGGCCTGGGGCTGAAGTCAGAACTGAGACACCACCTGCCCTATGTCCAGTTGAACATGGACCACCAGGCAGAAATAAATGTATGAGCCAGGAGGACAGCAGAGTTTGAATGAATATAGACAAGCAGCTGTCTATGAAAATGGCCATGATAGAGAAAGGTTATCTTCTGACATGCCAAAGTTAAGCCAACAGAGAGTTAACTATATACTAGGTGTGTCTACACATCACCCTATGGTAACAGCAATGCGCTATATTTCTTTATGGTGTGCTATGGTGACATAGCAATCACGTGTGTTACATGTGATCGCCAGCTATGTCGCCATAGCGGCACACTCCCCAGGTATATAGCACACAGCTACGGAGATGTAGCAATGAAATCTACCCATGCGCCATGTGCACAGTGCAGTAACCACCTATATTGTACCATGCTTTAGTATTTCGAAAAGGAAGTACTAAAGCATGGCGCCATAGCAACATTGCCAAATGGTGACATGTAGATGTGCCCATTGCTGTTCATCTGAGAGATCCTATATATGGAATTTATAAGAACATGTTTTTCAGTTTTAAATATTTGTAGATAAAAGGGGTGGGGGTGTAGCTTTCTATGTTGAGGAAAGGTATATGTCCCTGCAAGCTGATATTGGCGACCAGGGTGGACAACTG
>NW_017728994.1:35417494-35419841 GCF_001723915.1 Gavialis gangeticus | reverse complement strand
AGGTCCCTTCCAGCCCTAATGTCTCTGAAATCTATGAAAATTTATCAAGTTTTTCTGAAATGCAAATTAAAAACAATATACAAAATACAGGATTTTGCTGCTAACTACCCTGAACTGAAAACAGTGGAGTTACTATAATTTAATATTGTTGGGAGTGTCTACATGTTCTAGTAATTTGACTGAATAAACTCTGGCATCATTCATGACAGGGGAAGCACGGGGGGAGACAGTGCAATGTCGGTGAAAGTTATATGGTGGGGGATGTGTAGGGGAGAGCTGAGGTATACAGCTTGTGGGCGGACTGTGCAGCCTGTCCTCCTTTGCTGCATACCTTCTGCTCCAGGTGAGACCCCTCCAGCCCTGACCTAGCAGGGTGCAGAGCTGCCACTGCTGCTTCTTCCTGGCTGGACTGGGCCAGGGCTGGGGATGAGGTTACCACCACTGATTGCCCCAGGGCCAGAGCAGAGCTGCTAAAAAAGGTAAGCAGTGGAGGGGTGTAGTCAGCATAGGGAGCAGGAACTGGGTGGGGGGACAGGTGGCAGGGGTCAGGCACAGGCATGGGAGGCACATGGCCTGGGGGGAAGACATCTGGAAGGCAGGGGGGCAGGTACAGATTGTATGTATAATTTTCCATATATAGTATCTAATTATTGGGGGTGGGGTGGCATCTTAAATTTGAACTTAACGTGGATTCAGAAAAATACAGTAATAGTTTCTTCTGGACTTTATATCTATGAATTTCAGATCAAGTTTCCTAGACATTACAAAGATACAAATGATATGAAGGTAAAATTTTGCCTTCATATCGGGTCATGAGGTTAGGTAGTCATATACAATGTTGTTTAGTGAAAGACAGGAATCTTACAGAGGAACAATAGCCTTAGTACAATGACAGTGCCTTTCTGGCCTGATTTAATGCACCAGTACTAAACCCAGATTCAAGCTACAGTAGATTTACTTCCAGAAATAAATAATTGCTTCTACAGCCCACAGCCTGAGATCTGTTTTTAGAGCAATCAATGTAGTACACAGGTGGTGGAGCGGGGCATTATAGTGCGCTGCAGGAGAACTGAGCAAGAGAAGCCAAAATAAGCTTTTTGTATCCTGGCTGACATCTGTGGGAATGGACAGGTCTTTCTACTGTGTGGGGCACATACGATTTACATGAAAAGATCCCTAGTGCTTTACTGCTCATTATTTTTAGAAGGAACAGGATTCTAGAAGGGGGAGGTATGTTTTCATACCTTGAGAACATTACTGCTTAACATGACACCAATGTTTTAACGACTCATTTATTTTTTCTCGTCTAGTGGCAATGAGAAAAGATAGAGAATAATTTATTTACTGGCAAAATCATGTTCCTTTTCTTGGCAATCCAAGAAGAATAACATCTCCTGCTCATGCGGACTCTATGAATGTTATGTTTTGAAGACAGAAAAAATATTCCAAAATAGTTTATGGACAGCATCTTAATCCTCAGCAGAAAATTTGAAAGGGCTACAGAGCTGTGAAGTGACATGGTCCAGACCCAAGGCATTGCTCCTGCTGCATAGCCTTCTTTCCAGTGGGTATACATAGTTGCAATTTAGTCTGTAGATGCAAATTAGGAAGATAATGAAAACAAGTCAAGTAATGAAGCTAGAAGGCCTTTTTTACAGATGGCTTTTGCTGCCATCAGGCAATTTGTTCTCTTCATGTAAACATTAGGAAAATTTAGACATCTGATCCTAATTAACTTTCTTGCACTAGTTGCAGACTCACATAACTCACACTTCCCCCTTGTTCAGTTCCTCTGATGTCCAATGATTAGTTTGTTTTCATTGCTCATTGGAATTACGTGAAGCTGGAGTCATTTACAGCTGTCCTGTGGTCCACAATTCAAGCACAATTAATACTGGATCACTGAGAGGAGATGGTCATACAAAATATAAAGCAAGTTAATTAGGCCTTGGCTGGCTCTACTCTAGCCACAATAATTCGGGGGATAACATGATGAGTGTTTATTGATTAATTTATAAAGTGCATTGATTGAATACTTCTCCATCCTGCAATGGGGCTGTCTATCCTGGAAATCTTATGGAAGTTTTATGTTTATGTGGGCACTGCCCTGTATTCTTTGACAAGTGTTGAAACAAAATTTCATGATACATTTTAGACTGCGAGTTTAGCTTTAGACTGTTCTTCTAAGGACTCAGGTTTACCTTCAAAGTAAATTAATTATAGTCCATTTATACATGTGCTCTGGGAGTGGGGGGACACTTTAATTAGAGCAGATCTGAGAACTACTTTAATTAAATCTCCAAGAGCGTCTCGTGTATCAGCATCCCCACACTGATACATAAGATGC
>NW_017728994.1:35411116-35412494 GCF_001723915.1 Gavialis gangeticus | reverse complement strand
AATTAGAGCAGATCTGAGAACTACTTTAATTAAATCTCCAAGAGCGTCTCGTGTATCAGCATCCCCACACTGATACATAAGATGCTGGAGTCTGCTGGAGCACAGTAATTACCATGCTTCAGCAGACTCGATTAATCAAGTCTGCTCTGACGCACTGTAATTACAGCATTTCAGGGCAGCTTTCCTCCTTGTGTGTAAATGCCCATAGTGTCTGTCTGTGGCATAAAACTCTCTGACACATTAAAGGTCCCAGGAGGTACACGGGAGCAGGTGGGGACAGAGTGCTGCTAACTCACGCTGCTGCCTCACAGGAGCAGGGCTGGGGTGGGGTGAGAGCAGAGCCGCATAGTCGCTGCACTGCCACCGCTTGCCACCTGCCCACTCTGCATCCAGTCACTCACCATCACCTCTCTCCCCGCTCAGCATCCAGCCACTCGCCACTCCCCCCCAGGGGTACACTTATTAAAAAAGGGGCTTCTGGGGGTACACTTATTTAAAAAGGTTGAAAACTCCTACTTTAGAGCAGTGTTCAATGGAAACCATTGCAGTGTTCAATAGAAATTTTCCCTTAAGCTTTACTATTCCTTTAATAATGTCACAGCTTTATAGTCCTTACAAGCCCCTCCTGGGCTTCCAAAAAAGTTGGCTCCAGAAGGAACTTTTCACAAGATTTTCATCAAGGCAATAAAAAATGGAAATTACAATTGTTAAGCAGAGAGAAAGAAAAATGACAAGGTTCCAAGGCTCCCTGCCACCTAATGTCCAGGAATCCTGGTTTTCTCTGTTTAAAAGTCCTAAATTCTCTGATAAAAATAAAAAATTCTGTAATTAAAAAACAAACAAACAAGTCTGCTGCTTTCTTCAATTAGAATGAAACATCACTGGAAGAGGGCCAATGTGGTTCCCATCTTCAAAAAGGGGAGGAAGGAGGACCCAGGAAATTACAGGCCAGTTAGTCTTACCTCGATCCTGGGCAAGCTTTTTGAGAAAATTATTCTGGCGCATATCCATGAGGGGCCAGCAGGGGAGATTATGCTTAGGGGCAACAAACACGGGTTCATTAGAGGCAGGTCCTGCCAGACCAGCCTGGGGGCCTTCTATGACCAGATCACCAAATCCATAGATGCAGGTAGACATAGTCTTCCTGGACTTTCGGAAGGCCTTCGACACTGTCTCTCACCCCGTTCTCGTTAAGAAACTGGGGGACTGTGGTGTCGACACCCACACAGTCAACAGGGTCGCCAACTGGCTGGAGGGCCGCACCCAGAGAGTGGTGGTGGATGGGTCATTTTCGACCTGGGGGGGATGTGGGCCGTGGGGTTCTGCAGGGCTTAGTCCTCGGGCCCGCACTGTTCAACATCTTCATCAGCGACTTGGA
>NW_017728994.1:35402588-35411057 GCF_001723915.1 Gavialis gangeticus | reverse complement strand
GTGGACAACATGGAGAGGGTCCAGAGGAGGGCCACTTGCATGATCAGGGGGCAGCAGGGCAGGTCCTATGAGGACAGGCTACAGGAACTGAACTTGTTCAGCCTCCACAAGAGGAGGCTGAGGGGGGATCTAGTGGCCTGTTACAAACTAGTCAGAGGGGACCAGCAGGCACTAAGGAAGTCCCTGTTCCCCCATGCACTACCAGGAGTGACCAGGAATAATGGTCACAAGCTGGCAGAGGGTAGATTCAGGCTAGATATCAGGAGGCGCTACTTCACGGTCACAATGGCTAGGATCTGGAACCAACTTCCAAGAGAAGTGGTGCTGGCTCCTACCCTGGGGGTCTTTAAGAGGAGGCTAGATGTACACCTTGCTGGGGTCGTTTGACCCCAGTACTCTTTCCTACCATGGCAGGCGGTCGGACTCAATGATCAGCTCAGGTCTCTTATGACCCTAGAAACTATGAAACCACTATATAAATAGGCAGCAGTTGAACACAATGTTTTATTGATATATATACAAATTTAAAGCAATTTGGAAGCCTACCAGTGCCTCAATCATTATAATAGAATAAATTCTAAATACCTATACATTTTGGCAGTTGATTTTGTTTTGTTTTTTTTTATCATGGAAAAGTTCCCCCTGTCCCTTTCACTCACCAGGACACAGGTCTAGCTGAGGCTGTCATTTCCCTCCCCTCCCCCCCACCCCAATTTGTGGTACTGAGCAGCCCTGATAAGCCAGTGCCCTGCCTCTGCCCCTGACCATGCTGTTGCCTCTCATTCTAAGCCACAGGCCCCCAGCCCTGCTGGTGGCCCTCACTCCTGATGTGCTTGCCCCATACCCAGGCCCCCAAAGTGTGAGGAAGGGGGTGGGTGTGTGGGGGAGGAGAGGTGTGAGCACAGACAAAACATGGAGGAGTGTGGGGGGAGCCACAGGTGATGCAATGGTGGGCAGACAGGGCACAGGCAATGGGACACGGACAGCATGTTCCCGCCTCCCCAGATTTCTGCACCCACAGCAGGGCACAGGACTGCAGCTGAGCTGGAACAGTTCCCCTAGTGGGTGGGACCTGGCATGGGAGGGAGTGCTGTGTTACCATGGCCACCAAAGTGAGGCTGCCATTTTCTTTAAAGGAGAAAATTTGTGCTTTTCTGCAGCAAATGGAAAACCTGGATCCCTACTAATGTCCCTCCAGAATTAGGCACCATACCAGCAGGAATGTATTAGATGGCAAATTGAAGCACCAGACAGGCTGCTGCTGAGCTCCCTAAAATGGCTTAGAAGTTTTTGCTCCCTGTTTGGCTTAGCCCTGTGTGGCAGGTTCAGTGAACTTTCGCCACATCCAAGGCAAGTTTCTGAGGTTGTTATATGTAACACTTAGCACCTACTAGAATGCTTGGACACTAGCATTTAAAGTGTATCTGTCTCATTCCTGGGACTGCACTGGAATTCTGAACTGGCTCTGATGCCATCCCAGAACTCAACCCTATTTAGATTGTAATAAGCATTAACAAGCAATTGCTCAGAAAACATACCAAGTTGTATTAATACTTACTACAATCTAAATATAATAGGTATTAAGTGTCCCATGTAATGAGGCCCGCTGCAGCAGTCCTGCCTGGATTCCTGGCATATCTACCTTGGAGCCAGAGTCCTGAAAGACTCCTGGAGCTACTCAGTGAATCTGCCTGGTGAATGTCTGCTGTTAACTGTGAAACTGCCAATTGCAGATGCTTGGTAAAACTGATAAATTGGGAAACTTCTGGTTTTCTCTAAATTTCAAAAAGTGTTGGTCTTAGTCCAGTTCAGACAGAAAATAAATTTTAGGAAAAGGAACAAAGCAAATTTTTTTTTTCTTGAACTGGAAATCCTGGATTTTGATCTTCTCTAATGTCTATTTCTAACCCAAAATGACAATCCTTATCTCGAAAATTTCTCACTCAGGAAAATCCCCATGTATTTGTGTTTCACTGTTTAAAAGAAAATAAAACCTTTTGCTGCTGCAGGCTGATGTTCTGAAATCAAAACCTGAGCTTCTTGGTTGGCTTTCTCCCAGACTTATTTAAGCAAAGCTCTCATTGACTTTAATGGGAAATAAGTAAATAAAAAGAAAATTTAAGATTTAGCTCATTATATGTTTTGTAAGTAAACACTAAGGGAAACAAAATTTGATCCCTTTTCAAAGCATGGCAGAACACAGCACAATGTAATCACTAAAAAATCTGAGACAGAATTTCATAAAGCAAAAACAAACACTGTTCAGAGACACAGCAGGAGAAAGCCAGTCCTGGGCCTACAGTAACTGTGACGTTGAGAATAGGAGTAAATTCCCTAAAGATGCTCTATACAGTAGCAGACCATCTGTCCAAACACATTGCAGACAAAGTTCATGCTTGAAAACCCTGGATAGTGCCAATGCCTTTGCTGTTGGGTTTGGAAGTATAATGAGCTGGAGTCCTCACAGATGTTCCTTCTCAACGTCCCTGTACTCTGCAAACCAGATGGATCCTAAAGATTGTAGAATGAACTGAGGAAGGACAACAAACCTTTTTGCACATCCTGTTGCCCTTCTGTTCAGTAGAAACTGATGCTTCTAAAATCAATTTCTATATAGCACTCCACCAAAATTTGCTTAGTTACCCCAAAGCCTACCAACCATGCCCCACAGAATGAGCTCTTGTAAACATGATCACTTAATTTTCTTAAGAAGAGAACATTATTGTTCTGAAACAAAAAAGCCTAGGAGAGATGGGAGTCCAGGAAGGGTTGTTGTTCTTCAAGGGAATGATCCTTTGGGCACAGAAGGAGACAATCCCATTGTGCATAAAGGGGGGCAAAGGAGCCATGAAACCCTCTTGGCTGAACAGGGAAATCCAAGAAAGTGTAGGGATGAAAAAGGAGGCATACATATTGCAGAAACAGGGGATTGCCACCAAGGAGGAACATACCTACTTGGCTTGCACTTGCAGGGAGTCAGTTAGAAAGGCCAAGGCAACAATGGAACTTAGGCTGGCAACAAAAACCAAGAGCTCTTTTTCAGGTATATAGGGAGCAAAAAGAAGGTGCATGGAAACATAGGACCCCTACAGAACAGGCTGGGACAACAGTGATGGATAGGAGGGACAGGGCTGAGCTCTTCAGTGAGTTTTTTGCATCAGTATTCCTGAGCACGGACAAAGACATATCTCCAAATTTGACCATAGACAGGCACAGCAGAGACACCAGCCTACCAACGGTTAGCACCA
This sequence comes from Gavialis gangeticus, assembly GCF_001723915.1. Lineage (NCBI taxonomy): Eukaryota > Metazoa > Chordata > Crocodylia > Gavialidae > Gavialis > Gavialis gangeticus. The sequence continues at coordinate 35,407,809 of NW_017728994.1, read as the reverse complement.
GCTTAGCAAAGGGACACTTGGAGGGGCTTGATGTGTTCAAGTCAGCAGGTCCAGATGATCTTTACCCAAGGGTGCTGAAAGAATTATCTAGTGCCACAGCAGAACCAATGGCAAGACTGTTTGAGCACTCATGGCACTCAGGACAAGTCCCAGAGGACTGGAAAAGGGCCATTGTGGTCCCAATTTTAAAAAAAGGGAAGAAGGAGGAACTGGGTAACTATAGACCAGTTAGTCTTACCTCTATCCTTGGGAAAATCTTTGAAACAATTATTAAGGATTACATTTGTGGAAATCCAGCAGGAAAAATATGCTGAAGGGCAACCAGAATGGATTCATAGCAGGTAGATCCTGCCTGACAAGCCTTGTTTCTTTTTATGACCAGGTCACAAACTGCTTAGATGCAGAAGTCGAAGTGGATGTCATGTACTTGGATTTTAAGAAAAGCCTTTGATACAGTGTCATATCACATTCTCATAAAAAAACTAAGCAGCTGTGACTTAAATAATTACACAGTCAGATGGGTGGTGAATTGGCTCATGGAACACACCCAGAGAGTGGTGGTGGATGTGTCAATATTGACCTGGGAAGATGTGGGCAGTGGGGTCCCCTAAGGATTGATCTTTGGACCAGTGCTGTTCAATATCTTCATCAGTGACTTGGGCAAGGGCCTGGAGAGCATGCTGTCTTAGTTCATGGATGACACCAAATTATCGGGCAAAGTAAACACACTGGAGGGTAGGGAATGGATTCAGGCAGATTTGGACAGGCTGAAAAAGTAGGGAGAACAAAACAGGATGCAGTTTAACAAGGATAAGTTCAAGATACTGCACCTGAGGAGGAGGAATCACCAACACACTTATAGATTGGGAGATGACTTTTTAAGCAACACAGCAGCAGAGGGGGATCTCAGAGTCACAGCTGACTCCAAGATGAACATGAGTCAACAATGTGACAAACTGATCAATAGAGCTAATTGCACTTTATCGTGCATTAATAGGTGCATCACAAACAGGTCTAAGGAGGAGATACTTCCCCTCTAGGTGGCATTGGTGAGGCCACAGATGGAATACTGCATCCAGTTTTGGCTCTGCACTTCAAGAGGGATGTGGATAACCTTGAGAGGGTCCAGAGGAAGGCCACTCATATGGTTAGGGTTACCAGAATCTGGATTAGGCTTCCAAGTGAAGTGGTACGCTTCCCTACTTTAGAAGTCTTTAAGAAAAGATTGGATAAACACCTGGCTGGGGTCGTCTGACCCCAGGATTCTTTCCTGCCCAGGGCGGACTCGATGATCTACTGAGGTCCCTTCCAACCCTGAAAAGCTATTAAATCTATTATCTAAAGAATCCTTGGAAAGATGCAGATGCCTGTTGAAAACGGTCCAGGCCCTATATTTTTGCAGAACAAAATACAGTTCATTGCTGATATTTCTGGTAGTTTTCTGGCACACAGCAAGGTCTTTCAAAGAATGACACCACCAGCTTGTAAAGCAGAAAATAATTCATACTGTAGTGTGAATTGCAGTGAAGTTGGAAGCTGAGGGCCTGCAATTATTTCTGTTGACCCCTATTTTCCAGGGGGTTAGAATCTGAATAACTGCACAGAACCTCAAGTTGACAGGCTACCAGATTTTAAAATAATGAATGAACATTAAACTAAAGAAAAAGTTTAATAGGAATTTTTATGGTTGTGAAAAGAAGCAAAATGAGAATTTTGTGAACTGAAGTCCTCTCTTTATCTAGGTGCAACATGTATGGCAACAGATTACAGTTTCCCTACAGTTCCATTGCTGCACGGCTGGCCTCAAAAAAAATGAAGGGAGTTCAGTCTGCATGAACCTAGTCCATTATCTCTTCACTTAGCCTTCCAGTGAAGGGGATACTCATGTAATAGGGGATAACACATGATGTTTTATGAAGTGGACATGTTCACAATTCATTTCTTCTAGGTTACTAAGCACTTGCTATATTGTGTGAAAATCCTGTGAAAATACCATAGCATACAACACCAGGAAACATCAAGACTGATTTGATGAAAATTACACTGAAATTCAAGGTCTCATCGACAGGAAACGTAAAGCTTTCTGTGCTTGGAAGAATGACTTCAACTCTGCCATCCAGAAAAATGTACACCAACAAGCAAAATCAGAGGTGTAGGGGAAAACACAAGAACTGAAGAATGAGTGGTAGACTCAGAAATCCAAAGACGTCCAACAGTTTGCTGACATCCATGACACTCGTGTCTTCCTCAGCACTACCAAAGCTGTCTACAGCCCTAGCACTCAAGGCCTCAATCCTCTAAGATCAAAGGATGGATCAACACTCATGAAAAACAGCAAATCCATCAATGCTTGCTGGAAAGAATATTTCCAGGACCTTCTGAATCATGATTCAACTGTCACCAGTTTGTGGAGTACTTGTGGATGTCCTCATCCTTAAAATCTGGAACAAGGAAGAAATCCTAGCCAACCTAAGTGATACCTTGATTGTTACTATCTTCAAGAAGGGGGACAGAGCTCATTGTGAAAACTACTGAGGCATCTCATTGTTGGCCACTGCTGGGAAAGTCATCACCCATATCCTTGCTAACTGCCTTCTCCCACTTACGGGAGAAATTCTTCCAGAATCTCAAAGAGGCTTGAGAGCATCTTGAGGAACTGCGGACATGACCTTTACATCATGTCAAATCGAGGAGAAGTGTCATGCGCAAAATTGACCTCTCTATTTGGCCTTCATTGAACTCTCTAAAGCTTTTGATTCTGTAAATTGTGATGCCCTATGGAAAATCCTGTCCAAAATTGGCTACTCAAACATGTTCTTTAGTGTTCTGAGAGTTCTCCATGACAACATGTCAGCAAGGGTTCTCAGCAATGGGAATCAAACAGAACCATTTGAGGTGAAAACTGGAGTGAATCAACATTGCATAATCCCTCCAACTTTGTTTTCCATCTTCATCTCTACCATAATGCACCTTGTTGACAGAAAGCTCCAACCTGGATGTCAGGGGGGCTCGTTCGAATCTCGTTACTATGCGCCATAGCCTCCGCCCCTCCTGGTAGGGGACCGTCCCCCAAGGTACTCCCCCTGGAAATGCTCGTCTGTAGGCTGGGTACCTCCGGACCGCCTGCCATGACTTTGATGACCTCTTGGTTCAGTGAGAATAATCCAGAGTGTGTCAGTCCACAGATGAGACTCCTCGATCCCAGGGGTCCCATGCTGTCGAGGGCTCCTCTGCCCCTACACCCTCGCCTGTACCTCCATGAGGTTGATCAACTGTCTGCTCAGCCCCCTTGTTGGGATATCATGCCCGGAGTCCATAAATCAAAGCAGAAAAAAAAACAACTTAATGCTAACAGCCAGGGATTCCCTGGAGCTTGGAGGCTGCCAGGACCTTTCACGGGCCTCCCCGGTCCTTCCTCGTCCGCTGTGGGGCTACCACCCTTCCTCGGGCTTCTGTTTCCATAATTGATTTGTTCCAGGGCTTGCGGGTCCACTGGCCCCTGTCTGCCGCAGCGGCGGCAGCTTCCTGGCTGCGAGTGCCCCTCTATTAGAGGAAATATGGCTTGCCGGCTCTTGCCGAGCCGAGCCATTCTCACCGGCTCAGAACTGTCGGTGTCTGCGTTGGGGCGGTTGCTCCTCAGCTCCCGTGTCCCATTGGGGTTTGCCCTTACCCCAAAAGGTCCTCCTGTGCCTACAGGCTACCTTTCTCTGCGCCCGGGTGCTCCCGCCGACATCCGCACCTCCGCCGCTTACTTCTGGTTCCTCCCCTTCAGCTGCCTTTGGCGTCTCCTTTATAGTGGACGGAACTGCCTCAGGGTCTTTCCTCCGGACACACCTGTGGAGGGTGAGTGTTCCTGCCCTGGCACTTTGTGCTGCAGGGCACAACACGGGGTTTGTTAGCGACGGAGCGTGGGGTCTTGGGGGCCGCCTGCTCCCTTATTCCCCCACACTGGAATTGAAATTGTGTATAGGATGGACAGAAGATTCTTCAACCTCAACAGACTCAAGTTCAAAACAAAGACCATGACAGCATCCATAATGGAGCTCCAGTATGCAGATGACAATGCTGTCATTGCTCAAACTGAAACTGACCTCCAAACCATTCTTAATGTATTCTCAGAAGTCTATGAGAATATTGGCCTAACTCTAAGCATCAGTAAAGCGCAAGTCGTTTACCAGCCTGCTTCAATGGAGAAACAACCTCCCTACCCCACCCTTCAAATACATGGAGAATTGCTGGAGAACGTGGATTTCTTCACCTATTTTGGAAGCCATTTTTCATCAAAGGCAGACATTGACACGGAAATACAACACCACTTGAAATGTGCGAGTGCAGCCTTTGAACGTCTAAGTAAGAGAGTCTTCTTAAATTATGACATCCTTGCTGAAATGAAGCTCTTGGTTAATCAAGCCATTATCATTCCAACTCTGCTGTATGGCTTGGAAACTTCGACCACATACAGATGATATCTCAAGAGCTTGGAAAAGTACCACCAATGGTGCCTTCACAAGATCCTTCAGATTAGCTGGGAGGATAAATGCACAAACATCAACATCTTGGTCGAAGCAAATTCCAACATCACTGAGGCCATGATCATCCAAAATCAACTTCACTGGACAGATCATGCTGTTCGCATGCCTGACTGACTCCCGCTTTCCAAAGAGAATCTTTTTCTCACAGCTGAAAGAAGGTCAGCAAAGTAGCAGAGGACAAAGAAAAAGCTTCAAAGACACCGTGAAGGCAAACATGAAGAGGTGTAACATCGACATCAACACTTGGAAGACCCTTGCTCAGGACCAACCAAAATAGAGGAAGACCCTTTGGGCGGGACCTCAACACTTTGAAACAACTCACTGATGGGCAGAAAAGGAAAGGAGGAACAGGCAAAAAGAACAGCAGAACATCCAACACAACACAGTGCCCACCCCTCCTGGAAACATCTGTCCTCACTGCGACAACACATGTGGATCTAGAATTGGGCTGTGGAGGAACCTGCGGACTCACTGTTAAGATCCTTGGAAGACATTCTTACTCGTTCATGAGTGATCACCTATCATGATCAGATTCTAGTGACTCCTGAGGTCATTAACAGAGTTGGCTGAAATTTTTTCCTCAAAATATTTTTTTTAAGATGGAATCCATTTTCAATAAATTGGACATTTTCATGAAAAAAAATCTCTTTTAAACTTTGAACGTTCAGTTTTTTGACCAAAAAAAAAAA
>NW_017728994.1:35401920-35402265 GCF_001723915.1 Gavialis gangeticus | reverse complement strand
GATAATGTTTCCTTTTTTAAAAAAAATCTTTATCTGCTTTATCTATTAGCTTGCAAACTTCTGAGGACAAGAAGCATATCTTAGTGAAGGCTAGGATTCCAAAACAGGTTGACATGTTTGGTAGGGCTGTGTGAAGCTTCAGGTGCTGATTCAATTTGGAGGAGATCCAGCCCAATTCAGCAGCCAAATCTCTGAATCCAAATTGAATCAGGAGAGCAATAAAATGGTCCAAATCAATTCAAAGCTCTCTGAATTGAGTCTGAAAAGTTTTGGAGAGTTTCGGAGATTTGGGCAGTCCATGCTCACTGCCGCAGGGAGCTGGACCTGGACTCTGTGCCGGTAAGT
>NW_017728994.1:35378971-35396494 GCF_001723915.1 Gavialis gangeticus | reverse complement strand
TCTAAAGCCAGTAATGCTAAGGTTGGGCTGAAGGAAGAAAGGAGGCACATACTGGGTAAAAAGACATAGCTGGGAAGAGTGGGTGGGGAATGGGGCTTGTTCAATTTGGAGATTTGGCCAATTCAGCAGAGGCAGAATCTCTGAATCAGATTCAGCGGAATTGATTCAGGACAGTGATTCGAATCACTGAATCAAATCAGTGTCCCCCAAATTGTCCGAATCTGAAGCAAATACTAGCCACTTTGCACAGGCCTAATAATCAGTTGAACAGAGCTATTTTTCTCCCTGAAACCTCTTATAGGAACTCCTGTTCTCACCAAGGCACCAGACTTTGCTCCAGACCCAGATGCTAGCTGTGCCCCTTCATCAACACAGACCACATAGACACTGGACCAAAAAATACAGATTTTACCATACAAGGTTCATTTACCTGCTCATCTATGACATTATCTGTTTATAGTGCATCTTTGCTCTCTATCCTGGACAGACAGGATGATCTGAAGTGAAGTTGAAACTTAGACAGATAACTAGGGAGGAATATAAGAGCATTGCTCGGGCATGCAGGGAGGGAGACAGGAAGGCCAAAGCACAATTGGAGTTGCAGTTAGCAAGGGACATGAAGGGTAACAGGAAGGGTTTCTACAAGTATGTTGGTAGCAAAAGGAGGATCAGGGAAAGTCTTAGTCCCTTACTTAATGAGGAAGGCAACCTTGTGACAGAGGATGCAGAAAAGGCTGAAGTGCTCAATGCCTTTTTCACCTCAGTCTTCACAGGTGAGGTCAGCTGCTAGACTACAGAATCAGGCAGCACAGTTTGGGGAGGATGAGGGCAGCCAGCAGTGGCAAAAAAAAAAGGTTATGGACTATTTAGAGAAGCTGAATGTGTACAAGTCCATGGGGTTGGATAGGATTAACCCAAGGGCTCTGAGGATTTTGGCTGATGTGATTGCAGAGCCATTGGCTGCCATCTTTAGAAATCCATGATGATCAGGAGAAGACCCAGATGATTGGAAAACAGCAAACATAGTGCCCATGTTTAAGAAAGCGAAAAAGGAGGATCCAGAAAGGACACCAGTCAGCCTCACCTCAGCCTATGGAAAAATCATGGAGAAGATCCTCAAGGAATCCATTTCTAAGCACTTAGAGAAGAAAGAGGTGATTCGGAACAGTCAGCATGGATTCACCAGGGGCAAGTCATGCCTGACCAACTTGATTGCCTTCTATGATAAGGTAATTGGCTCTGTGGATGTGGGGAAACCAGTGGTGTACCTTGTGGTGTACCTTGATTTTAGCAAGGCTTTTGATATGATCTGGCACAGCATTCTCCCAGGCAAACTAAGGAAGTATGGGCTGGATGGATGGACTGTAAGGTGGATAAAAAACTGGCTGGAGCATCAGACTCAGAGGGTAATTATGAATGGCTCGATGTCTAGTTGGCAGCTGGTATCAAGTGGAGTGCCCCGGGTGTCGGTCCTGGGGCTGTTTTTTTTCCCAATATCTTTACCAATGATCTGGAAGATGGCATAGAGTGCACCCTCAGCAAGTTTGCAGGCACCACGCTGGAGTGGGGGGAGGAGGGGTATACGTGCGCTGGAGGGTAAGAGTAGGATTCAGAGTGACCGAGCCAAAGTGGAGGATTGGGCCAAAAGGAATCTCATGAGGTTCAACAAGGACAAGTGCAAAGTCCTGCCCCTGGGACAGAACAATCCCATGCATGAGTACAGACTGGAGGCTGACTGGCTGGGTAGCAGCTCTACAGAAAAGGACCTGGGGGTCACAGTGGGCAGTAAGCTGAATATGAGCGAGCAGTGTGCCCTTGTTGCAAAGAAGGCTAATAGCATACTGTGCTGGATTGGTAGGTGTGTTGCTAGCAGGTCAAGGGAAGTGATTATTCCCCTCTTCAGCACTGGTGAGGCCACATCTGGTGTACTGTGTTCAGGTTTGGGCCCTCCACTACAGAAAGGATGTGGACAGATGGAAGAGAGACCAGTGGAAAGCAACAAAAATGGTTTGGGGGATGGGGCACATGTCTTATGAGAGGCGGATGGAACTGAGCTTATTCAGTCTAGAGAAGAGAAGAGAAGACTGAGAGGGGATTTAATAGCAACTTTCAACTACCTGAAGAGTGGTTCAAAAGAACATGGAGCTAGACTATTCTCAGTGGTGGCGGCTGTTAGAACAAAGAGCAATGATCTCAAGTTGCAGCAAGGGAAGTTTAGGTTATATATTAGCAAAAATATTCTCACTAGAAGGGTAGTAAAACACTGGAACAGGTTACCCAGAGAGGTGGTGAAAGCTCCATCCTTGGAGGTTTTTAAGGCCTGGCTAAACAAAGCTTTGGCTGGGATAATCTAGTTGGGGGTGGTCCTGCTTTGAGCAGAGGGTGGGACTAGATGACCTTCTGGTGTCCCTTCCAACCCTAATTTTCTATGATTCTATGATCCCTAAGCAATGAATGAACATAGATCTGACAACAATTCCATTAAGATGCACAAGCCTGTGGTAGAACAGCTTAACCTCCCTGATCATTCCATCACTGACCTCAGAATAGATGTTCTTACACAACAGAACATTAAAAACCAACTTGAATGGGAAATTTCAGAAAAAGAAATCATCAACCAACTGAGTTGTGTTAAATATGACCTGAACCAAAGCTATGGATTCTTATTCCATTACTTGGATTAGCTTTTATAACCCCTTTGTTGCTCAGTGGGTTAACTGGTTTGTTTTTCTCTCTCCTACCCACCTTGCCTCTCTCAGTAGTACCCCCTTCTTTTTCCTCCTTCTTCCCTAACCTTTGTATTCTAATGACTGCTTTCTATTTAGAAATTCTGCTTCTTGCAGTCCCTTCACAGCATCAGATGAAGTAAACTGGTACTTATGAAAGCGTATGCATTTTTGCTTTAGTTAGTTTATAAAGGTTCAAACTTACTCTGCCTTCTCTGTGGCTCAAAAAAGCTTAGAGATGACTGGCAAAATTTGAAAGACTTTTTATTAGAAAATTGGGTTTCACACTTTTACTTATAGGCTCGGCAGTGCTACACTCACTAGCACCATGACTGAAAGAGTCTTGGAGGTCATGGCTGACCACAAGGTGAACATGAGCTACCAATGCAATGCCGCAGCTGGCAAAGCAATTAAAACTCTGGCTTGCATTTACCGATGCATCTCAAGCAAGACCCAAGAAGTCATCCTCCAGCTTTACTCAGCTTTGGTGCACCAAAGCTTTACTCACCTGGAGCACTGCATCCAATTCTGGGCTCCAAACTTTAGAAGGGATGTGGAGAAGCTTGAGAGAATCCAAAGGAGAGTTGCATGCATAGGCCTTATGAGGAGAGGTTGAGAGGCATGGGACTCTTCAGCCTGGAGAAGCGAAGGCTCAGGGGTGATTTGGTGGCAGCCTATAGGTACGTAAGGGGTGTGCATCAGAAACTGGAAGAATATCTGTTCACCAGGGCACCCCAAGGGAAGACAAAGTCTAATGATCACAAACTGCTGGAAGACCATTTTAGACTGGACATAAGGAAAACTTTTTTTAGCGTCTGGGTCTTCAGAGTCTGAAACAGATTCCCCCTGGAAGTGGTGCAAGCACCTACTCTGGATACCTTTAAGAAATGCTTGGATTCTTATCTTGCTGGGGTGATCTGACCCCAGCTGACTTCCTGCCCCTTGGGCAGGATACTGGACCCAGTGATCTTGCAAGGTCCTTTCCAGCCCTAATGTCTGTGAAATCTATGAAATCTATGAACCTGAAAATTTACAATGGAAAAGATCAATTTCAGTAGAATTTTGAGAAAAATCTTTAACAGAATGCATCATGGAGCAGACATTAATAACTGCATCCAAATAATAAGTCCTTAGGGAAGTTATAGCTATAGTTCACTCAAACCCTATCTTCCACATGGACCCACCTTCTGAACTAGACAACATGCTCCCATACTGCAGCAAGTATCCTGTGGAACTGAGCTGCCATGGGACAGCAATTCCATTTTTCAAGCAGCTCTACTTGGTGATTTCACTCCACTAGCAACAGGAAGATGTTGACAAATGGGAAGGACTCAGAGCTGCAGCAAGTTCCAAACAGATTTTTGCTCTTCATCCTAGCCACATCAGTTAATTCTGAAGAAGTAGATTCTGCTGCTGGGCCACTTTCTGTCTTTAGTCAGCTTCCATCTGGTGGCCTGTATTTTTAATGTCTCACCTCAGCCTCCATTTTTTGCAATGCAATTATTACATTCTGAGAAGACTATTTTGACCCGCATGTAATAATAAATAGGAGAAACAGACAATAAAAGTAACAGTGTCTGCCTTTCATTAAAAACAAAACAAAACAAACCAAAACAAACAGGTGGATTTTTCCACCTGAGAGAACCATTGCAAATCACTCCTCATATTTGGGATTGCATAACTCCACCATGTCCACTAACACAAAATTATTATAAGTATTATACCTATCCATGGTATCTTGTATTATAATGCTTGAGAACTTCAGAATCTTTAATGTATTTATTGTCACAATTGCCTTGAGGGGAAAAGAATCATATTGTTCTAATTTTATAGACTGGGAACTAAGGTATACCAAAATTGAGTAATGCAGCCAGTAGTGCAGAACACTAACATCCATATTTCAATTCTTCCTCTTTTGTCCCTCCAGATCTCCCAGCCTTTTCTTAACTCTTCCCTCTTCTCTCACCTTTCCCCTTTCCACTAGTTCCCTGGGTTTTTAATAGCTTCTGCTCCACTTTTCAAACCATAGTGTCCATCTTCCCTGGGGTTATCCTGGCTTCAGTGCCATTTTAAACAATGGTAGGCAATATCTTTACCATTGTGAGCTTCATTTCTATATGCAAGCTTAAATCAAGGGAGCCTACAGCTTTGGGGTGGAATTCTATTTTTCTTTCTTTCAAATCTAAGTGGCAGCTTTCTAGCTATGTAAGCGACATTTTGGCACAGCTAGTGATTCTGTTCTCTCTGCGGGGTGGACACATAGGTGTACACATATAGACTAAGCAAACGTAGTAAGCTACACACTGGCCAGGAACATATACATTAGGGCTGTGTAAATTTCAGCATTTCAGAGGGACAGTGTTTTTGTTTGTCATTTTGTTTCATTTCAAAGCACTGTCCCATTCCGTTTCGTCTAAACTGTTTTCCTGTTTTGCCCATAGGTTATAATGGGAAATCATGAAAATGCTTAAAACTCTGTCATTTCTTTCCTGATTTGGATACAAACTGCAGGGATGGTAGCCCCTTCTGAGGACATGAAGCCTGCCACATTTCAAAGAGATAGGTGCAGGGGTTTCTGGGAAACTGTACCTCAAACTCTTCAAAACACAATTCCTGACACTTGCTGGCAGCGGCAGCCTCCTCTCATCCGGCGTGCAGATCCGGGGGTTGGAACCCCAAGGAGGGCTGTGGGACTGTACTGGACTCCTCCCTGAGGTGCGGGCCCCCAGATCTGTGCACTGGATGAGAGGAGGCTGCTGCTGCCGCCTGGGACCAGCACTGGGCGCAGCCCATGCCCAGCACCGGAGAAGATTGCTGCTGCCACCTGTCCCAGGTGCGCTTGTTTGATGAGATTTAGTTAAAGCGCCCCTGCAGCCATTTTGAAATGTTGGGACTCTGAATACATGTGATGCAGAGGCTGCTGAAGCATGGTAATTAGCACGCTCCAGCAGACTCGCAGCAGATTTGATTGAGTCTGCTGTGACATATGCTAATTAGCACAGCTCTGTCACATGTATAGGTGCCCTTAAGTTTCAGGATTTCTTTTTAGTATTCCCTATAAAAAGTTGCCAAGGTCTGGGTATTTAGGAGGCTTTCCTCTAATTAGCTGGAACAACATATTCATATGAGTAATTTACCAGGCCTATGGTAACCTTTGCATTCACAGTACTGGCCATGCCTACATGAGATGCTTACTGCTCAGTAGCTTGTTACTACTTCACAGTAGTGTTGCTGGGCATGAACCATGCCAGGACACTACTGCACAGTAATGCTGGTTACTGCACAGTCATTTAGTACTTGCTTATGCAAGAACTAAATGTCTGCACAGTAGCAACTGCACAGTCAGCGTGTCATGTAGACACAACTCACACTGATCACTCAACATTATGCCAATTTACTCTGAGGGTTCTCCATTCATGCTGAAGACAGCAAACCAACCATTTATCTCATTGTACTTACTGGGGGTGTCTACACATGTGCCTGACTGCGCAGTAACCGCCAGTACTGCGTAGTCCTAGAACTGCATGGGCTGCCTCTGACCCTACTGTGCAGTAGCAATGAGCTACTTCTCAGTAGCTCGTTGCTACTGAACAGTAGTGGCAACATCACAGCTCATGCCCACTGATGCTACATTGCTGTAGCAATGAGCTACAGCACCATAGCTCATCGCTACAGCAATGTAGTGTCTTGTGTAGACGCAGCTACTATTACCTTCATTTCCTAGGCCTGAGACAGAGCCTTTGAACACTAGCAGCTTGACCCATCCCATAACATATTCCTCATTGCATAGAATCGATGTCTGTTACTAAGAAAGGATGGAGCAAGACCAAAGGGTTTGAACCCATGATCTTTTCCTGCAGGCTCCTTGATGTTTTAGTGTGCTACAGAAATGTATTCATACCTTTTATTACACTCTCTGAATTTATTTACCATACCAGTAATATTCCTTTTGGTAGTAATTTTCTGCAAATAGGAACATCTTGCGTGTTTGCAGTGGTTTTGTCTGAACTCCAGGGTTACTGCTACTCCATATTTAATAAATACTTGGCATGTCTACAAGAGATGCTTTACTGCAAAGTACAGCTAATTACTGAATAGTATGCATCATCATCTACATGTCCCGACCCTTACTGTGCAGTAATTTCCTGTACTGAGCAGTTACTTTGCTACCTGCAAATGCAAGTAGCAAATTAACAGCTGAGTAATTACTGCAGAATGTGGCATGTATAGACAGCTGACCAGGAGCAAAATTGATCACAGTCACACGGGCAGTAGGGGGGTGGGAGATTGCTCCTGGGGCAGGATCTGGGACTGGAGCCTTCATTGGGACAATATCCACCTGCTCCAGCTTGAGGGAGCTCCCAGCCCCCATTCTGCAAATCATGATTGCAGAATTGGGGCTGGGACATTGCTTCCTGCTCCATCTCCATGAATGTGGAGCAGGTGCTGGGAGATTGCAATCACAGAATGGGGGAAGGGAACAATCACAGAGAAGAGGCAGGGAGTTCCCTACATGAGCAGAGTTTCTTACCCAGCCTGGAGCTGGCTGGGACCTCTGCCAGACCAGGACAGTTCCCGGCCAGCCCCAGGTTGTGTGGAGAGGTCTGCACATGTAGCCTCGAGCTGGCTGGGGACTCTCAGGTTTTGGGCAGTGATTGAGACATGGGGCTTGGAAAGAGCTGTGGAGGAGGGGCAGGTCCCAGCCTCCTACCCCAATCCACTGGTGGGGCAGCTGGCAGTGAGTCCCCAGCTGTGCAGGGAATCCCCACTCAGCCAGGGGCTCACTGCTAGCTGCCCCACCAGTGGATTGGGGTAGGAGGCTGGGACCTGCCCCTCCCCCACAGCTCTTTCCAAGCCTCCTGCCCCTCTGCTAAGTAGGGGAGCCAGGGCCTGGAACTCCCTGCTTCTGGGGCAGGGGAACATGGTCCTTGCCCAGGCTCTGCCACTGGAGCCTGCCCTGCAGCAAGCAGCTCCTGCGGACAGGAAGCAATGTCCCAGCCCCTGCCAGAAGACCGCTGTCTCCTGGCCCCATGCTCCCTGCCAACCCCTGGGCTAGCACCCAGAGGGAGTCTAGAGCTCCCTCTGGCTGCTGCCAGGTGCCAGTACAGGGCTGGTGGGGGTGGGAGCAGACTGCTGCCATGAGCAGCAAATCTGCCCCAAAATGGGTGCATGTGTGAATGCCTACCCAGGGTGGGTTTACTCGAGTGTAAATTACTCTGGGGTAAACCCATCCAGCAGCATTTGCACATGTAGATGCACCCAAAGAAAACCAGATGGCTTTAAGATATCCTGCTTTGCCATTTTCACCAGCCTTCCACTTGCCATGTGCCACAGCCGTTTAGGTGACTGATGTATCTGGTGCAAATTCTGTTCACTGAGTTCTCACTTTCTTTGATTGTATTATCCAGGTCACACTCATGGGCACAGCCAGATGAGTGTGCACGTGTGGTTTGTGGCACCACAAACCCATCTGTGGTGCCATAAACCACACACACCACACATGTAGGCATTCTCTGCACCAGTAATATGAAGTGTGGTAGGTTTTTTTGATACTGGGATGTCCCGATGTAAAAAAAAAAATGCACCAGAAAAAAGTGGAGTGGTGCACATAGTGACAGCATATGCCACCTGAAACTGGATCTTGGCTGGCCAGAGCCATGCTCCAGCTGCCAGCCAGGCTCCATGCACCTGGATCACCACCACTGCTGCCTCAGAAGGTAAGGAACTTGGGGCCAGTATAGGTGCTGACCAGGGATCCTGGTTTTCCCTGATAAAACATTGCAAATTCTCTGATAAAACCCCCCAAATCTGTTATTAAAATTAAAGCCCTGCCCCCAGCCATGCTGGTGCCCCTCACTCCCCCCACAACAGCCCCCCAGCCCCACACATGCAGGCACAGACATGCACACACACACACACCCCCCAGCAGGTAGGTGTGTGTGGGGGGGGAAAGGGAGCGGGCAAAAAGGAAGGGGCTGGGGGGGCCACATCGAGGAAGGGGTGGTAGAGTGTGTCTCTGTGCCCATTCCCAGGAGCAGGGCTAAGGGGGTGAGGGCAGTGGTGCCCCACTGTGGGCAGCACATGCCTGCCTGGCTGAGGGGCAGGGTGGGCTCTCACGCGGCAGCCGCCACTGCACCACGATCACTGTGCCCCATGCTGCTTGCCCACAGCCAGCCATGGGGAAGTGGCATAGTGGCAGCTGCCACCGCAACCACACCACCATCTCCAGCAGTCGCCACCACACCACACTCCCGCCACTTCCCTGCCACCACCCAGCCACTCACACACGGCAGCCTCCACTGCACCCCACGCTGCTTCCTGCAGCTGGATACAGGCAGGTGGCACAGGGCACAGCAGTGGTGTGGCAGTGGCAGCCACTGCATGTGAGTGGCAATCTGGTTGTGGGATCTGGGTTTTCTGCTTAGCAATGCCAACTCTTGATTAGCCAATAATCTGATGGGATTCTGGTGGGATTCATGTGATTGACTGCAGCAGCAGGGGACAGAACTTGTTCCCCATGGTGTTTCTTCCCATCCTGTCTTCCTATGTCAGGGCATTCAATGAGGATGTCAGAGACTAAGGTTCATCACAGAGAAAGAACTAAGAACTGTATCTCCCACACCCTAGCTAAGTGCCATCACCAGTGGACTGTTGGCTTTCTGGAATGAGTCTCATGGTTTAATAAGGAAAAAAATGTGGTTAAAGACCCTTTCCTGATGAAATCCTGATGAAATCTTCATTCTAACTAGTATGTTCACACAAAAATGTTCCAGTCTGGACAAAGTGGCATTTTCTGACAAAAATACATTTCATCATAAAATTCTCCAAAGGGCTGACCCACAACCTATGAGAGGAGAGAATGGAGGGCACTGTGAGGTGAGAGGGTAGAACAAAAAGGAGACAAGATTTGGCCTTGAGGTTAGTAGGACCCAGTCTAAAGAAGGTTTTATAGTGATCACTGGGTTCAAATATACAGGCACACAATGAATGAGAAAAACTAAACAACAAACTTTAACTGGAGCAGTAGGCAACCTCTGCAGATCTTTTTTCTCTGTGGACTCTTTGGGGTGTGTCTACATGAAATATCTACTGTGGACTTGACTAATCAGCTCTACAGTAAACATCTCACATCTACACATGCAGTACTATTAGGCAGGAGTAAACTAATTAACTCTGCAGCAGGATACTACTTGTATTTTTTTTTTTACTCCAGTGTTGCACATATAGACACTGGAGGGGCTGGCTAGGGCATGAGAGTGCTTCAGTGTGGAGGCTGTCTGTTGGCTATTCCTGCACTGGAGCACCCTTGTTCTCCAGCCAGCCTCTCCTCATCACACTGAACTGGGTTGGAGCAGCCCTAGCTTGGCTGGCTGAACCCCAGGACCACCTTCCAGACAGGGCTGCTCTGACCTGGATCAATATGCTGCAGTCCTGGGCACACGTTTAAACAGCATGCCCAGAAGCAATAAACTTCAGGACAATAAGCACCAGAGTTTTTACTGCTTCATATTAATAGCACTTGTAGATGCACCCACTCAATATCTAACTGCTCCCTAACTCAGGGACCAGTCTCCCAATTCCCAGTTTCCTCAGTCTCCAGTTATGGAGCATCTCTAAATTATAAATTCTATCACTACATCTTCCCTCTTAACACTAACTACAAAAAACCAATTAACACCCACAGACCAAAAGGAATGCACACCAAAAATCTATGGAAGACAAAAATACCCAGTTACCTGTGGGTTCACATTTCTCATAAGACAACCACTCTCTCTCCAATCTCTCAGTTCTAATCCTCAAAGGGAATTTACAAAACACCTTTCATAGACAAGCCTATGAACTTCACTACATAAATCTACTGGACACAAAAAATCATTAACTAAGTATAGGCATTGAATTTATGGCACATTATAACCTGCCATCCAGTAACACCAGGTAACCTCTCTACATTTTACCAGTTACATTTTATCACTGGTCAACATTCCCCTCTTTAACCACCCCTCCCACCTACCTGTCTTGCACCTATTAATTCCCATCCTCTCTGATCTTCTTTGCCACATATTTGCATTTTCACAGACCTGCATTTTGCATATTGACTTAAGCTTCTATTCCACCCAGGAGAACACACAAATACCAACAGACTCTCCCTATGCCTGAACCTACTATTTAGTTGGTTTAATAAAAGATATCACATTTACCCAAAGAACCTTGTCTGCCTAATAACAGACATAGCATTTGTCCGTGTATTTGTCCTAGAACAAAAATATTCCTGGATTGGCATCACATCACCCTTCTAATCAGGATTTAGTGAACAGCTGAAGGCAGTGTCATATTTCTGCCATTGATCCAATGATGCAATCCTGGGATAACTTTAGAGATGTACTTTGCAATACCCTGGGATAAACTGTTACTACCTCTTCCCTGGGAAATTTTATGATTAATCTAGGGACAATGGATATGAGCACTAGGGCTGTGCAAAGCTTTGGTAGCCGATTCAATTCAGAAGAGATTCGGCCCAATTTGGCAGCCAAATTTCCAATCTGAATCGAATCAGGAGACCCATTAAAAGATCTGAATCAAATCAGAAGCCTCCAAATCAATTTGGAGAGATTCAGAAGGCTTGCAGGAAACAGAAAGTGAGAAGAGGGAGGGGGAGGGGTTGATCTTTCGTGTATGGAAAAGTCTGAGATGGTGGGGGGGGTTACTTCTCTGATATTGGCATCTTAGCTGGCCAGTGACTGTGATCTTTCTCTGAGTTCCCTTCCAATCAGTGCTCTGGGGGAGGGATGTAGAAACAACATATAAAGCTGTGTCTGAAGTGATCTGTGTCTTTTGTGAGCTGTGGCTCTCTTGGAGCAGCAATGTCTGAAAGGCTCTGGCTTGCTAGCTAGTCTCTCTTTTTGTTAAGTTGTATCCAATCCTTTCCTACTTACCCTTGCCTACAATCCCTATTGTTATCCCTATCCATTCCTTTCAGCTTATTCTTCCCCCCAAATCCTCTTCTTGTTAGTCTGTCTTGATTCTCTCCCCCCGCAAAAAGAAATCTGTGTTTTCCCTGACAGTGTGTCATCACTGTGCAGAAAAGCACAACATATATTATGCATGCACACACATTTGCAGCACACCAAACATGAAGTGTGCTGGAAAGGCAGGTGTCAGGTTTTCTGGCAGGGCAAGGGAGAAGGGGAAGAGGAGACCTGCAAGTTCCCCCGACCCCAAACACTGACACACCCTCTTTCCTGGCAGCAATGAGTGTTCTGCTGCTAGTGGAAGCAAGGAGGTGGTAGCAGTGCCTGCACCTGCACCACCACCACTAACAACACTAACCAGCAGCAGCATGACATTTTCCACCACAATTCCATTCCCAGCACGAGCCTTCCAGTGCCAAAGGAGGAGATGGAACTGGAAGCAAATGAATGGAGGGCCATTGCAAAGGAAACTCAGGAAGAAGGGGGAAACTGAGTTTGTGCTCCACACCCCTTGAAGTTGCCCTTAGAGGCTGGCCTCCTCCTCTGGAAGACATTTCAGAGGAGGTTGTGGGTGCAGGTGGCTTGGCTCCTGCTGTGCCTCTGCCTGGTGGGGAGGGGCATAAAGCAGGATCCCTACCCTCAACCCAGAAGGTGTGGGATCATTTTGAGGTGACAGATGATCCCAGGTATGCTACCTGCTGGCACTGCACCTTTAGCAGGACAGTGGTGCCCTCCCTGTATGAGGCATGCAGGGAGTACTTGAGGGAGGAGCTGTGTAAGGGCAGGTCCACAGGTAGCCTTGCACTTCACCACGGACATCTGAAGCAGCCAAGGTGGAGATTATGCCTACTAGGGCTGTGCGAAATTTTGCCGCCAGTTTTGTTTCAATGCTGTTTCGACTCGTTTCAAGATTGAAACAGCAAAATTGAAATGAAACGTATATCATCAAAACAGCCTTGAAACAAAAGGAGGCAAGTCGGAACATTTTGCTGTTTCAAGGCTGTTTTGACATTTTGCTCATAGGCTATAATGGGGAACATTGAAACAGCCTATAACTTCTGTCATTTCTGGCCTGGTGTGGGTGAAACTTGCAGAAATGGTAGCCCCTTCTGAGGGCATGAAGCCTACTCAGTTTCAAGGAGATAGGTGCAGGGGGTTTGGGGAAACTGCACCCTAAATCTTGAAAGCAAAACTCATGCCACGTGTATAGGTTAGGCCACAGTGGGGTCAAAACTACAGGCATGCTAGCCCATGTGGAGGCCACAAAGCATGCCAAGTTTCAAGGAGATAGGTGCAGGGGTTTGGTGGAAACTGTAACTCAAGCTGTGGACAAGCACAACTCATGACATGGGTGACACTGTATGTGTTCAGTCCCCCATGGAGATTCAGCCACCTAATCAGACCGAATCTCCTCTGAATCAAATCACTACCCGAAGCTTCCCACAGCCCTAGAAACCACCACTGTCTCACCACTGGCCCTGCTGCTGTCTCCACCACTGCCTCCACTACTGCTGCCACTGATGCAGCCACCAACTTTGCCACCACTAGACCTGGATCCAGCCCGCAAGGAACTCTGCAGGCTGGATCTGGCCCAGTTATCAGGGGAAGTTTGACACTCCTGCCTTACAGATAATCAGTTGCCATCTTTCACAATTTTAATGCAATGCTTGCGAAATGCAGTGGTTTTCTTAAAACCCTAGCTTGTAAAATCCTGGGATTTGAAAAAGTGACTTGTGTGTGATCTCAGAAACTAATGGAAAATAAAAGGAATGCAATATTTGTGATTTTAAAATGTTTCTCTAGCCTACCACTGCAGGCCTATATTAAGCCTATTACTGTTCCCTTGCATAAAAGCCAGCTCTAAGACTTTTTTCAGTATAGTGTAATAATTAAGGGCTGATTTATGTCACAACCATGACCTTTACACATGAACTGGAAGTGAACTTTGCCATGGTTCCTCCTAGGAAGTTTGAGGTATTCTGAACATAGGACATTCTGAGTCAGCAAATACAGTCCACTGCTGTCACAGGCAATCGCAGAATATAATCCTATTCATTCATTTATCAGGCTCCAAATTAGTGGGGATGTGTGAAGCCCAGACTATCCCATCTTAACATGAAATTCTGTTTTCAACCATTTCTACTGTATTTTTGTTATTGCCTAAGGGTGTTTATACATGTGCTCTGGAGTGGGGTGGGGGTGGGGAGGGGCGCTTCTGAGAGCCACTGTAATTAAAGCACCCAGAGCATCTCATCTGTCAACATCCCTGTGCTTCAAAATGGCAGTGGGGGCACTTTATCTTAAGCTCAGTGAACAAGCTTTAGATAAAGTGCCCCCCACCACCACCATTTTGAAGCACAGGGATGCTGAAACATGCTGTGCGGGAGGCTGCTGGAATGCAGTAATTGTCATGTTCCATCAAACCTGCTCTGACGTGCTGGAATTACAGCACATTGGAGCAGCCTCCCTGCTCATATATGGCACCCTAGGTGCCCTGAGGAAGGGCACTTGATACCTGAAAGCTTGTGCAAGAGCTCTTTCAACTATACAGTGGGTCCTGTAAAAGAAAGATATCACAAAGTCTTTGCCTCATACATAAATGAAGAAAGTCTAGGCTAATTATTAACTAAAGACCCAGATAAATACTGTATCACTTCATTAGAATGAACCCCAGTGGGACCAAGAGTAAAGTTCATTAAAAGAGAGTGTTTGCCATAGCAGTGTTAACCAATTTGCTGCATCCTAATAATGAAAAAAAATTGATTCCTGCTGTTAAGATCATTAAAAACAGGGATTTGTTATAAATAGGAATTGTTATAATGAGGTTGTCCTGCACATATCCTTACCCTAAATTTAACTCATGCTGTGGCCATGGGCATTTCACATAATCCCTCCTCGTCTCATTTTTCCTCTTTTAAATGTGCACAATAGCACCTAAGTCAGCTGAGCATCATGGAGACTGATTAAAGTTTGCAAGGTACCACATAAATGTGAAGGACTATTAAATCAGTGATTATCACTAACAATAGGTAGGGCTGTATTTTAAAACCTAAGTCATACACAAAGAGAAAAATCCTGTTGTCATGCACACACTAGTAATTCTAGAGCAACTCCTCAAGTTAGTGGAAATATTCTGTATTTATTCTGGCATAAGGGAAATCAAGACTTTTTTCAAGAGAAATGAATGCTTCCTGGTACAAACACACAATAGGATAGTACAAGCTAGATCTGATAAAGCTATGGGCAGCAGCTGACCCAGGAAAATGCAGAGCTCTGAATGAGCTAATTTACCTGGCAGGGTAAACCAGCCCACGTGGAGCTTCATGCGGCCATGGGCAAGCTACTTCCAGCTTATGAGCTAGACTGTTTCTCTCTCTAGAAAACACTGCAGGCTTCAACAGAAGCATTACCTCAGGTTGTAGTGTGAGGAGAGGAAAGAGAGAGACATACGCACACACCCACACACATATTGTGGGTTGTAATGTGCCCCCTGCTCAAACCCTGCAGGGGCACTCTGATCTTTATTTGTGTCCCGTAGAGCAGACTTTTAGTCCTCCCTAAGAGATGTGGCAGACCAAGGATTCGATGATCATTCCACACAGGCGTCTAATGCAAAATGTCAGCAAAAACTAAGCACTTAATTCAAAAACTGTGTTCCAAAAAAATGCCTGATTAGCTGCTGCCTGACCCTAGAGATACTTCTTTATTTGACTTCAAGTCCACTACACCCATATTTTTCCTTCTGGACATTTCCAGAGCTGCCCCAGTCTGAGCAGCTCAGTGGTTATATCCTGCCTAAGTCCTATCAGGAGACATCTATCTATCCAACGGCACTGGTGGATCCCAGAGAATACAGAATTAAGCATGCCCTGTCCATGCCTCACCCACACACTGCTTACTTTGTGGGCATACTTCAGAGCCAGCAAATCACCGGTCAGCTGTTTGCTCTGAAGTGTATCCGTGGAAGCAAGCAGGCCATGTATATAGTTGAGGCATGTGTGGTGGGCATGCCAATAGCAGCCCAGCTTGCTGGCTGGAAGGAAGGAAGGGCTTTGAGCCATTGCTGGAACTTGCCCACCAATCAGGAGGCAATGGAGGAGAGGCTGCACTGCCCCTGCCCAGGGTGAGGACCCTACTGCCCCTCAGCCTGATTGGTCCATTTTGCAATCCTGGGACAGAGCCTCCGGAGGCTATAAAAGAACAACATGCCTGGCACACAGACACAACTGCGAGAGATGGAGAAGAGGGAAGGTGGACTAAAGAAGAGCTGGGTAGAGTTGCCCAGTGGGGCAAATGCGGCAGCCCCAGAAGAGCCCAAAGACCCCTTCTCGTCACCAGATGGGGAGTGGCGAGCAGCCACGTCCCAGCCCCACCACTGAGAAGTGAGAAATGGTGCACAGCCTGGTATATGGGATGCAACCCTGGGAGCCGCATGAGGTGGCTCAGGTCTCCAGGCCTGGCATGTGGCCAGGGCAGAGCAGTGCAGGTGGTGCTGCATGGAGTGGTCTGGGAGCAGACCCAGACCCTGGGAGCTGCACGGGGCAGCTCGGGTCCCCATCCCCTGGCAGTGGCAGGTCCTCAGTGCACAGACAGTACACAGTGTAGTCCACACGGGACCAGGACCCTGGAACCGTATGAGGCAGCTCAGGTCTCCCACCCCTGGCATGAGGCCAGGGAGACAGTGTGGGTAGCGCTGCACGGTGGATCCAGGATCAAACCCAGGCCCTGGGGACCATGTGGAGTGGCTTGGGTCTACAGCCCCCAGCATGAGGCTGGGCATTTAAAGTGGAAGCCTTGCACAGAGGGCCCCCAGACCCCTGCAAGGTGGTTCAGGGTCCCAACCCCAGGCAGAAAAATAAAGCCCTTGTTGCACACCCTAGTGCATGGGGTTACAGCAGCTGGCAGGCCCAGTCAGGGCCAGAGACCCAGGAGGTCCCTGAGAGGTCCCCAAGAGAGAGACAGGGACCCTCCAGCACAACCCCGGAGTCATGAGTTACCCGAGCCAAGGACTCCCACAGGGGAGGGTGAATACACCCGGGTCAGTAGGTCTGACCATTGCAGGAGAAGCCTAGAGGGACAGGGCTCTCTCAGTTTGGATTTTTAGGGTACTGAGAAATATTTTGGCTGGGCTGGGGGGAAGCCTAGAGGGCACCAGGGAAACTTCTACCCTCCCCGTTGCAGCCACGGGAATGCAGCCAAGGGTCCAGAGCAGCCTGGGCCTTCATGTGCCTGTAAAGTTAACTTGGGTTCAAGGGTTACTGTGCCTTATATTCTGTGAGAGGGTGCCTTATATTTTGTATGTTTATAGTTATGTAGATGTGAGTTAATAGAGTTTAAGGTTGTGTCATTTGTGTTGAAATATTAGTTTTATCTTGTGAGGCTGAGTATTTGTTTAAATGGAGGTATAGAAGTATATATGTTAATATATGAATATTCAGTGTTTATGTGAATTTAGATTTAAATGGAGTTCAATATTGTATGCTACATTTTGCATATCATTATATTTGTAAATCTATAATATGATAGAAGTTAAAGTGTGTGACTTTTAGTGAGGCCCGGCTGGGATCCTCCACTGTAGAATTTGTCTTTGATTCACCTGTTTTCCCTAGTAATGTGTATATATGTATATAGAGAGAATAGGGTAATAACCTTACAGGATATATATACATATATGTTTGTGTTTATATGCATATTTATCTATTAATGTTTTATAAATATTAATAAACTTGTATATAGTTAAGATATATAATGTCCTGGTTTGGCTTTCCACAGGGGAAGGAGGGAAGCTGTGTGCAGCCAGCAGTTTCCCCCCCACTGCATACCTGCCC
>NW_017728994.1:35368541-35373971 GCF_001723915.1 Gavialis gangeticus | reverse complement strand
TTAATGTTTTATAAATATTAATAAACTTGTATATAGTTAAGATATATAATGTCCTGGTTTGGCTTTCCACAGGGGAAGGAGGGAAGCTGTGTGCAGCCAGCAGTTTCCCCCCCACTGCATACCTGCCCTGCCAACATCTCCCTTCAATTGGAGAAGCAGGTACACAACCAGATACACCCGGTTTACGCATGGGCAGGCAGTAGCATAACTAGGAATGGGCAAGTGGGCACCAGTTTGGAGTACCAGTTTAGAGGGGTTATCAGAATGGCAGCCCCCACAGAGTCTATACAATAGCTGGAGCAGCTTGGTGCCTCTTTCCATCTGTCCTCACTCGCTGGCACTCAGCACCTCCATCCCTGCTCTCCTAGTTATGCTTCTGCACCTTGGACTTATTCTTAGTGGCTGACCTCAGGCCTGTTGGATACTGAGGGTTCAAAAGTAGACTCCTGGGAAACTTCTGCATGTACCTGCGGAGTTAGGTGGGTGCTCTGCCCCATCCTCCCTGGGATAGGCTGCTGCTGCAGTATGGACAAGCCAATAAGGGCCCAATCCAGTCAGCACATTCTGAGCACACCTGACAACACTGGCAGGATCAACCACCTCATAAAATGGTAGCCACTTTCTTCCAAAATAGTGGGGCCCATGTTACCAACCTTTTAGATAATTCCCTAGTGGACAGTACACTCACCCAGGAAGTAAGAGACTTTCACTCAGTTCCCTCAGCCTAAAAGGGTTCAAACCCATATTTCCTAAGTGCTCTAACCACCATGCTGTAGGCTACTGGGGAGGAGAGTACACTCCACATCTCCTACTGAAATTGGGGTACTGTGCAGCAAGGAAAACAAGATTCATGGGACCAAATAAGGCATAGGAAAGAGCCCGACTATGTATCTTAATATTAGAGTACTCATATGAGGAAAAGACTCAGTTCTGGCCTTTCCTTACTGGACTCTTCCTGTTTTTTATTCAGTGACTGATGTTAAGTGAAGAAAGAGTTTGGACTGTAGACTGATCCTATCTTCTAGGAATTTATGTCTTTCACTGAATCAAGCCCTTAGCACAGAAAATGAGGAAAGAGCACAAATACTTACCAGAAGCCATTATCAAAAAGACTAAGCATGCAGCTACAAGTTCAAACCATTCCAGAGCTTTATATAATACCTCCCATCCCACAATTGGACGAGTATGTAATTCCAGTAAAAAAAAAATTCAGAAGCAACAAAATTAGTTTTAAAATCCCAAATGCTTAATCAATTGCATATTCACCTTGTCTCTTCAGATGGAAGTCACTGTAAAATGAAGCCTGTAAACCTGAAAAATATGATTTATAGTTTTTCATATCTATTATCTCCAAAGGCTGAGCTTCTAAACTGTGGAGAACAGAAATCCTCAAGGACATGGGTGATGATCCCAGCTGTATCCGATTTGTCTTCTCCCTAATGAAAATTGTAAGTGGATCAGTGTCTGATAGACTGGATCTTTTCCCTAAAAATGTGTGTGGCATTTACATGGAAATTAGATCATAAATTCAACCTTAGGATCTGGTAGTTGCTGATAAAGCAAAGTTGGAATTTTCAGGCTTGTGTTGACCTAAAAATATCAGGGAAGGTAAGTATTCCTTCAGTGGGAACATCTGATTCCACAGTGACTATAAATTCTTAATGCCCATGTCAGTCATGAATTAAAACCAATGTAATTTGATTCTGTCTCTTGAGGTTTGACCTAAAAGGACAGGTTCACCATTTCAGGCATAGATATTAACTCATCCTCTCTCATTGCATAATGCAACCCAGCCTACATATGGTTCTGCTCAGTATCTATTAGGCAACAGCCAAGCATTCCCCAGAAGAGCTGAATGTCTTTGAGACAAATTGTTCATCACCACCTTACATCCCAGTGTGCTAAAAGGATGAAAAAATCAAAGTTGGGAGATACTCAGTTACTGTAAAATGAGAGACACAAGCATACCATAGAGCTGGATTTTCTTCTCCCTGGTATGAATGGCTCGTAATCATGTATCTTACCTGATATCAGAGAAGCCCAAACAGATTGAATCCAGCTTGCCTGAGGAGTTGCATGATGACAAGTGCTGTTAGTAAAGGGGAAGCCAGTGACAAATTAATGTAACTTCTGGTTACAAATGCAAACCAGCTTACACCTATATTATCCTAATAAGGCACAAGGTGTGAACTAGCAATTTCAAGTTCTGTGGAATTCTCTCTTGTGAACTATTATTCAAGGGAAATGTATTATGCATGCAGACAGCCAAGTGTAAAAGGGAAAGAGCTGTTTGTTCTAGCATCTTATGTCTCTGATTGTGCCAAAGAAGCAGATGCTAGAAGTGGCTTCTGCAACTGCCTAGAGGCTTCACATGTCTTCATATGATTAAGACTGTATCGTTAGGCAGACTAAGACCAACAAGACCATTTTTTACTCTAGGCCTCCTAAATACAGTGACTGACCCCATTGCAGGGTGTCACTCAGAGCACTGTGAAGCATCTGTCCTGGGGCTGGCAGGAAAGCATACAAATATCATAAGCACAGTGAGAGCTTGGTTTTCTGTGGTTAGCAGAGATGTGCATATGTGTTTCGTGGTAGAGAGAGAAGTATTGCCTATCCTCTGTTTTTCTGTATTTATTTATTTATTTGTAAATACATTTTGGGTTCTTTGGGGTCCTTCTGTTTTTTGAATATTTATGGGGCCCTTGAGTCATGTTTTTCTCTGAAACCATGAGGTTTAGAAAAGATATTAAGATACTCCTATATTCATATGTGGTTCAATGAAATGTATACTACACTGAAAAACAGGAAATCCTGGGCACATCTATACATTGGGGTCAGTACTATCTTATGGTGCAGTTACTTACTTCACCAAAAAGCCACATGTAGACAGTAACAGGGGCTGGCTAGGGAACAAGGGTGCTAAAGTGCAGAGGCTCCCTGCTGCGCAACTGTACACTTTAGCACACTCATGCCGCAGCCAACTCCTCTGCCACCTTACACCACCACCTGGAACCCAGGACTGACCTCCAGAGGTTGTTGCCAGCCCAGAGCTGCTCTGGTCCAGCTCAAACTGCTGCTGTCTCAGATGCATGTGCAGATGCTGTGCCCAGGAGCAGTTGAGTCCAGTGCAAACAGCTCCAGAGTTTATCACAACACATTAATTGCATATGTAGATGCACCCATGGGTATAAATTTCTCTGCTGCCCTCCTTCAGCCATTCAACAATGGCTCAGCTTTGAAAGGGGAGTAGATCTGTGGGCCTTTGTGCATGAGGAGGTCTAGAAATTAAGTCTCCTGCTTTTTGGCTGCATGCCCCTAAATACCAGGTTTTTGGCCCAGGCTTGGGGAAGTTCTCCTTCTCTGCAAGTCATGGATTCTACACTAGCCCAAGGATGCATATATACAACCACATACCTTCCCAGACAGTGTCCAGTTTACTTTGTATCTTCAGTAGCATTGTGGATACCTGTGCCTCCACATTGCATGTGGAATAGGATTGCAAACTGCATTAACTGGCAGTTACACAACTGGGTGCACAAAATTATGTAAATATCTGCCTTTTGTGTCCAGTATCCTCAATAACAAATCTCTTTTGGGTTCCTTAAGTCCAATACCTGGCTCTTCTCAACCATGAGAAACTATTTTCCCAGTCCTATAAAACAGCTAATAATAATACTCACCTCTTTTCAGGAATCCACCTCAAAGTGCATGACAAAGAAGACCAGGACCTTTATGCCCATTGACAGCTGGGGAAAATGAAGCACAGAGAAATTAAGTAACTATCTCAAAGTCATACATTTTCACTGTGGCAGAACCAGGAATAAATCTGTTTTCCTGATTCCCATCTGCACTTGCTAGTCACTGGGACACATTACCCAGTTACTAACACTTATATGAGTTATATAAGTGATGAATCTGTATTCTTCTCTATCCCTTTCCTGACCTTATAGAAATTACAGATGGAAAAGCTGCCCATCCAGAACATATTCTAATTCTTTGAAGACAGCATAGTTGTAAGTTAAATGAACCATTTACACTCTGTAGCCTGGAGCTGGATTACCCCAATCTAGGCATTATGGGTGCCTATACATGTATTTCAACATGTTCTGATTAGAACACGGAGCAGATTCAGGTCTGCTGGAGCTTTCTAATCAGAATGCTCCAGTGTGCTGCAGCATCTCATGTATTCAGCATCCCATGTTTCAAAATGGTGGTGGGAGCAATTTAAGTAAAGCAGGTCAAATGGAGTACATGTATAGGCACTCTATATCTATGCATCTTCTTGTTGGCCATAAAACTATCCAGCCATTTCTTCAGTCCAGTCAGTGTTTAATCCAATGACTTCCTTCACCAGTTAACCCCACAGGCTAACATTTTCAATAGACTCATCAATTAATCCAAAACCTCAGTAAGAGAGACCACTAAATGGTTATCAGTACTAGCTCTGCATTTTAGGGTTGCTTAATCACTGAAGTGCTCAGTTTCTGAGAAGTGCTTTCATAAGAAATGCTTTGCTCATCTTTGTATCAAGTTACAGTAATTTGTAGTTAATCACTTGTCTTTCCCTGGATTTCTGCTCGAGTCCAGACAGCTTCTTTGGAAATAAATCCCACGTATCTTTCAATAGTACAAGTTGATTTTTGTGTGAACAGCATAAGTCAGGCTTCTTGATAAGTTATCTGGAATCTTCTCAAAGGGACCACCTTGGACTGAGCATCAGGAACATAAAATAGTGCAGCAAGTGTCACCCAAAAAAGAAGTAGTATTCTGTTAAGATGATTGAATAGGCACATAGGAAAAAGGACTCCATTGCTATTTAGTCATTAGATAAGGGTTCTGGGCTCCCAAATTTCATTTTTCTACTGCACCACATATTTCTTTTTCTGTCTCCCAGGACAGTTGAACTCTTGCCCGTATAAGAACAGCAGAATTCTCTTCACTGGAACAGGCTGTGTAGATGCAGGAACATGATAACAAAGTGTCTGCCTCAAGCCCCATCAACCTACTGTGGGGAAGGCAATTATTTCAGCTGTAGGGCCACTTACCAAGTTTTGGCAACCTGCTGAGGGCTGCATAGGTAGCCTCACCCTTGACAGGTGCCCTGCCCTCTGGTCACCATCTTGGGACCAGAAGTCCCATCCATTAACCCTTGACCCTTGCCACCAGAAGTCCCTCCCCTTCTCCCCAGAAATACTCCTTTCGACAAAGGAGTTTGCAATCTCAGAACCAGAAAAATACCAAACTATAGTCTAAAAATCAAACATCTACATTCATTAATTTGATTTCAAAAATTTTTTTTGTCTTGATTTACTTGCGTTTGCATACTGTACATAGAGGTGATTGTATAATGGCTTAAAATGAAGTTTTACTCTTGTCTGTTGTGGGGGGAGTGTTTCATAGTTTCATAGTTTCTAGGGTCGGAAGGGA
>NW_017728994.1:35368112-35368530 GCF_001723915.1 Gavialis gangeticus | reverse complement strand
CCCCTTCCCCTGATGAGCCTAGTTTAAAGCCTGCTGGAGGAGGTCCACCAGCTGGAGGAGGTCCGCCAGCCAGTGTGGGGGATATGGGTGGCTGGATATAGGTTTGTGGGATGCTGTGGGTGTGTGGATATGCATGTATGTGGAGTGTGGAGGAGGGTGTGTGGGGAACTTGTGGGGGGATGGATAGGTGTGGGGGGGTGCATGTGTATGGAGTTTAGGGGGGGTGTATGTGAGGTGGTGGAGCAGATGGGTGTGAATATGTGGGGTGTGGGTGGGTATGGGGTTTGTGGGAGTTTGTAAGTGTGTGGGGAAGGGTGGCTGGGGAGGATTGTGGCATGTGTGGAGGGGGTGTATGAGCTGGTGTGGGGTGTGCATGGGGGTGCGGGTTCCCACAGCCCCTGCCAGCATGGCAGCAGCA
>NW_017728994.1:35362816-35363112 GCF_001723915.1 Gavialis gangeticus | reverse complement strand
GGAGGAATTAACACCATCTCTGCCTGGCTGCAGGAAAGCCATAAAGGTGTGGCTGGGGAGGATTGTGGCATGTGTGGAGGGGGTGTATGAGCTGGTGTGGGGTGTGCATGGGGGTGCGGGTTCCCACAGCCCCTGCCAGCATGGCAGCAGCAGCCATGAGGCCTCAGGGTGCTAAGGACTAGTGGCAGGCGGAGGCCCTGCCAGCACTCCTGCCAGCTAGGGCTCAGTGCTCCTGCTTCCCCTGGCCCTGAGGCACTGGTGCAAGCCCTGCACTCCCTCCTGCTGCCACTTCTCCC
>NW_017728994.1:35342209-35362492 GCF_001723915.1 Gavialis gangeticus | reverse complement strand
ACCCCCACTTCCCTGCCCACCCCCCCACCCTCTGCTTCAGCACCACGCAGTTCCTGGCTCCATGAGAAGGTATGCAGAACACAGCAGGAGCTGGCCCAGCACCTCACAGAGACAGCCAGGAATTGTGGGGGCTGGGCTGGGCCAGCTCCTACTGCATCCTGTGGTCCCAGCAATACAACTGGGAACTGCATGGTGTTGGAGCAGCTGGCAGGTAGGTAGGGGGGTGGGGAGAAACAGCAGCAGCAGGTGAGAGATCAGGGAAATGGCATTGGCAGTGGTGGCAGGCACAGGGGAGGAGTAGTGGGTGGGAGGGGGGCCCCATGCCAGTGTCTTGGGGCCAGAGCCAGTGGGGGTCCAGGGCTAGGCAGCAGGAGCACCGGACCCAGGGTGGCAGGGGCTCTATGGAGCTGGGCTGGCTCCCCCCTTTCCCTACTGGTGCAGCCTAGCCCAGGTCCATAGAACCTATGCAAGCCTGGTCCCCACGCTCCTGCCGCTCTGCCCTGGGCCCCCGCTGGCCCTGGTCCCAGGGCACTGGCACAGACCCTGTGTTCCCACCCACTACCACTGCCTCCCCACCTACCACCACTGTCATAGCAATATCCCTGCTTTCCTGCTCACCACTGCCACTTACCCCCACCCTCCTGGCTGCCTGCCAGCCACTCCAGTATCATGCAGTTCCCAGCTCTATCCCAGGACCACAGGAAGCAGCAGAATCTGGCCCAGCTGAGGTAATCACCGGTGGTCCTCCCCTCCTCTCCCCCATCTCAGTTCTTACCTGCATTCCACTCCCAGAGGGAGAGAGGCAGGGACAGACCCATGGTTGCCAAACCAGAAGACTTTGCTAGGCAAAGGCTTCTGATTGGGGGCTGGGGGGATGTGGGGCTGTGTGGGCCTTATTGCTGTGGCTGCTGGGTCCTGCTGCCCCTAGGTGCTGCTGCTGCTGGTGCCTTGTCATCTTTGACAGACAACCAAGGACAGATAATAATTAATTTTCTGAATTTTTTAGGGGACCCATGGGCCAGATAGAATGACCTGGTGGGCCAGATGCAGCCTGTGGGTCATATTTTGCCCACCCCTGAACTACTTCATCATTCATTTTTTTATCTCTTTTGTTTTAGTTTTTGTATAACTCTGCTGTTGTCAGGACCAGAAGCAAAAATGTATTTGCAGGGGCTGCCATCTGAAGTCATTCTGAGATTTCTGAGAAGCATTATTATTTGGATACAGAGCTGCTGAACTCAGACTACAGTCTCTAAAACCAGTGTCCAGTTTCCCCAGAGACAGGAGTACAGACGTTCTGAACCTGAACTTCCCCATTGGGCTCAGAGCTGGACTTTGTCTATCTCATAGTTTCATAGTTGGCAGGGTCAGAAGGGACCTGAACAAATCATCAAGTCTGACCCCCTGCCATGAGCAGGAAAGAATGCTGGGGTCAAACAACCCAAGCAAGGTGATAATCTAGTCTCCTTTTGAAGACCCCAAGGGTAGGAGCCAGCACCACTTCTCTTGGAACTTGGTTCCAGATCCTAGCCTTTCTGACTGTGAAGTAGTATTTCCTGATGTCCAGCCTGAACCTACTCTCAGTCAACTTATGGCCATTATTCCTAGTTACTCCTGGTAGCGCTCGGGGGAACACAGTCTCTCCCGTTCCCCACTGGTCCCCCTTGGTAAGTTTATAGATGGCCACCAGATCCCCTCCAA
Source organism: Gavialis gangeticus (assembly GCF_001723915.1). Taxonomy (NCBI): domain Eukaryota; kingdom Metazoa; phylum Chordata; order Crocodylia; family Gavialidae; genus Gavialis; species Gavialis gangeticus. Next base: position 35,360,791 of record NW_017728994.1, on the reverse strand, counting down.
GCCTTCTCTTGTGGAGGCTGAACAGGTTCAGGTCCCATAGCCTCCCCTCATGGGGCCTGCTCAGTTGCCCCTGATCATGTGAGTGGCCCTCCTCTGGACCTTCTCAATGCTGTCCACATCGCTCCTGAGGTTCAGCCCTCCTGAGGTTCAGCCAGAACTGGATGCAGTACTCCAACTGTGGCCTGACCAATGTCGCACAGAGGGGGAGGATCACCTCCTTGGACCAGCTTGTGATGTATCTATGGATGCATGACAAGGTGCGGCTGGCCTTACTGACTGCGTCCTCGCATGATGGCCCATGTTCATCTTGGCATCAATAGTGATTCCAAGATCCTTTTCTGCCTCTGTGCTGACTAGAAGGGAGTTCCCCAGCCTGTAGGTATGCTGCTGGTTCTTCCTCCCCAGGTGCAGTACCTTGCACTTGTCAGTATTGAAACCCATCCTAGTCTCATCTGCCCACCCTATTCTCATCTGTAACCTGTCCAGATCTAGTTGTAGCCTGTCCCTCCCTTCTAATGTGCCCACTTCTCCCCACATCTTAGTGTCATCAGCAAACTTGAACAAGGTGCTTTTCACCCTCTCATCCAAGTTGCTGATAAAGATGTTGAACAGTGCAGTCCCAAGGACCAAGCCCTGGGGGACCCCATTGCCCACATCCCTCCAGGTCAAAAATGATCCATCTGCCACCACTCTCTGGGTGCGGCCCTCCAGCCAATTTGTGACCCATCTGACTGTGTAGGCATCAACTCCGCAGTCACCTAATTTTTTGATGAGAATGGGGTGAGAGACAGTGTCAAAGTTCTTCCTAAAGTCCAGAAAGTCTACGTCCACTGCAACACCTGCATCCAAGGATTTTGTGACCTGGTCATGGAAGGCAACCAGGTTGATCTGGCAGGACCTGCCTCTAATGAACCCATGTTGGTTGCCCCTAAGCGTAATCTCCCCTCCTGGTTCAGGAAAGTTGACTCTGGCAATAGTCTTCAGAGGATGATCTTATTAATTATGTTTTCAAATTATGTATGAGTCCTTTAGGTAGCATCAGAAAGAGGGAAATAATTTTTAGTCAAAATCCTTAAAACTCTTCTTAAAAATGCATATTTGATGACACCTGTTTAGCACAAAAACTAGGGACAAAAAAGTGTATGTGAATTATGCAAGACTACTGTTGGAGCTGGCCAGAAATTCACTTGTTAAATTGGTTAAACAAAGTATTATCAGCGAACAACAATTTCTTGAACCTAAAAAATATCATCTGAAATATTTCAGGTTTTCCAAGCTTGCTGAATCCATAGAAGGGTTCCCTACAGTGAAATTGACAGGAAAGGCAAGTCCACTGAGCAGTGGCAAGATCAAGGGAGATTATTTCATTTAGGAAACATCACATGTCTGTTTTCTAAATGAATTTTTCTCCAACTTTCCAGTTTCCTGATAATTTAAGAAAATAAAATTTCCATGAACCAGAAAGCCTGGTCTCTGGTCAGTTCTCATTACCTCACTTTCAAGCAATAGCTGAGAAATCTTGCATGCCAGATTGTTCAGCCACCAGGAAGGCAAGATCTGGTATTATTAAATTCTCCTGTGTCTTCTTATAGCATAAAGAAAAAAAAAGATGCAAGCTCATTTTTAACCTTTGCAAAGGAAAACAAAAAACACATGGAGCATAGGAAGCAAAAGATCTTGTTCTCTCTGTGTGTCCTAAAAAGTTCTGCCTAGAGCTGGTCAAAAAGTTTCTGTCAAAATGGTTTTTTGACTAAATGGAAATTTTCAAGGAAAAAAGTCTGGGTTTTTTGTTTGTCCATCTGTTTTGTTTTTTCTCTACCTAGATCATTAGCCAGAGTAATTCAAGTCAGATGTCACATATGTTTTTCAGTTTTGTTTCTTCTCAGTTTAACAACTGCATTAATTGGTGCATGAAGCCATTGCTGACTTGTTCAAAGTCACTCTGTAACAGACAGAATGGCAACAAAAGTTTCTTTCACAAAAAGGTTTCTTTAGTGTACTTTTCCTCTGATACCTGCCCTAAAAAATTAGCATACATTATGATTGATAATACACAATCACCTGCTGCTACAGCCATCACTATTCATGTTCCAAACCTAGATAAGGGGAACTCTATATTACTTAAAACCTGTTTGCAGGACTTTGGTTGGACTGCATAGGCCAAGTTCACCCTCTTTGAGGATCTAAATGAGTATTCCACTTGTTCAGGAAGACATTGCAATGTAAACAAAGCTTTTAACATCATATCACAACACTGAGCTGTATGGTCTCTATGACAACTGGATTATAATCCACCATGGTTTTCATCTGTGGCAGAGACAAAAAGAATGCCACCCAGCAGGACTTACGGGAAACGCTGGGGCAGCAAGCAGACAGACTGTCAGTGGCAGAAGAAGGGAAGGAAAGGGAACATCCAGCCCCAGTATAGGTATGCCTTGTAAATGCATGCTGGTGCTGATTCATGGGGCAGAATGCAAATACCAGTTCAAAGCCACTGCAGGGCAACTTCTTGGGGGAACCGGAAATGAATTCCCTGCATCACCCAGAATAGTTCAGGAAAGTAGAATGCCCCGGCAGAGGTGAGTGGTGGAAGCCTACAGTTGAAAGGCTGTTCACCAGGGTTGACTTGAAGGAATCAGTGTACTTACCAGATCAGAGTCCATGGAAGCCAGATGTTGGTGAGCTGAGCTGGATCAGCAATGAGCCTGAAAGATAAAAGACATTGACCAGGAACGAGAGAAGTGATACCACCCTGGAGGCTGATGTAGAGATGGAGTTTAATATGGTGTTCCAGGTCAATTTTTTGGGTCAAATGTTGCAGGCTATAATGAAAGTCTTGGAGGTTCAGCAGCTGCAAGCACTACAAAAACATGAGTGGCTTAGACATAATTGGTCCTCCTTCAAGATGCATAAAATGATGAGGGAAGACAACACAGAAAAGCATATATTGAGCCTTTTGAAAGAAATTCGATACAAACTGGGTTGGATTGGGCCTTGTGGGCTGGCCAGTTAGGCTCGTTATTGATAGGAAAGGCTCAAGCTTCTTATAAGGAAGAAGCATACAACTATAAAGTTAAGATGGCCAAACTACACCAATTAGAAATGACACCTGAGCATTATAGGCAGCTTTTTAGGGTTAGGAAAGAAAAAGAGAATAAGAACCCAAGGGTCTTAATGCAGCTATTAAAGGACCTTCTGGATAAGTGCCTCCTGTTAGTATTAGTAGAGAAGCACTAGCAGACCAAATATTATTAGAACAGTTCCTAAGAGACCTTGAGGAAGGGATGCAACTATGGGTTAGATGTCACTTGCCTCAGTCGGTAGAGGAAGCTCTTAGAATTGCAGAAGCTTTTTCAGCCACTGAAATTGAACCTAGTAAGGAATGGGTGAATAAGAATGAGAGAGGCAAGTAGCACCAATAGGATAAGCAGCATCGAGGGGCACTGAAATATCTTGGGAAGGGTATGATGTTCTATAGGTGTGACCATCCAGGGCATGTGTACACAAGGGGCTCACAATCAGTGGAAACAGGCTGGGGGTACCCAGATAGGATTGGACAAATGTGGGGATGGTCATGCCATTGAAGAAATGGACTGTAGTTTCAGCTGGAGGTACCAGGTAACTGTATGGGACCAGCCAGTAGTCATCGTCTGGGTGGCAGGTAAAGCAGTTCAAGCCACCCTTGACACAGGGTGTTCACAGGCATTACTCAGGGCTGACTTGGTCCCTGAGGATGCTATAGAATGGTGTAAATCAGTATGGGTGTGTTGTATCCATGGTGGTGTGGAGCAATACCAGAGGGGCTATGCTGATATAAAAATAGCAAATAGAATAGGATTAATGAGAGTTGGATTTGCTCTGGAGCTCACTGGGGAAATGATAATTGGGAGAGACTAGCCATCCCTGTATGATGTCTTAAAGGAAGTAAAATAGGCCAAACTAGGGAGGAAAAGATGGCCCCGAGTGGAGGGGTAGATTGCAGATGAGGAGGAGGCCACTTCCTTGGAGGATGCGCTGTTTGTTAACCTGGGGTCTGGCACAATGGGACCCTGGTTCAAGATAGCACAGGACAAGGAAGAAGAATACTCAGAGATACAGGAGAATGAAGTGACCAGCATTGAGGGCCAAGTTGTGAGACCGGATTTGCATGTAAGTGACCCACACTTTGAAGTATGTAAAGGTTTATTGTACCATGTGAAGTATAAGTCAGGGGGAAATTAATGCATGCAACAATTAATATATTCTTGTCCTGATTGACTACATGACACAATATACAAAGATAATTTCCCTCAAAGGAGCAACAGCCCTCCAAATTGCAGAATTGTTGAAGTGAATTTTGTTGGTTGGAGTGCCTAGAAAAATCATAACTGATCAAGGCACTAATTTCATGCTGGGAGTGTTAAAGGCAATATGTCAAATATTAGGGATTAAACACCTAAGAACATCAATTTCTCATCCACAGACCAGTGGTCCAGTAGAGTGTCTAAATGGCACAATAAAATGCATACTACAGCAATGTATTCAGAGAGAGCCCAGGAAATGGAACCTACTTTTAACACCTCTGATGTTTGCAGTAAGAGACACCCCCGAAGCATCAACTCAGTTCTCACCATTTTAACTGATATTTGGCCATAAGCCTAGGATCTTACTCCAGATTGTATGGGAGGATTGGGAATATTAAGGACAATAAGGGGTTGGGGCTCAGCAGTATAGGCAAGATATGGTCCAACAGCTTAGATAGGTATGGCAGTTAGCATATGAGAACATGGAAGGAGCTCAGCAGCACCAAAAGGCTAATTGTGTTCAGAAGGCACAAGAAAGAGAATTTCAAATAGGAGACAAAGTGCTAGTATTACTCCCTACTTCTGCTAATAAACTATTAACTTAAACTTTTAACGGCTAGGACCGTTTGAAATAAGTAGAAAGGCAAGGCCCATGGATTATGACATACACCATCCCGGGCATGTAAGGGAATATCAGATATACCATGTCAATGTATCAAAAGCATGGAGAGAGCCAGAGGGTTGGTTACTTAGCCCGGAGGAAGCATAGGACGAATTGGGGCCTGAAATTGGGGAAGGATTACAGAAGGAAGGAATTACAAGAGGAACTAGTTTAATGAAAGAACAACAAAATGAACCGGGGACTATTATTGCCAGGTTTAGGGATGTATTTAATGAGGCACCAGGGAAAGCTAAAAGTATTGTACATGAGATAAATACAGCAAAAGGGGCAATTGTGAGAGAAAGGTGGAGACCAGTGCCACATCACCTGCAGGCAAAGGTATATGAAGAAACACAGAAAATGCTGAAACAGAAAATTATAATACCTTCCCAAACCCCGTGGCATAGCCCCATGGTAATCATGTGGAAGATAGACGGGTCCTTGAGAATATGTGTAGACTTTAGGAGACTAAATACAATGGCACATTTTGATGCATTCCCAATTGTGCCCACTGGTCTTGAGGAGGCACTCTCATGCCACCTTGGAGTGTGCACCTGGGATTGGCCACTGCATTTGTTCCAGCAGTCTCAGAGAGGGCCTATGAACTCCCCGAGGGAAACCCAGAAACTCGCCTGCCATAAATTTGATCTTTCCTTCAGCAGTGGGGACCCCTCCTGTGGTCCCTCTTGGATCAGTCGTACTTCCTGGCAGGTATTCATGGGGCTGCACCTCCCCTACACCCCATCCATGCACCAGCCACTTGTGGTCAGATGGCTCGCCCTCAAGTGTCAACTCCCATTCTCTTCTCATTGGCTGGGCTACAGATGACCTCTCCCAGCCCTATGTCTCTTTGGGATGTAAAGCCATCCCTGCTCTTCTGCTGGGTCTTTCGTTATGGCTCAGCTGCCTGCTGTGCTGTCCTGGCCACTCCTAATCCCAGAGCACTGCCCATAGCTCTGACCCTCATCTTTGGGTCCCTCCAGGCAATCCCTGAAAGAAAAAGAAAAAGAATAAATTAACAGAAAGGACAAGGGGGTAGGGCCATGGCCTGTCCCCACTCACTGGCCCAGTGTCTGTGGTTCCTGCAGTCTCTTGACACTGTCCTCCCTCCTTCCCCTCACTGCAGACCCCTTCAATGGGTCTGTCCCCGGATCTCTTGACAGTCACTGGCACTGCCCATGCCCAACGCAGGAAGCACTTCTGCCGCCTGCTCCCTACAGTGCTTCCACCACAGTCTTTTTGCCACCAGTTTTTATTCAGTCTGGGCGGCATCCTGAGATTACATCATCCAGCCACGATGCTTTTAACTGGAAATAAACACAGCTCACAAACCTACCAGGTGGTCCATGTTGGTGCGGCTTGCCTGTCTCTTCCTGGCCTGAAACAGGTAAGTTCGCCCTGGCTTTTCTTGCAGGGAAGGACTGTCTCCATCCCGGGTCCCCCTGCAACACCAGTGCCCCATGTTGAGGAACTGTTAGAATGGATAGGCCAAGCAAAATACATTTCTACTATAGGCCTGTCAAAAAGATATCATCAGATCCCTATGTCAGGGAGAGATCAGCACAAAGCGGCTTTTGGTATGCCATGGGGGTTGTTGGAATTCACCAGAATGCCGTTTGGCTTACATGGTGCTGTGGCTTCATTTCAATGATTGATGGACCATATTTTAACATACATTGATGATATTGTTATTTACTCCCAATCATGGGCTGAACGTGTGCAGCATTTGGAGGCAGTGCTACGGGAGTTACGTAGCATTGGCATGTTGGCAAACCCCAAAAATTGTGCATTGGGAATGCATTAAACCAACTATCTGGGTTTGCAAATGCATTCTTTTCTTGAGCTAGCAAACTATTATCGAAGATTTATCCCCAGTTTTGTGGAAGTGGAAACACCATTAACAGATTCCATAAGGGGCAGAGTGCACGTTGTAATAAGTTGGACACCTAAAATGGAAGAGGCTTTTTACAACATTAAGAAGGCATTATGCAACAATGTTCTCATGGTAACCCTGATTTTTCTAAACCTTTTATCCTGTAGACAGAAGCATCCTAAATGGCTGTTGGGGCAGTATTATGCCAAGAAAAGGAGGGCGTTGAAAGACCAATAGCATATGCTAGTAACAAATTGAATGCAGCAGAACGAAGGTGCGAAGAATGAAGAGAGTGTCTTGCCATTAAGTGGGTGATGACATATTTTCATTATTATTTGATCGAGTGGGAATTTACCCTGCTGATGGACCACACCCCACTATAATGGTTGCACAAGTCTAAAAGTGATAATGAAAATATAATGCGCTGAGTACTGTCCTTACAGTCTTTCAAATTCTCCATTAGTTTCAGGCCAGGGGTATCCAACAAAGTCACTGATTTTTTGTCCCAATGCAGCAAAGTTGCAACAAATCTGAGAGATGAACAAAGCCGAGAAGATGACAAACCACACCATAGAGATGCAAATTCCTCAATGCCACAAGGCAACTTAATCAGGAGTGTGGCAGGGCACTATGTGTGCCCATCACTTTAAGGCCCTGGAGCTGGCAGCCTCCAGGTGCTTAACGAGGGCAGCCATTTTAGGCTTAGGGCTGCCTATATAAACAAAGCAGTTTGGCTGCTGGAGAAGAGGCAACAACATTGCCTGGCCTGCGGGCTGCTGAGTTTCATCCGGAGGTAAGGGAGAAGCAGTAGGGGATAGTAGGAGGCTCCTGGTCTTGGTTCTGGTCCTGGGTACGACCGGAAACTACACCCTGCCGGGCGTGGGTGGCCTGGTGGGGCTCCCAGTGCTGCGGGAGCCCCCAGGAAATGCCAGGCCAGTGATCACCCTGGTGAAAGGCGGGTCAGGGCGCCTTACCCCTAGCCCTCACCTTAGGGTGGGTCGCATACGCCGGAGGTAGTTGTGGGGGTGCAAGCCCTGAGGAGGAGAGTTGGAGGCCAGGTGTGGCCAAGGCCACCTGAGCCCTGTGGGGGTTCAAGACCCTGAGGAGGAGAGTTGGGGCCAGGCACAGCTATGGCCACCTGAGCCCACCCCGAGACCCCGAGTAAAGGGGGCGTTATGAGCAGTGTGGAGCCCCTAGTGTGAGGGGGGCCAGCGCTGTGGAACCACAGCAAGAGGGGGCAGTGATCAGAAGCCCCAGAGAGAAGGTGATGTGGAGCCCTGTGAAGGGAGAGGGGGCTCATCCAGAGAGAGTGAGAGCTGAGCCCTGACCCCAATAAGTCCTCCATCATTGGGAGGCAGAGTATGGGTCAAAGATAACACCAGTTGTAGCACCATGACATGCTGCCCAGTGGGGGGGGGGGAGTAAGAGTCCCCTGTGAGACCCTGAGGCACCAGTCATGGTGTGAGGTACCCCAGATCCCCACGTCCATAAAGGAAGATCCAGAGAGGGGGACCCCGATATAAGAGTATGGGTCATACATCAGGGCCTGCCAGAGCTTCCCCTGACTGGCCCAGACGGGGGCCAGGACCAGGAGGGTCAGAAGGGCAAGGAAGCCCACCGAGAGGGACACTCAAGAGCCTGGGGTCCCAACTGGCCTGGAGGTGGGCTGGGGCTAGTGTGAGCCGAAGGTCCCAGTGAGGGGACCGCACCCAAAGGGGAACCGATGGCAGGGTGATATATGACCTGGTATGAAGGCAGCAGAGTCTGCCTGAAGGGAGGAACCCAGGTGGGGTCCTATAGTAGGATTCTGGGCCCCATCGTGGGGGAATGGAGCGTATGAGAACATCAGGATGTCATCCGCGAGGCTTGGGCTGCAGTGTAGGGGAGGAATGGAGCTGCAGATAGCGACCCCTAGCAGCAGGGCAGAAAATGGGCAGACTCCCGCCTAATTACATCTATTAATTAATCAATTAAGACCAAGGCGTGGCAGATGAGAAGGCAGGTAGTTTGCCCAAGAACAGGTGGGTGAGCCACACAGACATTGGCCCTGGTAGGCCCCCTGTTACAGGGAGGATATGTGGCAGAGAGAGAGAGACTGCCATGCAGCAGGAATTACAGGAAACTCTGAGGCAGCAAGGAGACTGGCTGTCAGCAGTGGAAGAAGGGAAGGAAAGGGAACATCTGGCTTCATATGCCAGCACCTAGTCACAGGGCACAATGCAGATGCTGGTTCAAAGCCTTCACAGGAAAACTTCTCAGAGGAACCAGAAATGAGTTCCCCGCATCACCTGGAATGGTTCAGGAAAGTAGAATGCCCCAGCAGGGGTGAGTGGTGGAAGCCCACAGTTGAAAGGCTGTTCACCAGGACTGACTTGGAGGAATCAGTATACTTAGCAGAGCAGAGTCCATGGAAGCCAGATGTTGGCAAGTTGAGCTAGATCAGTGATGAGCCTGAAAGACCAGAAGAGAGAAGGGACTGGTAAAACTGTGAGTGAGAAGGCGGGTGACATGTTAAACACGTGTTCCAGCTCAATGTACCCCGAGTAAAGCAGAGATATATATGGGGGACTGAGTCTAAGTAAGGATATTCATAGTAGGACCCTGAGCCGGGGCACTCTTGTCACTATTATTGTGACAATGATTCTTGAACTGAGGAGGGCAGGGCAAGGATTTACCGGACTCAACATTGCACCATCAGGTTGACGCTAGGCAGGGTGCAGGGGAGGCAGAGCCTCAGGTCCATGTAACAACATGTGGATCTATAAAATTGCCGCAGGAAGAGGAATCAAAACCATCCTTTCTAAAATTAGTTTACACCAAGGACATGGCAGGAGAGAACCCTTGATAGCTTTAATAGTCTATGTTACAGGCCAAGCCATCAGCTCACAAGGCAGCAGACAGTGTTATTCAGGTAGAAAAATTGAAGCATGGGACTAAGGACCAGCATGACAAATTACACATCTCAATTTCATTTATAAGTAGTAGGTTTTTTATTTTTGTAGCACAGCATGTATGTATGGTGTTTTGCTGCTAGTCAGGACTAGAAATCCTACAATCATGTCTGCTAGCATGACTGGAATACCATTTCCTTAGGTAAGGAATACAAGGGATTGTACTACTGGATCTGAATGCAAGGCCAGAAACTAAATTAAATAAAATGTGGATGTGGGCATGGGGCAAAAAGTATGAGATATAAGGTCACAAAATGGAAACCATTTGGATTAGATCTACATACTGGTTCCAGGTACAATTATTACTGCTGTTACAATTCTGAACCAGTCAGAGACAATGACAAAGTGAAGATCCTTTGGAAAGAGCAGTGGAAAAAGAGGATAAAGCACTAGAAACCAAAAACCAGACTGCCTACTGATTCAAAAAAATACCCACAAAAAATTTGCTATCATGGACTTCCTTATTCCTTCCTTTTGTAATAAACATATTGCAGAGAAAGAAGATCTCTAAATATCAACCTGTACAAAAAAGTGTGTGGTAGATGTGCATCTCCTTACTCTAACTCATGGTGATTAATAGAAAGCACTATGAGTTAAAGCATTCCTCCCCTCGCCCTGACTCAACAGAAGTTCACTGTTTGGTTGGTTAGGGAGGGGGATTGAGGTTCGCTTCGAAACTGATCTAGGGGAGAAGCTGCCTGCCTGTAGCCCAACCTCTGTCCCCTAGCTCTGCCCCTTCCCCAACCTTCCAGCTCCAGAGCTGTCTGCAGGAAGGGAGCGGGGGTGAGGGATGGGGAGCACACTGTGGACTAGGGTTTGCCTATCCTGAACTGGAGGGAGGGTTTGGGGAGGCCACAAGGCGAGGGGGCTCTAATTCACAGCCCCCCTGCCTTCCAGCTCAGGCAGGGTAAACCTGCTCCCCTTCCTTCATCCACCCTCCCTTCCTTCAAATAGCAGCAGAGATGGGGATGGCCTGTATCGGCCCAACCCTGATCATGCGTGGGGACTGAAAGAAGTTAGATGATAGTGCTCTGCTTTGGAACACCTTCGTCCGATCCTTCATTACATAAGAATTAATTTCTCATGTGACTGGCCACTTTTAAAGCACTCTGCAGCCATGCATTTCTGTCACAGCATAGCTGTAAAGCACTTTCACTATTTTACCACTACCTTCTTTACAGCAAACTGCAGATAAGGTTCTTTGGATAAATCCAATACTTTTTATTAAACCAACTCAAACAGCAGGGAAAATTCTTCTTCGCAAGCTTTCAGGCACAAACACCCTTGATCAGGCTGAGGAAGCGCCATGGCTACAACCTACACCCCTAACAGCAAACTGACATCCATCAGCAACCATCTTAGTAATTTAGCATTCTCCTAGTTATCTCACTACCCCTTTGTCAAAGAAAAGCTATTTGAGATACTGGAAATGGAGCAGCTTCAACTAAACTTTGGATTCCACAGATTTCTTGGGCCACAGATTTCTTGGGCCTTTATTATACTGTTGTCAGGCTTAGCATTGGAAGTCAATCATGTTAGACAATTCATTTAATCAAAGACTGTGGTAAAATGGCCACATTATTTAAATCCATCTGTGACGGGCTAGCTGGCAGTGACTTAGCCCAGGGGTTTTGAAAGGGCAAAAGATGATTGGAGGACTTGGGATTCCCTTTCCTCACGAATCAGGCCCCAGAGACTCACCCTCCGTGTCCCTTGATTGGCCCCTTGGGTCACCTGGAGGGGGATAAAAGGGGCAGCGCAGCTGAGTTGGGGGAGAGCAGCAAGGGACCACAAGGAAGGAGCTTTGAAGAGCTGTGTCAGTGGGGCAGGAGCAGTTGCCTCAGAAGAACCTGAAGGAGCAGGACCTACAGGCAGCAGTTGGACCCTCAGCAGCACAGCGTGTGGCTGGCAGGAGCGGCTCCCCACCGGGCTCCAGGATCCTCTACGAGAGGCTGCAGCCAGCAGGAGAGGTTTCCCAGCTCCAGCCAGGATCTGACCAGTGACCTGAGAGGTTCCCAGCTCTGCTACCAGCTCCTCCAAGCAGTAGTCAGGCACCTCATTGGTGGCTGTGTGGTGGATGCTTCTGCCTACTATGTGGTAGAGCTGGGTTCAATTCCCTGCTGGGGTGAGTGAGTTAACAAGAAGCAAATCCTCTTGCAGTGGAAAGGGGCCTCTGTGTTTTCTCCCCCTCCAGATACCTAGGCCCTATATTTCCTTGTCATTTGACATTTTGCATTTTGTGCCTTTTTATATTTCACCAACCTGTATTGTTTGTTCTGCTGTTTGTGTTTTATATTTTGTTAACTGTGTTTTTTGTCAATGATTGTAAGTGTCTAACCTTTGTTGAATCCTTCCCCCTTGGGGCATTGTAGTGTCCACTATGCCCTCTGATTTATGCCTGTTATGTTCCCAGTATTGTTTCCTCATTAAAAGGTATTTGGTTAAGTCCCCATTGGTGGTCTGGCTCTGCTCTATAGGGGGAGGAGAGTCCCTACACCTCCCACAGTGCTGTGCATCTGCTTTGATCCCTTCAGTTGGAGAGGGGGTACCTCTTGGAGTACTGCCCAGGTTACATATCTAACTGACCATAATGTGGTATTAACTGCCCTGAAGGATTTGGCACTGGTACTGCAGCATGGCTGCTACTTCTCAGAGAATTCCCAAATGGTAGTGCTGCTCATTTTTCCTGGGAAAGATGAGGCTTTTATGTTGCCACCCCTTCACATCAAGGATTCTCAGACAGGAAGCTGTGGCATCCCATGGTGCTGTGAGATCCTTTTAAGGGTGCTATTCAATATTATCAATGTTAGATGTAAAAAACACACATAATTCACAAGTCACTGCTCTAAGGTAACGGGAATGAGGGAACTAATAGAAATGGAGATACCATCATTTCCCCTTTCCATTTCTTGTTAAGAATTCACATCTGGCTCACAGGCCAAGTTTTGTTAATGTGAGGAGTTCATGCATGGGTCAGGTTTGCTGGTGAGGCCTACTCTGGCCAGTACTTTAGCAAAGCCTTTGTGTGAGCAACATATATTGATCAGTGCCCCAGTGAGGCCTACACCAATGTGCTTTTAATACCCAGCCCTCAATCTGTGTCTTACCCAACTCATATCCTTCAGTCTCTCAGCTCTTTTCAGCAAGAGGTTACAAGCTATGTCTGCAATTACTGCTGGGTTAGAGGTCTTCCCTTGTTTGATGTTAGTAAAATGACAGGCATATAAGGTTGCATAAATCCCATACTTGTTGGCCTTGCTTTAGCAATATTTACAAAGCTGTTATATTACCGGGCTTGAAATTCACTGCCAAGTAAAGGTAAAGTCTTTCAGGTTGCGTTTAAAATTTCACCTCTTTGGATAACGTTATATCTCCTGTCTGGAGGCTGTATACCAGTACAGATTTAACCAATTACAAAGTTCCCTCATAGCCAGGTCCCTGCATGTTACCACATCCAGAAAAGATTTGACCTTAAAACATGGGCCAGAGGCAGCAACTTTATTACAGGATGCACAGGACAGGAGTGTTTTTTTCCAACTGAGCTGTACTCAGCCAAGAGCAGCTCACTCTTTGTATATTTTACAAATATTTGATTGCTTTTTAAGGCTTTGTTATGCTTACTCCAAGCAGTTGCAGCATATTTTATGAATGTCCTCCACCATATTTGCTTTTGTTTATGGACACTGAAGAGCAGACTGTTAGGAGATGTTTGTACAGAGAATTAACATATTCAACACATTCATGGTGCCCTAACTGGAAGTTACTATATTGTAACAATCACTCTTGGGGCATATATTTAATGCATTGTATGGGATTTGTCATGCATAAATCAACAGAATGTTGGTTTATGCATTTGATTTTCCACTGAAATTTTATAAAACCAATTTTTTTGCACCATTGGAATTTTTATATTGTGTTTTCTTGGTTTGTATCCTACCTTGACCAAATATTGCCCATAATTTTGTGTGAAACCAAAAGTTCAACACCAAGACAAGCCAAAACATCCAAGTTTTGTTGAAATCTCTATGCTTCATGTGATTTCTGCTTCAAACCACATATTAGTCATGCAGTGAGGAAGCCTGATTCAGTAGTTAGGGTGCTAACAAGGGACTCTGGTGTTGGGGGTCAGTTCCCTACAGAAGTTCTGACTGGCGTTCACTGCAGTTCATTACAATTTCTCACAAAACTTGTCCTAAGGTGAGCACAATTCTGAAATGCTAGGGTTCCTTTCATCTGATATCGATACAAGTTTTGGGTGTGTAAAGAATACCTGACAATTCAAATATGCCAATTTTAGGTACATTTATGATTCAGTTGCCCTAGTATCTGAAAATTTGTAATGTAGTTATCCTCAAAATATCCTTATGATGGAGGAAAATGCTATTACCCACCAGCAAATTACAGCACAGAGATGAAGGCCCCTGGCACATGTTCACTGAACGGTGTGATGGGATCTGTTCTCCAATCCCGACAATCACACCTCTTGCTATGCCACATGTGCATTACAGGAGGTATGATTCTGGGATCAGGGATAAGATACCAACCATGACATTACTACTTGCCAGTGGAGAGGGGGTAGAGGGGAAGCAGACTCAGGATCCCAGGAACCCCTTACACCAGCAAGTGAAAGATGGGTGCCCAATGAACCAGTGCAGCCCTGGGGTTGGGCATGGCAATCAGCTGATTGGCAGTCTCAGCCTCAGGATCACACTGGAGCCAGTTCAAGACCTCAGTGGGATCCCAAGGCTAGGACTGACAATCAGCTGGTTGCTGAAACCAACCCCAAGGCTGTACCAGAGTTTCCAGCCAGCTCCCAGAGCCCCATGTACTGGAATGTCGAAAGACCTCACGTGCTGCCTAGCCGCATACATGGGTTTTTAAGGCCCCAGTGTGCCAGGGCCCTGGAATACGGGAGTGGCTCTCCAGACCTGGGATCCTCATGCACCAGGGATGTCATAAAACCACTGGGGATATTCCAAACTAGTTTTTAAAAGTTCTGGCACATGGGCACCCCAGGATCAGGAAACCACTCTCCATCCCAGGTTCCCCATGGCCAGGATGCATCAGGTCTCTTGCTCTGCAGCTCCCTGGGAGCTGCAAAGCAAGCTGATCAACATTTCAGGCCATGGGGAGCCCTCCAACTCCCCATGACCTGGCACCCCTAGCCCAGCTGATGAGAGCCCCTGACTTGGCACCCTGAAAGCAGCAAGATGCAGCCCCAAGCAGAGCTCAATCACATGACTGTCAGCCTGCTGATATAAGGAGAGCTATGGACTAAGCTTCGTTATATAACCAGCATCAGGTTTCATTATGGGGAATCTGCCATATATTCAGTTTAAAGGCATGATGGAAACCAGACCCAAAATTATTACATATATTTTCTGGAATAATTTTGTGGCTTGTTTCACATGTTTTCACATCATTGCCTGTATGCATGCCCAGCTTACTATGTAAGATGTGATTAACTGGTTAGTTGCATCTCAAGTGTAATGTCTGCTAAGGACTTTAATGACTCGCTTACAATCACAGAGCATGTATATGCAAAGCATAGAGTTTAGACTTGGGTGTTTCAAACTCAACACAAGTTCCTTAGGGTGCCTCTACACAAGTGTGGAGCTTGCTTCAATACAGTGTAATTACAGCACATCAAAGCAGACATGATTCAGTGAGTCTGCTGGAGCATGCTAATTACCATGCTCCAGCAGCCTCCCACATCTCATGTATCAGCATTTCCCCACTTCAAAATGGCAGTGGAGGCACTTGAACTAAAGCTCATTAAATGTTTTGAAGCATTTGCAATATCCCCCATTTTGAAGTGTGGGGGACACTGATATAAGACAGTGGCACTTTAATTAGTACACCCCCAGAGCACATGTAAAAGTGCCCTTAGTTACTGACCCATCCTTTCTATTAAAGAGGTTGTTGATCTAAGGTGCCTATGCTTTTGACCTAAGGTGCTCATGCATTTGAAGTCAGCTGTCTTTCTTTCTTCACCACACATGTATCTGAGGGCAGACACAGTAAAAAGGACCATAGTTGACTTTTGGTTTAGGGAGTGGCACTTGAAGAAAAGTGAGATCTTGGTGCAGAATTTTTAAAGATGTTCTCAAGTGAGAGTTGCTCTGTTGATGAGTCTGTGCCTTGAAACCTGGGGAGATTACAAGGTAACAAGTCACCTTGGTTCTTTGTGACATTGTTGCATTTGGTTGTTATGATTAAGCTGGTTGCCTGTTTCCAGGGTTGTTTTTATCCATATCATTCTTTGATAAAAGAAAAACATATGCACCAAAGGGACATTTTTTTCACACCAGGACAAGCAGGGAACTTTTCACATTGATCTCTCTCTTAGTTTTACTACAAATTCAGGATTTATACCAGGTTCCTCAAGGTTTATGAATGTTTGCAAATGATCCCAGACCTAGTACTGGCCTGATTTGACACTTTATGCCAGAAGTATAAGAACTCCTCTTTTGACTCCAATATACTTGATTTTCAGTAAATTTAGCCCCTCAGACCTTGGATTTGTGAATCAAAAGAAAAGAAAGCATTTGCAATAGGAATGAATTCCCAAGGAGTCTGCACAACTTTCCTTAGAAAAGAAAGCTACTGCTACGCAGTATTTAAATTCAAAGCACAGCCTGGAATGTGTTCAGCATCAAGTGTTAGAGGGGAAAGGTGCTCTTGTGAGTTAGTACCTGGTCTGGAACTCCAGAAGTGTGAGTCCAATCTTCACATGCAGCACTATCAAGCTTTGTGCACGTTGTTTATTCTTTAACTTGACTTTGTGTAATTATTTATTCTTTCTGTGCCTCATTCCCCAAGATGACAAATGAAGATTATATTCCTGGTTTTCACCTATCTGTCATGTCTCTTTATAAATTATTTGAGGCAAGAAGTGTTTCTTATTAATTGTATATGCAGTGATTAGCACTGGCAAGCTCTAATCTTCATTAAGGATTGTAGAGGTTACAATAATAAAATAATATCAATAAGAACTGGAACTTAATGTTAGGTGGAATTGTGCCCAATGGTGGTTCATCTGCCTCTGGTGCGGCAGCCCCATTGGGTGGTGGGGAAGGGCCTTCCTCCCAGTCACTCCCCAGTTCATCGGAGTCAGCTAACTCTATGGTGATGGACCCGGCCCCTTCTTTTCCTCCCCACCCAGGGAAGGATTTGGCCCCTCCTGCTGGGAAGGGCAAGTCCCGGAAAAAAGGGGTCTTCTAAAAAGGCCTCATTACCCCTTTTCAAGACCTCCCCACAACTTCAAGTGAAGGGGAGTTTAGTGACCACCCCCACCCCCCGCCTGCCTCCTCAGCACCCACCTGACACTGTCATGCTTGGGGGTGACCTGGGGGTAGGGGAGATGGTGGGAGAGTCTGATGGCCCTCCTCCCACCTCTCAGCTCCTTGAGCCTGATGAGCTTGACATGGACGTTGGGTCCTCTGGGAGCTACAAGAGGCTCCAGGAGCAAGAGTGCCCAGCCCAGGAGAACAATCCCCCCACAAGATATCATAGATTTCTGGAGTCAGAAGGGACCTGGTAGATCATTGGGTCTGACCCTCTGCCCCACACAGGAAAGAGCACTGGGGTGGGATAACATTCCTTACTGATCCCAAATGTGGTCATCATTTTGATCCTGAACTGAGAGACAACAGCCTCTAACCTAAGGATCTGCAATAATTTTTCGTGCTAAGCCAGAATGACCCAGCTTAGGTTGAAGGCCTCCAGAACCCAGCTGCTGGTACCACCAACATTGTTGATTCTCCCTGCTTCTAAATCTCCTGCTCTATGGGCTAGATCCAGTGGCTCTGTGGACTGGATTAGGCTCATGGACTGTAGGTTGCCAATACATGCCATAGTGAGTAACCTCTGAGTTTTTGTTCCAGCAGGAACCTTATTGGCACACACCAGTCAAAACCAACTCAACCAGGTGTAGGACCTGCCCAGGTAAGAGCTCAGGTATATACCAAGGGACCAGTTGTCTCTCAGGCAGGGGAGGTGCCCAGGGCTCCCACAGGGGGATTGAGGTGTCTCTTCAGTAATGCAAGAAGAATGGGGAACATGTAGTATGCAAGTAGTAAAATCGACCTGGTTGGCTGAGTGGAGCCATGGTGGGATGAAACATTTGACTGGGCATTAGACATAAAGGGCTATAGGTTGTTTAGGTGTATCCAAGTCAGCGGGCCTGGAGGACCTTCATTCACAGGTGCTGAGGGAATTGGCTGGTGTCATTGCAGAGCCATTGGCATGGATGTTTGAGGACTCCTGGTGCTCGGGCCAAGTCCCTGAGGACTGGAAAAGAGCCGATGTGGTCCCTATTTTCAAGAAGGGGAGAAAGGAAGAGCCAGGCAACTACAGGCCAGTCAGCCTCACTTCTATCCTGGGGAAGGTCTTTGAAAAAATTATCAAGGGCCACATTTGCGAGAGCCCTGTAGGGGATGTGATGTTGAGGGGTAACCAACCCGGGTTTGTGCCAGGCCAATCCTGCCTGACCAACCTGGTCTCTTTCTATGACCAGGTAACAAAGAGCTTAGATGTGAAGGAGGAAGTCGTTGTCATCTTGGACTTCCAGAAGGCCTTCAACACAGGTGTCCTACCTAATTCTTGTGGGCAAGCTGAGGGACTGCGGCATTTGCCACATGGGTGGCAAACTGGCTCCAGGGGCAAACCCAGAGGGTGGTGGTGGACGGGTCGATATCGACCTGGGAGAGTGTGGGCAGCAGAGTCCCCCAGGGCACGGTCCTTGGGCCAGTGCTGTTCAACATCTTCATTAGTGACCTGGACGAGGGTGTGGAGAGCACCCTGTTCAAGTTC
>NW_017728994.1:35339317-35341589 GCF_001723915.1 Gavialis gangeticus | reverse complement strand
AACTACTTCACTGTAAGGGTGGCCAGAGCCTGAAATAGGCTTCCCAGAGACGTGGTGCTCTCACCTTCCCTGGAAATCTTCAAGAGGAGACTGGACAGGCACCTAGCTGGAGTCTTATGACCCCTCCCACCCCCAGTGCTCATTCCTGCCCATGGCAGGGGGTCGGAATAGATGATCTGTCTAGGTCCCTTCTGACTCTATGATTCTATGATTATGTCCAGCCTGAAATGGTCTTGTAGTTTATGACGGTTCAACCTCGTCATCCCTTGGGGCACTCTGGTGAACAAAAGTTCCCCCAGATACTGGTGATCCCCCCGATAAACTTATAGGTGGCCATCAGATACCCCTGAGCCTGAGCTTTTCCAAGCTAAAGAGCCCTATAGCTCTCAGCCAGTCATCGTAAGGTCTGTTTTCCTGACCTCTGATCATGCGTGTGGCTCTCCTCTGCACCCTCTCAAGCTTCTCCACATCCTTTTTGAATTGTGGGGCCCAAAACTGGATGCAGTACTCCAGCTGTGGCCTCACCAAGGCCAAGTACAATGGGAGAATGACGTTCTGGGATTTACTTGAGAAGCATCTATGGATGCAAGTCAGTGTTTTGGTTGCTTTACTAGCTGCAGCATTGCATTGCAGGCTCATGTTTAGAATAACCTTCCTTGGAGGTAAATCCCATTCTCCATCCTTTGTAGGCCTTTCTTTTTAGCCTCAGGAGGTCTGCTAGGTCCCTGGAGAGCCAGGGGGGCTGCTGTGCCCTCTTGCTGCCTTTCTTCCGAGATCAAATAGACTTAGCTTGTGCATTGAGGATCACTCCCTTGAGGAGCAACCACTCTTCTTGAACTCCCCTCTCCCTGGGGTCATGGTCCCTTTTGGCCTCACTGACAAGCCTCCTGAGCTTGTCAAAGTTGGCCTTCCTGAAGTCAAGGATTTCCATGTTGCTGACTGAATTGTCAGCTTTACTGCGGATGGTGAAGGTGATCAGCTCGTGGTCACTGTCACCCAGCTTCCCATAGATCACTAGGTCGCCAGTTATGTTATCCCAGTCACCAGTACCAGATCGAGCAGCGCTTTGCCTCTCACTGGCCCATAGACTCCTTGAGTCAGGTAGAGGTCATCCACACATGAGAGGAAGCTTTCCGACTGCTTGGATTTTGCTGAGTGATCCTCCCACAAGATGTGCAGGTAACTGAAGTCACCCATGACAACCATGGTCCTGGAGCAAGCGGCCTCAGCCAATTCCCGGGCGAACTCCTGGTCAAGCTCAGGACTTTGCATGGGAGGTCTGTAGTAGACTCCCACCGTTGTGTCCCCTGTGCCGTGTTCCCCACAGATTTTAACCCAGAGGGTCTCCAGTCGTCCACCCTGGTCACCAATATCAGCTTGCAGAGATGCGTAGCTTTCCTTAACATAGAGAGCTACACCCCCACCCGTTTTATCTACACGATCCCTCCTGTACAGGTATAGCCATCTGTACCCGTGGTCCAGTTATGGGTGGAGTCCCAGCAGGTCTCCGTTATCTCTATGACATCATAATTATTTGCATTGAGCAGGAGGACGAGCTCCTCCTGCTTATTCCCCAAGCTCCTGGCATTTGTGTACAGGCAGGCAAGCGTCCCACAGATTGTACCAGGGCTGGGGCAGGGGTGGGCTCCCTTAAGTGCCTTGGCCTGCTGGCTTTGCAAGGGTTGCTCAGTGGGCCAGCAGTGGCGGTAGTTCCCCCGTCCCCCATCGGGCTTAGTTTAAAGCCCGGTGGAGCAGATCAGCCAGTCTGGCTGAAAAGAGCCTCCTCCCCAGTGGAGAGAGGTGTAGGCCATCTCTTCCCAGCAGCTTGCTGCCTCTCGCCAAAGAGCGGGCTGTGGTCATGGAAGCCAAAGCCTTTCTGATGACACCAGCGCTGCAGTCTTTGGTTGACTACGTGGATCCTCCTCTCCCTCCTCAGCCCATAGCCCGAGACTGGGAGGATCAATGAGAACACCACCTGTGCCCCCAGACCCTTTAGTCCCTCTCCCAAATCCCTGTAGTGCCTCATGACCCAGCTGGGAGTGCTCCAAGCCGTGTCATTGGTGCCCACATGAATAAGGAGCATAGGATAGTGGTCTGTGGGCTGGAAGAGCTTGGGGATCCTCTCCACAATGTCCTGGATGCGGGCCCCCGGAAAGCAGCAGACTTCTCGTGGTAAGGGGTCGGGGTGGCAGATTGCCCCCTCAGTCCCCCTCAGGATGGAGTCTCCCACAACAAACACCTTATGTTTTGTCTTGGAGAGAGCGGGGGCAGT
>NW_017728994.1:35335423-35338288 GCF_001723915.1 Gavialis gangeticus | reverse complement strand
TTGACGTGTTACATTTTGATTGGTGATTTCAAACCAAAACCTGAGCAACCTATAAGACATACGTAGTGGGCCATCCTGTACCATGTGGGTGGAAACTTACAGAATGCAGGGGTTAATACTAAAACAAGGAACAAAGAAACATAGAGAAAAGTATCTATTTTCGCTACACTCTTGAGCCCCAGACCCTGAAAAAGGAACAGGCAGCCCCTGAAGCTGAGCGCCAGGGGCTCTGTCTGTGTGGAGCCCGGAAACATGGGCTCTGTCTGGATGGCCGTCTCTGAGGTGCCGGGGGGGGAAGGGGGGCAGCACAGAGCTTGAGGGGATCCTCGGGGTGTGGCGCGTCCCCATCCGTGTCATGCCTCTGGTAGGCTGGCTACAGCTGGGACTGTCTACCCTGGGACAGGCAGGGTCTCGGGCCCTCCCACGCACCCTCCTGTGTGAACTCCGCGCTAACTCACGCACCAGCAGACAAGCGCACCTGTTTGCGCAGCCTGTTCGCACGGGTCCGGTTGCATGGCTCCCTGGGGGGCTGGGCGAAGTAGGGGCCTGGGCGGGGCTTGACCCGGCCCAGATCCACTCAGCTGCCTCCCACTCACTAAGATTGCCTCCGGCTGTGCTGGAGGTTGGTGGGGGCCTCCGTGGCTGCTGGGGGGTCTCTTGGGGGCTTCAGGGGAATGGGGGCACAGCGGGCTGTCACCCACGCGTGGCTTTCACCAGCGCATCTCTCGCCGCTCCAGAGCCTAACTGGAGCTTTTTCACTGTAGGCAGGCCCTTTTAAACTCATGAAGAGATGCACAGAATTATGGGAAGGTTAAGGAGAAAATTTTGTACCATTTGGTACCATTTGGATATTACCCTAGAGAGATAACAAAAGGCAAACAAAAGCCCCGAGGTGCCTTACATGCTGAGCAAGGGAAGGAGAAGAGCAGCCAAGAGCAACAGACAGGGAAAGTGAAAACAAACAATGCTTACAGCATGGAGGGCCGGCAGGGCTGTAGCTGGAGACCAGAAGGGAAGAGAAACACTCACCATACTTCCAAAGCAGTTTCTCACTCTGGATTGGAGGAAGGAGGCTTCCCAGAAGTCTTTCTGGCCCTGGAAAAGGGCAGAGGAGGGTCAATTCCCTGCAAGTCGCAGAGAGAAGAGCGGCTGAGCATCTCAGCAGGCAAGTGTTGCAAAACTTGCCAGAGCAACCCTGAGACCCTGAGAAGGAGACAGGTGGAGGCCTGCACACACACAGCTTGTGATAATCTCCAGAACAGAGTGACAGCTGAGGATCCAGGGAAGAGGACAGAAGAACTGCTGTCTCAGGTTAGAGCCTTGCTGCACATGGGACAGATCCCACTGGGACTGTGAATGTTCACAAGTAAGTTGGGCAGGCCTGGGCAGAATAGTGATTGGACTAATTGATTTCTTTCTGGTGTGATTGGGACATGAGAGCCTGATCCCGGATGAAGGTGACTTGGACTGAGCCTGGCAAGGAGACTGAGAGAAGTCAGGAGGGTTGGGGGGGGTTCTATTTTTTTTGGATATTTGCAGTTCAAGGCCAGCCCTGGAAGGGTGCACCTAACCAAAGCCAACAGTCACCCTGGTGGCAGAAGGCAGAACAATAGACTAACAGGCAGTATTAAGAGCTGGCTGCAGAGGACTTTGAGTACTATCTGGAGAGACGAGGGTGGGATAAAGGGGAGGTTTTGGAGCCCCACAAAAGAAAAAGAGGGATTGAGACTGAGTAGGATCACCATGGGCATTGCCTCCTAGGAATATAATTTCATCGAAGTCATGGCAGGGGAGAAACACAAGATCAACTTCCTGGCAGACCAGGTGATCCTGCCTTAGGGCTTGCCTTCAGCCCCTGCAGGACTGTTCTGCCCCCACTGGGGCTGACTTTGGAGCCATTTTGCCCGCTCCCAGTCCCCAGCTTCAGTCTGAGGCTTTTTTTCCCCCCCGTCCTGTAGCAGCCCCTGCAGGAGCCAGGAGCAGGGAGGAGAGGAGTCCCTCTTAGCTGAACCGGTAGGGAGCTGTGTTCCCGAGCCACGCGAACAGAGCGCGCAAACAAGGGGTGGGCTAGGGGGGAATGTCCCCCTAAGCTAAGGAGCACCCCCCGGGGTTAACCCATGGGTAGCAGGCTCAGGAAGCACCAGATCCCCCCAGCAGGAGAACATAGGGGGCGGGACTGCCGGCAGGCACTTCCAGGAAGACCGGAGCGCCTGATTGGCTGTTGGGGCAGTGGCGGGAAATTCAAACCAGGGCCTTTAAAAGCTGTTTGACGTAGCCCCTGGCACTCGGGAGCCAGGAGCAGAGAGAAGAGGAGGGATCCAGGCACACACGTGTATTGCATACACGTGTCCCCCCTTACCTGACCCAAGGCGGATGCAGCAGCGGCGGAGCCAGTAGCGGGGGCAGCAGCAGCTGATTCCCCTAAGGTAAGTGGGCAGAGGGACCGGACACAGCTGAGCCGGATCCAGAGAAGGAAGCCCCCCAGATCCCTCTTAACTGAGCCGGTAAGGAGCCGCACTCCCAAGCCACACCATGTGAACGGAGCGTGCAAACAGGTGCACTCTGTAAGAGTGCACCGGTGTTTGCGTTTGCATTGGTGTTCGCGCCAGCAGGCAAGCAGGAAGGGCCAAGAGGGAGACTCTTGCTAGGGCAGGGTGAACGCACTGCACTAAGCCATAAATAAGCAGCAACTCCTACGATGGTGTCGACACGGAGTGCTGCCAGGGCCCCTGCCTGGGGGGCGCATCCTACCCAGGGCTTGTCTGAGGCCTTCACCCAGACAGAGCCCATGGGGGGGCTGGTGTCCCCCCACCCCCTGGCCTGGGGGGGTTGCCCAGCAAGGCCCAGGGGGCAGGGATTGGGGAC